>NW_026578073.1:0-630000 GCF_029603195.1 Condylostylus longicornis
ATAATAATAATAATAATAATAATAATAATAATAATAATAATAATAATAATAATAATAATAATAATAATAATAATAATAATAATAATAATAATAATAATAATAATAATAATAATAATAATAATAATAATAATAATAATAATAATAATAATAATAATAATAATAATAATAATAATAATAATAATAATAATAATAATAATAATAATAATAATAATAATAATAATAATAATAATAATAATAATAATAATAATAATAATAATAATAATAATAATAATAATAATAATAATAATAATAATAATAATAATAATAATAATAATAATAATAATAATAATAATAATAATAATAATAATAATAATAATAATAATAATAATAATAATAATAATAATAATAATAATAATAATAATAATAATAATAATAATAATAATAATAATAATAATAATAATAATAATAATAATAATAATAATAATAATAATAATAATAATAATAATAATAATAATAATAATAATAATAATAATAATAATAATAATAATAATAATAATAATAATAATAATAATAATAATAATAATAATAATAATAATAATAATAATAATAATAATAATAATAATAATAATAATAATAATAATAATAATAATAATAATAATAATAATAATAATAATAATAATAATAATAATAATAATAATAATAATAATAATAATAATAATAATAATAATAATAATAATAATAATAATAATAATAATAATAATAATAATAATAATAATAATAATAATAATAATAATAATAATAATAATAATAATAATAATAATAATAATAATAATAATAATAATAATAATAATAATAATAATAATAATAATAATAATAATAATAATAATAATAATAATAATAATAATAATAATAATAATAATAATAATAATAATAATAATAATAATAATAATAATAATAATAATAATAATAATAATAATAATAATAATAATAATAATAATAATAATAATAATAATAATAATAATAATAATAATAATAATAATAATAATAATAATAATAATAATAATAATAATAATAATAATAATAATAATAATAATAATAATAATAATAATAATAATAATAATAATAATAATAATAATAATAATAATAATAATAATAATAATAATAATAATAATAATAATAATAATAATAATAATAATAATAATAATAATAATAATAATAATAATAATAATAATAATAATAATAATAATAATAATAATAATAATAATAATAATAATAATAATAATAATAATAATAATAATAATAATAATAATAATAATAATAATAATAATAATAATAATAATAATAATAATAATAATAATAATAATAATAATAATAATAATAATAATAATAATAATAATAATAATAATAATAATAATAATAATAATAATAATAATAATAATAATAATAATAATAATAATAATAATAATAATAATAATAATAATAATAATAATAATAATAATAATAATAATAATAATAATAATAATAATAATAATAATAATAATAATAATAATAATAATAATAATAATAATAATAATAATAATAATAATAATAATAATAATAATAATAATAATAATAATAATAATAATAATAATAATAATAATAATAATAATAATAATAATAATAATAATAATAATAATAATAATAATAATAATAATAATAATAATAATAATAATAATAATAATAATAATAATAATAATAATAATAATAATAATAATAATAATAATAATAATAATAATAATAATAATAATAATAATAATAATAATAATAATAATAATAATAATAATAATAATAATAATAATAATAATAATAATAATAATAATAATAATAATAATAATAATAATAATAATAATAATAATAATAATAATAATAATAATAATAATAATAATAATAATAATAATAATAATAATAATAATAATAATAATAATAATAATAATAATAATAATAATAATAATAATAATAATAATAATAATAATAATAATAATAATAATAATAATAATAATAATAATAATAATAATAATAATAATAATAATAATAATAATAATAATAATAATAATAATAATAATAATAATAATAATAATAATAATAATAATAATAATAATAATAATAATAATAATAATAATAATAATAATAATAATAATAATAATAATAATAATAATAATAATAATAATAATAATAATAATAATAATAATAATAATAATAATAATAATAATAATAATAATAATAATAATAATAATAATAATAATAATAATAATAATAATAATAATAATAATAATAATAATAATAATAATAATAATAATAATAATAATAATAATAATAATAATAATAATAATAATAATAATAATAATAATAATAATAATAATAATAATAATAATAATAATAATAATAATAATAATAATAATAATAATAATAATAATAATAATAATAATAATAATAATAATAATAATAATAATAATAATAATAATAATAATAATAATAATAATAATAATAATAATAATAATAATAATAATAATAATAATAATAATAATAATAATAATAATAATAATAATAATAATAATAATAATAATAATAATAATAATAATAATAATAATAATAATAATAATAATAATAATAATAATAATAATAATAATAATAATAATAATAATAATAATAATAATAATAATAATAATAATAATAATAATAATAATAATAATAATAATAATAATAATAATAATAATAATAATAATAATAATAATAATAATAATAATAATAATAATAATAATAATAATAATAATAATAATAATAATAATAATAATAATAATAATAATAATAATAATAATAATAATAATAATAATAATAATAATAATAATAATAATAATAATAATAATAATAATAATAATAATAATAATAATAATAATAATAATAATAATAATAATAATAATAATAATAATAATAATAATAATAATAATAATAATAATAATAATAATAATAATAATAATAATAATAATAATAATAATAATAATAATAATAATAATAATAATAATAATAATAATAATAATAATAATAATAATAATAATAATAATAATAATAATAATAATAATAATAATAATAATAATAATAATAATAATAATAATAATAATAATAATAATAATAATAATAATAATAATAATAATAATAATAATAATAATAATAATAATAATAATAATAATAATAATAATAATAATAATAATAATAATAATAATAATAATAATAATAATAATAATAATAATAATAATAATAATAATAATAATAATAATAATAATAATAATAATAATAATAATAATAATAATAATAATAATAATAATAATAATAATAATAATAATAATAATAATAATAATAATAATAATAATAATAATAATAATAATAATAATAATAATAATAATAATAATAATAATAATAATAATAATAATAATAATAATAATAATAATAATAATAATAATAATAATAATAATAATAATAATAATAATAATAATAATAATAATAATAATAATAATAATAATAATAATAATAATAATAATAATAATAATAATAATAATAATAATAATAATAATAATAATAATAATAATAATAATAATAATAATAATAATAATAATAATAATAATAATAATAATAATAATAATAATAATAATAATAATAATAATAATAATAATAATAATAATAATAATAATAATAATAATAATAATAATAATAATAATAATAATAATAATAATAATAATAATAATAATAATAATAATAATAATAATAATAATAATAATAATAATAATAATAATAATAATAATAATAATAATAATAATAATAATAATAATAATAATAATAATAATAATAATAATAATAATAATAATAATAATAATAATAATAATAATAATAATAATAATAATAATAATAATAATAATAATAATAATAATAATAATAATAATAATAATAATAATAATAATAATAATAATAATAATAATAATAATAATAATAATAATAATAATAATAATAATAATAATAATAATAATAATAATAATAATAATAATAATAATAATAATAATAATAATAATAATAATAATAATAATAATAATAATAATAATAATAATAATAATAATAATAATAATAATAATAATAATAATAATAATAATAATAATAATAATAATAATAATAATAATAATAATAATAATAATAATAATAATAATAATAATAATAATAATAATAATAATAATAATAATAATAATAATAATAATAATAATAATAATAATAATAATAATAATAATAATAATAATAATAATAATAATAATAATAATAATAATAATAATAATAATAATAATAATAATAATAATAATAATAATAATAATAATAATAATAATAATAATAATAATAATAATAATAATAATAATAATAATAATAATAATAATAATAATAATAATAATAATAATAATAATAATAATAATAATAATAATAATAATAATAATAATAATAATAATAATAATAATAATAATAATAATAATAATAATAATAATAATAATAATAATAATAATAATAATAATAATAATAATAATAATAATAATAATAATAATAATAATAATAATAATAATAATAATAATAATAATAATAATAATAATAATAATAATAATAATAATAATAATAATAATAATAATAATAATAATAATAATAATAATAATAATAATAATAATAATAATAATAATAATAATAATAATAATAATAATAATAATAATAATAATAATAATAATAATAATAATAATAATAATAATAATAATAATAATAATAAAATAATAATAATAATAATAATAATAATAATAATAATAATAATAATAATAATAATAATAATAATAATAATAATAAATAATAATAATAATAATAATAATAATAATAATAATAATAAAAATAATAATAATAATAATAATAATAATAATAATAATAATAATAATAATAATGATAATAATAATAATAATATTAATACTAATAATAATAATAATAATAATAATATTTATAATAATAATAATAATAATAATAATTATAATTATAGTAATAATGATAATAATAATAATAATAATAATAATAGTAATAATGATAATAATAATAATAATAATAATAATAATAATAATAATAATAATAATAATAATAATAATAATAATAATAATAATAATAATAATAATAATAATAATAATAATAATTGAACTAGCACAATAGCGTACTAAGTACTCATTGTTCCAGATAAAACTAACTCGAGCTAACTCGAGCGGTCTCGTACGTTTAAGTCTGCTAACAAAATTTTGATTGTCAAACAGTCGAGCCGCCTCGATGTTGACATGATTGGATAAACGCACTTTATGATCGGCTGCTTGCTTTTATTTCGTCTGTGACACTTAGGATCGTGAGATCCCTGTTTATATCGGCATTATGGACATACCAGGGGGCGTTTGCAATGTCCCGTAATACCCTATTTTGAAATCTTTGAATAGATTGAATATGAATCTGCGCAGCGCAACCTCATAACTAAATACCGTAACCCAAGACAGGCTTAAATATTTGATTATATTTAAAAACTTTGTTGTATATTGGCAACTTCCCAAAAGCCATTCAAACTTTCTGTATTCCTCCTCGAGTTAAGATCTCTTTTTAGCACTTTTCCAAAAAATTTTCGAAAAAAAGTGCTTATTAGTTTCGACTCTGTCCGTCAGTCCGTCCGTCCGTCTGTCCGTGTGTCTGTTTACAAAACTTCTATACCCTTGAAGATAGAAAGCTAAAGTTTTGTACGTACATAGACCTTTACTAGAAACTTATTTTCGTAGAACAAAATTTTTACCTATCTCCCCCCCTCTAGAAGTTATACGCCGCCAAAACCCTAAAAACCGCCTTTTTAACTATTTGTTGCAATGAAAGCATAAGCATTTTTGAAATTTTTCAAACGCATAAAGGCAGCGGCTTTCTTCCCCTAGCGCGGTACACTATAGTTAAACTTTAGAAAAACAAAATGGCCGTTCAAATATACCGTTATCTAAAGTCCTTTTTTTCGAATTTTTTGATTTCGTTTTTATTCTAAACCCCAAACTGTAGAAGCTTGAACCTTTTAGGAGCTTTTAGACATTAACAAATAGTTCATTTCGTTAGAAGAAAATTTTTCTCCATCTCCTCCCCCTCTCAAGTTATCATCTCTTGAAATTTGTAAAATTTTAATTTTTGTCACTTTATATTTCCGAAACCGTAAGCTTTTTCAAATTTCTATAAACACAAAAAGCTAACGGTATAATTCATGACATTAAAATATATAATTATTTTTCTTAACTCACACAATTAACCCTTAAAATCGAGCATTATGTTAACCCCTCTTTATATTAATTTTTGCTTTATTTCAAAGACTGCATGTATGCATAATCCTAAATGTATGCAATCCTAGAAATAGCTTTGTATATGAATGAAAATAATTTTATTAGTGTGATAGGTATACATAGACTGTATTTAAAAGCAGAATTTTCACTTGCTCAAGGGAAAAGTGCTACAATACAAACCATTGGTTTGACCCAACTTTATTCTTTATGTGCTCCTTCCATCTGAGCTTTGCGTCCAACGCTTCTGTCCTAAATACTTGGCCGTGTTTGCGGACGGAATCAAAACGCCATTTATCCGAATCGAAAATGAATTGTCAATTTTCCTGTTAGTGAAATTCACGTATACTGATTTCACCTCGTTAAATTTTTGTATTTCACTTTCTAGTACATTTTGAGATCTTGTCACTGGCCTTTTGTAATTTTTGTGTATATTCATTTTCATTTTGTCCCATTGCGATAACTGCTACATCATCAGCAAATGTAGCTGTTGTCACTGCTTCCGATTCAGGAATGTCACACATGTATAGCAAGTATAATATCAGGCAGAATACACTCCTTTGTTGTTCCCCCGACCTGATATCCCTAAGCGAAGAGTATTCCTTTTCTTGTTTAACTCGCAATACCCTACTAGTCAGGTAAGATTCGAGCAGGTTAACATACTGCCTTGGTAGTAATTGCCTAAGTTTTTTTAATAATCGACAATGCCAAACCTTATCGAAGACCTGGGCTACGTCCAAAAATATGATAGAACATATTTTTTTATAGTTGAGTGGTTCCGGCGAAAACCAAATTGATTGTTCGGGATTAACTTTTTACTTTAAATTATAGGCTGAAGTCTTCCCAATAAAAGTCTCTCTAGCAGTTTTGAAATCATCGGCAACAATGAGATTGGTCTATAAGAAGTCGCCCTATCTATAGTTTTGCCAGGATTGTGCAGCTTCCACAGTGAGGTATTAGTTTTCTCACACGCCGTTAAATTTTGAACATAATTGGCAACAGAATCGTCCTTAAATGTTCTAAAACAGCCTATTAGTTGCTGCGAGTCACGGTTATGTCTGGTTTTATCAGTAGGATCACACGTTTGCTGCCACCTCTTTCTCGCCTGCCTGCTTTGTCTTACTTTTGCTAGTATACGTGGGGGATAGTTAATGCCACCCCTTCTAATAGCATTCATTTTCGAACTACTCCAAGCCGCATTTTGAATAATTTTAGTAAAATTTTTGGCCTCCTCATCTATGTGCTGGGTCGTTCTTATTCTTTTCCTTAGATCTATTTGTCGTTCAATCTCCAAATCTTGACCAATCTGTAGTTCCATTTCTCAGCGCAGGTTTGGCTCTTTTCATTACAATATTTTTCTTAAGTTCAAAAATAACCACCGAATGATAGGAATTAAGATCATAGTTATTATGTACCTCGATGAAATTTTTCGCTGTCTGTTTTGTTATGAAGAAATCTATTAAATCTGGACATTTATTAACATCGGTTGGCCAATAACCCTTGAATTCGAGGATTATGTTTAGCCTTTAGCTTTTTTTTAAAGCAGTACTCTCACTTGGAAAATTGCTACTTTACAAATCGTTTAAAGTTTTAACCAACTTTATTAATTTTGTTAGCTATAGCACTGCCCTGGTAAGTATAAGGCTACCACGTAGAGAAAGCAACTATAATTTTCCTTCTACGATTTTAAAAAAAATATATAGTCTATATAGAATTTATATGAAGGAAAAAAATTTTCATCGTCTTTTTATGATTTAAGTTATTTGCATCTAAAAATACCTAAAAATATTTTTATATAAATAAATTTTAAAAAATTGTCAAGAAAAGGAAATTTGCATTTAAAATAAATTTTATTAAAAATATGTTTCCTGAAATTTATAGAAAATCAAGCCATACAGACCTCCCTTAATACAATTTAAAAGGGTACTGAGTTAAATTATGAAAAAAAATCAAAAAAAATTTTAAATTGGAAAATTTTCTTAGGACAAGTTTATCAAACACTAAGCCTTTTATTGCAAAACATGCTATGTCTGAAACATTTTCTGAAAACGTGTTCATATCCAAGAAAATATTAGATATTTTAAATAATCAGTTCTAACTTAAAATTAACAAAATATCTTCGATAAGTCAAAACTTTGAAATGAGCCAAAAAAGGATGTTTGATAAAAAAAAAGAAATACGTTCGGAAATCATAGTATGTATGTATGTCTGAATTTCTAAAACATTGTTAGTTTCTGTTTATACGCTGTAAAATTATTCCAAGTTTGGAAAAAATTATAGCATAGAAATAATAATTGGTTGATATTGGTTATATTTTGGTATATACATAGGTATACCTAATATTATTTAACCAATAAATCTGAAAAGGTAAAATTTTTAATTATTGAAGGACAGCTATAATTATACAAAGAAAATTCAGTCAGATGTTTCAGTTTAGAACAGTGATTTCCAAATCATTTCGCTTAGTCTTTTGTTTAAACTTCCATTTCAACTGTGTGTGTACTTCTAAAAATTTTTTGTTTTCTTTTCTTCGAATTTGATTTTTAATTTCGATTTTTAATTAAAGTTTTCTATTTAACTTTCTCACACCATAGGTGTACTTTGAAACAGCTAGAAATATAAACCTGTCGGGGGATCAAAAAAATCAAAATTTGAAAAACACGACAAATGGTCTACGAAAGAGAAAGTTTGGGAATTAAATGCCTTTATTTGCTTATTTCTCTTATATTATACGAAAATAAAAAAATTGCGGAGAATTTAAAAATTACTCTTTTTCTATTTGAGAGTAGTTTTTCTCTGTGTCGGTCAAGCTTTTAGAATCAAAGCACACAGGTCTGTCTTCTTGCGTCAACCAACTGAACTTTTTGATGCATCACTTTGAATTATTGTTAACCAGGATTAAACAGTTTTAATGTCAAAATTTCTCTTACAATTTTTTTCGTGTAATCTCTTCTCTTACAATGGTTAGAAGCATATTTTGTATGTGCTTCTAACCATTGATAATTATTTTTTTTTTAATAATTCCCTCAAAGGCTATGAAAATTCTGAAAGATTGGATACAAAATTTCTTACATTTATAACTCCTAATAGCTTTTGAATATAATTTTTATTTTTTGGGTTTCCAAGTTTGGGTTTCCAACAGTTTTGTCTGGATCTATTTCAATACCTTTTTCTGCAATAATGTGTCCTAAATATATTATTTTGCTTTTCTTGTATTGTAACTTATCTAAATTAAATTTGATATATTTTTTTAGATCTTTCAAAAACCCTCTCTAATATTCTTTTAATGAAACTAACTTTTTTCGCAAAGAAAACGGTGTTACTACCGTTTATGGTATTATACTACGAGCACTTTTTACCACTGGTATGGTATTTTCTTTTATTTCCATATAACAATTTTCAACAAAACAACCTAAACCATCTAAAAGATATTTTTATTTGTTAACAATGCTACTTTTATTTACAATTTCAATATTATTTATTCTTTTTAATAAATTTAATTTTACCTAATCTTCAATCTCTAACAATGGTGTTGTGTCTATATTTGATAACAGATAATTTCTGAATCAGTGGTGTCGTTTTTGCTGCAGTTGCAAAATTCTGCTGCAATTTAGCACCATTTACTGCAGCACTGCAATGTGTTTCTATTTGCTGCAATTTTTCATTGAAAAAAATTTTCGTTTGCTCTTTCGTTTTAATGTTGATTTGAAGTTTCAAATCGAAATTTCGAAAAAGTGGTTAAAAAACAATTATGTGCGCCAACCCTCAAAAAGTTTATTTTGAACATTTTAAATACTAATAAAGGTATAAATATAAAGGTATAAGTACACGTTAGTCCAATTACATTCTACATATGCTCTAAAAATTTCAATGGGATCGCTGCACCTGTTAGAGTAGCTGCAATAAAGCTCAATTTTAAGTATTCGGAAAAATAATAAAGCCAGATTCATAGAACTTGGCAGTCGTATGTCCAATTATAGGTTTGATAATATTCTTAAAGTTTTGGTTGAATTGCATGTCCGAGGAGCTACCATACAACTCCAAAAGCTAATTTTAAATATTTGGAGAAATAATAAAGTCAAATTCATGAAACTTGACAGGCGAATGTCCAATTATAGGTCAGACATATCCGTGAAGTTTCTATAGAATGGTTTCAAAGGTTCGAGTAATTGGTGCATGGTATAATTCAATCGGTTTATACCGACTGAAACGTTTTTACCGGTTTTAATAGTAAATTTCTCAAAAAAAAACCATACCTAGCGCTGTAGTGGTAGGCTAGATATTATTATGTTTCGTAAACATTGCTACTAATTACTATCTATATGTCAATCACAATACACCACACTACAACTCCATCAGTGTCCAACCTAAATAACGACGTGCGATGTATGTACATTTTCTGTCAAAATAATTTGGAATTTTACTACATGTATACCGAGATAAGCGACGGACAGTACGCTCTGGTTTTAAATATAAAAAGTGACATGATGTACAAAATTTTTTATAGAAAAAATTTTATAAAACTTGTTTTCTTTTTTGCTTTGAAATAATTTTCATTTCTAAAAAAAATATGTATATATTTTATTAATACGTTTATTTCAAAGTAGACTACTGGTACTTAAATATAATATTGCATATTTGCATAGTGGCGTACAAAACTAGTACGTCGTTACGACTTTATTTAGGTTGGACGGTAATATGTTCAGTTTGGATTACATTTCATTGCAATTTGGATTTTTGTTTAACAATGATCATTTCAAATATTGTGCGACTTGATTTTTTTATGTTACTTTTTATAATTTGCATTTTGTATATAATATTATAATTATGGACAGGTAAGTTAAAATTTTATAGATAATTATGATAATAATACTAACATTAATACTTTGTTGTTATATTAATCAACTGTCGTAAATTTAAACAAAGTAAAAGCCGTGTTTTTGACTGATCCATATACATATTACAAAAAAATCTACTGCAGTAAAATCGAATCTGCTGCAATTTCAACATCCCCTTCCCCGCAACACGAAATTATAAAATGACATTATATTGTTTTTTATACACGTTAATTCTATTATATCTGAAGTTTCTACTTTTGTTCCATCATAACCTTCCAAAGTTCAATTAATAATCAATTAATAATTAACTTTTTCACAACATAGTATAGCAAAATATTTATCTGGGTCTTTGGTATGTGTCTAATATAAATTTAATAAAAATATTTTGAATCCAAATTTTTTCGTACCATGCCTTATTATTAATTACTATTTTTACTAAATGTATGGATATCAATATTTATCTTTCAATGATATCAATATAAAAATTTTCTTTACAAATTTTCATTTCACGTACTTTTGTCATATAAAAGCTTTCACCTATATTTTTCCCATATGCTGGACATTTTTGGATAGCATGATTTTTTTTACAAAATTTACGTTCTTTTATAAATTTTGCTCCACCACCATAATTTCTGTTGTAGTTATTGTTTTTTGAATACTCATTTGGTTTTTAGGCCACAATCACACGTGCCAATTACAATTCTATCTCGCAGCATTCGATCCTTTATTTTAAATTTTAAATTTATTGGAAAAAAAAACATATTTATTTGTATATTACGTGTGGTTTTGAAGAAAAAAAAAGTTAAATTAAAATATCTCACATACAGAATGGAACATAATTTCAAAACTGCAGGCATAATACTTGCAAGGCTTACAATAAAGCAATTTCTGAAGTGCGGAAAAGTACGGATACTTCTAGAAGGGCTGGAGACATGGGACATAAGACATTAGATAAGGTTTTACGAGAAATAGCCCTATTTTAAGATTTTCTGTAAAAATTTTTGTATAATAAAAACACGTTGTTCTTTTATTTAATTACAAACAAATTAATAAATAATATTTGAAAATATAATGATCTCACATATTTTTGGTTCGAAAAATCGAAGTAATTTTAACATAAATAAATGTCAGCTTTTTCCAAAGATATCAGATGTTTTGTGGCATATGAATATTAATGCTTCATTTGTTATTGTTTTGAGTACTATGTTTGGTCAGCAAGCTTTAAAAAATATATTTACACAATTTATGTACTTATAGTTTCATTTCTTATTGTTCGAACGAAAAATTTTAAAATGTTCAATTCTAATAAATAGTATACCTTTTCTTTTTTTGAAAATTTATTTCTGTATGTTTACCACCATGATTCATAAATCATGTGTTTAAAATTTATTTTTGTATGTTTAACCACAGTTTTGAATATTATTCAATTCATATAGGAAGCTTTAAAAAAATCGGTAGGAACCTTTAAAAAACATGCTTATACAGATTGGCAAAGCTTACAAGGCATGCACGCGCACGACTAGTACGGGTACTTTTGGAAGAGCTAGTGACTTCGGACAGAAGGCATTAAATAGGGTTCTGTGAGTAGGGTCCAAGAAAAATTTGACATTAGAACTATTTTAAGATTTTCTGTAAAAATTTAAGTATAACAAAAACACGTCTTTCTTTTATAATTTTTATTATGAGGAATACAAACCAAAAAATAATTAATAATATTCGAAAATATTGAGTCTTTTCGGTAGTCTTGTGGGGTATAGTGCTACTTGATTTGTGGTTTACTTCTTTGTATATTATTGTACTATTAATATTATTATAATTTTTCACCATTATTTGTAATCATAAAATTATCATAAATTTGTTTATGATAATATTTTAAATTTTAAAAAGGTATATCAGGATAAAAATCGAATAAAAATTCTAAATATTTGCAAACTGGAGGATTTCTTCTATAAATTCAATACCATGCTGACTTCATGTACTGTTTGTAGCAACAATGTGGACCATTACTCTCTTTAACGTTAAGAAAAATAATTACATTTTTCAATGTCATGGAATTTACCGTTAACTTTTTGCGTTTATAGAAATTTGTAAAAGCCTGCGGTTTCGGAAATATAAGGTGTCAAAAATTCAAATTTTACAAATTTCAAGAGGGGATTCAAGAGAGAGGTGGTGGAGATGGAAAAAAACTTTTTTCTAACGAAATGAAACATTTATTAGTGTCTAAAAGCCCCTTCAAAATTTCAAGCTTCTACAGGCTGGGGTCTAGAAGAAAAACAACATCAAAAATTTGAAAAAAACTGATTTTAGATAACGGTAAATATGGACGGCCGTTTTGTTTTTCTAAAGTTTAACTATAGTATACCGCGCTAAGGGAAGCAAGCCGCTGCCTTTCTGCGTTTGCAAAATTTCAAAAGTGCTTATTGTTTCATTGCAACAAATATTTAAAAAAGGCCATTTTTAGGATTTTGGGGGGTATAACTTCTAGAGGGGGAGAGATGGGTAAAAATTTTGTTCTACGGAAATAAATTTCTAGTAAAGATGTAAGTATTAAATTTCAGCTTTCTATCTTCGAAAGTGTAGAAGTTTTGTAAACAAAAAAAGTGTTCACGGACGGACGGACGGACAGAGTGAAACTAATAAGCACTTTTTTTCAAAAAATTTTTGGAAAAGTGCTAAAAACGGTCAGTTACGCAAAACACTAAGTATTGATCTTCATATATTTTCCTTTCGCACCTTACAATGAAATGTTCATAGAATGAAAATTATTCTTACATTTTCTTTTATTTTTCATACACACTAGTCTTTTATTTTTATTTATAGTACGAATACACAAAATATTTTTTTCAATGATATGAATTCTTAAAAATTTGTATATTATGCCTATACACAGAAAATATTATTTCATACAGATGTACAGATTCAATCCTACGTATATGTACATAAGTGAAATCATCTCATATAATATACATAGAAGCAAGATATGTAAAAAATAAAAATATTCAAAAATTCACATGCACACATAATTTATGTTGTCTAATTAGAAAAGATCAACACTCATGCGTACACATATAATTATCTAATGTCTTTACTAATGTCTTTATATCTAACAAGTCCCAATACTCAATTTTTTTTACGAAATATTACGAATTTTTGGCTTCGTTGCTGGTTTTTTCTTTAAATGCCACTGATCGTGTCATATTTTTTATTATTTTTTTCTTTTTTTTTTACGTAAAAAAGAGTTTAATATTTTAAAAAATCTCAGGATATTATACACATTTTGTAAAAAGCTTCCCATTTAAATTCTATTCCACGAAAAAGAAAGAAAGGTAGGAGGAAAGAAAAAATGATAAAAAATTTGAAATTCATATTTCAGTATGGTTTCAAATGTTAATGAGGAAGGGTGTATGATTTTTCATGCACATTTTGTATTTCCCAATAAGGTAAGTTGAGTAGTGTCGGCTAACAAAAATGTTAGTAAAAGTAATATAGGTTGACACATTTCAACAATTTGAATTATCTCATTTCGGTTATTTATACGTTACTTATAAAATTGTTTCAAATAATTTCAGTTAGTTTTTAAGTTATTAAAAATGAATATGTATGTACCTACTTCCAAAAAATTTTTTTTTTAAATAATTATTTTAAAACTATTTCGAACATGTTATATTGAGTGCTTCAAAAATTTTGTTGTGCTCTTCTTTCATATTTTATAAGCAGGTAAACAAGAGCAATCTATTTATAAAATGGCCCTGCCTGTGTATGAATCTTGATAGTAAACACAAACGGACAAAAATTTACATCAGTACCTGTCATTTTACAATCGGAGTTTTTAAATCATTTGTTAAGATACTATTTATTTCAAAAATAAAAAATATATTCGAATCCGGTTATAAAAATATATTATTGTCTTTTCCAAAATCTTTTAAATATTTTTTACTTAGGTAATATATTAAGTTTTAAAAATTTTTCTTAAATAAAAATAGAGGTAAAATTTAGAAGTGTATATAAAATTTATCTTTAAAAAATAATATTAGATTATATTTAAAAAATAATGAGATTGTATTTTAGATATTATTTTCTTACTCTCTCTTAAATTTTTTTCTTTCCTATGTATTAATATCAATATTTAATAATAATTATCTTTCATTAATTATATTTTCAACTTGACACCACAGTTACTTCCCATACCTTGAGTTAACTTACCCTATGAGAAAAAAAACTGTTTACTTAAAAGTAATGAAATGCTTTCAGTAACATATAAAACGCAGAAAGGCGGTGGTTTGCTTCCCCTAGCGCAGTATACTATAGTTAAACTTTAGAAAAACAAAATGGACGTTCAAATTTACCGTTATCTAAAGTCCTTTTTTTCCAAATTTTTGATGTCTTTTTTCTTCTAGACCCCAGCCTGTAGATGGTTGAAATTTTAGGAGCTTTTAGACATTAACAAATAGTTTATTTCGTTAGAAGAATTTTTTCCCATCTCCACCCCCTCTCAAGTTATCGCCTCTTGAATTTTGTAAAATTTGAATTTTTGACACCTTATATTTCCGAAACCGCAAGCTTTTTCAAATTTCTATAAACGCAAAAAGCAAACGGTAAATTCCATGACATTAAAAAATATAATTATTTTTCTTAACTCACGCAATTAACCCTTAAAATTCAGCATTATGTTAACCCTACTTTATATTAATAAGACTGCATATATGCATCATCCTAAATATATGCAATCCTAGAAATAGTTTTGTATATGAATGAAAATAATTTTAATAGTGTGATAGGTATACTAGACTGTGTTGAAAAGCAGTATTTTCACGAATTGTTGAAGAAAAAAGTGCTACAATACAAACCATTGGTTTGACCCAACTTAATTTTGTTTAACAACAAAAAATTTGAATGAATTTCAAAATTATATTATCGTTAGGAATTTCTACTACCATGTTTTGCTTTCGTTTTTTAAAAAACTGTTATCAATCACAGAATTAAATATTAATTGGTAATATCTGCTACATATATTGAATTGAAAAAATGTTGTTTAATAATCAAGCGAATATTAAGAATTTTATGTTCAATTGATGTAGTTTAAATCATCCAAACAATAAATGTAAAATTAAATGGCGCAAATTTGTTTCACACATTTATCTCCAAAATTAAAACAGTTAAACAGAACGAAATTATGAAATTTCAAACCAAAAGCCTATAAGTACCAGTAAATGCATTTATTTTAATAAAATCTAAAAAATATAATGAACCTATGTACATGAAAAGCTCATTTTTTAAGTCACAAATTTTAGACTGAATCTTTGATTTTTCCTTAAAATTTTGAATGCAAGTCGAGACTTTTTTTCCAGACTTTAATTCTATAATTAGTTAATTCAGCATAATAAGGTTACAAGAAAGAGCTTTATGATGCACAATTTGCAATGCCTATTAAATTTTGTTCACAGTAATAAAATAGGTGAAACGTTGGAAGGGGGGCGCACTTTTTAGGAACCGCTTAGGCTGACGAATAAATGAAGATCGCGCCTGATAAGAAGAATAATATTAATTTAACGAGTAACAATGCAAATAATATTTTTGTAAGGTTTTCTTCTCTTAATTTAAAACAAAAAATTATGAAATTAAAATTATCGTTTAAAAATATTAATTCCGAATCTGACAATGTGTCGGGTGAATTTGTGCGTAAAAACATCTTTTTAAATAATACTTTATCTATATACTATAGACCTCTTCTGAAAAAAGCCGGCGAATTTAAGATTCAATATAACTTTGATTCGAAGGTAGCATTAAAATAGAGATTAATTGCTTTGAGGATTTTGATAAAATTCAAATTTGATTTTATTTTATTTGGTATTAATTTCATTTTCTTATGATTTGTTTTTTGTTTTATTTTAACTTATTCTCAAAGCTTTTAATTTCCTCTCTCTATATTTCAAAACTTTGACTATTTCTTTTAAATTTTCACTGTTGCATCAGAATATAAGGGAAAATAATTTTTCATTATTAATATGCGTGAATTCGCTGAATTATCTTCCTAATTTAATATTTGTGAGTGAAATCTGGATCGGGCTACACCTTTTCTTCAGCTTGTAACTCTTCATATGCGGCTGGTGGTATTGGACTTCAGTTCGGTAGGAACGGTCTATGTGTGCACGCGTGTATCTCAAGTTCGGTTGAACCGATTTTGATGAAATTTTATATGTTTATTTCGACCATGGCACGGATCGATCAACTTTTGGGATATATCAGTCCTCGGGAACTGCACTTTTTAGCGGGTCTGTTTTGCATTTTGTTTGAAAATATTCAACCGATTTACTTGAAAATTCCTATATAAGCTTCGTTCGACCGTCCGTGAAACCTCCTAACTTTTCGAAGAAATCAGGTGTTAGCAACTGGACGTTTACTACGGGCCAAATATACATTTTTGCATATATAAAGAGAAATAATTAACCGATTTTATTGAAATTTAATATTTAAATTCTTCGTACTAAAGCAATGCACATATAAATTTTTTGGAAAGATCAGGGCTCGAAAACTTATCTGCGGGCCGATTTTAGATTATTCACCATATCTACGGAGCGAATTGATAGAATTTCTCGAAATTTGATATTCTAATTGTTACCGAAACTAACATTTTAGGGAATTCGGGTAACACAAAGCGAAATTCCACTAAGAACCAAATTTACATTTTTCTAGGTATGTTAACTATAAGCTTACTAATGTCCTAAAAATTGGAAGAAGTATTTAACAGACATTTTTATAATATTCCGTAACGCATTCAATTAACTAGACAATACACATTGCGGTCGGTTATATACTGACCACATCAGATTTTTTGTATTTATAGACTTCATAGAGCCTGTATTCGTGAATTTATTGGTGAGCTTAATTTTTAAGTGAACTCTAAAAATTTAATTCTGGTAGGTGATTTTAATATTAATTTATCTTCTTCTAATAGTGATGTTGATGAATATTTATTGTTGTTATTTTCTTTTAGTTTATCTTATCTTATTTCTGAGAATACTCGCCCTTCGTCTGGTTAATGCATCGACCATATTTTTTAAGATTATATAGGAATAATAATGAATCTTTTTTCCCTGAAGTTTTGGACCTTGGCCGTATGGAAAATGTGTATCATAATAATCTTATTAATATTGATTTTAATAAGTTAAGAAGGAATCTAATGTTTGAATCTTGGGCTGATGTTTTTGCAACTCGTGATCCTTCTGTTTATTATTCTAAATTCTGTGTTATTCTTAGATACCATATTAATAATTCCATGATAGGTTCTATTTCACGGCCTAGAGTTAAAAAATTAAAGCCTTGGTTGATTTCTATGCTTACTGATATAATTAATAATAGGAATCATCTTAGATTAAAAATTAAAGGGGACCCTAACAATTTGCGCTTGATTACATTTTACCGTAAATTATGTAAAGATATTAGAAATGAAATTAAAGTCGTAAAAGAAAATTTTTATCTTAAGGAATTACATGTTAATAAAGCAATTCTAAAGCTGAGTGGCGTGTTATTAAGTCTATACAAATTAAGAATCTCAAGTATTCTGACATATATTTAGAAATTTATTCTGCAATGGTAACCAATCCCACTGTTGTTGCCAACCATTTTAATTGCTGTTTTGCAAATTTTGTACAGGTTAACTTATCTATGAATAGCCATGTAAGTAGCAGTACTTCATCTAGTCTTATTGATACTTTTTGCAGTGATAGTTTTTTCTTCGAGCAGTTCACCACTACTGAAATTCATAAAATTATAATGCATCTTAAAAGCTCTGCTTCGTTTACCTCTGATTCTTTTTCTAACATTTTATTAAAGGTAGTTTCATTTTTTATAGTTGTTGTTTTGACATATATTTTTAACTTAAGTGTTTCTAAGGATGATTTTCCGAATGGGTTTAAAATTGCTGAGGTAATATATCCTAATAACTAGCGCCCTATTTTGCTTCTCTGACCTGTGTCAAATATATTTGAAAAAGCTATGAAAGCCCAAATAATAAAATTTTTAGACAGGAACGAGTTTTTTCCTGATAGCCAGTTAAGTTTTTGAAAGGAGAGCACTCCTGAAAGTGCTTTATTGACACTTTTCTCAGAAATTTATCATGGTCTTGATAGTGGTCACTGCTGTATTGAGCTATTTATTGATATTTCCAAAGCTTCTGATTCTGTTTTCCATCATTTGCTATTAAATAAATTATACAATGCTGGTTTTAGAAGATTTGTTCTTAACTGGTTTGTCTCTTTTCTTAAAAATCGTAGGGAGAAGTTAAAAATTAATGGCACTTTTAGTAATCTCACTAATATTAATGTTGGAGTTCCTCAGAGTTCTGTTCTGGGACAGCTACTTTTCACTATTTTTATTAATTCGCGTCTTGTTAAACCTCTAAAGGAATACCAACTGAGTTTGCTGATGATACGTCATTTTCATATAACTGCCCCAATGTAATGAGTGTTGCATGTGACATTAATTATGATTTAGATTTAATCAGGCGCTGATTTTATGTACATGGTCAAGTTTTTAGTCCTAAAACTAAGTTTGTGGTTTATAGTTTAAGTGGAAAAGTTCCCGAGTTTGGTAATATTTATTTCCATGCACCTGTTTGCGAAAAATATCTTGTTGTTATTGATTCTACATTAAATTCATTTGTTTACAGTTTCTCATGTGACAGCTTTGTTGTTCTTCAATTGAATGCGTTAGCCCTTTTAAGTACTTAAGTTTATTTCTAGACAATAATTTTAGTTGACTTGAAAACTCAAGTACTTGAAAAACTATTTGATCAAGGTAATTAGATATGGTTATCAACTTAATTTCTATTATTCTTTGAAAGTTCTGAGAATGTTTAATTACGCAATGTTTCATTGTAAGCTTCGATGTGGCATTGTTTGTTGGGGTGGCGTCTATGTGAATAAGATTCAACCTCCACTCTTAGCCCAGAAGCACTTCATTAGGATTATGAGCAAAATTAATTACCGAAATAATAGTTTTCACTTGTTTAAAAATCTTGGCATTCCTCCTCTAAGACATTTATTTTTCTTTAAAACGTTGAAGGTTTTTTCGTTAGGTCTGGGTATTTAAATCAACGTACTATTGCTTACCATAATCTTAGAGTGAATGACTTAAATCGTGTTATTATGCCCAGGGCTCGCAAACCACATTATTGCCATTTTTATATTATTATTGCGCCTAAAGTTTCTAATAGACTACCAAATTTTATTATATCTGACAGATGTTTTACTTCTTTTCTCGTAGTCTTAAATCTTGGTTATTTGGTTTTGATTACTCACAAATTGAGTCTTTAGCTCATGTCATTCAGTAATCCGTTTGACTCTGTATATTGTGATGTTTTTACTTTTTTATTTTTTATTTTATTTCTGATTTGATGAATTTTGTATTGCTTAAATTTTTTTTACCCCACTATATTCTTATAATTATAATTTTCATTCAAATGTAATTTTCTTTTTTCAAGAATGAATCTAAATACTTATTTCTGTAACCTTTATTCTAATTTTTATACAGTTTTTATTTTTTTTTGCTTAAAATTATTATTGAATTAAATTGTTGTTTTGATCTTTGTTATTATTTTTTGAATGAACATTTCTAGTAATTTAAGAATTTTATATTTTATATTATTTAGTTTTAGTTTAAGGTTTATTTTTTAATTCCTTTTTAAAAACTTACGAAAATAAATGAAATTACATATATGTCTATCTATATGTACAAAGACCTCACACACATTATTTCGGAAAATCGAAATAGACTTAGATAAAATGTCAGCTTTTCTCAAAGACATCAGATGTTTTATGGCATATAAATATGAATGCTTCATTTGTTATTGTTTTGAATATTATGTTTCGTTAGCAAGCTTTAAAAAAATACATTTACTCAATTTATGTACATATGTATTTAAAATTTCATTTCTTATTGTTCGAGCGAAAAAGTCTGAAATGCAAAATTCTAACACATACTTACATATTATTTTGTTTATCCCTAAACCCGCAGTATTTATTATTATGTTTCGTTAGGAGCTTTAAAAAATAAAGTCGGATCAAAAACCAATGGTTTGTATTGTAGCACTTTTCCCTTCAATAAGTGAAAATACTGTTTTGAAAAACAATCTATGTATACCTACCACACTATTAAAATTATTTTCATTCATATACGAAACTATTTCTAGGATTGCTCATATTTTGGATAAACAGTTTGTGTAGTTTTTGAAATAAAGCAAAAACTAATATAAAAAGGGGTTAACATAATGCTCGATTTTAAGGGTTAAGTGCGTGAGATAAGAAAAATAATTATATTTTTTAATGTCATGGAATTTACTGTTAGCTTTCTGCGTTCATAAAAATTTGAAAAAGCTTCCGGTTTCGAAAATACAAGGTATCAAAAATTCAAATTTGTCAACTTTCAAGAGGCGTTAACTTGAGAGGGGATGGAGACAAAAAAAAATTTTCTTCTAACGAAATGAACTATTTCTTAGTGCCTAAAAGCTTACTTGTTCTTTCTTCCTCTTTTCATTTTTCACAGTTACTTTTGTTTAGTACTATTACATTTTGTACTTGACATTTCAATTTTAGTCACATTTATTTAGCATTGCCACAATCTGCGTTCCTGGTTAAACATTCGACCCGAATGCCTTTTTTCTTTGGTCAATATTATACATTGTGATATACTGTAGCATTTTATAATCATTTTACAGTTCAAATATTAATATCATTTACTTTCTTCATCTCTCATTATACGTTAATTTAGTTTAAGGTGCTTTCTAAACCATCATTACTTTTATTCAGTATTTTTAGTTTCTAGCCAACTAATTATTCTTTAATCAAATTTTCTGCATTCGTTTTACATTATAGTTCTGGTCGAAACCTAACACTTTAAATACATAACATCAGGATTCCTACATAACCTACAACTATCCAAAACTCACAATATTTTATATCAGAAATTAGGACGCAACATAAAACTCAAAACATCTCACATTTAAGTTCAGGACGTAACCCAAAATAAAAACCTTCCTCATTACATTTTTTATCTTGCTGGTAACATGACATTTTCAACCATTAATTTCTTTCCTTTAATTTCTCTAGAAAGGACTACTTTTCTACTTTGTTTAAACAAATTTCTTACTTACTTTCTTTCTTACATAACAAATACCTTGTACCTTTATTTTCTTCCATATTCTTAATCAATTAATATTACATCCAAATAATCTATTCCATGTTTTTTTTTCAAATTATTAATACATAGAATGAAATATCAATAAGAACTTTAATTCAACATACATAAGTATTTTTAAATTCATTATAAATTAATTTTTTTTTAAACATATGCAACCCGATTAATGCAAATTGGTTAGATACTCGTATTTGCATTATTTACATTATTTCAATAATTTTTCATTTTCTTATTTGATTTTTAAAATGTATAATAAATTCATTTTAATCTAAGTTATATTGGAATACAATAATAAAATATTTTAATGATTGGAAATATTTTTATTTTTTTCTGAAATTTCAATAATAAGAAATTGAAAGAAGTTAATTTTATTAAAAAGAATTTTAAATCGAATTAAAAGAAGTATCAACAAGAATTAAAAAGAAGTTTGACTTGATAATTCAGAAGATTATAAGAAGATTATAAGAAGTTTGAATCAAAACAATTAAAAAGAAGTTTAAAAAAAAATGTGAATTAAAGATATGTACATATGTATGTATGTCATTCAAAAGAAGTTTGAATCAAAATGAAGTTTAAAAAAAAGTTTACCTATGTAACATATTATTGCATTTCATTTTATTGTTTTGTATATCCAGACTTCCTTGTATTACTATTTACGAGTGTATCTTTTATTCCATAGTTTCATCCGATCCAATTTTCGATCCGGGAGAAAATTGTAATCTTTGAATACGAGTAGCTATAATTTTTAGTTGTTTTAAGTTTTTTGTCGTAAATTTCAAATTTTAGAATTTTCAAAGCTTAATTTTGATAATGTTGGAATTATAATTCTGTTTATTCCCTCGGCTTAACCGTTTGCTCGAGGTAAACCGATTGGTATCAACACATATTTTATGTTTAGTTCTTTTGTAAAGTCGCTAAATTCGGTACTTGTAAATGAAGTGCCTCTATCTGAAATTATTCTCCGTGGAATTCGAAATTTGTAATTTGTAGTTGAAGTTTACTAAAAGTTCTTTTCGGCGACGTGAAGCGAGTCGAGTATAATCAAACATATTTGCTAAATGCATTTATTACTACCAAAATGTGTTTGTATTTTTTGACGGTATTGACAATTTGACCCACGTGATCTATGTGCAATGTATCCATAGGTGCATCACCTTTAGGTATTAAGTGAAGATACCCCTCTTTTTTACGCAACTTTTTATCAATTTATACACATTCAACGCAAGATGCTTTATATTTTTGTAATTTATCTTCCTATTTTGGAATGAAATAGTTTCTTTGAATTAGCTCCGTCAAAATGACCGTTTACGTGCACACTTTTATTTATCTGTTCCTCCATGTTTCCTGGTACAACTAGCAAACTACTTCCACGTCTCCCATAGTAAAGAATGTCTTGTAAAGCATAACCATTATTTGTCAAACCATAGTCATCATAATGTAAAGGGTTTTCGTTTATTGAGTTCTACAATAGTTCTAATTTGTAGTACATCCGAAAATTCACGCTACACACACTAAAAATATAGATCGTTCGGAAATTACTGGCTGCAATAAAGTGCGTTCGGAAATTCAATCTGCAATAAAGAAATGTTAGAAATGTAGCGCAGACCCCTAGTATAAATTTTGTCGCTGCCTCATGAAATTTTTTTTCTTTTTCGAATTAAAATTCAAAAAAAAAACTTTAAATTTCAAAATTTCAGATTCAGATATTGAAGGATGTTAAAGTAAGTTTTCTTTAAGTCTTAAAATTTTGTTAAAATTTCCTTATTTTGCAGTGAATTGGAAGGCGGAAAGTATTGGGATATAATTTCATAAACAATGAGATTTATATTATTTTCGAACGATAGATTATTTAGAAGTTTCAGAATATGAAGACTTCGTAAACAAAACTTATAAATTTTAGTTCTAATGTAAAGCTTTCAGCGCAGCGTGCATAAACGAAAACCCCAGTATTATTTTACATTTGAAAACATAAAAATCTTATGCATTGTGTTTTATGGTTCTATTGCTTACTTTAATAAGAAAAGTTTTTGTTTCAATTTATTATACGCTATAGAGAACGATATCGAAAAAATTTTGGATACACAATTTGACAAATATTTCAGTGTTAACAACGTCGCAGGCACAACATCAAATAAATTTTTGAACATAACATATCGTCAAATTTTTTTTGTTCTTGTACGTCTATGGTCATAATATGACGACTTAATGGGTCTACGGGCTTCATGAAATTACTTTTGTGGTGCTCGACTATGTAAGAAAAATTGGATTAAATTATTGCCCATTTACTGATGCGAGATAAAATTATTTCTTTTTTATTAATTGACTGTTTGAAGCAACGCAGTCGGTGACGATTTTAAAATTTATTGAGTCGAGATATATTTTCAATTTTTTTACTGCTTGTACGAACGCCAAAACTTCCAACTCATAGCTCGTATATGTTTGTTCGATTTCTGTGGTATTTCTACACCAGTAATATATTGGAAGAAGTGCATTTTGATCGTTGCTTTGTAAAAGAATTGCTGCCAATCCTAGCTTTGATGCATCTGTATAGAGTTCTAGCTCTCTGCCAAGGTTATATAAACTTAATACTGGCATAGAACACAAGCAATTTTTAAATTTTTGAATAGCCAATTCATATCCCGTGCCAATTTTAAAAATACTATTTTTCTTTTTTAAATCTGTCAACGGTTTAACAATGAGAGCATAACCGGGAATGAATTTTCTGAAGTAACCCGTAAACCCAGAAAACTCTCTAATTGTTTTAGAGTTTTAATCTTTGGAAAATATTTAGCTGCTTCAATCTTTTTTTCTGAAGGTTGAATTTTGCCATTTGCAATTACGTATCCCAAATATTCAATTTTTGTCAGAAAGGAATACACGTTTTTTCGAATTTACTTTTAGGTTTAACAAGGTCTCTTTTTCGGTAACTCCTGGAATAATCATATCATATATGTAAGTAAGACAAGTTTTCTGCTTTATTAATCTTTGAATATGTAATGTAGATATGTAGCGTAAAAATACAGTTGGTTACATCCAAATGGGGCTTTTGTAAATTAGTATTGACAACCATGTGTTATAAAAGATGTGTAATGTTTGCTTGAAATGTGGACAAGCAAACGGAAAAACCATTTTTTAAATCTATTGTGGAAAAATATTTAAAAGTAGCTAGTTTATCTAATTGATCCTACATTACGAGCATCGATTATCTGTTTTTTATAATTTTCGAGTTTAAAGCCCTGTAATCCACGCATAGTCGTTTTGTTCCATCTTTTTTATTTACTAATATATTTGAACTGACGTAGTCCAAAAAAGACTCAACAATAATACCTGCTCTTAACCATTCTGCAATCTGATCGTCACTTATCTGCTATTATCAGGCGTCTTGCTGGTCGAAAAACTGGTCTTTCATCTATTAGCACCAAATTCAAACTAATAGGTATTTGAATTTTTTCTTTAGAAAAATTTAAATATTAGACAACAAGATCTTTTACAATTTTAATATGTTTTGGATTTATTATTTTAATGTTTGAATCATCATTATCGTTAATCATATTTAAAACATTGAAAGTATTAACATCTGCTGAATATAATGATAACATCATTGTAATTGAAACGTCCTGAATAAACTTAGCGTCCAATATTACCGCATAATATTGCGTCATCTGGAATCGAATGGAAAATTGAGTTATACCAGCTATTTCCAAATTATTTAAAAAATTTAGTTGAGAACTTTTAATCAGATCAAACTACATCCGGTATCTATTAGAACTTCAACAATAATATTATTATGGAATGTAATATTATTTGTAAATTTACTTGAGTTTGATGTAAAATTAACTTCTTTTTGTTCCTTGCAGTTTTTTGATTACTTATTGCAGGTATAACGTTTGTACTCTTTTTTAAATTTATGTTTAACCAACAATCATTGCTTGAATGGCCACTTTATTTGCAAATATGGCATGAAATATTTTTGCTAAATGGCTGATTATTTCGTGTTTTATAATTTATTGCGTACAAATGTCTTTTACTGTTTTGTGTTGGGTTGTGTGATTTGTCTAGTACTGTAAAAATATCAATCATTTGACTGCTGTTATAAGTTCAGTAATTGTTTTAAACGATTCAAATCTCTACAAGTTTTGTAAATTAGTATTTTTTAAACTAATAATTACATATATACCTTATAATAGCTTCACTGCTAAAATGAGCATTTTTCCCGATATGATTCATTACCATGATGTAATTTTTAACAGTTTCATTCACATATTGTTTTCTAGTTTGCATTGCCATGTGATTTCTCGTTTCGTTCATTTTTGAAATACAAATTAAGTACTATGGATTTTTTGTAGAGAATCAAACCACAATTTAGCATATCCCTTTAACCTAAATGCTACGCTAGCCAAGACTAATTTATCTGCACACTTATAGTCATTTTTTAGGAGATTGATTCTTTCAACCCAATAAGGCATCGTAAGACTATCCTCATGACCCGGACTGAAATCTGGCAATAATTCCATAATTTCTCTCCATCCCCACTGGCACACGTTTCGTCTGCTAGTTCCGCTGGTACTCAACTAGTTGTCTCTGTGAATAATGGATCTTTCTCTTTGCTTTAATTTTTTTCTCTTTTGGCTATATTAGTTAATCGAAGCCCGAAATATGACAATTCTTAGCTTGTATTCACGGTATTTAAATTCATCGCAATTTTTTCATGATTTTCACTGTTACCTGATAAATTTTCTTGATTTTTTCATATTCTCTCAATTAGCTTGAGTTTTGTACCTGCTGTTAACAAAAATTTATTTTTAAGAATAACTTTTAATTGTTCAACGCTCGGTTTTCTCAACTCGTCCATTTTACTTACATGCTTACATAAGTATATATAAAAGTCTTTTCTTCAATAATTAAATCGCAATTACCCAAACACTTTAAAACAAAATTATTTATGTATACGTATAAGTACACTTAGTTGCATGCATGTGTTTTTTTTTTAAACTACATAATTCTTTATTAGGTATTCATCAGCGTAATAATACTTTATGTATACTTACATGAAAAACCTTTTCATTTTTACATGTAACAAAGGCGTTAGATTGGGTTTGCCAATAGGGTCCCAAAAAATCTGATATTGGAAATTATTAACCCCGAAATAGACGTATTTTAAGATTTTCTGAAAAAAATTTTGTATAAAAAAAGCACGTTTTCTTTTATATAATGTTCTTATATATTGTTAGTTTGAAAAATGGCATCTTTTATCAAAGACATCGGATGTTTTGTGGCATCTGAATATTAATGCTTAATTTATTATTGTTTTGAATATCATGTTTCGTCAGCAAGCTTTAAAAAGATATATTTACACAATTTATGTACATTTGTACTTAAAATTCCATTTCCAATTGTTCGAGCAAAAAACTGTAAAATGCTTAATTCTAATACATACTTATACTTTTTTTTTTGTTCTACTAGGTAAAAAAATCCCGAAAGATGAAGAAGGACGGCTCTACCTGCCTTTTTCCTCCGTCAATTTAAAGACGTGACACTTACCCCAGAAAATCACTTAAAATCTGAACGGATGAAATTGGTGCTACAGACCAACTATTATATCTGTGCTGACTTGGTTTTTCCGCACAGGAATTAAATACTTTCCATAAGGAAATTTGTATTTTGTTATAAATCGAAGGGTCTTGTTCGTTTAAGTCTTTCTGTCGTAATGCCATTGTCTCGCAGCTGAGCTGCTTTTATATTTGCATGCTGTTCTAGACGAGGTCTTTACTTTGTAGCACAACTCGTAGTTTCATCTTCAACCAAAGGAATTGCTAAGTTCAAAATGTTACTGTTACGTTTACACATACCATGCCCCGTAGAACTTTATTCTGGAAGTTTTGAATTTTGTTAATGTGAATCTTCTTGGCTTATCTTCTTGAATTATCAAAACCCCACAGTTAAATGCCATATAGCCAAATTGGTTTAATGGTTTGGTTATAAATCACTATCTTATTATCAATGGCCAAATATGCTTTTCTTCTTTACATGCTCTTTCTACCCTAGCTAGATATCTAAAGTCAATGCTAGGTGTTTTGCTGAGTTATGGATTGCCACGTTTGTTCCATTTAAGTTAATTTGGGGTGGTTTCACTATTTTTCGATTGGTGGAGTGTATGTGAATCGATTTTGTTTTATTCATCTTCATTTTCCAATCTTTCGTCACTTGCCTCCTGTAATTTATTTGTCAAATCGTCAATGTTCGGTTCCACTACCAATATTGCAGTATCGTCAGCAAAAGTGGCTACTGTCGCATTTTATATTTATAGATCACTCTTGTAAAGCAAGTACAACGTTGGGCTCAATATACTGCCTTGACGCACATCCGCTCTTATTTCTATTAGCGTGGAGTATTCAGCGTATTGTTTAATTCCAAATAATCTATCTGCTAAGTAAAATTCCAAAATGGCTGCAAATGGCGATGCTATCATTTGTTCTAACTTAAATATAAGGCCTTTGTGCCATACCTTGTCGAATGCCTGTGCTACGCCTAGAATTATAGAAGAACAGATTTCTTTATTTTCTGAACTTTTTTCTATAATATTCGTTATTCTATGGGCCTCTTATATTGCAGAATGGTTTCTTCTAAAACCAAATCGATGGTTTGGTATGAAGCCCCTATTTTCTATTATTTGCATAGCATATAATAGCAGCATTTCAAAAGCTTAGAAATAATTGGTAACAGTGAAGAGTCAGGTATTTCCCGGGTTTGGGCACCAGATTTACTTGCGACTTTCCAAGCACAAAATTCATAATTGCATTCATGATTTTCGCCAAATGTTTCAACGCCTCGTCTGCTAACTCTTTCAGTACTTCCGCTGTAATAAGATCAAAACTTGGCCATTATTTCAACTTCAGGGATCTTATCATTTCCGCAATTTCTACTAGAGTAAGTGGAGCTATGCTGCTAGCTTCATTTGCGATACATTCTAATAAATTCACATCTGGTGTTATTCCGTTTGGCGTGAATATGCTTTCTAAGTGATCAGCAAATATTTCGGCTTTCTCTACATTGCTCCTCGCTCAACTGCTATTTGCTTTTATCAGCGGGGGAGCGTGCTTAATCGGTCTCTTTTTGCTCTTTGCCGCCTTCCATAAGGAATAATTCTTTTCCTTCGTCCTGACAAGTCCTTTATATAATCTTCATATGTTTCCGATTCAAATTTTTGGATTTTTCTTTTAAGCACCTGAAAAAGTCTGTTTAAACTAGTTTTATCATCAGGGTGACGCGAATGTTGCCGTCTACGTATGGACATTCTCTTTTCACCTAGCCTTACTCGTATTTATAGCTTTTGTTAGCAATCTGTATTCATTTTCATTCACGGCATTTATTTTTAATTGGTCATTATTCATCATGTTGACCAAATTATTTCAAGGACTGGTTTTATTATTTTTTTTTAACTGTCTTCCCTCAATTTATTTCAGGAGATTTTCCTTTCTTTGCATTATTCTTTTTTAGGATCGAGTCAGTTTCTTTAGCCAGTTCTTCTTCGTCAGTTTCATATACAATAACTTTCGCATCTTTGTTCTTCTTTTCTGTTGAGGCAGGTTTTATTTAATTTTTTAAATTTACATTCTCTGCTTGTAATTTGCAAATCTCGGTTTGTAGCACGTTACAAAGACTCTCTAACTCGATTATTCTCGAGTCCAGAGTGTACAATTAACTCTCCTGTATAAGATGCTCCCTCATATTATCTCCCTCATCTTGTGTCTTAATTTTTTTGTCTTCTGCAGACTTATTGGACTTTTTCTCAAAGTTATAATTTTTAACTCTGTCATTTTTATCAGCAATCACCAATGGGAGGGAGCGCATGACCCCCGATATCCTTCTAAATGGGTCCATCAACGCCGATCTACTATCCAATAACTGATCTCCGCCAGAATCCATGCGAAAAGCCTCCGAAGAGCCTGGATTTTCCAGCGTTACTGAATTGCCACCTGTGGTATACAATCCTTGCGTTTTGTTCATTGCATCCTTTTTTTTATTTCGGAGTTTTCTTCTTCTAGCCTTTGAGAATAATTTCCCTCATGCAGGATAGCACATATAATTCTTACCGTCCCTCAAGAATCAGTGGCAGACCAGATAGCTGCTCATTGTAGGTCCGTCACGTCTGGATTTCTATTGGATTTTAGTGGACTTTTACCACAAGCATACCTTACTGCGGATATCTCGTGGCTCAATCCGCTGTAAAAGTACTTACATATAAATTTTTCTTAAACTTTTATAACAATACCTATTTGTTATAAATTAAAAAAATAAAATAATAAATTCAAACAAACTAAGAAAAATACGACTATCTTTGTTTTATTCATATATCGTAGCACTCTTTAATAAAGTTGGGTCAAACCAATGGTTTGTATTGTAGCACTTTTCCCTTCAACAAGTGAAAATTCTGCTTTTAAATACAGTCTATTTATACCTATCACACTATTAAAATTATTTTCATTCATGTAGAAAGCTATTTCTAGGATTGCATAGCAATAAAGCAAAAATTAATATAAAGAGGGGTTAACATAATGCTCGATTTTAAGGGTTAATTGTGTGAGTTAAGAAAAATAATTATATTTTTTAATGACATGGAATTTACCGCTAGCTTTTTGTGTTTATAGAAATTTGAAAATGTTTGCGGTTTCGGAAATATAAGGAGACAAAAATTCAAATTTTACAAATTTCAAAAGGCAATAACTTGAGAGGGGATGGAGATGCAGAAAACATTTTTCCTACCGAAATGAACTATATATTAATGTCTAAAAGCCCTTAAAATTTCAAGCTTCTAAAGGCTGGGGTCTAGAAGAAAAACTAAATCAAAAATTTGGAAAAAGGGACTTTAGTTAACAGTAAATTTGAACGGCCATTTCGTTTTTCTAAAGTTTAACTATAGTATACCGCGCTAGGGGAAGCAAGCCACTGCCTTTTTGCGTATGCAAAATTTCAAAAATACTTATGGTTTCAATGCAACAAATAGTTAAAAAAAGCCATTTTTAGGGTTTTGGGGGGGTATAACTTCTAGAGGGGGGGAGATAGGTAAAAATTTTGTTCTACGGAAATAAGTTTCTAGTAAAGATCTATGTACATACAAAATTTCAGCTTTCTTTCTTCAGGGGTGTAGAAGTTTTGTAAACAGACACACGGACAGACGGACGGACGGACGGACGGACGGTCGGATGGACGGACGGACGGTCGGACGCACGGACGGACGGACGGACAGAGTGAAACTAATAAGCACTTTTTTCAAAAATTTTTTGGAAAAGTGATAAAAACTATCCTTTTTTATATTATATATATATATCTTCTGTCACAAAATATAGGTGTCACAAAATACAGGTACCCATAGAAGGGTAACATACATCGGACAAAAGGCATTAGAGGGGGTTTTGCAGGTAGGGTTCCGGAAAAATTTGATATTGGAACTTGTTATCCCCGAAATAGCCCTATTTTAAGATTTTAATTATTTATAAAATTTTTATATTATTTGAAACACAAACCATGAAATAAATATTATTGGAAAATATAATGATCTTACATAGTTTTAGTTCGAAAAATCGAAATAAGCTTAAATAAATGTCAGGTTATGTCAATGACATAAGACGTTTTGTGAGTTATGAATATTAATGCTTCATTTAATATTGTTTTGAATATTATGAGTCGTCAGCAAGCCTTACAAAATTATACAATGTACAAAATTTATGTACGTATGCATTTAAAATTTCCTTTCTTATTGTTTGAACGAAAAACTCTTAAAATGTTAAATTCTAATACACACAGATGTACATACATATATTTAAATATATTTTTTTTCTGCCTAAACCTTTTCTTTATTTGAAAAATTTAATTCTATATGTTCACCCACAGTTTCAAATATTGTCTTTCCTAATACACATTCATAAATACATATTTGTATACTTACAATTTTATTTCTTATTGTTCGAACAAAAAACTTTAAAGTGTTCAATTCTAATACATACATAAATATATACATACATGTATTTGGATAAAATTACAATTTCGTTTATGCCTAAACTAATGCCATGTATGTCTATCAAGCCTAAAAATTTCAAAAACATTTCTTAATGTTTTATGTTTTCGAAGTATGCCGGTTCAAATATTTTTTTTTGTGAAATTTTTGACTATTCTTTGTGACTTTTTGTTTATTTAATATGGTTTTAAAAACCATTTAGGATACTATAATTATTTTTTTTATAATTTAATTTCTTATTCAAAGACTTTACTCTGTAATTCAGTACCCTTCCATTTGGAAAACAATAAAAGTCTGCACTAAAAATTTCAATTTTGTTTTAAGTGCATTTTTGAGATGGAATTTACCAAGTAATTGTTTTGAACTTTTTTTTACTTTTTATAAATAATTAAGATATAAAATTTATTTTTAAATTATTAAATAATTATTAAATTTAAATTTAAATTATAAGATATAAAATTTATATCTTTTTTTTACTTCACGAAGTGCAGGGTATATTAACTTTGGTATGGAGTTTGTAACTACTTGAAGGAGTCATCTGCGGTATGGACATATATATATATTCTTGCTCAGCGTAAAATTCTGCGTCGATTTAGACATGTCCGTCTGTCCGTCCGTCCGTCCGTCCGTTCGTCCGTCCGTTCGCACGATAACTCAAAAACGAATAATGCAATCGACACCAAACTTTCACAAGTTTTTTCTTTTGTGCCAAGGACGAGCCCTATTGTTATTGGACTAATTCGGACAACGGGTTCGAGTAGCTGCCATACAACTCAAAGAGTTTATTTTAAATATTTCAAAAACTAATAAAGCTATAAATATAAAACTTTGTATACATGTGTCCAATTATATTCTACACATGCTCTAAAAATTATAATGGGATAGCTGCACCGGTTCGGGTGGCTGCCATACAACTCCAACAGCAAATTTTTTATATTCGGCAAAATAATAAAGTCAGATTCATGAAACTTGGCAGTCATGTGTCCAATTATAGGTCAAATATACTTCTGAAGTTTTAGAGGAATTGCTTTACAGGTTCGGGTACCTGCCATACAACTCCAGAAGCTAATTTTAAATATTTGGAAAAATAATAAAGTCAGATTCATGAAACTTGGCAGTTGGATGTCCGATTATAGATCAGATATATTTGTGAAGTTTTAGAGGAATTGCTTGACAGGTTCGGGTACCTGCCATACAACTCCAGAAGCTAATTTTAAATATTTGGAAAAATAATAAAGTCAGATTGATGAAACTTGGCAGTTGTGTGTCCAATTATAGGTCAGACATATTTCTAAAGTTTTAATGGGATTGCTTGACAGGTTCGAGTAGCTCCCATACAAGTCTTAAAGCTTATTCTTAATATTTGGAAAAATAATAAAGTCAGATCCATGAAACTTGGCAGTTGTGTGTCCGATTATAGATCATATATATTTGTGAAGTTTTAGTGGAATTGCTTGACAGGTTCGGGGACTTGCCAAACAACTCCAAAAGCATATTTTAAATATTTGGAAAAATAATAAAGTCAGATTCATGATACTTGGCAGTTGTGTGTCCGATTGTAGATCAGATATATTTGTGAAGTTTTGATGGAATTGTTTGACAGGTTCAGGTACTTGCCATACAACTCCAAAAGCTAATTTTAAATATTTGGAAAAATTATAAAGTCAGATTCATGAAACTTGGCAGTCGGATATCCAATTATAGGTCAGACATATCCGTGAAGTTTCTATAGAATGACTTCACAGGTTCGAGTAATTGCTACACAATAACGAAAGGTGCAGGGTATTATTCAATCGGTTTATACCGACTGAAACGTTTTTGCTTGTTTAAATTAAAAAAAGTATGTAGAATCAGTAGAGATAAAAATATTGATCAATTTTTGGTGGCCTCATAGCTATGTAAGGAATTACCTTAATCTTTTTTTTATTTGAAAAATTTGTTTCTGTATGTTTGCCCCTGTATGTTGATTCAATAATTAACATACATATGTGTTTAAAATTTATTTCTATATGCTAAACTGCAGTTTTGAATATTATTCAATTCATATAGGAAGCTTAAAAAAAATTAGTTAGGAAGGTTTAAAAAAAATATACATACATGTATATTTTTTTTAAACTTATTGTTATGTAATAATTGGAAAAAGTTTATATTTTTTCGATTTTAGGTTATACATTTTATTCATATGAATAGAAAGTAAAAAATTATATTATATAAGTACTTCAGTAATTTATATTGACTTTGTTTTTCAAATTTGTTATTTATTGCCGCACTTTTTAGAGATGAAAGGACATCTGTAAACATTTTCCACAAACATATTTTTTACATTTCAAACAGCTGTTTATGGTTTTATTTGTTTTACAATATCCAATTTGACATGTCCTTCGTGTTTGAGAAATTTAGGTGATATTTGTTGAAGTTTTCTCCATACTTCTTGTTTCCTTTTATACTGTTACAGTTATAAAATTTTTTTAGTCAACATTAGTTATTTGTGCAATTTATTTTTTGTATTTTTAAATCTTTTTATTTATTATAATTAATTTTTGAAAAAAAAAGGTTACAAAAAATCAATATTATTTTGTTTTATATTTATATAATTACTAAAACTTAAAACTATCTAATCCTAATGCTAACCTATCCTACTTTACCTATTTACCTATTATAACCTAGTAAGGTTAAATGATCTAATATACGCATTTTTTAAATCTATAAATGTATTTTTTAAATCTATTAGGCAAACTCCTACATATCTGTTGAAAGTTTCTTGTATATTTTGTGCATTAACATTAAATTGTTCTATAGTATATTTTATCATTTCATTATTTTCGTTTGTATTTATGTCATTTAATGCATGTATAGATTTTATGTATTTACTTATTGTTTAAGTATAAGTCAGAAAATTATTTGAAATTATAATGCAGATCAAATGTATTGTCAATTTTGCTATATATTTAAATAATTCAAAAAGAAATCAAATAAAAGAAAGAAATTTATATGTACCGCAATAAAATATTTCATGATTGTTAAAAAATGATAAATGTTAAAAACAAAGATGTTTATTTAAAGGAGTTCTATTCTTTATGCATAATATTATTCAAACTGAAAATACATTTTGTTTTACCATAATGTTTAAACTAAAACCTAAATAAATATTCAAATTTAAATTATTGTCATACAACAACACATGGTGTGAATTTGTACTTCTTGTATTTTTGAACAAGTGTTTTCATAATCTTTATCCTTGTTTTCTTTTTATGGCTTTTACAAGTTATTTTTATTTTTGTGTAAGGTAGGCGGTAATTCAAAGATGCAATGATAATGAACATGTCTAACAGGAAAAATAGTAATTATAATATATTTATGATTAATAGGAATTTTTAAAATTAACAATCATGTACGAGTAGTAAATTATAAGTTTGTGTTGTAAATTAAATCATTTTAAGTAAGGATAATATTTTAAGAACTTGATTATATAAAGAAGAACTTTTTTTATAATAAGGGGCATTAAGGTTAAGAAGCAGAGGAAGAAAGTCAAATAAAATAAATATTTTTATTTTTGCTTTGATTTTAATCAATTCTGTCGTTAAAATACTGAATACAATACTGACATTAGACGTGTAGTAATCCAGGTCTACCCTGTCGTATTGTAGTATTTTAACAAAGGCTAAAGTCATAATTTTACTTAGACTTTGTTGATTATTACGAAGCCAATTTTACGAAGTATAGTTAAGTTCCATTTCCTTAATTGCAAGGAAATAACGAGGACTATACATTTATAATTTTCATAGTATTCGTTTGATTGGAAATTATATATTTCTCGCCATCCTTTTCCAGATCTCTTATCTCTATATCTCCAACTAAATGGATTTCAGAATCAAGTATCTTTAATTTTTTATCTGTTGAATTTTTCTTCCTTCTAAATAGACGGTTTAAAGTGGGGAACATATTCCTATTCGGTTTTTAATGTGTTAATCAATTTTTTATTTATTCCAATACGTATATTTTGTTGTCATAAACTATTAATATTTTTTAATATAGATTTCAATCGTATTATTTCATTTGTGGTTAGCAAGTCATTTATTCTTAATCGTCTAGCATTTTTAATTTTCATGGCTTTTATGTTTTTGTAATATTTAAATTCTTTTATTCATAAACCTGCCTGTAGAATTATGTGTTTGGAAAACAGGTACATGTGTTCGAAAAGCATTTCTCATTTCATTGTTTAACAATTTGATGATTTCTTCAATTTCGGAGTTATTTAAGTTTCGTTTGGAATTTCTAGTTTTTTTTTTTAATAGGAATTTTTCATATTTTTCGCATTTCCCAAATTTAAAGTGAAATTTTTGTTGTTTATTCATTATATCATTATTTGTGTTACCTAGAAAACTTTCTATTTCCAGTACCATTTCGCAGTGATCACTATCGTAGGCTATTGTATTCAGGTCTTGGTTCAATTCATTTTGTGCTTTTATTCTTGAATCTATTAAAAATATATCCAGATGTGAATTACATCATCTATGTGTGGGTTCTTTACTTTTTGACAGTAAGCATCTATATGTTAATTCATTATCTTCTAACCAAGATCTTAATATCATCTTTTGGGTTATTTTTATTATCTGACCATTCTGCGTGTTTGGCATTTAAATCATCCCCTAGTACATAGTAATTTTCAGTTTTATCTAGTTTAGTTTTGATAATATTATAGTTTAAGTTTTCAAATTGTATTTCTTTTTTAATTAGAATACCAGTCCCTCCCCTTGAATTGAGTTTATATGATTATTTCTTATAAATTCGAACTCCCGAAACTTTAAAGTATATTTATACCCTACACTTCGTGAAGGTATAAATATTCTTTAAAGTATATTATATTCCTTTCATTTTGAAGAATTGAACAAATATTTTGAAAACACAAATTACACTATGTATTGATATGATACATGTAAAATTTCTTTTTTTTGTACTTGACCTTGTCAAATTTTTTCACTTTTATTTTGTATTATATTTATGGCTTTTTTTAAGTTTGCAATTTCTTTTTTAGAATAATTTACTAATTGTTGTTTAGTTTTCACTCTAATTTTTTCTCCTTTTTTTGATCGGTTTTTGCATATGGTGTGTTTTCTTGCATGTAAATCACTTAGCAACACAAATTACACTATGTATTGATATGATACATGTAAAATTTCTTTTTCATTTTAATATTGTTATAAAAATTTAGTTTGCGAATTTTTCCTAAACTAAATTTTTTTAACAATATTAAAAAAAAAATTAAACAAAAAAATATAAACAAAATAAAAAAAAATTTTGTAAAATAACTCAAAAATGCGAATACGTCATGAACAAGAAAAATGCGAATTACGTCAAGCATCTGTCTAATAAACTTCTGTGTTTTGTAGTGTGTTGAAGTGTGGTACCTTCTTAATGGCGATTAATCATTAAAACCTTGACATTACAAATAATAAAGGCCTGGAGCTTGCTTCTTTTGTGAATGTATTTGTAAAATTGCAATATGTATTCTTGGCGAAATGACGTTTCTGAAGAATCATTTTTTTTTTTGTTGTTTTTCTAAAAAAATTATGATTTTTGCCTATTTTCATTTCGAGTTTCTGTATAAAAAGTTGACTAAAACAAAAATTTATAATAACATTAAATTTGGAGTTTTCTAAACAACATATCAAAAACTCGAATTTCAATTCAAAATTTTAACTACAATTTGATTAAATATATTTTCGCCATATATGTCAGAAAACATATCTGAGAGAATTGAGAGAAAAAATGATAATATATTAAATAAAAAAAATTTGGTGCTATATTTTTTAGTTTAGAATACACGGCTTAAAATAAAGTTAATAAAAATTTTATTAAGTTTTAATTTAAGTTTGTAATTTTTTGATTTTAAGTTTTGTAACTATGTTATGATAGTGCTTTTAAAATGTTATAATAGTTATAAAAGATGCATCGTTTCAATTTATCTTCTATATAAAAACAAGTATAATAAAAAAATTATAAAGAAACTTGTATAAGTGTTAAAGTTTCTGATGCAGTTATTTAGGAAATTTAGCGAATCAGCCTTACTAAAAATGTGAAAATATTTCCTAATAAAACTATAATCACATACATACCCAAAAAAAATTTTATGGAAAAAATTATATGATATTAATATAAAAATAATTACATATGCAGTAATTTTTATGAATTATGAAGCATAAAAGTTTAATTAATATAGAAATGAAAACCATAAATCATACTTCTGATATAATCACATGAAAAAAATAAAGATACACCCTAGTGGCCAGCTAAAAAAAAACACCGCAATTTTCAAAAATTAAAACAGGAAATTTGTTAAAGAATAGGGTTGGTTATAAGACTCATTTTTACGGCAACAAACGAAGCATTTACCGTCGCTACAGACTCTATTAAACTTACTTTCCTCATTCCATAATATATGTTTCCATTATAAAAGTGGTTTTTCTTTATGCATTTTTGCAAATTCTAAGCAACTTTTTATATTTTTTAAAGACACAAGAGGTTTCTTCTTGCCAATGCATCATCTGAGTCCTGCGCCTAATAAACGTCTTCTAGTTCTCGCAAACATTTCTAAATTTAAATCTTCTTTCGGTTGGTGCTGAATCTTTGTAAAAGTGTAAGAAAAGAATCTTTTTTACTTAAACGTACTATAGTTCTATCTTGTTTGATAGTTGTTTTTTTGATTTAAGCTTTATATCTTTTCCAAAAACTGTTGCGGTTTTGTACAAAACAACGAGATCTTCCTAACAGGGTCAAATTTGGCTCTTACTAGCACCTTTTTCAAACATACTCCAATTTTATGAATACTTTTGTTTTAATGAATTTTCCTATTTTATGAATACTTCCACAATATTTCTTAGCAATATTTATTTCTTTTTAATATAGAATAATTGGTAGCTTTTACTTTCAAAAATTATTAAAATAACTGCTACTTTTGCACACTGTCTTACTAAATGTCCACAGTATAATTGAACCAGTACATTTAAGGCGTCTTTTATATCGAAAACAAAAACTGACGTTATCTGTTAAACTTTTTTTTTAATTCTGTAAGCTAACTTCAAAAAAATATGTAAACAATGCTTTTGAAATTCTGAGAGAGGAAGGCAGTATGTTTCAAAAGATTAATATTAGGGTGTCCTATTTAGCTCCAGTGTATATGTGATTATATCAGAAGTATGCATTTTGGGAGATATATCATACAAAACTCGCAAACTCGTTAATATCAACTTTCTCAAATTTGAAAAAATAGACCAATGTCAACTTCGAAAAAAAATTGCACTATTTTTTTTCCCTGTAGTGTATCATTTATCGAAATATTACAAAAATGAACGGAACCTGGAAAGTTTTTTTAAATCAATATTTTATTGACACAAAACTTTAAGAATGTAAGCACTAGTAAAGTAGACAAAAAATGAATTTTAATTTTTTAAATTAAATATTTGAAAAAAGTTGATCTTGTTGGAGATTTATGATGTTAAAAAGGGCCCTCTATAGATCCTATAAGAATACGTGTAAATTTGTCAGCTGTGAACTGTCATTCTCTCTTAGGGTCCTGGACCTTTTTAAGGGCCAGTCTTACATTTTGGCGTATATAAAGTTTCTCCAATTTCCTTGAAATTTTATATTTAAATTCGGGGTGTTTAAACAATTCAACAGCATAATTTTTTTTGGAAAGACCAGCTCTTGGAAACCAAATTGAGGGCAATTTTACATTTTTCATCATATCTACGGATCGGATTGATGGAATTTTTTGAAATTTGATACTTGAGTTCTGGCTATTACCGAAACTAACTTTTCAAGGGACTCGGATGGTCCAAACGAAATTCTAGTAAAAATCAAATTTACACTTTCCTAGTAAGCTTTTAGCTGACATACTAAAAGCTTAATAACTTCCTTAAAATTAAAAGGAAGTGTTTAAAATGCATTTTCATAATCTTCTGTAGCATTTCCGCTAAACTACGCAATATACGTTGCGGTCAGTTATGTGCTGACAAAATCAGATATTTCTTTTAATGAAAAGCTAAAGAAAGATAAATATGGGCAAATTACAAACAATAAGTCTAATGATAGTAGTCATTAAGAAAAAGAAGTTGCACCACAAGCAAAGCAGCTGAGGTCAATCTTAGACGCCTACTCAATAGATGAGGAAGAACACGCCAGAGGAAGAGATTGGATCCTTAAGCAAAAGAGGTCCAGTAAAAAAAGGAAAAGTGGAATCGACTCCGGAAATGATCCAGGTGATCAATGCTAAGAAAGCGGATATTCCTGATTCTAAAAATCGAGGCGATGTCACGAAAAACTCTAGGCTGCCTCCAGTAGTCATAAATAATATGGTTGGCTATAATTAAATAGAGTCAATATCAAAAAATAAGGACATCAACTATAAGGTTAAAATGATGAATAATAATCAATTTAAGCTCATTGGAAATTCCGAAATGGATTACAGGAATCCTACCAATGGTCATGAATGGATCTGGTCTAGAATGGCATTACTATGAAAACAAAAAGGCCAGACCAATAAAAGTGGTAATAAATCTTCACCCCAGTTGTAAACCGGAAGATATAAAAGAAGCTTTAAGATCTAGAGGTTACAAGATCTTGGATGTAAACAATAAAGTTAAAAACATAACAGAAAATGGGAAAAACGTTATGGTGCCTCTATCGTTGACCGAATATTGTAGTAAGCCAAGCAGTACTGCAGCAAAGTGCTTCAATTGTTTGGAAGCCCACCTAGCAAACTATAGGGAATGCCTTGTAGCTAAAGAACTGCAAATACGTAGGAATAACAACGACAACAACAGTTTGAAGAAGAATTCTGACCGGCCACCGAGGCAATTTACTTCGAGAATAGTATCAAACGATGTAACATATAAGGACGTTCTCCAAACGAAAGCCGATGACGGTGGCACAAGCTATAAAGCAAGGTCTAGTGACGTGAATGTTTAGTATCAAATGCAAAATAAGATGTAAAACATGCTAGATTCGATTTTTTTCCCACTCTAAAATGCTGAACTACTGAGAGGGAAAAAAATCGAATACCAAGAAACCTGGTAAATGATGGCACGAGGTAATTTTAACTCAAACACATATGACTTTAGGAAGCAGTATTCAGTTCCGAGGTTATAGATTTTATAACTCTAACCACCCTGGAAATATAGCGAAAGGCGTAGCGGCGATTGTAATAAAAGCAAATATAGTGCATTGTGATTTGCACCAGATTTAAGCCGAGGGAATGCAAATGACGGCGGTTCAGATCACTTCGACGAAGCAAAAATTTTTAGTTGGTGGCGCGGAGTGTCTTTTTACTCTGCGGCAAGGCAACGTATTGGCTAACCGATGTTAATAAGTTTCCAGATTTAATAAATTTCTTCATAACACAATGAATTTCGAAAAACTTCATTGAGGGTACATGATAACTGTGATTTTAACTCCGAATAATTCTGTAGTTATTCGTAAACTTAAGGAAAACATTGTAATGACAAGAGCGAAACCTGCGCTGACAAATGGAATTACAGATTGGTCAAGATTTCGTTTAGAGATTGAGCGACAAATACTTCTAAGGAAAAGATAGAGGCCGAAAATTTGACCACATTAACTATCCTGCACATATACTAGCAAAAGTCAGACAAAGCAGGGGGCGAGAAAGAGATAGCAGCAAAAGCGTGATTTTATTGATAAGGGTTAGTCGCAGAAATTAAGATGTTGCATTAGAAAATACAAGGACCAGTCAGAGCGTGCATGAAAATGAGAAATCTGCTTTTGTTCAGGATAGCGTGACTATTTCAATTGTCAAGAAAAGAGATGTTAGAGAGAAAATCAGGACTCTTAAATCTAATAAAGCTCCGGGCTTTAACCTAATAACGGCCGATATTTTTTAAAAAAGTTACCCAAAAGGGGTATAACGATGCTTGCGCGCCTAATAAATGCGTGCATAAAGTTTAATTACATTAGGCAAAATAATAGACAAGGCGAGTTAATAAAAAATTAATTAGAAGAAAAATCATTATGTTCCATCATATTTTGGAGGTTTGTTAACATTAAGGTTTGGCATTGTGGATTAATAAAAAAAACTTAGGCAATTACTACCAAGGCAGTATGTTGACCTACTCGAATCTTACGTGACTAATAGAGTATTTCGAGTTACCTATATCATGGGGGGTACAAGGGAGTATATTGGTCCTGTTATTATATTGGTTATACAAGTGTGATATTCTTCAATCGAAAGGAGTGACAACAACTACATTTGCTGATGATACAGCAGTTATCGCAATGGGACAAAATAAAAATGAATCTACACAAAAATTGCAAAAGGCCAGTGATGAGCTCTCAAAAAGGACTAGAAAGAATATAAAACTTAACGAGGTGAAATCAGTACACGTGAATCTCACTAATAGGAAAATTGACAATTCATTTTTGGTTCGAACAAATTGCGTCTTGATTCCGTCCGCAAACACGGCGCAGTATTTGGGAATGACGTTGGACGCAAAGCTGAGATGGAAGGAGCACATAAAGAAAAAGAGATCTCAACTTGAGGAGAAACACAGGAAGTTTGAATGGAATCAAATGAACACAGGAAGTTTGATATATAATCAAATATTTAAGCCTGTCTGGGCTTACGATATTCAATTATGGGGCTGCGCTGCCAGATTCATATTCAATCTATTCAACGCCCTCTGGTATGTCCGTAATGCTGATAACACACGGATCTCACGATCCTAAGTGTCACAGACGAAATTAAAAAGCAACCAGCCAATCATAAAATGCGTTTATCCAATCATGTCAACATCGAGGCGGCTCGATTGGTTTGCAATAAAAACTTTGTTAGGAAACTTAAACGTAGGAGACCTCTCGAGTTAGTTTAATGTTTTTTATCTGGAACAGTGAATACTTAGTACGCTGTTGTGCCAGATCAAAAACTGATAAATAATCAAAAAAGTTGGACCAAAATTAATAGTAAGTCGTTTCCGACTAGATTTATAATTTATTTTGAGGAGGGTATTTTGTGGTGGATTAAAGTTCCACACTACTGCTTTTCGTCTTTAAGTGTCTTTCGAGATTTTTCACCCTTTCTACCGGTGAAAAAAAAACAAATCTTTTTTTTAAATTCATTTTACTACAATATCCGCTGTATCATAATTACAATCAATTAACATTAAATTTAATTTACAAAAACTCATGAGACATACATTTTTATTTTACTAACAAAACATATGTATGTATGTGATTCGTAGCATATGTATGTATGTATGCGTTTATGTTTTTGGTGTTTTTATATTATTTTATTTTAAGCATTTTAATATTTCTTCTTATAATAAATCCATTTTAAAATTCGCTTTTTTCCAGATTCCTTGTTGATTTTGACATCATATAATATAATTTTTGTAACATTTAAATTATTTAGGCTTTGCATTTTTTCATACCATTGTTCGTTTTCTTATTCTAATTTCGAAAATTTTTTTTTTAAATTAGGTGTGTTTTGTGAAGCAAATGCTGATGCTTTGCAGGTAATATACTTCGAGTTCTACGATTCATTAATAATTCAGAAGGTGGTAAGCCAATATCTTTCAAAGAAGTATTTCTGCATTCTAATAGTAATATCCGTAGCTCTTGATTTTTTTTAAGCATTTGTTTTACTGTGTGCAGTTCTTTCCGCTAGTCCTCTTAACTTTGGATGATATAGACGAGATGTTACCAATTCTATGTCCCAATTTAAATAAAATTTCTTGAATTCATACGAAATAAAAGGCATGTTATCGGCGAGGATTTCTTTAGGAAACCATGTATACTAAACAACAATTTGAAAGCATCTATGACGGTATTAGCTGTTCCATTTTTTTCATTTATAATTACGCAACTATTTTTTCCTATCTTCTTAAATTCCATACATAATTTCCAAAATGGCAACTCAGTTATCTCATGATTAATTAACTTATCTTTTTGGTTCGAACTTATTTTCGGCATCTTTAACATCTATTAATATTCTCAATATCTGATCCTAATCCAATGGTAAATTCTTAAACGTCAAATTTTACAAAATCTGAGTTGTCTGAGTTTACGGATACTCTACTACGTTTTTACTCTCAGTCAAAGTTTGAATTCTTAAACGTTTAAAAAAAGTCAATTAAGCGTCAAAATTGTAGATTTTTTTTTTTACATGCAGACAGTCTGACGTAATTCAGTAAATAAATTTCATGTGTTGAGCGACTATCATTACGTTAAAAATAATATAAAAAATATTTTTATTGTTAATTTTTAATATGTAAGTATAAAATTATTTTAAATCTAAAAAAAAAATTTTTTTTGTTTTGACGTTTACGGATGATCAAAATTCAAAGTCAATTACGGGTAAAAAGTTTACTAGATTTCTGTCCGTAAAAGTTTTAGTTTCAGACAGTTTGCAGACTAAAATCAAAATTTTGACGTTAAAGAATTTGCGGCAATACACAGAGCTTCGAGCTCGAATCTTCGTTTTTTAAAGCCCAAATGCGATTAATGTAAATAATTTAAAATTTCGTTTCGCGTTCGATTTGGAAACAATAATTCTCTCATAAAAAACAAGAAATCGTCTTCAGTTTCAATATCATTTCTCAGTTTCCATCCAACCAACCTTCTTTTACTAACTGCTTTAATACATTCAAAATGGTATCTCCAACTGTTTTTAGAAATTAGTTTTCTTTAATAGAATGCATCCAAAATCTTTTTCATCCAAATCTATCATACAATCGTCTTTTTCGTCTATATTATAATATCTCGACACATAATTTGCAATAAAAAGTTTCTTTTCCTGGTTTATAAGCAAAATCTAATTTTTATATTAATAACCTCATTTTCATTCTTTGCAATCTGAAACTTCTATTTTCCCATTATCTTTATTCATAATACCCAATAAGGGTTTGTGATCAGTAACAACTTTGATATTTCTTCCATAAATGAGTTCATGAAATTTATTGTACACAAATATAATAGCTAAAATCTCCTTTTCTATTTTAGAATAGCTTTTCTTTGTGTCAGTCAATCTTCCCGAAGCAAAACGAACTGGTCTGTCTTCTTGCGTCAAGCAACAACAAACTTCACTTAGACTTACAATTTCTTGAGTAGGATCAAAAGGTTTTAAAGCTTCAGCTTCTCTTATAATTTTCTATAGGGTTATGGCTTCCTGCCGATTTAAACAAGAAAACCATTTTATATTCTTATTTTATTAAAAATCGCAATGATTTTATTTTACGTTATAATGTTCTTTATTATTATTACATTTAACTTATTTTAATTATTAATTCATTTATAATTATTATTATTATTATATTTAACTTATTTTTAATGTTCAAGTTAAAACACTTATAATTATTTTTATTACACTTAAAGAACACATGCTTATTTTAAATCAACTTAACTGCACTGTGACCATTAATAGAATAGAATATAAGTATGTATAGAATTTCAAATAATTTATACATATTATAATGAGAGAAAAATGAATTTTACAGTTAATTAAACTAAATTACTAATGTGTAAGTGAATCATTATGTAGGTAATTTAAATATACATACATAATTAAGCCAAGCTTAAGAGAGTATGTTAATATTTAAGAAAGTGTGTGAAAGTGTTTTACAATAATTTAAAAATCAAGTCAGGGGTGTAGAACCTTTTGTGAGAAAGATCTCAACAGGGTATTTAGACATTTCATTTATGGTTCTAACCACTGAAAATCACTAGTTTTTCTTAGTAATTCCCTTAAAGCCGGTGAAAATTCTGAAAGATTAGGTACGAAATTTCTATGTCACATATTTTGTATGTCACATATTGTAATTTATCTAAATTAAATTTGATATTTTTTTTTAGCTCTTACAAAAAACTGTTCTAATATTCTGTCGTATTCTATCTCATTTTCAGCTGTAACTAATATATCGTTCATATAAATTTCAGCAACTTCAATATTTCGAAAACTCAAAGTACTATATTTTTGAAATACTTCGGGTGCTATTTTGCTACCAAAAGCCATCCTTAAAAATTTATAGCACCCGAAAATGGTTCTGAAGATATGCAAATCACTTGACTTTTTGTTTAATTTTATTGGCCAATACCAGTCTTTTAAGTTTAGAACGCTAAAATAGTTTTTGTTTGCTAATTTTTCAATAATTTCATCAAAACTGGGTATAAAATAATTTTCCTCTTTTAATGTTATATTTAATTCTTTTGGGTTTATACATAATCTCAAGCTTTTATTTTTTTTCTTCACTATAACTAAATTAGACACCCAGTCAGCAGGTTTATTTACTTTTTCAATAATTTTTTTATTTACAAGTTCATCTAGTTTTTCTTTTAAAGGTTTTCGCATTGAAAATGATATTCTACTGGCAGTTTTTACAACATTTTTTTTTATTTTAATATTATAATTTTCAACAAAACAACCTAAACCATCAAAAAATCTTTATATTTGTTAATAATTTACAATTATTTCTTTACTTTCAATTTCAATATTATTTATTCTTTTTTACTAAATTTAATTTTACGCAAGCCTCAATACCCAACAATGGTGTCGTGTTCATGATTATAACTGCAAATTTCTGAACACTCATTGCATTATTTGCTATACACAATGATTCTATCATGTTTAAAGTTTCTATTAATTTTTCGTTTTTAAAATTTCGGCGATCGGCCAGAAAAAGTAATAATTCCATTCAATCTCTCCCTTCAGCCCACCCAAGATGCTTTGTGACCGCCTTTTACAAAATGGAACTACATCCTATAGGGGTAGTTTTATTACTTTTGGTATATAAATATTGTATATAAATTAATTTTTGGAAGTGTGAGTTTTAACAAAAAGTGAACACTTTCTTAAGAAAATTGTAAGGAATTAATGAAATCTACATTGTTTTATAACATTGTATGCACGTACGCATTTAGTTTTGTATTCTTTTCAAGATCTGCAGTAAAATGTATTAATAAGCGAACCATAAGTGTACATTAAATTTCTTGACCATACATTTTTAAGACAAATTTAATAAGAAAATGTTATTCTAGTGCATTAAACTTTTGCAAATAGATAAAATCTATTTAATCTTTTGAAAAAAATATTTAGAACGGAAACTCGCTGATATTGATTATAAGGGTAAAGCTTTTTTAATTTCATTTTAAATAAGAATAGAAAAAAATAAAATTATTAATAAAAAGAAGTTCACCTGGCAAATCGCATTTATCAGGGTTCGAACCTGAGACTTTTTGCATAGAAATCGTATGATATACGCATTACCCTATACTATATAGTATTAACTAATACATTCACGCGTTTTCTTCCCATGTATAACATGGATATTAGTAGCGAATTATTTTATGCGTATACAGTAATTGATCGCTTAAAGTGCTTAGTGGCAAAGGTAATTTACGATTTTATGCGACATGGCTCAGAGCGAGGTTCTAAAATAAATTACTCAAAAGATATTAGGTCTAAAAGGAACATACCTATATGCATATTTCAAGTGTGTTTTTGAAGAAAAAAGTAAACTTAAATATCTCACACAGAATGGAACACAATTTTTAAACTACAGACATAATACTGGCAAGGCTTGCAATGTAAGCACACACGACTAGTTTAATATATATATAGCAACTTCTGTGGTGTGAAAAAGTACATTTACTTCTAGAAGATCATAAGACAAAAGGCATTAGTTTAATAGCCCTATTTTAAGATTTTCTGTAAAAATTTTTCTTATGACAAAAACAAGTCTTTCTTTTAATCTTTATATTCTTAGGTTCTCAGAAACACAAACCAAAAAGTTAAATAATATTTGAAAATATTAAGACTTTATTATATTTTTAGAATGAGTCGGAATATTTAGGAATAGGAATAATGTAAATTTTTTGAAAACACCTCTGATGTTTTGTGACATCGAGTAATTAATGCTTCATTTGTTATTGTTTTTAATATTATGGCTAAGAAACTTTCAAAATATGCATACGCAATTTATGTATGTGTGTGCTTAAAATTTGATTTCCATTGTTGGTACTTAAAAATTATAAAATTCTAAACTTTGGAGGAAACCGTGTAGGGCAGGAGCTGCAAGTATCCCCAAGGAAGTTGGGCAGCAGTTGTCGAACGCCGGACAGTCAGTACCGAGCAGTCGCAAAGGATGTGCACGGCGGTTTCGTCGCCGTCCCCACAAAATCTGCACAGGGAGGAGCCCGATTTCGCAGCCTATTCCGGTGATACCGCACCGGACAGTGCCCTGTAAAGAAATTCACAATATCACAAACTTGTCTTTTGTTTATTTTATATAACTCTGAGATGTACTTTCCCAAGCACGCTGGAAGAAACACCTCGCATAACGACAGTGGAAACCGACATTCGTGTCCGACAGTGGAAACCGCCGTCCGCCGCGAACCGATTGAAGCGCCAACAATGGCGCCTTGATCTCCTGGAATACATAAATGGAGGTATAACATCACTTCCAAATTTACTTTCAGACTGATCACTATTGCACATATTTCGGTTTGAAATACCGTGCAATACGGGTCCAGACTCACGTATATACGCGTGTTCTGGCCGACACCGTACATTCCCGAACCTACACACGATTTTGTTTTGGACCCGTCATCGTAACACACGCTCGAACCTATCTCAATTACCGAGCCACCTTGATCTCACGTCCATCGATTGTGAAGCAGAACCCTATACCTGTAGCCGAAATAGTAATATGGCAAACAGGAGTCTGAGACAGTTATTCTCAGAATCATATCGCTCTTAATGAGGTCTCTGTGAGCGTTTTGGACCAACTTCTCTCCTGCATTATCCTCGCCAGAGAGATGTCGGTAAGTCACTAGCTGAGCTTCCTTCAATATATGGAGGTGTAGAGATGGCAATTCGGTCAGTGCCTCTAATGCAGAGGCTGGAGCCGTCCGATAAACCTTTGCGCCTTTTCCAGCTTGGCCCGCATACTCACTTGCTGAGCCTTACATAACCATACAATCAACACATTGGTGACGATGAGCCTTGCAAGGGCTGTTTATAGCCACAGTGCTATCCTAGAATCCCTACTTGTCCATAAGACCATCGTAGCCCTCCCGAGGGCTCTATCTGTATGGGTGTTCCAGGAGAGGCGATCAGCCAGGGTTAGCCTTTGAAACTTCATTTGCCCAGCGTAACCAATACGTTTAGTTCAGCAAACAGAATTGGGCTGCTTCTGTGTGTGAGATTTATATTTAACCCAACACATTCGCAGCATTAGAGAGTCAGAAATTCCGTCCTACGGACACCGATTTGCTGCGGAAATCAAGAGTGTATCGCCAGCTATGGCCAAAACAACCTCAATATCAAGGAAGCAGCAACGTGCTACCTTCTGCACGTCCAGTGAGTCGAAGACCCCATTAGACTCTGCAGGGCGAGAGTAGAAGGGTTTTCTGATTGATAGGCGTATCATGCAAGAGATTAATTTCCAGTGTGTCGTCCCGTACGTTTTCCAATGCTTTTAATAAAAAAGAAGTAAGGCTGATGGGACGAAAATACCTTGGGTGAATATACGTCACTTTAGCTGCCTTCCATGCCTGGGGGATGTAACCCTATTCATAGCTGGCACGAAAAACTTCCAACAACGCCCTAGCGATATATTGAAAATCTGTTTTGCAAAAACGCACGATATATCTCGTTTGCACCCGGAAATTTGAAGGGCCTGAGAGAACACAGCTCACCTAACCCTACCTATCGTAAAAAGCGAACAGGACCGTTGCAAGCCATTTCTCCTGGGCGAAGATGTCCTTGGTTTTAAGAGTCGGGAAAATGCGTTAAGGCCATTACCTCCAACGTCTGCTTTTAATTTTCCGTCATGGAGCCAGCTGGCCCAAGCAGCTGGTATACTTTTTGGAAAGCACACTATACAAATGCGCACTGCTTGGGAGTTCTTCCATGCTCTTGCAGAACACCCTCCTTCTTCGCTTTTGTACTCCTCCTACGGTCCCGACGCCTTGGCCTTATGGAAGAGCTTTCTGCTCCTTAGTCTAATACTTGAAAGCTCTTCATTCCACCGCGAACAATTCCTATTGCTCCGCCTCCTCTTAGAGGGACAGCTCCCATGATAGGATAATAGCCGCCGTCATGGCCTCGCTGGCCATTTAGATACCCACCACTGTTCTGACAAAAGCAGGAATGGATCAAACGCCATCTGTTAGATAATTTAATTAATTAAAACTTCTTGTTGCTTGGTTTGAAGTTAATTAACTTCTTTATTAAAAATCTGACCTATTTATACAAAAATTATACTACTTAAAATTCTCACGGAAATAAACTAGTAGTAATTTTATGTATTTATAAAATTCATAATTTAACTTCTATGTTAACTTACGTATCATATAGGATTCAAATTTACTTAAAGTAAAATTTACAAACAAAATATATGTAATTTGACTTCTACTAAAATATCGTGAGAAAGTTATGTATGGGAAAATATTTCCATTCACTAACTATAACGCTTGCAAATACATGTGCGTTAATATTAAGTTTTGACAATTTAGAATTTTAGCAATTTTGGTAATTTAAATAAATAGGAAAATAAAAATAAGAAATTTAGAATTCAGAACAACTGTTGTTACACAACATTCTCCCTTTCAAAGCGAGAAGCCTGGAGCCGTCTTAGATGAACGATTACGAGCTCTGGGTTTAGGCTGCGGAATTTGTTGTCGAGCTCTCCATTTTTTGATAATGAACAATAATACAAGTGCTATTATGATCATATAGATGATGGTACTATTTACATAGTGCACCACATTGTGAACATCAACTAGTTGCTCGTTTGTGTTCAAATGATGTAGTTGTTCTTAAAACTTACTGACGTTTTAGGAATACCTTGCATTTATTTTGTCTAATTGATTTTGTGGAAAATTGTGGATAGAACTTACGAACTTGGTGATATTCATAGCAGGAAGATGTCATTGTTGCTTGTTTCAATTGGCAGTTGTAAAGTTGTACGATTCCTGCTTGCTCTAATTTTAAACTGATTATGTTGTTGTTACAAATTAAGTTGAACGTTCTCCTTTTATCCATAACTTAAACTCAGTTATTGGTGGTTTTCATAAGAATCCATATTTGTTGCAGATCCATCCTTTAAATCACACAACTTTCAGGTAATTCTGCCTGCTGATTGAGTAGTTGGACTTCACATTGAGAAACTTCGGATTTTTCGTTGTATATATGAGCAACTTCCGGCAATAAATTTTGTTATCGTTAAAGGATAGGTAGTTTTTAAGCTCAGTTTTTTTAATTGGATAATATGAGTCACGAGCTAAATTAATTATGAAGTATTCCGATTGTGGGTTGGTAACTACGAAATCATTCTCATGACGTATTGGTATCGGGATTATGTAGAAAATTTCATACAATTCTACTTGTAGCAACGGAATTTTGCATTCAAATATGAAGCGAGGTGATCTTGTTCTAGTTCGTGAATCATTAGGATAACTGAAATAGTGGCATCGACAAGAGAGTGTTTAGATTCTGAAGCATTCTGAATACTGACACTTAATTCTCCAAATCTCTCACCAGATAGTTTGACTAAAATGAATCTGGTCTCTAGTATAGAAGTATAATTTTTTAATAATCGAATCGATTACTGTGATCGACGTACTCGTTCTGATAGCGATCCATCACCAGCTTTATACTGAAGAAAACAATGATGTTTTGCTCTAACGATGAGACCCGCTTAGGAATGAGTTTGTTTAGTACCTCGCATTGACTAGTTTTAAACAAAGATGAGCAATTTGTTACAAGAATATCACATATTCTTTGTAGATCTCTTAAATTTAAATAATAAGAGGTCATAATAGACGACGAACTGCCCCTCTGCATTAATAAAATGTATTTCTCCTATGCCCTAAAAATACACTTCTGGATTATTTTTAAACTGAGTGACAGAGTATAGGTATGAAACCTTAGGTACGACTATCGATGTGAGCAAAAGTGAAACAATTATTTTCATCGATGAATTGGCCTTCTTCTGTTTACAGATTTCTTGATGTTCTTCTATTGGTGGCTTTAAAGAAATTGAAGTTGGGTTAATAGTAAACTTGCTTCGTTTGTTTACTTATGGTAACTTGACGTCTTCTAGATGTTTTGTTATTTTTAACAGCGAGTTCAGGACAAATGTTACAGCGACATTACTTGATAATGTAAGTTGTGATGTAGAGGTGCGATTTGTGTTTTCTGGGTTGTTGTTAAGTGTTAGAGTAAGGCTGGGTTCTCATAGCGGCCTCGGCTTGGCTTCAGCTGTATCATGACTTGATTCTATTTTAGGTGATTCATTATTTGGAGTTTTCACCGGTAGAAGTATAAGCGACGTAATCGGGCGTTTAATGTCTCCGTTTTTGCCTTAAGTGTGACTACTCTTGTAAGACCATTTTGATTTTTATGCTCTTCTAAAATTCTCTCTCAAGTCCATCTTGAAAGAGGTAGATTAGGGTCACGAATTAGAACAATGAGCCCCTTGTTAAATTATATTTTGGTTGTTGTCACTTCTTAAGTGCTTGGAGTTTAAGTTAATATTCATTTGACCATTTTTTCCTACATTGCTAATTCATTCGTTCTACGAACTCCCACCGCCGAAGCCAATTTTCTTGCATATTCATTATGTTTTTGGTACAGAATAAATCTTTCAATGGAGAGAGTTTTGATTGGTGTACTTGTCGACGTAAGGTAACTAATCTTCACCTTCAACTGTGTCGGTTGAAGTGCCTTGTCTGTGACATTTATAGTATCATTATGTAGCCATTCTGGTCCTGACCATCACAATTTGTTTTCAATGATTTGTTTCGGACAGACATTTCTTGATGCCTAGTCAGCGAGATTTTCAGTCGTAGCAACGAATGTTTTCCACATACTTGGGTTTTCCTGGAGCCAGGAAAGTACTACTTGGAAAAATATTTAATATTTCTAGATCATCTGCAACGTTATTAAGCAGTTTCATTAGTAATTTTGCTCTTTTTAATTCTAGTTGCGGTATTGAAAGTTTTTGCGAAGACGATGCGATGACGTTTTGGTGCAGTCGTGAGCATACTACTCCGGCATATGCTCTTTCTGAAGCGTCACAGAACCCATGCAGTTCAAGTGGTTTGATTGAAATGTAGAAAAACTACCTTTGAACTTTTACATAATCTATAAATTGCAATTGTTTGCGAAAATTGATCTATTTATCATGTAGACGTGACGGTAGTAGCACATCCCAATCAATATTTTTGTTCCATATGTCTTGTAGAATCGGTTTTGCGGTTAACACAACTGGTACTACCCACTCAGGTGGGTCGAAAATTCTTGCAATTTCGGAGAGTACAATCCTTTTTGTGATATATTTCGGTTTGTTCGGCAGGTCGATTATTATTCTAAATTCGTTTTCTTTTGGGTACCATTATATTGGCATACCATTTAGCTAAAGCCAGCACTTTTTAGGATGTTTGCAAGTTGTAATATGCCTTGTACGGCTTTTTCAACTGTATCGCTACTTATCTAGATACATATCGGTTCGTAAGATTTTTGCTGCCACTGGAAACGTGTTTTGTTCATTTGTGCTTCATTTTAGCAGAGTTTTCATTGCGAAATATGGCGCTGCAGCTGTTCCGTAGATAACTGTATTTAACGTATACTCTTGAGTCGGATCATTTGGTGAATGGCCAGACAATTTTTTGCATATTCCTGTCTTCGTCATTGATTAAAATCTGGCAATACATTTTTTCAATGTCTGCCGTATAAACATATTTGTGTTTTCTCCATTTTGAAGTTTAGACTCTGTCCTCATGGCATCATTGATACTTATGTTGTTTCGCGACTTACTGGATCTATCAATACAACACGAAGTTTCGTGGTTGCGCTTTCTTCTTTTATAATTGCATGATGTGGTAAAAAGTATGATTCATCTTGGTTGTATATTACACATCTTTTCATATGGCCTAGGTTCTCATATTCTCGCATAAATGTTTTGTAACTTTCGACAAGTTTTTGGTTTCTTGCGAACTGTTTTTCTATATTAATTAGGCGTGCCACTGCTGTTCTTTACTGTCGTTATTAAGCAATGCGGTTTTATAGTTTTCTCTGAATGGAATTGCAGCAATATATTCGTTATTACGCTGAGTAGTTGCTTCATTAAATGCTTCACATTCTGCATCTTCTTTCAAAATTTCATTCTTCAGAATTTGTTCGGCGGTTCAGAATTGTTTGACTTGTGCGTCAATGTTATCCAGTGTAACATGACATATCAAGCTGTCTTTAAGGGTTTTTACTGTACCAGGACCAGTTACAATCCAACCAAAAACTGTTTGCTGAGCTATTGGGTAGTATGATTGTCCTTTTATTATTCCACTAAGCAATATTTCACAAATGACCTAATATAAGATTAATTTTTGCTGGTTTTTGAAATTCAGGGTTGGCTTACTCTTAAGGTTCTCCCAATGATATTTATGTACTTGTTATTATGGTAGGATTTTTGTCAAGTTTTCCAAAACGTAAGCCGTGGTGGTAACCGAAAATTCTTTACATTGCTTTGATGTAATTGTTGTGCTCATTCTATTTTTTACAGAGCTTATTTCTTTTGCACCGTTTCCAGTTATTATGGCATTAATTTTTGTTCTTTTGAGTTGTAATTGATTTGCAACTTCCTTGGTTATAAACGACGGCTGCGACCCTTGATCTATTTGGGGCCCGCAATTATGTATTTTTAACGCATACATTTGCTGTAGGTAATAAAACTGTGGCATTTTTCGGTATGATGCTTGAATTACTGGGTGTGTTATGTGTTTTTACTCTGCTTTCATCATGTAACAGGCTGTAATGATTTTTGTTGCATTTCACGCAAGTTGTTTTTCACATCGATTGCTGCTGAGACAGTTTGAGCACAAATTGTGCCTTCTCACTGCTGCCCATTTTTGAGTAATACTCATATCTTTGAATTTTTGACATTAGTACAGTTTGTGCTGCTCTTTACAGATTGTACATTCTTTTGCCCTTATCACGTTGTGATACATTTGGTTGCTTCGCTTTTCATGTTTTGGTTTTGTTGCCAGACCCCCAAAAGTTTCTAATACCTCAAACCTTGTTTCCAGGAACTGTAACATAGCTGTCAATTCTGGGATTTTCTTTAGGCTTGCCTGCTTTTCGTAGAGCCTTGTTTCCTTATCAATTTTTTGTAAAATTAGAAAACTAATTATAGGGCCCCAGGAATTTGTTTCAATGCCTAGGTTTTTATAGCACAAAGGCATTCTTTTGTAGTATCCAATATGTTTTTTAATTTAGTTTTTTAATTTTAATTTATGTTGAGAAGAGTATTTTGGTGACGTGGGAAATGATGTCATCATTTGTTCCAATGATATCTTTCCAATATGTGATCAATGTTTCAAGATACTACACACACGCTGTGACAGTCGATAAAGTAAGTTGTATTTTCAAGTCGGTAAAATATTTTTATTTTATTATGCTGCTTTTCTAAATCGTCGTCCGTTTCATTGTCTGCGTCAGCTTGCTTTTCAACTTGGAGCCTTTGGGTTGGCTTGCGCTTTGTGCTGGTACGGTTCTTATTAGTCGGTCTTGTTGGTTCTCCTTGAGTTGCTTCACCTTGTTGTAGTATTCAATTTTGAAATATGCGTGATCAGTGTTCGCACTCCAAAACTCTTTTATTATCAAGCCGTTGATATTAAACTAATTCTGTTAAAAGACAGATACTCTGCTGTCTTTCTTGAGACTAAATCTTTCGTAAAGTTAATCAGTAATTTCACTATGTCTCTCCTAACTCCTTTTGTTTGGCAGCAGTTTCATCCAGATTTAGATTTTGTGACATTTCCTTTTTGTATTTTTTGGTTGAGCCCCCAAAATGTTAAATAGTTTAATTGAAAAATTTCTTGTTGCTTGGTTTGAAGTTAATTAGTTTAATTATTAGAAATCTGTCGTATTTATACACAATTTAGTAGTATACTTAAAATCACAGTAGTATACTTAAAATTAATTATTTCCCACAGAAATAGACGAGTAAGCAATTTTATGCATTTATAAGATTCATAATTTTCCCATGTTAACTTACGTATCATATAGGTTTCAAATTTACTTAGAGTAAAATTAACAAACAAAATAATGTGGAGTATCCCCCGTTCTTTTCCTTGTCCATACAGGGCCCCCCCAAGAGCTTATCTTTAGACTGGGATTTTACTTTCCTACCCTAGCGATAAACTTCTCCCTGGAAAGACCAACAGTTGTTTCATCTTTTGGGTTTTTAACGCCAGTTTCTTGCACTGGCGTTAAAAGAAGTTCTTCCTCTGCGTCAGTCGGAATGGGCTCTGTTTCTGAAAACCCTTGCGCACCGATAATCTTATTACCGGTTACTCCTTTGTTGCTCTTGTTTTCTTTACTGTGCTTGTTGTCTTTGTTTTCCTTGTTGTTGCTGTAATTGTTGTTGTTGAAGTTTTTTTGTTTCTGGAAAATTTATTTGTATTTCCACGAGTAGCGCGGTAAAGTACCGTCACACATGGCAAGGGCACGCTTGCCGTTAATTCATGTATAGATATCAGGCTGGAGTTCGCAAAGCAAGAGGTTCGCCTTGAGACAGGACCAAGTCACAAATATAACTTTACTCATTTCAATCATCATTCCATCCTCCGCCATTACCAGGACCCACCAATCGGAGGTGACAGTACGATCATTAATAGATACATATGAACAGTTCCTAATAAATACATATGAGCATACATATATTTTGAGGAGGCCTTTATTTGAAAAATTCTACCACATAATTCTATAATCATGTGTTTAAAATTTATTTCTATATGTTTACTCACAGTTTTCAATATTATGTTTCGTTACGAGCTTTACAAAAATACACATATACAGTTTATATAAGTAGGCACTTAAAATTTAATTTCTTATTGTTAGAGCGAAAAATTCTAAAACGCTTGGTTCTAGTGCATACATATGAATATTCATATATTTGATTAAAATTAATATTTGGTTTATGCCTAAACCTCTTGCCACAAAATATTAACCACAAATATTAACGAACAAAAATTGCCACAAAATATCAACAAACACAGCCATCGCTAATAAACATCTTTATCAACCGTAATCATGGAAAATAAATCACCTAAATAGTATATTGTAGATTGTTGTAGATTTGTACAATGCAACAGTGCACCGCGACCACGTATAAGGATCTATTTTCGCCCCGATCCGAGTGGGGGGCATGCTCTACAACACACACTCGAGACCCACCCTCCTGATGAACTCAAGCAACTTTTGAGGACTAGAAGACCGTAACTCCGCCACCGTTAGAGCAAAGCCTCCCAGCATCTCCCCCCTCCTACGAGCAAGAGCATCACACTCCCCCAGCAGGTGCACCGAGGTCTCTCCATACTCCCGACAGAATCTGCAAGTATCCTCATTTTCCAGGCCCAGCCGACTGAGGCGTCCCCTAAGCCTGCAGTGACCCGTCAAAATGGCGACGAGCACTCTCACCTGGTTCTTGCCCATCCCTATAGTTTTCTTAAATCGCTTTTGGTCATAACCTCCCAGAAGCTCCTTGGCTTGCTGCAGCCCCGGAAGGCTTCTCCAGTGCTCCGACCGCCTTCTTTCTTATTCCTTCCTTAATTCCCAACGAATAGTGTGGTTCGATTCCGCAGAAGGGCTCCGGCCCAAGAAGAGGTGTGTTTGCCCTCTTCCTTGCAGGCGCATCAGCGGCCTCATTTCCTTCCACGCCCACATGGCCCGGCACCCAACACAGTGTGACCCAGTTGCATCTGCCTAACTCATTGAGCTTCTCAAGACAGCCCCATACTGCTACGGAGGATTATGAAAACGAATTCAGCGCTCTGATCGCAGCCCGGCATAATCAACGGCATAATCAACGTCGTCCCCTTTCCAGGCTGAACCGCATGCACATTTCAATGGCGTACAACTCAGTCCGAAACACACTCGGAAAAGTTCCCATGGGTTCGGAGAATTTAGTTCTTGGCACAAATACCCCCGCATCCATCCCAATACTGGTCTTTGACCCATTTGCGTACCATCTAATAATATGTGTTCCCACTGGGCGACCTGAAAAGTCACGCTCCCAGTCCCTTCTCTTAGTCGGCAACGAGGCCCGTTTCCTCAACCTGAAAATAGCAGCCTTCGCTACCATCTCCAAAACAGGGTGCAAAGGGGTTAGTCCCAAAATCATCTCCATTGCCGCCGTTGGACTAGTTCTCATAGCCCCAGTGATGCGGACGCATGCGAGTCTTTGCAATCGTTCCAGGTTCTTTCTAGCCGTACCAAGAGCCACCTTTCTTGCCTATGCCACTGCTCCATAAGTTAGAGCGGCACGACCATTATAGTATACATCCACCATATGACAGACGGGGGGCAACCCCACGACCTGCCCGAGATGGCCCTATAAACCAAAAGTGCCCGGGTTGCCCGTGTACATACAGCTTCCTCGTGACTTCGCCAAAGAAGCTTGGAGTCAAACACCACTCCTAGGTATTTGACCTCAGATCTTCTTTCTACAGCCGCTCCGCATACGTATATTGTGCGCAGATGCCCCAGCTTCCTTCTCCTAGTGAAAGGCACCAGTTCCGTCTTGTTAGGGTTAAGCTTGAGGCCCACAGTATTGCAACAGGCCTGGGCAATCCGTAATCCCCTTTGGACTATATCACAAAGAGTTCCCTCAAACTCACCTCTAGCGATGATGACTATACCATCGGCATAAGCCTGGACACCAATTCTATGACGAAGCAGCTCATCAAGGAGTTTATCCACCACCAAACTCCACATTAACGGGGACTGAACCTCACCCTGTGGGCATACCCTGGCCACGCGCATCTTTAGGGTGCTCTGCCCCACAGCAGTCTCTGCAACTCCCGTAGTCAACATATTGGACATCCATAGAGAGGCGCTATCATCCACGTCCCTATGCCTCAGGGCGTCCGCAATCGCCTCATGAGAAGTGTTGTCGAAGGCCCCCTCGGTATCCAGGAACATGCATAGCGCCACCTCTCCCTGTTCTATTGTACTTTCTAGGGTACTAGCAAGGCGGAACAGAGCGGTCTCTGTTCACCTCCCCGCTCAATACGCATGCTGGCAATCGCTCAGCGGCCTCCTTGCCAGCACCCCCGCCCGGACATGGTTGTCAACTATTTCCGCTATCGTCTTGAATAAGAACGATGTGAGGCTAATCGCTCTGAATGACTTGGGCACCATGTCTCTTCTTTCACTTTGAGAATAAAGACAACTCTAGCCACCCGCCAGGACTCGGAAATGTATCCGAGAGCTAAGCTACTCCTAAATATTCTTATTAAGAAAGCCACAATTAGCTCCAGCCCCCGTTGCCGAAGTGCTGGTGAGATCCCATCCACTCCCTACGCCTTAAAGGGTTGGCAAGTGCCAACAGCCCACCTTAACCTTAACTCCGTAATTATGCGTGCAGCTCCCCGCCAATCCTCAGGACGTGGTGTCATGCATTCCCGCGCCACGGATCCGACATATGGAGTACTGCCGGGGAAATGTGCCTCCAGGAGGAGAAAAGCCTTTTGCTCCTCGTTCTTCGTGTAGCCGCCATCCGGCCTCCTTAAAGAATCAGTCACTGGCATTCTGTCTCTAGCCAGGGCCTATGCAGCCTCACAGCCGCAGAATGATCAAAGGCCTCTGCGCTTAGCCCCCCGGATCTCCTTGCTGTAGGCTGTCAAGTTCATCTTGTACTCTTCCCAAGTACCTTCTCGCTTAGCACTATAGAAAAGCCTGCGAACCCCGACCCTTAGGTTTTCCAATCGCGGGGTCCACCAAGGTGCATTTCCGAAATCCCTTATCACACTAATGGACAGTTCGATTCAAAAGCCGCGACCATAATTCAACCGAGCTCCTCCGCAGTCCTTTCCAACACCAGGGGATGCTTGGCCACAGTTCTAACCGAGGCTCTCGACAGTTTTGCCTCTAGGTCCCTGTATCCCTCCCAGTTTGTCCACCTCGGATTTCTGAAAGAAGATTTCTCCTCCATCAACCCACCCAGACAAAACCGGCTGATTCTATGATCTGACATAGAAGCCTCCCACGATACCTTCCAGTCGCGTACCAGAAACCCCATATTCGGACTTCCGAATGCCTAGTACCTCCTCTCTAGCCCTAGTTACAAAAGTTGGGCCATTCCCTACATTAAATATTTCTAGGTTTCTAGGTATTTAACTACAAATTCTGCAAGTAATTCTTTAACTACAATTCTGCTCCACAAGCCTCCGTAAATCCGGTGGCGGAGGGGATGATCCATCCCCCGGAAAGTACGCTGATGCGAGCACTATCTCCAAGTCCTTACCCCCAACATTAATGCGGGCCCTGACAGTAAAGGCAGGTAAGTTAGACAGTAAAACCCTGACAGTTCTAGTAAAGATCTATGTACGTATTAAATTTCAGCTTTCTATCTTAAAGGGCGTAGAAGTTTTGTAAACAAAAAAAGTGTCCAAGGACGGACGGACGGACGGACAGAGTGAAACTAATAATCACTTTTTAAAAAATTTTTGGAAAAGTGCTAAAAAAAACAAAAAAGGTTCTAATATCGTCTGGTTGTTTTTAAGTGGTGTCGAAACTAGTCTTTCGCGCTTAAAAACGAAAATTTATAAAAAAATATATTTGTTCATCATATTTGTTTTATCATTGAAATTTGAGATTCATGAAAGTTATAAAAAAAAACAATTACTTTACTTATTTGGTCAAAACCGTGTGAAATAATTTTAGAGTAAAATGAGAAAAAATATACGAGTATAATAAAAATAAAATCTGATGTGGTCAGCACATAACCGACCGCATTGTGTATTGTCTAGTTGAGTGAAAGTGTTACAGAATATTAAAAAAATGTCTGTTAAGTACTTCTTTCCAATTTTAAAGACATTTGTAAGCTTATAGTTAACATATCTAGAAAAATGTAAATTTGGCTCTTAGTACAGTTTCGTTTTGTGCTATCCGAATTCCCTGAAATGCTCACCAGTTAGTTTTGGTAATGCCCAGAACTCAAATATCAAATTTCATGAAATCCCATCAATTCGTTCCGTAGATATGGTGAAAAATAAAAATCGGCCCGTAAATCAGTTTTCGAGCCCTGATGTTTCCAAAAAATTTATATGTTCATTGTTTTAATACGAGGAATTCATATATTAAATTTGAATGAAATCGGTTGATTATTTCTCTTTATATACACAAAAATGTATATTTTGCCCGTAGTAAACGTCTAGTTGCCGATGCCTGATCTTTCCAAAAAATTTACATGTTCAATGCTTTAATACGAGAAATTCAAATATTAAATTTCAATGAAATCGGTTGATTATTTCTCTTTATATGCACAAAAATGTATATTTGGCCCGTAGTAAACGTCCAGTTGCTGATGCCTGATTTCTTCCAAAAGTTAGGAATTTTCGCGGACGGTCGAGCAAAGCTCATATATGAAATTTCAAGTAAATTGGTTGAATATTTTCCTCAAAATGGTGAAAAATAAAGAATATAGTTGGTCAACAACTTCATAAGGGCAAGAAAATTTAAATTTTGTTATTTTTCCCATCATTTCAATAAAGTTTTGTTTTAAATCGATTTTTGCACCAATATTTCTTAGAACATTTTGACCCAAAATTGCATCAAAATCCTTTTTTTAAATTAATTACCCTCCAAAGTATCTGAGCTTTCTTTAAATTCGATGGGAACATTAGTTATTAATGTATAATAAATTTTTGCTCTTTCCAAATAAAGTGTTTAGTTCTACAGGCTCTTTTAATTTTGTCTTTGTAATTTCGGGGAATAGTGAATCGTTAATAATAGAAGTTGTAATAGAGAAGTTAAATTTTTTATTACCAATAGTAAATTTTAGTATTGGTAGAGTGTTGTCCGAGGTTGTAAATGAAAATTTTCTTCAGATGGGATTTTGTGATACTAAATTAACATCAACGTCCATCGGTTCTGACGGTTGATTATTTTTATTATTGTTATTAAAATTTATTGTTCTGTTAAATCTGAGTTTTGCACCGAGTTATTATAATTATTATTAAAATTTCTTTAAGGTTAGAAACGTTGCGATTACCGCTATTATTATTATTATTATTATTATATCTGTTATTATTGAAATAGTTATGGCCCCGGCTATTGTTACGGTTATAAAAATTATGACTGTTATTATGTGAAAAATTGTTATAGTTAATATTAATACTAAAATCATTATTATTGGTATTATTATTGTTAAAATTCCTATAATTTCTGCTATTTCTATTAAATGAATTTTGATTTCTATTGGAATATTTATTATTTAAATTTGAGTTATTTTAAATAATGGTTTGTAATAATTCATGATAAGCCTCTTCTAAGCTTGAAACGTTTTTAATTCTCAAATACATATTATCACAACGAGGAATTTTGTTTAAAAATTTTTCTAAAATACTACTTTCATTATTACTCCAAATGTTTTCTTCAGTTGAGTTTTTACTTCATCCCACGTTGCATTTTCCAGTCTCCTTGGGCTGACTGCGGCAGGTCCTTGTATTTTTGACAAAAAGATGTTGAATAAATAGGACTTCAAAGCCACATCGGGTGTTAATCCTATAATTGTGTCAGATTCCTTGAAAAACGCCGATAACTCAAAGGTTCCGTCACCCTTGAATATAGAAATATACCTAGTTTCTGTTATCAGGTCTTTAGCAGAAATTGAGTTAAGACTAAGTGCCATGTTTGTATTTATCAATTTAATTTTTTCTAAATTTTCGTAATTTAAGCACTTATTTCGATTTTTTCGTTTTTGTGTATAAATTTTATACGGTTTCATAAAATGTTTCACTTTTTAGCACTTTTCCAAAAAAATTTTGAAAAAAAGTGCTTATTAGTTTCACTCTGTCCGTCCGTCCGTCTGTCCGTGTGTCTGTTTACAAAACTTCTACATTCTTGAAGATAGAAAGCTGAAATTTAATACGTACTTTACTAGAAACTTATTTTTGTAGAACAAACTTTTTACTTATCTCCCCCCCTCTAGAAGTTATACCCCCCCAAAGCACTACAAATGGCCTATTTTAACTATTTGTTGCAATGAAACCATAAGCATTTTTGAAATTTTTCAAACGCAGAAAGGCAGTGGCTTGCTTCCCCTACCGCGGTATGCTATAGTTAAATTTTAGAAAAACAAAATGGCCGTTCAAATTTACCGTTATCTAAAGTCCTTTTTTTCCAAATTTTTGATGTCGCTTTTCTTCTAGACCCCAGCCTGTAGAAGCTTAAAATTTTATGGGCTTTTAGACATTAACAAGTAGTTTTTCCCACCCCCTCTCAAGTTATGGCCTCTTGAAATTTGTAAAATTTGAGTTTTTGTCACCTTATATTTCCGAAACCGCAAGCATTTTCAAATTTCTATAAACACAAGAAGCTAAAGGTAAATTCCATGACATTAAAAAATATAATTATTTTTCTTAACTCACACAATTAACCCTTAAAATCGAGCATTATGTTAACCCCACTTTATATTAATTTTTGCTTTATTTCAGAGACTGCATGTATGCATCATCCTAAATATATGCAATCCTAGAAATAGTTTTGTATATGAATGAAAACAATTTTAATAGTGTGGTGGATATACATAGACTGTTTTTAAAAGCAGAATTTTCACTTGTTGAAGGGAAAAGTGCTGCAATACAAACCATTGGTTTGACCCAACTTTATTTTTACTTTATTATTTTTTTTTCTGTGTTCTTTCTTTTTCTAAACAAAAGTTTGATATGGCTTTTAAAGTTTTATTAACCACTTACTTTTGTTTATTTTATTTTATATTGAAAACTAAAAAAATTTTTTTTTTTGTTGTTCTTTAATCGCCACAAATTTTTAAAAAAACAACCGTTTTTAGTTATAATAATTGCAAGACATTAGCTGGCGATTCTACCTACCGTTGCTGCGCCAGTTTAATTTTGTTCGTTAATCAGTATTATTTATTTTCTATTTATTTTACTTAACTTTTGATTTCAATAATATGTAATAAAAAGATAGAAATTTAACACAAAAAATATTCTTTATTTTAATTTCTTAAAATAGATCTTTATTTTCTTATGGCTAGTCTTAAACTAAAAAATTTACTTTTAGAAAAAAAATTCCTAATCTGATAGTTTCACACAGAGTAGTAATATTTCATAAGAAAAGGAAAAAAAACAAAAAAGGTTCTAATATCGTCTGGTTGTTTTTAAGTGGTGTCGAAATTAGTCTTTCGCACTTAAAAACGAAAATTTATAAAAAAATATATTTTTTAAATTTTTATCTTAGAAATTTGAGATTCATGAAAATTATGAAAAAACAATTACTTTACTTATTTAGACACCGTGTGAAATAATTTCAGAGTAAAATAAGAAAAAAAAAATATAATAAAAAAACAAAAATTAAAATTTTGAATTTTAATTTTTTATGAGAATAAAATTTTTATGAGAATAATATTAATTTTCAGAATCAACAGAAATCTTTGAATTTGACTCTATAATTTCTGCAAGTGTTTGGTTAGTTGGATATATAACTCACCCTCGTTAAGATTTTTGTATGTTACTCCTGTACAATTTTTTCAGTATCAATCTTTTGGTATTAATTTCTCTTTGAATCTCTTTCCTTTGCTTATTGTAATTTGATAACATATTAAGAAACATAAAATTATTATCATAATTACAACAAGAATTAAATTGGTATAAGTAAAATTATCGTTAATTTTTCTTTTGTAATGTAACTCCTTTCTAAAGTTTCTAATTTAATTCTATTTGTCAAATTTTTCATATGAAAATAGTTTGGTATTACAATATTTTGTTTGAATTCTCTATTCCTATTTGCAAATTTTATCAATTTCAATGGTACAATTATTGAATGAAATTATATAATTTTTACTAGGGGCCCCTGTGGTTTGCTTATAAGCAGCATTATCTGTTGTAAAAACAGGATTGTGGCAATCAATTTTAAAATAAGTTTAGAAAAAATTTACATATTATGGCATGCATATGCAGGTATATACTTGTATATGCATAAATATCATATTGGTTTGAATACTAATGATAAATAAAAGTAATGGAAATATTTTTAATTTAATAAATTTTAAGATGTAATATGTGTCACTGTTAATTACATAGATATGATTAAAATTCAATTTAAGAATTAGTTAACAATTAAGAACGAAAAATTTCCTTATAAACAACGTTATCTGTTAAAATATTTCCATCTTCGATTTTTCCCTGACGAACCGTATCTTTGACTTGAATTTTTAAAGAATTGGAGTCTATGGCTCTTGAACATACTGTGTATAATTGCCCATGCGAAAAGCACGGCTGGGGGAGATAGAGGCCAACCTTTTCAAAAGTTTGCCCTTGGGACTTATTTATAGTCATGGCATATGCAAGACGGATGAGGAACTGATGCCGAATAAAATTAAAAGGAAAGGAAATAGTACCTTTCACGCTAAACTTTAAAACCAAAGTGAATGTGAATTAATAAAAAATCAATGCCTCTTTTCTTTATACAGACCTGACTTGGCTACTTACTCAATTGAAATTTCGCAAGCACACGAAGAATAATTGTCTTAGTACGTAACGTAACGTTATTCGTGTTCTTATATCTCTCACAATTTTTAGTTTTATTTTTTTTAATTCCATTCCATGTTAAATACAACAACAAAAAATTATTTTACTCTTACTTAACTCATTTAAAATATTTCGCTTCCTTTTGCTTTTTATTTTTGTTTATGGTAGTAAAGCAAAAAAACAAAAAAAATATTACTACCCTTTTTTTATTCTCTTTCGCTTTTCGCTTTTCGCTTTTCATTTTTTGTTTTTGTTTTACAGTATGTATAATCAATTGAGTAATGTTTCTACCCAGTATTCTCTTTTGCTATTTTCATTTTTTTGTTTTTGTTATTTATTAGATTATATGTATACCTGTTCATGAACTGGAAAAATCTTGTAAAATATAATATAGATTTAACGAATATGTTACGTTATTACAATCATTTAACAATTTATGATTTACAGCATTTTTCATTAAAATTGTTCCTTGGTCTATTTCTACTATTTAGCACTTTTCCAAAAAATTTTTTGAAAAAAGTGCTTATTAGTTTCACTCTGTCCGTCCGTCCATCCGTCCGTCCGTCCGTCCGTCCGTCCGTCTGTCCGTGTGTCTGTTTACAAAACTTCTACACCTTTCAAGATAGAAAGCTGAAATTTAATTCCTTAACTTGTTTCCGTAGAACAAAATTTTTACCTATCTCCCCCCCTCTAGAAGTTATACCCCCCCGAGTCCCTAAAAATGGCCTTTTTTAAATATTTGTTGCAATGAAACCATAAGCATTTTTGAAATTTTGGAAACGCAGAAAGGCAGTGGCTTGCTTCCCCTTGCGCGGTATACTATAGTTCAACTTAAGAAAAACAAAATAGCCGCTCAAATTTACCGTTATTTAAAGTCCTTTTTTTCCAAATTTTTGATGTCGGTTTTCTTCTAGACCCCAGACTGTAGAAGCTTGAAATTTTAGGAGCATTTAGATATTAATAAATAGTTCATTTTGTTAGAAGAAAATTTTTTTCCATCTCCACCCCCTCTCAAGTTATCACCTCATGAAATTCGTAAAATTTGAATTTTTGACACCTTATATTTCCGAAACCGCAAGCTTTTCCAAATTTTTATAAACGCAAAAAGCTAAAGGTAAATTCCGTGAAATTAAAAAATATAATTATTTTTCTTAACTCACACAATTAACCCTTAAAATCGAGCATTATGTTAACCCCATTTTATATTAATTTTTGCTTTATTTCAAAGACTGCATATATGCGTCATCCTAAATATATGCAATCCTAGAAATAGTTTTGTATATGAATGAAAATAATTTTAATAGTGTGATAGGTATACATAGACTGTATTTAAAAGCAGAATTTTCACTTGTTGAAGGGAAAAGTGCTACAATTCAAACCATTGGTTTGACCCAACTTTATTTTAATTTTGTTTCATTGTTTTTGAACAATTTGCATAAGATTTACAATTTGATGTTATACAATTTGATGTTACTTTTAACTTATTTTTATGCCTTTCCTGTGTTAGATAATATGTTACGTTTCGGAATAATATGATATCTGAATTACAATTTCTATTTCTTCAAATTTTAAGTTCGGTACCGCAACAATTTTATACTTGATAGCTTTTTCTTCGCTCATAATTGGTAATTATAAGACAAAAATTAGTTTATTAGTATTTGTTACGGCCAACGAAACTTTAATTTCTTGAATTTTAAAAATATCTATATTGTAGAAATCAATTTCTTCAGAAGTTAAAATTGATCTGCTCATAATTTGGTGTTTAGCAAATATCACGTTTCCTGAATTTTTTCGAGTTTTTCATTTAAGAGGTTAATATATTAGCTAATATTTGAAAGTATTGTAATTGTTTAGTTATGCTTCGATTTCCTACAGTGATATCTTTTAAAATTTTATTTATATTTAAATGGTTTTTATTAATAGTTTCCTGCAAAGTTTTAATATTATTTTGAATATTGTTATTTATTTTTATTTGATTATTTTGATTATTTATTAAGTTATGAGTGTTAAAGTCTAGAGTTTTTAAATGTTCTTCCAGTTCAAGTCTGTCGTCTTCGTCCATTGTGCCGAAAATCCATTTCAGAAATGAGCCCCCAATGTTTATTAGTGATCTCTTATATCTAAAGGGAATCAATGTCTTAAAAGTATGCTTTACTTTACTAATTTTGTCCCTTAAAATTTTTTAAAGTTGAATCATTTTGTCGTCCAAATTTACAATGTGAAGGATTTTAACGTAACTTTCTATTATGGGAACTTGATCTTGTTGGATTAAAGTGTAACCAGATTCGGTTTCCAATTTTTCCACCGGAATTATTGCTTTAGTACCGTTTAAAAATAGTATAAATATAAAAATTTGCAATATTATTCTTTTAAGAGTTGTTGTTACTGGTTGCGTCACCTGAAAAATATTTATATTTTCTTTTAATTCTGGGTGGATGTATTTTTTTGTTATTTAAATCTGTTATTTTATTATTAAATTTTTTGATTTTAATTTTTTCATAACGAGGTTGTTCCCTATAACGAATAATTGCAGGGTTTTTTATTAAATTTCGTAATCATTATGATCAAAAAAAGTTTTCTGCTTTCATTCAATCCATTTATAATGTTGTCCTCTTTTTTATCTAATCTTTGTTTTATTTCTTGAAAATTTGAAATTCTACCATTAACAAAATCTATTGGTTTAGTTTCAGTAACAGAGTGAGGCGTATTGTTATAGGCTTCAACGGCTTTTAATATTTTACTTTCAGTATCTAGATTTGGGTCGGTTATGGTTAATATTCGTATATGTTCTGTAATGGTTCCGTGAGCCCTTTCTATGTCTGAATTCCCTGTATGGCTTCTAGAGGATATAAAATGGACTTCAATATTTTCTAGTCTACAAAATCTTTAATATTTAAACTGTCAAATTCGTTATCAAATATATATTTTTTTGGTTTGCCTAATATGGAATTTCTTACTTTTAAAGCTTGAACTATTGTTACACTATTTCTGTCATTTAACTTGGTAATTGAAAGATGTTTTGAAAATTTGTCGATTGTGGTAACAAATTTTTTTAAATAAAATGTATTGCCATGAATTATCTGATTTGGCTCAGATGGTGTTTCAGAAATATTAAGGTTATATATAATAGGTTTCCTATCATATTTAGCTAAATTTCAGATGCTACAGTTGTTAACATCTTTATATATATAATCTTTTAATTTTGGATAATAATACTTGTTTTTAATTTAGTTAAAATTCTCTAAAATGCCGCGATGGTTAGTTTCTTCGTGGATTTCTTTTATAATTTTTATCAGATCGCCTTCATTTTCAATTTCTTGGGCTAATATAGAGCATTTGACTAACTTAATTTTTCTATCATTACTAAATAATTCGATCAATTTCCTTTGCAGAATATTGAATTTACTATCTTCTAATTCCGAATAAATTGCAGTTATACCATTTTTTATAAATCGCCTTAAAAAATCATTTAAATAATTTTCATTGTTTAAGTCTTCTTCAGAGATAAAAATTTTCCTATATTTATTGTATTTTATAATCCGTTCACTAGGTTTCTTTGCTACAAGATGAATCTGATTAAAATATTTATTTACGATGTTTACAATAGCAATATGGTCGCACAAATTTTCGACGCCACTGTGAATTGTAGCTACATCGGTTTGACTTATTGATCTACTGTCCGATTCTAACACGTTAATTTCAGTTAATTGTAGTTTTGAGTTAGGTTCTTTTAATGAACTCAACCATACCAAAGGTCTGTGATCCGTTTTTAATGTAAATCTGACACCATAAAGGTAGGTTCTAAAATATTTTGTTGACCATATAATTGCTAACAGTTCTTTTTCTATAGTACTGCAGCGTGTTTCATGGTCATTTAATGTTCTACTGGCAAAAGAAATCGGATGGCCGTTTTGCGATAAAACAGCTCCAATCGCGAAGTCACTTGCATCGGTAGTCAGGGTAAATTTGTAATTAAAATTTGGATACGATCACTTGTAATAATTTCTTTCAATTTTTCAAAAGCGGCAATATATTTTGGATTACTTACATCGATTTTATTATCCTTTTTCAAACAGTAAGTTAAAGGTTGCGCAATTTTTGCGTAATTTTATAAACTTCCGGTAATACCTGGTTATCTCAAGAAAGCTTTTAATAGATTTTCGAGAGTTTGGAAGTTTAAGTTTTTTCATAATATCAATTTTTTTTGGATTGGGTCTTATTCCTTTGTCTGTAAGAAGATGGCCCAAATATTCCGATTCTTTAGAGAAAAAGAGATATTTGTCTAACTGAATTTTTAAATCAAATTTTCTAAGTTTTTCAAAAATTTTTATTATAGCCTCACTTCAAATTTTTATTTGAAGTGAGGCACTGAAAATTAGTATATCATCAAGATACACAACGCAGTCATTATTAATAAAGTCGTGTAAAACGTAATTGATCATTCTCTGGAATGTTGCCGGAGCATTCTTTAAACCGAATGGCATCCTGACAAACTCATAATGTCCTTGAGGAGTCGAAAAGGCTGTTTTTTGCTGATGCTTTTCGTCTACAAGGATTTGGTGAAATTATTTAGCGAGATCAAGTGTTGTGAAGGATTGGACTTTTCCCAATTTATCGAAAGTGATTATATATTTGGAATCGGAAATTTGTCTTCTACAGTTATTTCATTTAACTTCCTATAATTTACGACGATTCTCCATTTTTGCTGTCCCGATTGATCTAGTTTTTTAGGGACCACACAAATTGGAGAATTATAGGGAGAGCTACTATGTTTGATTATCCCCTGTGATAGCATTTCCTTAACCTGATTTTCGACTTCCAGTTCATGAATTTTAGGAAATATATAAATTTTCGAGTAAACAGGTCGACTATCGGTTGTTATGATTTGATGTTTTATGCAATTGATGTTGGTTAAATTTTGGCCTTCTTGGTCTTTATTTTTATAAACAATTTTCTTCAACATTTTATGTTCTTCATTATTGAGATGGTCAGTTTTGATATAATCAAGAATGTTGTTATTTTTAAAGTCTAAAGAATATAGTTCGTCAACAACTTCATAAGGGCAAGAAAATTTAAATTTTGTTATTTTTCCCATAATTTCAATAAAGTTTTGTTTTAAATCGATTTTTGCACCAATATTTCTTAGAACATTTTGATCCAAAATTGCATCAAAATCCTTTTTTTTAAATTAATTACCCTCCAAAGTATCTGAGCTTTCTTTAAATTCGATGGGAACATTAGTTATTAATGTATAATAAATTTTTGCTCTTTCCAAATAAAGTGTTTAGTTCTACAGGCTCTTTTAATTTTGTCTTTGTAATTTCGGGGAATAGTGAATCGTTAATAATAGAAGTTGTAATAGAGAAGTTAAATTTTTTATTACCAATAGTAAATTTTAGTATTGGTAGAGTGTTGTCCGAGGTTGTAAATGAAAATTTTCTTCAGATGGGGTATTTTGTGATACTAAATTAACATCAACGTCCATCGGTTTTGGCGGTTGATTATTTTTATTATTGTTATTAAAATTTATTGTTCTGTTAAATCTGAGTTTTGCGACGAGTTATTATAATTATTATTAAAATTTCTTTAAGGTTAGAAACGTTGCGATTACCGCTATTGTTATTATTATTATTATTATATCTGTTATTATTGAAATAGTTATTGCCCCGGCTATTGTTACGGTTATAAAAATTATGACTGTTATTATGTGAAAAATTGTTAAAGTTATTATTAATACTAAAATCATTATTATTGGTATTATTATTGTTAAAATTCCTAAAATTTCTGCTATTTCTATTAAATGAATTTTGATTTCTATTGGAATATTTATTATTTAAATTTGAGTTATTTGAAATAATGGTTTGTAATAATTCATGATAAGCCTCTTCTAAGCTTGAAACGTTTTTAATTCTCAAATACATATTATCACAACGAGGAATTTTGTTTAAAAATTTTTCTAAAATACTACTTTCATTATTACTCCAAATGTTTTTTTCAGTTGAGTTTTTACTTCATACCACGTTGCATTTTCCAGTCTCCTTAGGCTGACTGCGGCAGGTCCTTGTATTTTTGACAAAAAGATGTTGAATAAATAGGACTTCAAAGCCACATCGGGTGTTAATCCTATAATTGTGTCAGATTCCTTGAAAAACGCCGATAATTCAAAGGTTCCGTCACCCTTGAATATAGAAATATACCTAGTTTCTGTTATCAGGTCTTTAGCAGAAATTGAGTTAAGACTAAGTGCCATGTTTGTATTTATCAATTTAATTTTTTCTAAATTTTTTTTAAGCACTTATTTAGATTTTTTCGTTTTTGTGTATAAATTTTATACGGTTTCATAAAATGTTTCAATTTTTACTTTATTATTTTTTTTTCTGTGTTCTTTCTTTTTCTAAACAAAAGTTTGATATGGCTTTTAAAGTTTTATTAACCACTTACTTTTGTTTATTTTATTATATATTGAAAACTAAAAAAATTTTTTTTTGTTGTTCTTTAATCGCCACAAATTTTTAAAAAAAAACTAAAGTCGCTACAACTGTTTTCAGTTATAATAATTGCAAGACATTAGCTGGCGATTCTACCGTTGCTGCGCCAGTTTAATTTTGTTCGTTAATCAGTATTGTTTATTTTCTATTTATTTTACTTAACTTTTGATTTCAATAATATGTAATAAAAAGATAGAAATTTAACACAAAAAATATTCTTTATTTTAATTTCTTAAAATAGATCTTTATTTTCTTATGACTAGTCTTAAACTAAAAAATTTACTTTTGGAAAAAAAATTCCTAATCTGACAGTTTCACACAGAGTGTGTGAACTTAATATTTCATAAGAAAAGGAAAAAAAACAAAAAAGGTTCTAATATCGTCTGGTTGTTTTTAAGTGGTGTCGAAATTAGTCTTTCGCACTTAAAAACGAAAATTTATAAAAAAATATATTTTTTAAATTTTTATCTTAGAAATTTGAGATTCATGAAAATTATGAAAAAACAATTACTTTACTTATTTAGTCAACACCGTGTGAAATAATTTCAGAGTAAAATAAGAAAAAAAAAATATAATAAAAAAACAAAAATTAAAATTTTGAATTTTAATTTTTTATGAGAATAAAATTTTTATGAGAATAATATTAATTTTCAGAATCAACAGAAATCTTTGAATTTGACTCTATGATTTCTGCAAGTGTTTGGTTAGTTGGATATATAACTTGCACATATACATTGTCAAAATTTGAGTGCATTGTGACCTTTCATATTGATATTATTATTTTTTTTACCTGAAATGATCATACATTTGTTTTTTATTTTTTGTTGAATACAGTAAAACCACTTTTTATTGAACGCTAATTTAATAAGTAAATTTTAAATTAAAATAATATTAAATTAAACCAAGTTTTCTTTCCATTTTTAGCACATTTCCAAAAATTTTTTGAAAAAAAGTGCTTATTAGTTTCACTCTGTCCGTCCGTCCGTCTGTCCGTGTGTCTGTTTACAAAACTTCTACACCCTGAAGATAGAAAGCTGATTAATAAAAATTTAATACGTACATAGATCTTTACTAGAAACTTATTTCTGTAGAACAAAATTTTTACCTATCTCCCCCCCTCTAGAAGTTATTCCCCCCAAAACCCTAAAAATGCCATTATTTAACTGTTTAGTGCAGTGAAACCATAAGCATTTTGCAAAATTTTGCAAACGCAGAAAGGCAGTGGCTTGCTTCTCCTAGCGTGGTATACTATAGTTAAACTTTAGAAAAACAAAATGGCCGTTCAAATTTACCGTTATCTAAAGTCCGTTTTTTCCAAGTTTTTAATGTCGTTTTTCTTCAAGACCCCACCCGGCAGAAGCTTGAAATTTTAGAGGCTTTTAAATACTGATAAATGCTTTATTTCGTTAGAAGAAAATTTTTTTCCATCTCCACCCCCTCTCAATTTATCGCCTCTTGAAATTTGTAAAATTTTAATTTTTGACGCTTTATATTTCCGAAACCGCAAGCTTTTTCAAATTTCTATAAACGCGGAAAGCTAACGGTAAATTCCATGACATTAAAAGATATAATTATTTTTCTTAACTCACACAATCAACTCTTAAAATTGAGCATTATGTTAACCCCACTCTGTATTAATTTTTGCTTTATTTCAAAGACTGCATAAATCGTTCATCCTAAATATATGCAATCCTAGAAATAGTTTCATTAATGAATGAAAATAATTTTTAGAATGTGTGATAGGTATACATAGACTGTATTTAAAAGCAGAATTTTCACTTGCTGAAGGGAAAAGGGCTACAATACAAACCATTGGTTTGACCCAACTTTTTTAAATTTATGATTCGAGGATTCATATATAATTATATGAAATTATTTTGAGGAGATTCTTGAATTCGCAAAAGTTATTTTTGCATCTATACCATTAAATTTTTTGATTTCAAATTTAGCTATTTTACCATTTTATACACTATATCGACCTATTAAGTGTGTACTGAGCCTTATTAATACAATTCATTTATTTTTGGATGTATTAAATATATTTATTTAATATCAAGGTTCGATTGAAAATTCTTCAATTTTTTTCCATTTTAACATTTTTGTGGCTTAGATTACCGTTCTGAAATTTTGTTTTCATTTAAACATTTGATTTTAATTTGATACAAATTTTTCTTTGTTTTAAATCTTCTGTCTCACACAATCAATTTAAATATGTCGAACGATAAGAAAATGCCTATCAAACAGACCCATTCTACAAATCCTTTGATGCCTCCGACTTCCGACTTTTTTCGAGCGAATCCTAGTGCTTTGGAGGAAGAAACAAATGCCGACTCAAACCCTTTCAGTCCTGCGACCGAGATAAAACACGAAGTGTCTGCATTGCCTCCAGATACACTATATTTCGTGATCGATATTTTAAATAATCCACCAAGTTCGCGGCCATATGAAACTCTGAAAGGGGCCCTCGTAGAAAGACATTCGCTCTCCAAAATTAAAAAATTGGAGTCTCTCCTGGATCGAGTAGATATTGGTGATCGTAGGCCATCCGACGTCTTTAAGTCCATGCGGATGCTAGCGGGTAGCTTATTTAATGAAAATATTATAGGAAATTTGTGGCTTCGTCGTTTACCGCGCAACATTTACATCACCTTACTAGTCGTGTGTGATAAGCCTATGAAAGAGCTCACTTCCCTGGCAGATAAAATTTATAAGGCTTCTCAACCCGTGTTTTTAAATGCAGTTTCGAGAACGAATAAGATATGCGCTAGCTCTCCAGTTTCGAATCAACTCACCGACACTTCATCTAATTTAGAAGATCGTTTGTCGAGGATTGAAGAAATGTTAGCAAAATTCAATACGGGATCAACTTTTCGTAGTCGTTCTAGAAGTCGGAATTCCAGTCAAAATAGGTCCGCCTCTGGGCAACCCATTTGTTGGTACCACCAAAAATTCGGGCGTGAGGCGCTGAAATGTGTAGGACGGTGTTAATTCCCCGCCTCCTTTCATAGGGCGAACACTACTTCCACCAGTACAAATACGAATTCCCCAAACTAAGGCGCCGCGTTATTGTCATGGCTAATAACGGGAATTACTCTTCACGCCGCTTATTCATAAGAGACTTTAACAACGACGTTTTATTTCTTGTCAACACGGGCGCTGACGTCTCTGTTATACCAAATCGGGGAAACATTGGATGCAAAAATCGGCCTTCGGACTTCTTGCTTTCTGCTGCAAACGGCGCTCCTACACAAACTTACGGTAGTAAACTATTTCAACTAAACATCGGTTTGCGCAGACAATTTTCACATGCTTTTATCATCGCGTCAGTAGGTAGATCTATAATAGACGCTGACTTTTTGGAACGTTTCGGGCTATTGGTCGATCTCAGCAACAGGAGATTGGTAGATCCAACCACAAATATGTCGGTTGAGGTTTCACAGGCTAAGGTTGACGTTGTTGCACCTGTGCATTACGTTGTGGAAAGTAAATTCGGAGAAATTCTTAAAAATTATTCAACCCTTACTCAGGATTCAGATTATTCCACACCTGTTAGGCATTCGGTCGTGCATCACATTGTGACCAAGGGACAATTTCCGTTTTTCTCTCCACGTAGACTTGATTCAGTGCATCATAAAACGGCTAAAACAGAACTCGAATATATGGTCAGCATCGGGATATGTAGACCTTCTTCCTCATAAGCAACACCTGCAAATCCTTTTTAAACGTCTGTCCGAATATGATATTAAGATTTAGAGTTCTAAGTGCATTTTCGGTGTTTCGGAATTGGATTTCTTGAGTCACAAGATTTCTAGTGCTGGTATATTTCCTTCACAGGATCTCGTAGACGCGATAGTTAACTTCCCGGTACCTAATTCAGTCCGCCAAATACAACGCTTTATAGGTATGGTTAACTATTACCATCGGTTCGTACCCAATCTTGCTAAATTACTTTCTCCTATTTACACTCATCTCTCTGAGTTACTTAGGAGGCCAAAAACTGCCAAAAACTTTAGTTGACCTGAAAGTCTCAATGACGCGTTTACGGCAGTTAAGGACTCTCTTATCAAGATCACTCTTTTGGCACATCCACTTTCGAATGGAACGTGCGGATGGAATTCGCTGCGGATGCTTCTGATATTGCTGTCGGCGCTGTTTTGCAGCAGCAGCGTGATGACAACTGGGAATCACTCTCGTTCTTTTCGAGAAAACTCACTCCCGCCGAGTAAAAATACTCAACCTTTGATCGCGAGCTACTTGCATATTAGTTGATAAACATCCATCATTATCCAATGACAAAAAGCGAACTTACTGGGAATATGTAGAATTGAACGATGAGAATAGATTTATCAATGAGGAGATAGTGTCAATGACTGAAAATTGCGAATTTCTTCATATTGCCAGCTGCAAGGGAATAGATTGAACTATTAGAATCGAAGTATTCTTTTTGTTTGTTGAAAAAAATCGTCGTTGATTGATATAGGAAAGCGCGAAATCCTAAAGCTCGGCCTCAATTACGTAATAAAACATACTCAAATAATCTTGATTTCAACTAAAACAACGATTTCTTCCAATGCAAGAGTTAATTTGATAGACACGCTAAGTTATAACAATTAAAATTATATTTTCACAATCTAATACAGGTCAGGATCACATTTTTTTCAATTTCACGTTGAAATAAACATATCGTTCATTCACAATAATATTTCTGATCATGTAGCAATATTTGTTGAATCAATGGATATAAAACTTCCACAAAACAATACACAATTTAGATACTGATGTTGATAGTATTGCAAAAAAATTGGTACCCAGTGCGAAAAAATTTGTGACAAGTAAGACCGTTGTCAAGAATATAAATATAAAATGTAGTAGATTTCCTGCGCCTAGGGTAAATTATAAATATGTCTTTCTAATAACAAGGGAAAATTATTGATATAAAAAATATAATCAAAATAAGGAATCTGAATATTTTAAAACAAAATGTACATACATTTTCGTTGAATTGGCTAACAATGCTAAAAAGGAAAAAAGAGAAATATATGATAGAAAACGAATGGTAAAAGCAGGTAATAAATAATTTATTTTGCAAACAAAGAGCGGGAAATTGAAGCTAAAGTACGAAAACTTTGCAAATTTAATTTAACACTATTGAAGAAGAAATGGCTTAAAATTTCATTTAATATATTTAATCATACAATATATTTGCCCAAAAATTAGAGCTGCAAATAAATTCAAATTTCAAATTATTGCAGGAAATGAGACTATGAAATTAATAGATAGAATGTCCGATTCAAACTCAGTAGGTTATTAGGCGTTAGTTATTAAAAATTGCGAATTGAGCATTACCAAATTGATAAATGCATCTTTAACACAAGTACTTAAAATTTTTAAAGTAAATCGAGTAATTCCTATATACAAAAACTCTGGTGATATAGATGATATCAATAATTTCAGACCAATATCAATAGCATCAATTTTTTACAAGAAAATTGAGACATACATATGTAAATACGCAGTTTACTAATTACTTAGAAGAAAAAAATCTAGCAAACAATCTTGTGGTGTTTTTTTATTTGAAAAAGGCTCTCGATTCAGTAATCCGAAATACATGGTGTTTCGCATAAGGTGGCAAATAATTTCAGCATTGATAAGTTTCCAGCAAAAAATTGTATGGGTGAATTTTTCAACAGGCTGTAGCTCAAAAACTGGTTATATGTAAACAATATTAATATATTAGAAAAGCATACACAGCAACTCTTTTCAAACGTCCTCAAGCACATTCTCGATCATTTCTTCAGTCTCTTCTATTACCCAGGGTAGAGGATAAATTTCTTTTAAAGCTACAATTATTTCGTCTGTGAGGAAATGCAGAAGCTGGGCGTCCCTCGAGTAGTCCTCGCGATCTCTCAAACTCTCAACGCTCCGCCCCCCCCCCCCCTTACCCGCAAGAAAAAAATTTTTTTTTATTATTCTTTTTTCCTTTATTTTATTTTACTTTAGTTTTTATTTCACAAAACTGATTTAAAAATTAATCATGTAACCTTTTCTAACTATCAATGTTTATTATTATTTATTTCCTTTATTAATACATATATTTAATGAATATTTATATTATTGGCTTTTGTACTTAAAATGTGAACACACAAAAATTTTCAATAACGTGTTATCATATAAAATACCTCAGAAATATAAAATACCTTTTATTATTTTATTTTTATTATTCTCCTGTCTAATCATTTTTTTTTTATAAAAAGAAACAAAACGAATGATGAAACATGTTGAAACTTGCATTGGAGGTAAAGCTAATAACAATTTTCAATAAAGTTCTAAACAAAAATTTTACCCATTTTTGATGCCCTAAATAATAATATGTAATACTGTACTCTTTGCTGAATCACGCTGTATATTCCAAAAATTGTGTATTATTGGAAATTTAAATTATTAATATGAAATGTTTTTCCTACTTTTATCTAGCATATACACTACTCATTCATTTTTTTAGACCAATAAAAAACAAGTAATATTAGCTACGCAAATGTCAGTTTAAAATATTATGTCATCTTAGTTTACATAAAATTATTATAGAGTAGATATTATAAGATTCTACAATAATTCTATAGTAGAACATTATAGAACATTATAGAATTATTATAAAATTATTAGAGTTTACATAGAATAATTGACATATTTTAATTTTAGATGCACCCTGCAATTGATGGCCTTGAAATGTTAGACCATACAGGACAAATGACAACATTGACACCGTTGTCAGAGAGTCCTTTAACTCCTCATCACCAGATTCATTCTTCATATCATGGGGTAAATCACATGATAGGTCATCATCATTCTGGCGCTCTAACTGGTCATTCTCCTGGTATGTGAACTTGTGTACCTTTATTTTAGTTTAAAACAAATATTTAAACTTAAAAATATTTAATATATGCAAAAAAATTAAACACGTCTACTTAATAGTCGTGAGCTTACTTAAACATTTTTTTAATTTATGATGGAATGATTAGTTAGTTGGTTAACGCGATCATATTCCACGAAAAACTTGTGTACCTTTATTTTAGTTTAAAACAAATATTTAAACTTAAAAATATTTAATATATGCAAAAAAATTAAAGACGTCTACTTATGAGTCGTGAGCTTACTTTAACATTTTTTTAATTTATGATGGAATGGTTAGTTAGTTGGTTAACGCGATCCTATTCCACGAAAAACTGATTGTCATTAATTTTATAGAAAAATCCTCTTTTATCTCTTTTTCTCCAGAGCTGCTACAAAATTAATTGAAAGGTCAGTCCTAGATGAGCGATATATTCTCTCAAACGCCAATTGCAAATATAAACCAGGTCGATTATACTACCAATGGACGCCGCTAGGATTTCCTTGACATTCCTTAAATTGTATATATGTAGTTATCTATGATTCTACAATAAAACTTCCTCGTTTACGGTTGAATCTAGATTGCCTTTTTTATTTTAAATTAAACATAAAATTTTACAGCTACTTACAATAATTTTGCTTATTCTACATTAATTTATATTAAAAACAAAAACAACAAATAAAAATAAAGAAATGAATGTACAAATAAAGTACACGTGTTATGTTCAAAAAAAGGTAATTACGTATTATGCTTTGAGACCATGCGAAAAGCTTTACCGTGTGAATGCAAAAACCTTTATTCAGCAAAAACCGATCATGCTCGTTTGGAATGATCGGCTCATGTTTAGGATAAGCGTTTAGGGTAAGCATAATCACATGGTCATTAATGGTGTATTAATCGAATATAACACTTCTCTCCCTAGAGATTTCCATCCCGGAAATCTTAAGTGCATGCATTTTATTTTTTTTGTTATTAGTTTTTAAATTTTTAATACATTTAGTTTTAATTAAAATTATTAATATTACAATTAGAATCATTATGATTAATACGGTAAAAGTAAAGGAGATTATAATAGAGAAGTTGTTTTTAAATTCTACATAATCAATTATTTATTTTTTTTTTTTTATATTTTCAGTGTACAAATTTTCTAATGTTATGTTATCAATATTTTTTAAAAGTGCTAAATTTTTAATAGGCATGATAACATGACTTTTAAACTCCTCAACAGTTTTTAGTTTATTCAATTCAAAATGACATGTTAAATTATTTGATAAAACATTTCAAATACATTCTTCTTTAGGATATTTTAAATCTTTTTAAGTAACAATTTTAGTATTACGAGTATAATCAAAAAATTTATTATTATTCATAAGAATTTTAAAATTCCCAGCGTTAATTTGTTCATATTTGGAATTTGGAAAGGCCAGTACAATGGCTTTGAAATATTTTTCTTTGCAAAAGGTTGGTATTGAAATCACTACAATTACATTATCATCGTTTTTAGTACGTCACTTTTTATAAATGGTAATATATTTGCTGTGAAATTTAGTGTTTCGATTTCCTCAATAATCAAAATGTCATGTGCCAAAATATTCTGCTACTGAATATACAAAATGTAAAGAAAGTCTTTTCAAAATGCAAAAATTTAAAAAAATTTACTTTCAGTCTTTATAAGTTGCATGGCATGCATTGATTTTGATTTTTTTGTAAATGTCAGTTTATTAATCCTTTATAGAACATAATTGCGTTAAAATAATTTTTTAATTTTTTGTAATTAACATATATCCTTTATTTGATCTATAAAGTTGTTTAAATATGAAATATCAACATAATTATGGAAAATAGTTTCCTGTTGGGTTAATTTGTCTAAAATTTCTGTTTCCCTGTTGATAGATTTGTTAAGGAATTTATCAATTTTTGATTTTTGTTTATTTATATGATTAGTGATATTCTGAAGAGCAGACGACAGTTCTTTGTTGATGATTATTTGTTTGTTTGATTGTTCCACGAGTTGTTTCGAATTCTAATCGAGATTCGTTAGGTGATCATATATTTCTTGAGCATTTTCGGAATCCATGTTTCCAGTTACGAATTTAACAGTGCTACGGAGAAAGTTAATAAGCCCTTGTTTAATTCTATGTAAATGTGGTTTTATATTGCGATGTAAAACTGTCAGTTCTCTTTCAAGTAAGACAAAATTAGGATTGTCTTTATAGTTGATTGACATTTTGTTTATGTTTTCTATGAAGATTTTGTAAAGATCATCAATCTCTTTTAAGTTTATAACTTGCAAAATTCTTGTATAATGATCTATTATAGGTTGTTCTTCCAACCTTAGTAGAGTAAAACCATGTTCTGTATAAATAGGGGTAACTTCTAGGTTTTGTGTTTCTCCGCCGTATAGAATTGCCCAAAGTATAATAAATGTCGCCGTTATTTTCACGGTTTCTGAAAATAGAATTTATTTGATGATTATATTTTCGTTTTAATTGCGTTTTATGGTATTTTATTTTTCTTTTATTACTGGTGTCTGTCACGTAATTATTTTCTTTAGTGAAATTTTTTAATATTTTATATTTTGGGGAATTTTTTGCTATCTGCCTATTTTTAACTATGTTGTTTGTCAGTTGGAATTGCTGGTCCTTTTTTGCATTGAATTTTTCTAGCCTGAATAATTTTTCATTTTCATATTTATTTTTAAATTTTGAATGTCAGTTTTATCAAAATTTTTTGTTGTAAAGTCTATTGGTCTCAGTTTTTTTGTTGAATGTATCGTATTGCTGTAATAGGTGATTATTTGTAAAGACGATCATCAAGATTATATCTATTACGTTCGGCATTCATGACCCTTAGATGCTCGTTAAAGGTACCATGAAGCCGTTCGATATCGCTATTACCCGTTTTTTTGCCTGGTGTTGCTTGGTGGAAGTCAATATCGTTTTCTTTCAAAAATAATATGTCTGCCCAATATATAATACACGTGTCGCCATCTGACACTAGTTTTTTCATTTTTCCCAAATTTTGTATTCTTTGTTTAATTCAGTCTAAGATTGAGATCCAATTTCTGTTGTTCAGTTTATGTAAAGTCGCGTATTTTGAAAATTTGTCAATAGTTGTTAAATACATTTTATTTCTCTCAGGATACAAAATGTCCATGTGAACTATATCATTGAAACTATATGGTGTTTCGGAAATTCCAAAGGTATTTTAGGAAGGTTTCTATCATGTTTCGCTATTTGAAATACATCCCAGTTATTAATTACTTTTGTGATTTCTACTAAAAGGTTTGGGTAATAATATTTATTTTTTATTTTGGAAAATAGTTCCGTTACACCCCTATAGTTATTAGTTAAATGTTAATTAATGTGTGTCAATTAATTTAATTGAAGACTTCAAAAGTTTTATTAGATGAAAAGTATTTTACATATAAATCTTGAAAGTCAATAAAAAGTGAATTATCTTCACAATACACGCACATTAGGCCATTGTCTAAAAGTGCTTTTCTCATTAATTCTAGTAAATTTTTTTTTTTTTTTTTTACCGAGAGGAAGGGTGAAAAATCTCGAAAGACACTGCCAGACGAAAAGCAGTAGTGTGGAACTTTAATCCACTAAAAAACACCCTCCTCAAAATAAACTATAAGACTAGTCGGAAACGACTACCCATTAATTTTGCTCTAACCTTTTTTATTATTTACAAGCTTTTGATCTGGCACAATAGCGTACTGAGTACTAATTGTTCCAGATAAAAAACTTTGAACTAACTCGAGAGGCCTCCTACGTTTAAGTCTCCTAACAAAGTTTTGATTGTCAACTAAACGAGCCGCCTCGATGTTGACACGATTGGATAAACGCATTTTATGATTGGCTGCTTGCTTTTTAATTTCGTCCTTGACGCTTAGGATCGTGAGATCCCTGTGTATATCGGCATTACGGACATACCAAGGGGCGTTTACAACGTCCCGTAATACTCTATTTTGAAATCTTTGTATAGATTAGATATGAAGCTGCGCAGCGCAGCCCCATAACTGAATACTGTAAGCCCAGACAGGCTTAAATATTTGATTATATATCAAAACTTTGTTGTATATTGTCAATTTAGAACGACTCCCCATTCAAACTTTCTGTAGCCCTCCTCTAGTTGAGATTTCTTTTTCTTTATGTGCTCCTTCCATCTGAGCTTCGCGTCCAACGTCATTCGCAAATACTTCGCCGTGTTTGCGGACGGAATCAAGACGCCATTTATTCGAACCGAAAATGAATTGTCAATTTTCCTATTAGTGAAATTTACGTGTACTGATTTCACCTCGTTAAGTTTTATATTCCACTTTCTAGTCCATTTTGAGATCTCATCACTGGCCCTTTGCAATTTTTGTGTAGATTCATTTCCTTATTTTTTTTATTGATCCACAATGCCAACCTTATTGAAGGCCTGGGCTACGTCCAGAAATATGATAGAACATATTGTTTTTTCTTCCAGTGAATTTTACATTTTAGTCAGTTGTTCTATGAATCTGATCTATGGTTGAGTGGTTCCGGCGTAAAAAAAATTGATGATTAACCTTTTACTTTCAATTATAGGCTGAAGTCTTCTCAATAAAAGTTTCTCTAGCAGTTTTGAAATCATCGGCAACAATGAGATTGGTCTATAAGAAGTCGCCCTGTCTATAGGTCTGCCAGGTTTGTGCAACATGATTATCTCTGCAACTTTCCAAATTTCAGGCACAAGTAATTGAACCTTATACATGCATTTATTAGGCGCGTAAACATCGTTGTACCCCTTTTAGGTAATTCTTTCAAAATATCGGCCGTTATTAGGTCAAATCCTAGGGCCTTTTTAGTTTTAAGAGTCCTGATTTCTTCTATAACATCTCTTTCCTTGATAATTGGAATAGTCACGCTATCCCCAACAAAAGCAGATTCCTCATTTTCATACACGTCCTGGCTGTTATGCGGGCAGAATATATCGGCCAAATGATCCGCAAACGCATTTGCCTTGTCCTTGTCAGTTTTTGCCCACCTTCCATCTTTGTTTTTAATAGGAGCGAGATGTTTGATCAGTTGCTTCATTTTCCTTGTTGCCCTCCACAGTGAGTAATTGGTTTTCTCACACGCCGTCAAATTTTGAACATAAATAGTTCTAGTAAATTTACCTCATTGTTATTAATGAATATAAAATTTTTTACTTTTTATTAATAATTTTCATTGAGAAATTTTGGTTTTTTCCTCTGCTTAGAAATATTTGATTTTTAAATAAATTGATAGGCTTCTCGGATATGTAAATGTAATCTTGTGGATCTTCATTCGCGCTATGAATTGTAGCACCAGTTGATATTACTTCTCCGTTACCGCAGAGTTTTCATAAGAGGTGAAAAATTGATTTAAGTCAAGAGAACAGTCATTTGCTTGAAGATCATTCGACGAAACTTCAGCGTTTTCATTCTGTCCTTCGTTATATTTAAAATTTTTCATTCGCGAGAGGTAGTCTGCTTTTTGATTTCTTTTCCCTTCAGATATTCGATGTTAAAATCAAATTCATTTAATTGACGATAATAAATAAAACGATGATCTCTCGTTATAGTAAATCTTCTTCCGTTAATGTACGGTCTAAATTGTTTAGTTGCTCAAACGATTGCCAGAAGCTCTTTTTCGATGGTTGTGTATCGAGTTTCATGCTTGTTTAGAGTTCTAGAGGCACATTTATTTATTTGGATCTTTAAGTTTACTTCAGTTAACTTTCTTAAAATTTTTTGGATGGAATCTATGTGTTCTTGCAGTGATGTTGAATAAATTAAGATGTCATCTGTATATACAATGCAAATTTTATTAATAAATTTTTTCAAGACGTCGTTCATTAAATGCTGAAAGGTCGAGGGTGCGTTTCCTAGCCCAAATGACATTCTTATAAACTCGTAATGCCCAGTTGATATGGAAAATCGTAATGCAGTTTTGGGTCTGTCTTTAGATTCTATCTCGATTTGGTGAAATCCTTTAGCCAAATCCAAGATAGTGAAATAATAGGATAGTGAACAGCGGTAGCGGTCTTCAACAGTTATTGCATTCAATTTTCGATAATCAATGACAATACGCCATTTTTGCGTGCCACTGTTATCAGCCTTTTTGGGAACTACCCAAATAGGGGCATTCTAAGGTGAATTAGAATGTTGTATTATTTTATTTCTAAGCATTTCTTCGATCTGCTTATCGACTTCTTCTTTATGAACTTGAGAGTATCGATATAATTTAGAGTACACAGGGATTTAATTTTTCGTTAAAATAGAGTGCTTAATGTGGTTGGTGAAGGTTAAATTATCACCTTCCCTACAAAACATTGTCCTTATTATTTAAAAGTAATTTATGTAAAAGCCTAATTTCTTCATCATTCAAATGCGATGTTTGAATGTGAAGGTTATATTGTCCAATCCAATATCCAATAAGTTATATTGTCTAATCTCACTTGAAAACAGTTCGGTCATATTTTCGTTAAAACAATTTTTTCTGTAATTTTCTTCGTTTTGGTTTAAATAAAATAGAATTATTGACATTGAAATTTTCAATATTCGGTCTTTATAATTAATAGTAGCATTTAAATCGCACAAGATATTATTTCCTATGAGACCGTCAAATTTTTCGTGGAATTTAAATTCTAAGAATTCGACGAACATATTTGTTTCGTTAAAAATTTCGAAAATAGGAAATCTACATTTAATATTTGTATGAATATTATGGCCTAAGGCTTTTAAACAGTGCGTTTCTCCTTTAATTTTCCATTTGTATTGGCAAAGGTCCGAATTAATGATGCTGAATTCTGCTCCAGTATCAATTATCAACCTCAGGGTTTTAATGGGATTTTTTATTACTATATAGGGAAGCTGTTTTTGGCTCGTTCTCGAAAATTTCTAGAGGATTCGTTATTTGAAATGTCCATCGGTTCTGGTTCATTATTTTTTTTATAACTATGAGAAAATTGTCTACTTCTAAGGTTTCTATTGTAGTTTAAATTAGTTTTTGCTTGATAACTAGATGAATTCTTTTTAAAATAATTATTGGAATAATTATGATTTCTTTGTTGGTTATAGTAATTTCTTGTATAAGATGTATTTTTTAAATTTGTTTTATTTCCGGTTTTGTGATCAATTGAGTTGGTATTAGAATAAGAGTTAAAATTGGATTTAAAATTATATTTAGAGTTATCTTGAAATAAACGAGGTTGTTTTAGACCTAATTTATGGTAATTTGTCCCAGGAATTATATTGTAGGCCCTATCTAAAGATTGTGGGTTTCTAGCTAAGACAATGCTCCTCGCTGGTTCAGGAATATTGTTTCTGAAAGTTTCGAGAGCAATTCATTTATTACTCTCGACCCTGTCTGTGCTAAAGTTATCTTTGAGCAAGTAACAATTATTTGAATTAAAATATTCCTCTATTGTAGTTTTGATTCTACAATAGCGGATCCTATCTACAAGTTGGTCAGGCGAAAATTTTTCTCCATGATTTGATATTAGAACTTTTTTAATATCCCCCCGTGTCCGTTAGGTTTCCTTATTTTCTCAGTGAAGCTCTGGCTTCTCCAATTATTTTATCTCTTAAATAATTCAGGAGAATCTCTTCATCAAGACTCCAGAGCATTCAGTGGCTCCATAATTTCTATTAATTTGTCACCCCCGTTAATAAATTCTGGGAGATAGTTTTGGTCATTTCCATCGAAAGAAACGATTTTGTCTATAAAGTTTAAAATTAAGGTAATTTTTTGTTCCGCCATTTCCAAACTCAAAATTAATATATTAAATCAAAACTGAATTATTAATTGAAAATTATACTGAATTGTTTTTAATATTGAGAGTTTGTAAGAGTATTAAATGATTAAATGGTTTACTAAAAGAAATGAAAGTATGTCAATATTTTATAAGAATATTCAAATGTAATATTAAAACGAGTTATTCACTTTTACACAACATAAAATTATAATTTTTTCTGTAAAATATAAAAAGTAATATTTTCTGTTTCTTGATGCTAAATGTTTAAAAAATATTTTTTTTTTTTAATAATAAGCTTAATTTATGATAATTTTTTGTGTTTCAAATCGATTATATAATATTCAATATTTATTGGATAAATTCGATAAATTTAATTCATTATTTTATTTTTATTCTAACAACAATATTTTTATTAAAAGCAAAATGTAATGTTGATGTACGTACTTTTATTTTATATAATATAAAACATGTACCTACAATTGATTTGTGAAAGTGCAAAGAAATTTTATAATTATTGAATTTACTTTTTCAAAAAAATTATTTAGAAGGAAAAGAATTTTATTTACATGCGTGTGCAAGAGAAAATTTTGGGTATAAGTGTACATGTGTTTTACATTATATGTACAAAAAAATTTTTTTTTTAAATGTAATTTTAAGTAAAGAATTATTATTATTTTTTTTACCCTTGCAAATATAATAGTTTTTGTTTCAAGTTCTCTATGAATTATCTACAATTAACATACTTATATTTCTCAAATTGTTCAAAATTATATATACGATCGGAGTGTACATAAATAATAATTGTTGTTTAAAAATATAAATTTAATTGAATTAGAACTATCTTACTTTTTTTTTATAATTATTGATTGATGTATATGACTCTGGAATTGATCTACAGATTTCAGCTACTGGGCGGGTTGGGCTGGCTGAGCTGGCTAGGCTGCTAGTTGAATTTCTTTGATTCAAAATAAATTTTTTTTGATAATATTATGTATTTTTTTTCTCACTTATAGTTCAATTCGTTCTTTTTTTATATATTTTTTTTGGTGTATTTTGGAATTGATATTCTATTTCGAACTGAATATTTAATATTTTTATTTTTGCAATTTTATTTCATTATTTCACAGATAATTTGTTTTGTTTTTTTATAGTTAAATCAAAAATTTTATTATTAATTAATTTTTAGTAGTTAATTATTTTAATTGCGTAATTCTTATACACAATTAAATTTTTGTTTTTTTACTTTTTTCGTGTAATTCTCATACACTTTAAATGTTTTACATTCGCGGTTGTATTTTTTTTTTTTTATTACTACGCAAGCCGATTTCTGCGCCAGTTATCTATGATTCTACAGTAAAACTTCCTCGTTTAAGGTTGAAGCTAGATTACCTTTTTTATTTTAAATTAAACATAAAACTTTACAGTTACTTACAATAATTTTGCTTATTCTACATTAATTTATAATAAAAACAAAAACAACAAATAAAAATAAAGAAATGAATACAAATAAAGTACAGGTGTTATGTTCAAAAAAAAGGTAATTGTGTATTATGCTTTGAGACCATGCGGAAAGCTTTACCGTCTGAGTGCAAAAACCTTGATTCAGCAAAATCCGATCATGCTCGTTTGGAATGATCGGCTCATATTTAGGATAAGCATTTAGGGTAAGCATAATCACATGGTCATTAATTGTTTATTAATCGAGTATAACAATATGAACTCAATTTTCCTTACTTGCAGTAATCAAACCACAGATAATAAATATCATTTTTAATAGTATTAATGAGAATCACAAGTCATTTCCGATGTAATTTGAGAGTGACATTATTAGGAGAACGTAACCTTGTTAGCTTTTAACATTATGATTCCAACCATCTCGATAATATTTCCATATGTCCTGAACATATTCACTAAAAAAACTCAACTTTCAGCTGATTCCCATCCTGAAAGCCATTGGTACACATAAAAATTTTACAGTAGGAGACTGCTTTTCAGCCGACTATGAGAGGGAAGTTCAATATAAAAATTCTTGTCAAACTCGAACCTGAGAATAAAAATATTAGTATTCATATCAACTACTCATACAAGAAGTGACCTAAAAATATACTCATGACTTTAAGGTCTAGCAATCTCTTGTGGAATTCCTCTACTGATGTGAACAGGCATCCTGCTTCCAGCCAGATCCGCAACTTTGGCAGTACTCCGTGGGACCTTAAGCAGACCAACCACGCTTCTGAATCGTCATAACTTTTTAAAATTAACCACACTGACTAACTATTAGTTTTGTGATCTCAGTAGTTATAAAATGGAAGCGTGGAAGGAGTTTTACTAATTTCCCATTTTTTTTTATTTGAGTATTTGAGAAAATCAATTTAAATCATTTTATTATCTCTTATTTTTGGTATTTATTTATAAAAAGATTTACACTTTCTCACTAAGGATGACAGCAGAGTGATCTAAGTCCAAATCAAAATTGTCTTCTAAATTCAAAAAACTTAATAAAAAAAACTAATTCTTTTGGAAAAAAAATTAACAATTTCTGCAATTTCAATAAGTCGAATTGTAATAAAATTGATAGCGACATCCCAATTCCTTTTCTTTAGTTTTCTAGCTCCTATTTTTTGTCATTATAGTGATCCCTTAGTAAGAATATATTCCACCTGCACATAGGAAACCACGTTTTTTGTTTTTCCTTCTTCACTCATGAAGTGGTTAGCGCATGATAATATGAGGTAATCCTGCCCTAGTTTCATTAAGTCTTAGAGTTTTAGCTAGGTATGGCGCTAGCCTGCCGTAGTTCTTTTTTTTATATTAACTTTCATATTAACTGTTTATTAATATTTATTTTATACTTTAGTTTTTGATGTTATCAATAAATGACAATTATTTGTGTGCTATGTTTATAAATATTGTATAATTATATTTAATTATTGTAAATATAATAAATTATATTTAATTATTGCATATTTATATAATTTTTATAGTGATCTGACTGCGGTTGGACCATTTTTGATAAACATACATTCGAATATTTCAAATTCAAGTTGCACATGGTTTATATAAAAAAAATCATTTGTTCAAATTTTACTTGTGCATTGCAGCATTTGAATTTATGAAATTTTATCTAAAGTTTATACAATTTTATGTAAAAAATGTGAATATTCACACCATTCGCAAAAAATTATATAAAATATTCATTTAAACAGAATTTTTTTCAAAATAAACAAAAATTGATTTACCATTCTACGTGTCAAACTTTTTTTTGCCAATGAAAATAAAACATTAAGTTTATTTTATTTCAGAGAATTCTCAGTGCTTTTTTAAAAAGCGATTGTGCCAACAATGCACTAGGCATAATAAAACTCATCGCAAAATTAGAATACGTTATACTAAATTTGGCATTAAAAGTACATTTATCCCAACACCAGTTATGATTCATGTATGAAATACACTTTTCTGCTCATCTTATTTTTTTGCAGAAAATGTTTCATATCATTATAATAAACCGTGACTTCAAAAACGCACTACAAAAAGTTTTAGTACAGTTTAAATACAATTTTAATAACTGTCTAAATACAGTTACAATTTGGAATATTAATTCGACGATAAAAAATTATTACATAACACATAAGTCATCATAAAAATAAAGCCACTTTCTTTCATTTTATATTTGCCTCTAAACCCTATTTTAATTTTGGCAAGAACTACTCTCAAAAAATAAAAGCAGTATTCAAAAAAATTTTTTTTTTCAATGGTTGATAATTTTTCCGAAATATAATTTTTTTTTTTTTTTTTTTATTGGTGTGAAAAGAAAACTTTCTTTTATTCGGAATAAAATACTTTTTATTTTTCGCTAATATATTTCGTGCGCTACATACGCACTTTATCAAAGAGAAGAAAATCAGCTTTGATAAAGTGCGTATGTAGCGCACGAAATATATTAGCGAAAAATAAAAAGTATTTTATTCCGAATAAAAGGAAGTTTTCTTTTCACACCAATAAATAAAAGCAGTATATTAGCCGAAATAATTTTCGAGAAAAAATGTTCTTGTACTTCATAATATAACGAATGTAAGTTTTATTTTATAATATAAAGTCAATATTATGATTGGTCAATAAAATAAAGCCAATTTGTTTTATATTAAAAATAACAAGTAAAAAAATTTTTTACTTGGTTTTTTTTATAAAGTTAGGGTGGGAAGTGTCTTGTTAATTTGTTTTCAAGTTTTTGTCAAAACTTGATGTAAATTATCTAATCAAAATAAGAAAGGCTACACATATTACGTTATATGAAGGAATGCAAATATTAACACTCTACCTACAAAGAAGATAAATCTCTACGACAAATTACGAATACTGTCAAATGTGCTGAAATCTGCTAAAATGCGCTAAAATTAAAAATAAAATCGAATTATTGGAAATTATTCAAAGTGAATGGTACTCAATTACTATCGATCGTCGATCAATAAAGACCAGGCGACAAAGTATTATTCTTTAAATAATGTAAATTAAGTAACATCAGCAATTTTGTTTTGTTTATTATAATATGGCTTTATTTCAATGTCCATGAAAATTAGGACTGTTGTTTATTTATTTTCTTTCTAATGCTTAGCTTCTAATGAATTGTTATAAAGATTATATTTGGTTAAAAATATTAGATATACACAAAAAAAGTTTCAGTTTTATGAAATGTTTTTTCTATGACCACCACTATATATATATATATTATACTTTGTTTGTTTTTAAATTTACTTGTAATAAATCTTTGTTCCGAAAAATATTTGTATTTATTTCAGTATTTCAAATTTGTAAAATAAGTAAGCGAGTATAGAAATAATAATAATAAAAGAAGTACTAAAAGATTTTCTAAAAGATTTAGGAATTTAATTTCAATAAGTTTTTGTTTTTGTCTTTGTTTTTCGATACATTTTAGAATAGTGTACTATGTCAAGACCTAATATACATTTTAGAATACGATACATTGTAAATTTTACCCTTTGACTGTATTTTGGAAGTCAAGGAATGTTAAGAATAGAAAATAATCGCTTCTGTTGATAACACATTTATTATGAATGTGTCCGAAAATTCATGAAGGTATTTTTTATGTAGGTATTTACTTTTAAAAATATTTAGGTGCATATGCATATATTTATATGATATGCTTACCTAAAATATTATGAGAATTGAGAATATATTTTTTTTAACTTCTCTTTTCTATTGATATGCCATTTTTCTTTTCGTTTCTTATTTTATAAGTTCTTTCTTTTTTAGCACTTTTCCAAAAAATTTTTGGAAAAAAGTGCTTATTAGTCCGCCCGTCCGTCTGTCCGTGTGTCTGTTTACAAAACTTCTACACCCTTGAAGATAGAAAGCTGAAATTTAATACGTACATAGATCTTCACTAGAAACTTGTTTCCGTAGAACAAAATTTTTACCTATCTCCCCCCTTCTAGAAGTTATACCCCCCCAAAACCCTAAAAATGGCCTTTTTTAAATATTTGTTGCAATGAAACCATAAGCATTTTTGAAATTTTGCAAACGCAGAAAGGCAGTGGCTTGCTTCCCCTTGCGCGGTATACTATAGTTCAACTTAAGAAAAACAAAATGGCCGCTCAAATTTACTGTTATCTAAAGTCCTTTTTTTCCAAATTTTTGATGTCGTTTATTTTCTAGACCCCAACCTGTAGAAGCTTGAAATTTTATGGGCTTTTAGACATTAACAAATAGTTGGAAGAAAATATTTTTCCATCTCTTTCCCCTCTCAAGTTATTGCCTCTTGAAATTTGTAAAATTTGAATTTTTGACACCTTATATTTCCGAAACCGCAAGCTTTTTCAAATTCCTATAAACACAAAAAGCTAACGGTAAATTCCATGACATTAAAAAATATAATTATTTTTCTTAACTCACATAATTAAACCTTAAAATCGAGCATTATGTTAACCCCTCTTTATATTAATTTTTGCTTTATTTCAAAGACTGCATGTATGTATTATCCTAAATATATGCAATCCTAGAAAGAGTTTTGTATATGAATGAAAATAATTTTTAGAATGTGTGATAGGTATACATAGACTGTATTTAAAAGCAGAATTTTCACTTGCTGAAGGGAAAAGTGCTACAATACAAAGCATTGGTTTGACCCAACTTTATTTATCTTAAAAATTTGGCTATAATTTGTGAATTATATTGTACCCGTTTTCAATATTAACGTAATCGAAAAGCTAATTTTTTAAAGTAATTTTTTTTTCTTTTTTATTTAATCGATTTTTCCAAACTACTACAAATGCATGTATAATGTACTTCATAAAAAAAAAGTAATTTAAAAACCAACAATACATTGTAGCATCATAAAAAGTTACAACAAACGGGCGGACTGACGGATTGAGTAAAAATGATAAGTACTTTTTTCAAATCGTTTTTTGGAAAAGTGCTAAAAAGTAACAGAAGTATTTCACTCTATTCTCTTCGTGAGTGTAATTTTAATATGCGTTATGTTGTGATAGAACTATGATTATTAGGTTAACAAGCTGAAATTATTTTCCGAAATATTGCGAACTAAAAAATATTGTGAACTGTTCAATTTGGAAGACAGAAGAGGAGTAACATGTTAAATATTGCAATTAAAGCGAATTTACCAACCAATTTTTTTTTTATTTACATTTTAAATTATTAGAAAATATTGTATAATCAGTACAACTAAAAATATTAAGCAATTTTATCTGAAACAAATAATTTCCATTACCTCTTTCATATAAGTTTCGTACAAATTTGGAAATTATTTTGATTTACTCTCTGAGCATACTAGTTTGATAAAACGAAAATTAAACCTTTTTATACCCTGCACTTCGTGAAGGGTATATTAACTTTGGTATGGAGTTTGTAACTACTTGAAGGAGTCATCTGCGGTATGGACATATATATATATTCTTGCTCAGCGTAAAATTCTGCGTCCGATCGCACGATAACTCAAAAACGAATAATGCAATCGACACCAAACTTTCACAAGTTGCTTCTTTTGTGCCAAGGACGAACCCTATTGTTATTGGACCAATTCGGACAACGGGTTCGGGTAGCTGCCATACAACTCAAAGAGTTTATTTTAATTGTTTCAAAAACTAATAAAGGTACAAATATAAAATTTTGTATATATGTGTCCAATTATATTCTACATATGCTCTAAAAATTTTAATGAGATAGCTGGACCGGTTTGGGTGGCTGCCATACAACTCCAAAAGCTTATTTTAAATATTTGGAAAAATAATAAAGTCAGATTCATGAAACTTGGCAGTTGTGTGTCCAATTATAGGTCAAAGATATTTTTGAAGTTTTGGTGGAATTGCTTGACAGGTTCGATACAAGTCCAAAAGCTTACTTTAAATAATTGAAAAAATAAAAAAGTTAGATTCATGAAACTTGGCAGTTGTGTGTCCAATTATAGATCAGATATACCTGCGAAGTTTTAGTGGAATTGCTTGACAGGTTCGGGTACCTGCATACAACTCCAAAAGATAATTTTAAATATTTGGAAAAATAATAAAGACAGATTCATGAAACTTGGCAGTTGTGTGTCCAATTATAGGTCAAAGATATTTCTGAAGTTTTTCTGGAATTGCTTGACAGGTTCGAGTGGCTCCCAAACAAGTTCAAAAGCTTATTTTAAATATTTGGAAAAGTAATAAAGTTAGATTCATGAAACTTGGCAGTTGTGTGTCCAATTATAGATCAGATATATTAACGAAGTTTTAGTGGAATTGCTTGGCAGGTTCGGGTACCTGCCATACAACTCCAAAAGCTAATTTTAAATATTTGGAAAAATAATAAAGTCAGATTCATGAAACTTGGTAGTTGTGTGTTCAGTTATAGGTCAGACATATCCGTGAAGTTTTTATAGAATGGTTTCACAGGTTTGAGTAATTGCTATACAACAATGAAAGGTGCAGGGTATAATTCAATCGGTTCATACCGACTGAAACGTTTTTACTTGTTTCTTATTACAGTTAGCATTTCACAAAAATATATACAATTTTATTTTAATTTTTCTTGTTTAAAATAAATACACAAGAGTTTTATTTGAATTTTATTTTATTTAAAGTTTTCTTCATTTATAATAAGTTCACAAAAGTTTCACAAGCTTCTTTTTATTAATTTATAATGTTTCATTCAAATTCTACAAATAAGTTTAATTTATTACTTTATTGATTTGTAATTAATTAATTTATTTCACATAAATTTTATAAGTTAAAAATAAGTTCAATTTATTAATTCATTGATTTATAATTAGTTAATTTATTTCACATAAAAATTTTTTAAGTTACTTAACAAATTCTACAAGTTAACTTTCTTAAGTTTTAACACGAACTGATTTCTTATCATTACTTTTTCTTTTTTTATTTTTTTATTATTTTATAAAAGAACAAACGTTTTACAACAACAATTATTACGTTTGCCATTGACCTACTTATTATTACGAAATCTGAAAATTAAAACTTAATTCATAATTTTTTATTGGTATTTCAAATTCATTAACCTTTGTGCATACGTTCTAATGTTTCAAGCAAAAAATAAGTTCATTTGGCTTTTCGCTTGAAACATGAAACTTTCATATAAAAAAAAACAAAAGGAAATAATGAATGCAAATTTTGATTTTGATAAAAAGAATAACGTTAAATTAAAAGGTAATGAAATTTAATTAAAAATGAAATTACGAAATTATTGAAAGGGTGAAATATGTAAGTTTCCATTAGATTGATACGCGTGTTGTGTTGCTAACATAACACCTCCGCCATTAAGATTCGACTCCTGGCGAATCTCGCCCGGTTGTATTACGATTTTTGGTGAAATTAATTTAAACTTTACAAAAACGAAAAGGCAAATAATGAATAACACTGTAATTATGATTAAATCTAATATTGAATTCGTGTACCAGCTTTTGTGATGATTGAATTTCAATTCCTCGATGTGCTTTGTATTATTTATTTGTGTGTAATACAAATCATCTACATGAAACTGATTTGAAATTTTTGCTACAGTTATATTGCGATTTACGTATGGTGAAATTCTATGATGATATTCTTCTTCGGAATTTTCTAGTTGGAAAGTTCCAAGAGAAATTTTGCAATTGGTAAATTTTATTAAGTTATTTGCTCGTATTATTATATCACTTTTGCTGGCCACAATTATTATAAAGAGTAGTTTCTTTTAGATTTTTTGTTATAATAATATTTCTGGATATTGGTTTTATCTCTACTGCTAAATTTTGTTTATAATGGCAAGTCATTAAATTTGTGGTTAATAAATTTGAAACACATTCATCCTCAATTGGGATGAGATTTTTTTCCTGAATATTATTATTTTCTACATTTTTAAAAATTTTTGTGTTACAACTTATTACTTTATTAAAATTAGTATCTAGTTCTAAATTAGTATCTTTATTTGGTACCTTAACAATTATATTCCTAAAGCAATTTTCTTTGAGAAAGTTAGGTATTGAAATTACAAAAACAATTATTGTATCATTGAAAAATACAGAATTTTTTATGTATGGTAAAGTTTCTACACTTACATTATGGTCATTGATTTCTTTGTTTGTAAGAACATCTTTTGGTAAAATTTCTAACCTACTTGACAATATGATTTCTTTAATGTTTTCAATTTGTTCCAATAAAATCTTTATATTTTCACTAATTTCATTTTTTATTATAAAAAGTTCAAATTTTGTTTCAATATCTGCTATGCGATTACTAAAATTATTGATAGTTTCACTAATGTTTTTTTGTACTAAATTAACATGTTTAGTTATTGTTTCGACTTGATCTGAAATTTCTTTGTTGATTGATATTTGAGCGTTTAAGTTTTCTATAGCATTTTTATTGTTATTGTCTATGACTCTAAAATGTTCTTCTATTTCTTCACGTTCATCATTATCCATGACTCCAGTAAGAAATCGAAGACCACTTCCAACCAAATTTACCAAACCTCGTTTCGTAACGTGGTGGGGGATAATACTATTAAATGCATCTTTTAAACGGTTGAAATTGTGTAAAAGTGTAGTTGGGATATTAGTTTTACTATGTAATTCGTTTATTTTCAGTTCTATTTTAGTTAAACTTTCCTCATACTTTGACAAATCTATTATATGCAAAATTTTGCTGTAGTTGTAGATAATTTTTAGTTCTTGTTCTTGAAACAAGATGTATCCATTACCGGATACCAATTCCGTAATTTCAATAGATGACTTTAATAAAACTGGAGTTGGGCATAACAGTAGTAATAAAAGAATGATTGCTGAAAAAAAAAGAAAGAAAGGAAATCTTAATAACTTTGGAATTTATACTTCTTTTTAAATTGGTTGTAGTAACGAGGAAGGGTTTCCCTATTGATTTTATAGTGATCTTCACCAGAAGGTACCGCTTCGACTTTCTTATAATAGGGCTGCATTTTAGTTACCCTATTCAATTTTAGGTACCCAGATGGCCTTCCGAGGTTTCTCCCTTTGTTTAAGTAATTTATGTTTTTTTCTTTAGATCTCTTGAGACGATCATGAATAGCCGGGTATTCCTCTGGGGGAATTTTTCCGTTAAGGAATTCAATTGGTCTTCTACCGGTCGAACTATGAATCGTATCATTGTACACACGCATACTTTTTACTAATGGGTCCTCACCTGAGGGTAATCCCTGTTCTTTTTCGATAACTCCTAAAATTCTAAGGTGTTCGTTTAACGTGTTGTGAAATCTCTCGATGTCAGCGTTACTGCTGTGATTGTTGGGTGTAGTAAAATGAACATCTATTCCCTCGTTCTCTAAATAATTTTTAAAATTTAAGCTGTTAAATCCTTTTTCTCTATCCGTAACAATTTTTTCGGGTTTTCCGAATGAAGCGATATATTGCATTAAACCGTTTTTTAAGTCGTTCCAGTTCCTTGACTTGAGTGAGATAACGTTTGCATGTTTCGTGAATTTATCTATAAAGGTTAGATAATGCTTCCCTTTGCTTTGAAACCATATGTCCATATGAACTATTTGTAAGGGCCTACAGGGTGTTTCAGTTATTTTAAATGGTAGTTTGAGGGGCTTCCTTTCGTATTTTGCACTATTACATATGTGGCAATCATTAATTATTCTTTGTATTTCCTCTCTCATTTTAGGGAAATAATACCTTTGCTTTAAGTTTAAATAGACATCGTTAATGCCACGGTGATTAGTTTTTTGGTGTTGATCTAAAATAAATTCTTGAATCTCTGTGCGATGTACAATGTCCTCCAACAAGAGAGAACATTTTTTTATTTTTAAAAGTTTATTTCTAGAGAAATGTTTTAAGTATGTGTTTTGAAATATGGTGTAAATGTTTATATCATCAAACATAACACCCACAGTTCCCTTGGACGGAATATGTTCCTTGAAAATGTTAATAAAGTATTCTTCGTTAGGGTTTGAATAAAAAATTGTTTTTCTTGTTCTTCCGTAAAATTTTTCTGTTTTAATTTTAGGAGTTGGCCCTATTTTAAAAATTAATTGAGTCTTATAAAGGTTAATTGGAGCTTCAGATATTGGAATGTATTCACTATTGTCTTCGTTAGCAGAGTGAATTGTTGCATTATTTGACCATGTATCGTCATTTTCTATATCATTTGTGTTGATATGAATTCGTGATAGGGCATCTGCAACCTTGTTCTCTTTTCCCGAAAGATACTCTATGTCAAAATTGAATTCCTCCAATTTAATTTTCCACCTTTGCAGTTTGGAGTTTGGCTCCTTTAAATTATGAAGCCACTGTAAAGGCTTATGATCAGTTCTAATTGTGAATTTTCGACCGAACAGATAAGGGCGAAAATACTTTGTTGCCCACACTATAGCAAGCAGTTCTTTTTCTATAGTGGAATATTTGCACTCATGTTCGTTGAGCGTTCTTGAGGCGTAACAAACCGGGTGGTTGTCCTGAGAAAGCACAGCCCCAAGTGCAAAATTACTAGCATCGGTGGTCAAAATAAACTTCTTTGTATAATCAGGATATGCTAATATAGGATCAGTAGAAATTAATAGTTTCAGATTATTAAAAGCATTTTTGTATTCTGTATTAGTAATGTCAACTTGTTTTCCTTTCTTTAAACAACTAGTTATTGGTTTCGCAATTTTCGCGAAATCCTTAATAAATTTACGATAGTATCCTACAAGACCTAAAAATGATTTTATTTCCTTTTGTGTTCTTGGGATCGGGAATTTATTGATGGCATCTAATTTGTTAGGGTTAGGCTTAATACCGTTAGTCGTTACAATATGGCCCAAAAACTCGGTTTCCTGTTTCATAAATTCGCTTTTGTCTAATTGAATCTTCAGATTAGCACTATTTAGTCTTTGCAATATCTTATATAAAGTATCAAAGTGTTCCTCTTTACTAGTACTAAACACAATAATGTCATCCAAATAAACATAACAGCTTTTTCCAATGAAATCTTTTAAAACAGAATTCATCAGTCTTTGGAAAGTGGCAGGAGCGTTTTTGAGACCAAACGGCATCCTGACAAATTCGAAATGGCCATTATTCGTGCTAAAAGCGGTTTTTTTGATATCCTCTTCAGCTACTTCTATTTGGTGGAAACCTTTCGCCAAATCTAGAGTAGTGAAGTACATTGACCTACCCAATTTGTCCAAAATATCTTCAATGTTTGGAATGGGATATTTATCGTCAATTGTAATATTGTTTAATTTGCGATAATCAATCACAACCCTCCATTTTTGTTTGCCCGATGCGTCTTGTTTCTTTGGAACGACCCATAATGGCGCGGAATAAGGGGAGTCACTATGCCTGATAATACCTTGTTTTAACATGTCTTGAATTTGATCATTAACCTCCTGACGATGTACCTCAGGATACCGATAAGATTTTGTGTAAATGGGCAATTCGTTTAAAGTGTTTATTCTATGTTTAATAGCATGAGTGAATGTAAGATCGTCACCCTCGTGATAGAAGGCACTATCAAATTTTTTTATCAGATTCAAAAGCTCTCTTTTTGTACATGCGCCCAAATGTCCGCATCTGATTTGGTTTTCTGCTAGGAATATTTCTTGGTGAAACAATTTTAATTCTTCAGTTGGGAATGGAATGTAATAGTCTTTTTCTTCATTTTCATTGAAGAAAAGTGGGATAACATTACCAGTGTTTAATTTTAAGGTGTTACTCTGGTAACTAACCTCAGCTCCCAAAACGCGTAAAATATTATTACCTATGATTCCATCGAACTTATCATGGAAGTTTAATTCGAGAAAACACATTTTATGATTGGAATCGAACTCAACAAAAGAATCAATATTTACTATTGTATCACAAATTGTTGAATTAGTTAAGGTTGTAATAGTTGTGGGTTTGATTTTACTTGCGTATATTGGGTTGCATATTCCTTTATTTATAATACTCATTGATACTCACTGGTTTTAGATTGCACTTTTATATAGGGTAAAGATTGTTGTCCGAGGCTTGCACACGAAAATTTTGAATACGATTTCTATCAGTTGCAGGGTTAATTCTAGAATTGATTGAAGGATCTACATCCATAGGTTCTACATTCGAAATTTGGTTTCTTGAATTTGGTCTTGAGTTGTGATTATTGGAAAATGGACTCCTGCTATTGTTATTATTATTAAAACTATTACTAAATTCATTATTATGGTTAAAATTATTGTTCCTATTGTATCCATAAAAATTGGAGCTTTGACTTCGATTATTCGGATTATTAAAGTTTCTGTTAGTATTATAATTATTCCTATTAAAATTGTTACCGTTACTATTGGATTGTGAATGGTTTGAATAATGACTATAATTATTTCTGTTAGTACTAGGATTTTTTTGGTGATTTCTATTATTATTATTTCTAATTTTAGTTTCCAAAGGATTATAATACGCGTAATTTCCTTCGTGTAAAATATCTATTGCCTCTTCGAGAGTTGAAGGGTTTCTACTAAAAATTATCGAACGCATGGGTTCGGGTAGTTTGTTTTTAAAAATTTCTAACGCGGTCTTAATATTTGTATCGGTATTAAAGTTTGAATTAGGTTCTTCCTTTACTTTATTATTTAATCTTCTTAAAATACTTTTTATGTTATTATATAACTCTACACTATTAGAAGTAAACGTTACGTCCCTTAGTTCATTATAAATTTGGAGCGAATTTTTCTTTTCTCCAAAATTTTTTATTAAAACTTCGCGTATTTCAGACCAAGTCTTTGCATTATTGTTTATTTCTATTATCATTCTAGCTTTACTAATTAATTTACTTTTAATTCTACTAAAAAGTAAATTCTGACTACTTATATCATATTTAATTATAGATGGAATTATTAATTCAACTAATTCTAAGAAATTATTTAAGTCGTTACCTTTCCCATCAAATTCTGGCAGACGTTCGATGTATTTTAGTGGATCTATCTGTAACGTAAGTTGTTGATCTTGATTTGTTTGAGATGTCCCGGCTGATGCTTCCATGTCTGAATCCTCTTCACTCTTCTGGTAAAATTTCTTTGCTGTTGTTCTAGCTTTTCTGATAGCACTTTCGCGTTTGAACATTCAAATTTAATTTTTTTATTTGTTGATTGTTTTATTTTTTTATTTGTTTTTTTTTTTTGTTTCTCTACAGGTTTTTGTTGAAATTGGTTCTTATCATAAAATTTTTTATTGTAATTTTTGTTTTTGTTAAATTTTGCTTATTAGAGTATTAGGTTAATCAAATTTTAATTTCTTATAATTTTTATTAGTTTTATTTCTTGATGAATAATTATTAAATTTAATTGTTGTTTTGTGAGTTCGTTTTTAACAGTTAACTTTGAATTTTTTCTGATTTTAATGCGTCACAAAAAATTTGAAAATTTAAGTGTAACGTTTTTAGACAATTTTAATTAAATTAATTTTTTAATTTTTACACTTTTAGAGTTTTTTTTTTTTGACAAATTTATTTAACATAAATTTTTTATTATACTTGTGTAGTTTTACAATTATTTAATTAAAATTTTATTATTACACTTGACGCATCCTACCGACTGCGCCAATTTTATTTTAATTTTTCTTGTTTAAAATAAATACACAAGAGTTTTATTTGAATTTTATTTTATTTAAAGTTTTCTTCATTTATAATAAGTTCACAAAAGTTTCACAAGCTTCTTTTTATTAATTTATAATGTTTCATTCAAATTCTACAAATAAGTTTAATTTATTACTTTATTGATTTGTAATTAATTAATTTATTTCACATAAATTTTATAAGTTAAAAATAAGTTCAATTTATTAATTCATTGATTTATAATTAGTTAATTTATTTCACATAAAAATTTTTTAAGTTACTTAACAAATTCTACAAGTTAACTTTCTTAAGTTTTAACACGAACTGATTTCTTATCATTACTTTTTCTTTTTTTATTTTTTTATTATTTTATAAAAGAACAAACGTTTTACAACAACAATTATTACGTTTGCCATTGACCTACTTATTATTACGAAATCTGAAAATTAAAACTTAATTCATAATTTTTTATTGGTATTTCAAATTCATTAACCTTTGTGCATACGTTCTAATGTTTCAAGCAAAAAATAAGTTCATTTGGCTTTTCGCTTGAAACATGAAACTTTCATATAAAAAAAAACAAAAGGAAATAATGAATGCAAATTTTGATTTTGATAAAAAGAATAACGTTAAATTAAAAGGTAATGAAATTTAATTAAAAATGAAATTACGAAATTATTGAAAGGGTGAAATATGTAAGTTTCCATTAGATTGATACGCGTGTTGTGTTGCTAACATAACAATACATATGTGCGAATAACCAGCAATAATTGCTCTGTCACTTTTCGCCAGGCTCCATCAGAGGGCAGGGTGAGGGGGGGGGGGGGAAGGAGTGGGGAGGGGGGAGGAGGGGGGGAGTAAAAGAGCCCTGGGTCTTACTATCTTCTGGACTCAATATTTTAAACAAAATACTTCAATTGGAGAATATGTTTTCAATCAAGAGAATATTACATATATTCATTTGTGCGTAAGTCACAATGAAATCATTCACCATGAAAAATATTGAGTTATTAAACCTTTAATCGACAATATGTAAGACCGGCAAAATGGACTAGCGACAATAAACATTAATAAAGAAATAGCACGTTCTTTAGATTATCCTGACATTATTAAATTTGCTGATACGAAAGCGCGTAAAGCTTTTGTGAAATAATTAAAAATAATATTAAGTAACTAAACATTTAAATATTGCGTTCATTCTGTTTTTTTATGCATTGTATTTAAAAAATTGAAGGGCCTCTAAATTTCAGTTGCTCCAGGCCTCTAAAAGCCCCTCTTTTTTATCACCATATTTATACCCTGCTCTTCGTGAAGGGTACATAAACTTTGGTATGGAGTTTGTAACTACTTGAAGGAGTCATCTGCGGTATGGACATATATATATATTTTTGCTTAGGGTAAAATTCTGCGTCGATTTAGACATGTCTGTCTGTCCGTCCGTCCGATCGCACGATAGCTCAAAAACGAATAATGCAACCGTCACCAAACTTTCACAAGTTGTTTCTTTTGTGCCAAGGACGAACCCTATTGTAATTTGACTGATTCGCACAACGGGTTCGGGTAGCTGCCATACAACTCAAAGAGTTTATTTTAAATATTTCAAAAACTAATAAAGGTATAACTATAAAATTATATATACATGTGTCCAATTATATTCTACACAGGCTCTAAAAATTTTAATGTGCTAGCTGCATTGGTTCGGGTGGCTGCCATACAACTCCAAAATGCAAATTTTTTATATACATCAAAATAATAAAGTCAGATTAATGAAACTTGGCAGTCGTGTGTCCAATTATAGGTCAGACATATCCGAGAAGTTTCTATAGAATGGTTTCACGGGTTCGAATAATTTATTGCTATACAACAATGAAAGGTGCAGAGTATAATTATTTGATCGGTTTATACCGACTGAAACGTTTCCACTTTTACGTTGTTTTTTGCAATACTTGCATATGATGATTGTTGTTGCAACTTATAATTAAAGAACGATACCGTTTTGAATGGATTTGAGTTGATATGAGTGTAGTAATTTTGAGAAAGATTTTTGTTCAGTTGTCGCTCTTTTAATTTCTTTTTTATTTCAATGTATTTTTATCTTGCTTGACAATCAGGGTCCCTAGCTTTATGCGGTTTACCACAATTAGCACATTTTTGCACTTGTTTTTGCGGTAGAACGTTATTTTGTGAACACTTGGATGTCAGATGCACAAAAAGTACATTTTAGTTAGATATTTTTTCCACGTCGCAATCGTGTTACAAATTTCATAAACTTTTTTTGTGAATCTTGAAGGTGTGAGGTGTTCTTTTTTATATAGACTATGAAATTTCTTTGATCGGAGTAGCTCCCAAATTTAATTACCATTTTTTTTACCTCGATACACTCTATTTTTTTAATTAGTTCTTGGTGAATCATATCACATATTGCTGTTCCATCCAAAACGTGAAAGGACAAATTTATTTGAAAACTCTGAAGCGATTTTGTCACTCCATTCGTTGTTTTCATCTTCCGTAGATTAATTTAATTAGACCAAATACGAGTAGAATGTATCATACGTTTATTTATTTTCACAAACTATTCTAGTTTCAATACTGCGGTTTTTAGCAAGTATTTGATAATTAATGATTTTTAAAAACCATGAATTTCCGGATGCACACACATTTTTTTTTCAAATCATCCTTTTTTAGGATCGCATTTGTAAAGATAAAAATACGATATTTTCATTTTCAGCACGTAATTTTCATTTTCGTAGAACAAAATTTTTATCTATCTCCCCCCCTTTAGAAGTTATACCCCCCCGAGACCCTAAAAATGCCATTTTTTAACTATTTAGTGCAATGAAACCATAAGCATTTTTGAAATTTTGCAAACGCAGAAAGGCAGCGGTTTGCTTTCCCTAGCGCGGTATACTATAGTTAAACTTCAGAAAAGCAAAAAATTTACCGTTACCTAAAGTGTTTTTTTTTTTTTCAAATTTTTGATTTTTCTTCTAGACCCCAGCCTGTAGAAGCTTTTAGACATTAACAAATAGTTCATTTCGTTAGAAGAAAATTTTTTTTCCATCTCCACCACCTCTCAAGTTATCGCCTCTTGAAATTTGTAAAATTTGAATTTTTGACACCTTATATTTCCGAAACCGCAAGCTTTTTCAAATTTCTATAAACACAAAAAGCTAACGGTAAATTCCATGACATTAAAAAATATAATTATTTTTCTTAACTCACACAATTAACCCTTAAAATCGAGCATTATGTTAACCCCATTTTATATTAATTTTTGCTTTATTTCAAAGACTGCTTATATACATCATTCTAAATATATGCAATTTTAGAAATAGTTTTGTATATGAATGAAAATAATTTTAATAGTGTGATAGGTATACATAGACTGTATTTAAAAGCAGAATTTTCACTTGTTGAAGGGAAAAGGGCTACAATACAAACCATTGGTGTGACCCAACTTTATTATATTTAGTTTTCGACGGTTAATAACTAAAACATCAAATAAAATTTTTAATTATTAATTAAATACGCTATTTATGTAGGTACTCGTAATAAAAAATACATAAATTCCAGGTTTTGAAAACTTTTTTTTTAGAATATTACATTTGTTGAAAGAATAAAATTGTATTTTTCCGGATCAATCATTTAAAATCTTTTAAATAATAAAACTTCAAATGCTAAATTGAATAACTCTAAAAATAAAAATTTCAATACAAGTTGAAATAAGAAGAAAAAAAAAACAAATTATGTAGAAAAAACAAAAATTTAATGCAAAAGATAATTTTCTTAAAGTAGATACGGTTTATGTAGAAACTTCATATAGTTCATTTATAATTTCAAATAAAAATAAAATTAGTAGATCAAAGATTTGGCTAAATTTAAAAGTAAATAGTCTTCCTAGCTTGTAGTGTAGCTAGTAGTTTCCTGTTTCACTTATTAATAATGAAGATAATTCAAAATATTTTACAAAGGCAATATTGAAAGAATACACCAATGGTTAGTTATTGCAATAATAAAATAGTTTACGGGTACATAAATGTTAGGGTAGACTCTGATTCTGATGCAAAGGTGTTGCGGCTGTACGTGGTTGAATCTGATAGACATTCATTACTGGGACGTGAATGGTTAAATTAAAATTAGATTGAAACAAAATCTTCGGTACAGTTAATAAAATTGGATGCGATTTGAAATGTAATACGAAGGTGAATATTTATAAATGTCATTTTTTTTAAGTTAAAATTAATTACCGCGGATATGTTGTAGACAAAAACTGAATACACAAGTTAGAGCGTTTACGGAACTTTCAAATTATTACGTCAAATTTTTTAAGGAATTAGGTAAAACATTATATTCTATAAATAATTTACTTAAAAATAATAGTCTATGCATGCGGCGCGTTAAATGCGAAATGCATTCAAAAAGGTTAAAGCGGTAATACAGTGGAATAAGTTTTTAGTTCATTATGATTCCAGACTTCCGATAATCATTTGTATCCTGATAGATCGCCACGCATCTCAAAGTTTAGCGTCGACACAGCAGCGATTCTCTTCAGAAAGTCTCCTTAGGGAGTTTGGGTATAATCGGAAGGAAATCGATGCAGCATCGATGTGTAATCATGTAAAAATCACATACGAAAATGCATCAATACAGTAATACTTTAAAGTTTGGTGTACAAAAATGTCAAAAATGCGCATCGTATAATAAAGATTTAGCACTTGTAGTATTAAAAATTCTGCTACTCTCATAGCAGAACTACTTTCAGCAAACCATAAAAAATTTTAATTCTCATAAAGTATTTTTTATAAGATGTCAACTCTTATAGAATTTTGTTCTTAATAGAATTCCTTTATAAGGCACGGCCATTTCAGTATTGTCATTTTTCCTTATCTCATTTTAACCCTAGTGAGACTGAGAATTCTTTTTTTGGAAAGAAATCGGAAAAATATTTATTGTACAAAAATTAATAATTTAAAATTCATATAATATATGAAATTCAAAATTATAGTTTATTTTAAAGTAACAAAGCTTTAGTTGGAATTTATGCACATTAGTATATTTATTTTTTGCTTAATAATTCTTAAATTTTAAAATTTATGTAAAAAAAAAAGAAATAAAATATTATAGGGTAAAAAAATATGTATAAAAATTTTTTAAATTTTAATTATTTTTAGTTGGCGTTGCTTTTTTTCGAAGTACAATGCCAATTTTTATCAATAAAATTTTAATGCCAGCAACTTTTTGATTTATAATCATGGGAAAAAAATTACATATGTATATTAATTTTTATTTACATATTTATAAATATTTTTTGAATACAAATATTTATTGATTACATATCATATACGTCAACATTATGTATATTTTGTTTCATTTTTGTTAAAAAAATGATTATTAAAAGCGGAATAGATATGTTTTTTATTAAGTCCGAAGTAAGACCGATATTTTTATTCTACAATGTATTGCTTTCTCTTTCTAGTAACTCTATTTATTATAAATGACTTGTGAGAGTTTTCGTAACTCTCATATTAGTTTTGGTATGAGAGTTATATGCTTTAATAACGCTTTTAATTGGAGCTCAACTTTCATTACAAGAACTAATAACTCTAAAACTCGCACTCTTTTGTTCTTATAAAGATAGGGTCTTTTAATGTTCTACAAGACTGAAATTATAGGAGTAATATTCTTAAAGAATTCTCAATATGTATAGCTCTATAAGAGTCTTATGGGATAAAAATTGTTACTTGGTAAAAATTGTTACTTGATAAAAATTATTGACGCTGCTTTGATGCACATTTTTGATTACTTTCCGAATATAACCTTTTACCTACCATGTCTGCTTTGCATATGCAATATTAGACCCTATTTTTACAATCATTTGATTACCATATTAAATACAGAAATATGAGGAATCACGGATTCAAGTACTACTTCTTCTGCTTTCTTCCTTAGCTTCACAGTCCTCGAACCAATATTAGACCATATTTTTACAATCATTTGATTACATCGAATCATTACGGATTGTAGTGGGCCTTCCTTCTTCTATTGCCTTCCCTTTTATGAAGTAATATGCGTTTTAAATGAATCAAACATTGTATCAGACATAAGGACAACCATCTCAATCTTTGGAACTTAATAAACCTTGTTATGTTTTCTTTAATTATGAGACTCTCAAGCTCGAAATTGTGCCTTAATCTATACGTTCCATCACTTTTTCTTATTGGACCATATATTTTTCTTAGAGTCCGTGTAAAACTGGTCTTATAAGAGTTCTATAGATTTTGAGCTTAGTATTCTGTGACAAAATTTTTGAATTCATTAATTTAGAATATACAAAAAGACATCTGTTAAACGCTTGTATTCTTTCTCTGATCTGTTGTTTCTCGTCTTTGCTATATTCTAAACCCAAGTACTTAAATTGCTGTACTGCCCTAAATATGTAATTTCCAACCGTAAAATCCTGCAATGATACGTTTGCTTTAAGCTTTACGAAATATTTAGTCTTATCTTGATTCATAAGAAGGCCTATTTTTTTTGCTCTTTTAAGAGAGCAAATACTTGAATAGATTTAATAAATATTGTCCTACCGGGATCTATATCTTTAAGTACGTAATGCAACATAAGGTTAAAAAGAAGCTTAATAATACTCTTAAGTAGTATCCTTACTTTTGCATTTGTATTTGTTAAAGTAAGCTGTGTGAGCTTTGCTAATTTTGCTTTGCTATATATCCTTGATCTATCAATACTCTCAAATGCCTTCAGGAACAGACAATGCAGGTTTTGTGAATATTCACTAAATTTTTCTAATTTCCGCCGTATACATTACTTCCATTTCTTGGTTGTTATTAGCGATTTTGTCGTAAACGCCGTTAAATATTAAAACTTTTAAGTTATACTGTAATATCAACCAAATTTTGGTTTATATTACAGACAAAAAGTCCATATAACTATAGCTAAAAAATTTTTCCCAATTATTTCATCGTCAAAAATAATAACATACGTACGATCATAGTCTTTTACAATTATTTTATCGTATAAGCTTAATGCATTTGATATACCGCATAATAACAACGCAAAAAATTTGCAAGCATTGTGTAGTACGTGTATTAAGGTTTGTATTTATGCTTGGAAAATCTGCTCTCAGTTTTCTAAATGTACTTTGCATCAAATTTGTCACCACATTTACTTGAGTAAGTTTTTTTTTTATAAAAGTAAATTTAAAAATTTTGCACATTAAATAAATGTAGGTATACATTTTAATAATTTTTATGTAAAAAAAGTAAAAAAAAAAGTTTCCTTTCTTTTAACTTATTCTTAGCATTATTACCGACCGTATTGTGTAAACAATAGGTAGGTTATGTGATGGCAACAAATTTTGCATATCGAGTTTTCGGTGGGAACGTACTTCTCCATAGTAGGGAAGTGTAAATAAACTGTTTTTAGCAACCTGTCGGTCTGTCGGTCTGTCGGTCTGTCGGTCTGTGTGTGCACGCGTGTATTTCAAGTTCGGCTGAACCGATTTTGATGAAATTTTATATGTAAGTTTGTTTCCACCATGGCACGGATCGATCAACTTTTGGTATATATCAGGCCTCGGGAACTGCACTTTTTAGCGGGCCTGTTTTACATTTTTGAACATTTTGAAGAAAATATTCAACCGATTTACTTGAAATTTTATATATAAGCTCAGCTCGACCGTCCGCATGTTTCATAAAATTCGTATGTTTTGGAAGAAATCAGGCATCGGCAACTAGACGTTTACTACGGGCCAAAGATACATTTTTGTGTATATAAAGAGAAATAATCAACCGATTTCATTGAAATTTAATATATGAACTCCTCGTATTAAAACAATGAACATATAAATTTTTTGGAAAGATCAGGGCTCGAAAACGGATTTGCGGGCCGATTTTACATTTTTCACCATTTTGAAGAAAGTATTCAACTGATTTACTTGAAATTTCATATATAAGCTTTGCTCGATCATACGGAAAAATTTCTAACTTTCGAAAGAAATCAGGTATCAGCAACTGGGCGTTTACTACGGGCCAAATATACATTTTTGTGTATATAAAGAGAAATAATCAACCGATTTCATTGAAATTTAATATATGAATTCCACGTATTAAAACAATGAACATGTAAATTTTTCGGAAAGATCAGGCATCGGCAACTAGACGTTTATTACGGGCCAAACATACACTTTTGTGTATATAAAGAGAAATAATCAACCGATTTCATTGAAATTTAATATATGAATTCCTCATATTAAAGCAATGAACATATAACTTTTTTGGAGAGATCAGGGCTCGAGAACTGATTTGCGGGCCGATTTTACATTTTTCACCATATCCACAGAACAAATTGATGGAATTTCTTGAAATTTGATATTTGAGTTCTGACTATTACCGAAACTAACTGGCGAGCATTTCAGGGAATTCGGGTAGCACAAAGCGAAACTCTACTAAGAGCCAAATTTACATTTTTCTAAGTATGTTAACTATAAACTTACTAATGTCCTAAAAATTGGAAAGAAGTATTTAACAGACATTTTTATAATATTCTTTAACACTTTCATTTAACTAGACAATACACAATGCGGTCGGTTATGTGCTGACCACATCAGATTTTTTTTTTATTATAAACCAGTATGTATTGCCCAAATACATGTTAGTTAAATAACCAGAAAACTTATATCGTGAAAAAAGTTAACAAAAAACGTTTCTTCCAATTAACAAAATATTTCATAAAAATAAAACGATTAACGCAATTATTTGTATAAAATAATATTCTATGTTGAATTGGTTGATCTTGTTAAAATTTAGGATAATGGATTTAATCAGAGGCAGTGATGAAAGTACAAGAAACTCTGAATTCGGTATGTAATTTTGATTTTTGAAAAAATAACAAGAAAATTATGTAATTTATGCAATTTTAGATGAAGATTTTGACAGTGACGATTTTGTGCGAAACCCAGATAAAAAATTTTGTTAAAATTACTCAATTAGTAAATTATTTACATGTCAAATACTTAAAGAAATTTTTGTTTTTGTACTATATATTTTTACGTATACTTTCGGTCGAAATAATCTTGAAAAAGTCCAGGAGTTTTAGCTTTACAAAATGTAATATCCTCATATATTTCATGTGTTTTTTCTTTTTTTGTAACATATTATATATCGTTTAAATTAATATTTTTAGAATTTCACTGTGGTACCCGAATTTCACTCAACAACTTGTAAGCGACTTCATATTAAAAATAGGAAGCAAAACAAGCGAATAGAAGAAGGTATATAATTATAACATTTTATTGAACATTTATATATAAATGTTCAAAAAAAAATTAAAACTACCTTGCCAATCTACGTGTTTCTATCTTTACACTTTTGATAATGACTACAGTAACAAAATATTGCAAACTTTTTGGCAGTTGGACGATGGACAGAAAAATAGTTTCTATAGTACTCATTAAAAAAAGAATTAACAAGACGACGTTAAAAGGATTCTAATAAAAAACAAAACAGTTTTCTATATTCATTCAAAAAACAATGACAAGCACCAGGTATGTCAGGTAACAATAATAATAAAATCAAATTAAACAATTTTTTTTGAGCTTTAAAATAATATGTATTAGTATTGTAAGCACAAAATAAAACATTATTTAAAAAAAGATTAAGCATTTACTTTTTAAGGAAAATCTTGTTTATTGTTAGAATATATTATAAAATAAAATGCTAAGACTTTACTAAACAAAATGTTATAAAAGGGTCCAAATTTAATTATAAGATGTTAATTTTTATGTTGATATAGAATTGAATACCTATTATATTATAAAGAATATGTAACGAACTGTAAAACTTTATTTTGTAAAATGAAAGCTTTTTGAAAAAAAAAACTATTTTATGAATCTAAAATAATAAAATGATTAATAATCTAGTCGTCATATGTTTCCTATAATTTTCAGAGTTATAATGTCGTATGGCAATATTCTTTTGTCGTACGTGTATTGATGACAAAAGTGTCGCATACGACTAGATGTTTCTAGGCAAAAGTCTTTAGAAGTTCGACCCCTTTGTGCCAAGGCACTTGAGTTCGGTGTTAATTAATTCTTTATATTGATTGCTATCCTAAAAAATCATAAAAATATAACAATTTTCGACGAATTTTGAGAAATTTTATCCTAAACTTTATTTGCGATTTCCCAAAACCCGAATTTCGGGATATGCGACAAAATAACTCTAGGGTGATGAAATGCAGATGAAAATATTAAAAAAAAAATCTGATGTAGTCAGCACATAACTGACCGCATTGTATATTGTCTAGTTAAGTGAAAGGGTTACAGAATGTTATAAAAATGTCTTTTAAATACTTCTTTCCAATTTTTAGGACATTAGTAAGCTTATAGTTAACATACCTAGAAAAATTTAAATTTGGCTCTTAGTAGAGTTTCGCTTTGTGTTACCCGAATTCCCAGAAATGCTCGCCAGTTAACCAGAACTCAAATAATAAATTTCAAGAAATTCCATCAATTTGTTCCGTAGATATGGTGAAAAATATAAAATCGGCCCGCAAATCAGTTTTCGAGCCCTGATCTTTCCAAAAAATTTATATGTTCATTGTTTTAATTTGAGGAATTCAAATATTAAATTTCAATGAAATCGACCAATTATTTCTCTTTATATACGCAAAAATGTATATTTGGTCCGTAGTAAACGTCCAGTTGCTGATGCTTGATTTCTTTCAAAAGTTAGGAATATTCGCGGACGGTCGAGCAAAGCTCATATATGAAATTTCAAGTACATCGGTTGAATATTTTCTTCAAAATGGTGAAAAACGTAAAATCGGACCGCAAATCAGCTTTCGAGCCCTGATCTTTCCAAAATATTTTTATGTTAATTTTTTTAATACGAGGAATTCAAGTATGTAGGGAATTTATTTAATTTTCAACTCTTAAAATAAAACACGACCGGTAAACTTAACAGCTTTACTAAATCTAATTTATTCTTCATCATCAACATAATAATACTGTTCTCTTTTAGACATTATTATAATACAATTATATTAAATATATGAACTTAGTATTACAAATACTAATTAAAATAATGTACAGCATCATGAACACTAATCTGAATGCATTTAAAATAGCGGTGATGCTCTCTTCAGTTTTAACTACATACACATAAAAAAAAGTATGACTTAAATCAATAAGTTTGATTTCAACTGTTTGAAAGGTGAAGCAAGTTGTACACAGTACATACAGTGCACACCATTTAAATTAGGCGACTACAACTCGGCCTAACCTGACTTTAAAATCGACCCCGATTTACGCATTCAAATTGTTATTCTGATCCTGAAATAAACTTTTTTTCTTTGTTTTGTATTATAAAATAAATTTTCTTTTTAGCACTTTTCCGTCAGTCCGTCCGTCCGTGGACACTTTTTTTGTTTACAAAACTTTTACACCCTTGAAGATAGAAAGCTGAAATTTTGTATGTGCATAGATCTTTACTAGAAACTTATTTCCGTAGAACAAAATTTTTACCTATCTCCCCCCCTCTAGAAGCTACAACCCCCCAAAACCCTAAAAATGGCTTTTTTAACTATTTGCTGCAAAGAAACCATAAGCATTTTTGAAATTCTGCAAACGCAGAAAGGCAGCGGCTTACTTACCCTAGCGCAGTATACTATAGTTAAACTTTAGAAAAACAAAATGGCCGCTCAAATTTACCGTTATCTAAAGTCCTTTTTTTCCAAATTTTTGATGTCATTTTTCTTCTAGACCCCAGCCTGTAGAAGCTTGAAATTTTAGGAGCTTTTAGACATTAACAAATAGTTTATTTCGTTAGAAGAAAATTTTTTCCCATCTCCACCCCCTCTCAAGTTATCGCCTCTTGAATTTTGTAAAATTTGAATTTTTGACACCTTATATTTCCGAAACCGCAAGCTTTTTCAAATTTCTATAAACGCAAAAAGCAAACGGTAAATTCTATGACATTAAAAAATATAATCATTTTTCTTAACTCACACAATTAACCCTTAAAATCGAGCATTATATTAACCCCACTTTATATTAATTTTTGCTTTATTTCAAAGACAGCATAAATTGTTCATCCTAAATATATGCAATCCTAAAAATAGTTTTGTATATGAATGAAAATAATTTTAATAGTGTGATAGCTATACATAGACTGTATTTAAAAGCAGAATTTTCACTTGTTGAAGGGAAAAGTGCTACAATACAAACCATTGGTTTGACCAAACTTTATTACATTTTAATTACAATAAAAATAAATTTGTAATTTTCTTGTACTTCTTCACATTTTTCATTTTATATATGATGATTTGTTTATCGTACTCACATAAAATTTACCTAATACTACACAAATTAATAATTTTTACTAGCAAAACTTAGATTTACTGAATTTCTGACCTTACCATTAGTAAGAATAAGTAAAACAATCAAACTACAAAAATGAAGTTCTCCTTTCCATTAAAATTTTTTATAGGGTCTCATATTTTCAGGACTTGAAATTCCTTCGTATGCGACACGGGAGATCTGCAAATTTTCAATGTCTTTTATTAGATACCTATCATTAGGCAAAATTTTCACTACTTCGTATGGCCCTTTGTATTTTGGCAATAATTTTTTATTTACTCCTGCTGTTGTTATAACATTTTTTATGAGAACATAGTCTCCTATATTATACCTATGCGGTTTTTTATGTATTTTATCAAAATAATTCTTATTAACAAGTTGACTACGTTCTACTCTTTCACTTGCCTCTTCCCTAACTTTCTGAACATCTTTACGCTCATCATCTAATATATAATCATTTATATATCGGTAAATTTTGGCACAGTTTTCACCTCTTTGAGACACCCCAAATAATAAAATGCTTGGTGACGAATTAGTACTTCTATTAACCGTATTATTAATCGAATATTCTATCCTATTTAAATGTTTTGTCCAATTACCGGGCTCAATTTCACTTTCCTTTGATAACATAGCTGTCAAAACTCTATTTATTCTTTCTACTTGCCCATTAGAAACGAATTCATCACTCGTAAAACAAGAGCCGCGATCTGATATTATCCTTCTTGGCCTACTGTAATTCCAAAAATACATGTTCAAACATTCTACAACCTCTTTCGTTGTTTTTACTGCGTTTAACGAATTTGGTAAAGCCATCTACCACCACAAGGATATACTTTTTCAGATTTCTAACACATGATGGAAGGCGACCATAATGGTCAATATGAATTGTATCAAAAGGCTTGTCACCCTTTGGAATGCTGTGAAGTTCACCCTCCCTTTTTCCTGATGGTACTGAAAAATAAATGCATTTAAGACAACTCGCTATATAATTTTTTATCTTCTCTTTCATAGAGGGAAAGTAATAACTTTTCTTTAAATAATCATTAAGCTTATCTGCTCCCGCATGACATAAACCATCGTGATTAGTTTGTATAACAATTTTTTCCATACTTTCAGGTACATAAAATAAAACTGTATCGGCCATTTTTCGATAAACTAAGCCATTAATCAGTTCATATAATGGAAGTTGTTGTTTTTGCAATCTATTAGCAATTTCCCTAATTTTAGTGTCTTTATTTTGTGCAGCGGCCAAAGCAAATTCGAAAGAATCTGGTTGCACCAATAAAACATTGTGGCACCTACTTAGAGCATCGACGTGACCCATTGAACTAGACCCTCTATGCTCCAACACATAATTGCTCCAATACATTTGGTCCTATACCATCTTTGCTAATATCATATCCTAAATAATTTATTCTATCCTGCATAAAAACACACTTATCATACCTCAATCTAAGATTATGCCGACAAATTATTTCTGAAAGCCGATTTAAAATTTCACAGTGCTCCTCCTTAGTTTCTGTAGCAATAAGTAAATCATCGATATACACCAAAAGCTTTCCCTCCAATATCAGTTCCCTAAAAATGAAATTAATATACCTCTGAAACACAGAGGGTGCATTCTTAAGCCCAAAAGGCATCCTCAAGTATTCAAATTGCCCCAAAGGAGTGACAAATGACGTATATTTTATCGAATTTTCCTCCATTTTAACATGGTAAAAACCATTTTTCAAATCTAATAACGAAAAATATTTTTTTCCCTGCAACCTATCTAAATGATCCTCTATTAATGGTAGCGGGTAATTATCTTTTTGCGTAATTCGGTTTAGTTGCCTATAATCTACACACAACCTAAACTCATCATTTTTCTTCTTCGTAAGGACTATCGGGGACGTAAAAGGCGAATTACTTTCGCGAATAATTCCCCTAACCAATAAATCATCTAAAATTTTTCGAAGAATTTCTTTGTGAGCGTAAGGCAAACGTCTTGGCGCACAATTAAAAATAGCTTTTTCATTACACAAATTGATTTTCATTTCGCAGGAATTATCTGAATTAAAATTATTGGATTTTAGACACGTTTTATGCATTATTTCATGAATGCGTTCTTTCTCTTTAAAATTTAACTTTTCATTTATATTTAACTCAAAATTGTTTTCATTATAATCTATGTCAATATTTAAAATATTATGATCAAATTCTGTTTCATTGTTATTAATTTCAAAATTATCATTATTTTCAATTAACTTTTCAGGTGCACTTCCGATAAAAATAAGTTTTGCTTTACATTCATTTAAAAAGTTTCTACCTAACACAATAGCACAATTCATAGTAAAATTTTTAACAATATACAAAATTAATTTAATTTTATTCCCACTTACATTCATATTACATTTTGCTGTACCAATAATATTAAGCCTGCTATTGTTTATACCACAGTAATTGTCATTTATTTTATCTGATGATATCACGTAAGAAGGAACAAATCGCTCTTGTATAAAACTTATTGGACTCCCTGTGTCGACTTGCGCATTTGCTTTTACTTCTACAACACAATTTTCGGACTCGTCAGCAAACTGAAAACTAAAATTGTAAGAAAAGTCTTTGGTTAGATTTACCACGTTTTCTTGAATGTTGCTAGCCTGAGTAGAATCTTGATGGATATTCTGGATGACTAACAAATTTTTTCCATTATTTGTTTCTGCATTTGGAGTTGTACTAACACGATGACAAGTCGTAGCAAAATGTCCAGGTCTGCCGCACTTAAAACATGTACCTCTTTCACGTTTTGGCTTTGGACAATTTGAAACCATGTGGCCAAAACCGTTACAATTATAGCACTTGTTGTTAGTTCTTATGGATTGATTGGGAATTTTATATTTGGATTGTGATGTTGATGATGATGATGATACGCTTGATGAGTGAGACAATGTTGAGTGTTTGGTTGTGACGGTTTCATTTGAATTGTGTTTTAATTTCTCATACTTCCTTAAATACTGCTTTAATTCAGCCATATTTGTTGCCATATACAATAGTTGCTTGTTATTAAATGAATCAGGGATACCTCGTATAACATAATTAATTAAATCTTCTTCATCTATATCTGAATATGCTGCAATTTCTTGCATTATAAGTGCATATTGATGCACACTTTCTTCTCTAAGTTTTTTCCGATTACGAAGAGTGTTATGGACGTCGGCTGATGTAATGTTGTTATGGAATTCATTTAATAATTGTCTTTTTAAATCAGACCACGTGTTGCAATTGCATGACCTCAAAAATAATTTTGGTGTACCTTTTAAAAGACGTCTTGCATATAAGTAAGTTTGTTGATCATCCCATCCATGCAATATTTTGTATTCCTCCAAATTTTTTAACCACTGCTTTACATAATAGTTATCGTCACCGCTAAATGTTGCTAAAGAGTCCTCAATATCTTTAAAGCAAAAGGTATGATGCGAATTGCTTTGTGTACTTTTATATAAAGATGCTAATTTTTCTTTTAAGTTTACTATTTCCTCTTGCAGTTTTGTTTTATTATTCAACTCTATTATTTGCTGTTGTAAATCATTTGCTTCTTCATCGTTTGCAAGTAACTGTTCAATTTCTTCGTCATCACTGTCGCCGTTATTTGTTGATTCTAACAAATTGTGGTTAACCGGAAACTATAACAGGGCTTCGTCTTCCTCCATTTCATTAATTTTTTGCTGGAGGCGCATTTTTAAAACAGCTTTACTTCCTATTGAATTTTCTGCTAAAGCCGTTAATTTTTCTTTGAGTAAAGTTACTGTTGCATTTTCAATAAATCTACCGGCACGTGCTTTAGCCATTTCTTTAATACAGCGTACACTTGTATATTATCAATAAAAGTTTTTTGGCATAAAATAAACATAAAATATTTCAAAATTCACAAATTTTCATAAAGTCCTAATTTTCGTAAAATTATCTTAATAAATCACGTTTATAATTTTCCCCAATACGTATGTACGCGCGCACGTGTTTTCTTTTTTTTTTTAAAATGGCGTCAAAATTATTTTAATTTATCCACACAATATTACTTTCCGTAAATCATAAATTTATAATATTTATAAAATTTTTAATAATTAATTTATAATTTATTTTATAATATTTTTAAAATTTTTAATAATTTTAATTAAAATGTATTTAATCTTAATATTACACGGTTAGACCCCACACCTGATATATTTTGTAGGGAATTTATTTAATTTTCAACTTTTAAAATAAAACACGACCGGTAAACTTAACAGCTTTACTAAATCTAAATTATTCTTCATCATCAACATAATAATACTGTTCTCTTTTAGACATTATTATAATACAATTATATTAAATATATGAACTTAGTATTACAAATACTAATTAAAATAATGTAAAGCATCATGAACACTAATCTGAATGCATTTAAAATAGCGGTGATGCTCTCTTCAGTTTTAACTACATACACTTAAAAAAAAGTATGACTTAAATCAATAAGTTTGATTTCAACTGTTTGAAAGGTGAAGCAAGTTGTACACAGTACATACAGTGCACACCATTTAAATTAGGCGACTACAAGTATTAAATTTCAATGAAATCGGTCAATTATATCCCTTTATATACGCAAAAATTTATATTTGGCCCGTAGTAAACGTCCAGTTGCTGATGCCTGATTTCTTCCAAAAGTCAGGAATTTTTGCGGACGGTCGAGAAAAGCTTTCAAAAGAAATTTCAAATGAATCGGTTGAATACTTTCTTCAAAATGTTAAAAAATGTAAAATAGGCCCGCTAAAAAGTGCAGTTCCCGAGGCCCGATATATCCCAAAAGTTGATCAATCCGTGCCATGGTGGAAATAAACTTACCTACAAAATTTCATCAAAATCGGTTCAGCAGAACTTGAGATACACGCGTGAGTTACGTTACACTACACCATATAGAATATAGAATATATAAAATACCTAATTACCTTAAAACTTTATATTCATATTCAATTTTACAAATAATTCACACACATTTTCATTACTAAGGAAATAAATGTAAAACGCACATGTTCTAACCACATGTTATTAGCCACATGCTTTAAACTTTCCCACAGATTTAAGTAATTTTTATTAATATCAAATTTCATTAAAATAAATGTTTGTTAAAATTGTTTTTAAACAAAATGTAAAGTCAGCATAAAAGATTTATAAATACTCTGGAAATTATTATGTAGAATAATAAGAAATTGTAATCATAACGATACAATAAAATTTTATCTGTAAATATAAAATTCGTTTTTTTCCTACCTGCGTTAGTACGTTACGTATTTGGCGCAGTCGGTAGGATCGGTTTAAGTCGATATTTCTTGGCATCGGAGAACAGAGTAATGCTCATTTGGGTGCCGGGCCATAGTGGCCATGCGGGCAACGAAGTTGCCGATGAGTTGGCGCGGAGGGGATCTGGGGCTGCCTTTGTGCAGCCGCTGCCTTTCTGCGGTCTGCCTTCTTCCGCGGTGAGGGCCAGGCTTGCCTGCCTACTCGCGGCGGAATGCGGCCCTCACTGGCGGGACAAGAAAGGGTGCCGTCATGCGAAAGTGTTTCTTCCGGCGTGCTCCAGCGAATTCGCCGCGGAGTTGATGGGGATGAGCAGGAGCCGGTTCGCACTATTGCGAATTTCTTCACGGGGCACTACCCGGTGAAGTACCACCTGCATAGGCTTGGGAAGGCGGGCTCCCCCCTTTGCAGATTTTGTGGGGATGGCGATGAGACCGCCGTGCACATTCTCTGCGACTGTCCGGCACTGGCTGTTCGGCGCCGCAATTGTCTTGGACATGGATCCCCAAGTGTTCGGGAACTGTTGTCCAACTCCCTTAGGGATATCTCCGGCTTTGTGATTGTGACGAGGATATTATAGACGGGGGAGTGGGGTGGCTACAATAAGTCAAAAATGGCTGCGGTGGCTTGGGGAGATGCTCCTGTCCCACTCGGAACCCTTGGAATCTACAATCTACAAGTCGATAGTTCACTTAAGTATAATTTACGACGGGTTATCGTAAAGAAAATTTAACGGTTCGCAGTTACAATACAAATATTTTTTTTTTTTGAAAAATTATACGAGGATCACTATTTATATTTCGGGTCCCGAAACGAAACAGCAATCGACCGTATGGGTGTTCCAAGACGAGCCAAATCCAACAAAAGTTGTTCGTGGAAGAAGCACATCGAAGCAAATGATCGCGTTTTTTTTTGGTATAACCGGTCATGTGGCCTATATAACCAGTACCTTTAGTGGAACGTAGGACGGTCAATTCTGAATGGTACACCACCATGTGTTTGCCGAAAGTTTTCGAAGAAATAAGGAAAACAAACAAGCGCCGGCGAATCATTCTTCATGATGACAATGCAAGCTCTCACAAATCAGCTGAAACAATGGACTATTTGAGCACTCAAAATGTCGAATTGATGGGTCATCCGCCGTACAGTCCTGATTTAGCACCCAATGACTTCTTCTTATTCCCTCACATCAAAAAAAAAATGCGTGGACAACGATTTTCAACACCTGAAGAAGCAGTCGATGCGTTCAAAAACCATGTTTTGGAGGTGTCTCAATCGGAGTGGAAAAAGTGCTACGAAAATTGGTTTCAGCGCATGCAAAAGTGTATTGATCTTCATGGGGAATATTTTGAAAAACAATAAAACCATTTCCAATGATAAATGTTTGTTTTTTATTGCTAGACCCGAAATATAAATAGTGACCCTCGTACTAATCAAAATCTAATCAAAAAATTTTTTAACTTAAAACATTAAACAAACTTTAATTAAAAACTAAAATCATAATTATCTATAAGTTGTGTTAAAAATTGCTTGTGAAAGTTAGATTTTAATGATAATTTCAAGAAAAATTTAGTGATTGTGTGTGTGTTGTGTGTTGCCAACGGATCATTGGTAGAAACTTAGCATTAAGAGGAAATTGGTTTCTAAGTCATACAACATGTGGCTAAGTTATGCCTGTGGACTAGTGAATAAGGCTTTGGATTTCAATCTGTAAGAACCGATCAAATGAACCTAACGTGGGTATACATGTAAGCTATTAAGTTATTATCATTAAATAGTTACAAAAACACTTAAAACTTTAAAACAAACGTTTACAAATTACCTTTACAATTACAAATTACACTAAAGTTTTAAAACCAAATATATAAATTTTTATTAATATTAAAATATTATTGAATATAACATTGCAAGAAAATTAATTAAAATTACAACTATATTAAATACAATTCCAACTCATCATCATCATCATCATATGGTGCTACAGCCCGGGGTGGGCCTTGACCTGTTGTACAATCATCCTCCAAAGATTTCTGTCGGCTGCACAGCTTCTCCAGTTGGTAACGCCAACTTTTCTCAAGTCCTGTTCTATGTTATCTTTCCATCTGAGCCTAGGTCTGCCTCTGCTGCGCGTATTCATTGGTGTAGCCCTCATTATTGATTTTGGCAGTCTTTCTTCCGGCATTCTATACACATGCCCGGCCCACTTGATTCTTTGACTTTTGACGAAGCGTACAATATCTTCACCCCTAATTAGATTAAGTAGTTCTGCGTTTGATCTCATGTAGTAGTTTCCAGTATCATCCTGCTTGGGTCCATAAATTTTTCTTAGAATTTTTCTTTCAAATATACGTAACATATTCTCATCTGCCACGGTGAGCGTCCATACCTCGCCACCATAAGTTACGACCGGCCTAATCAATGTTTTGTACATTTGAAGTTTGCAGGTTCTGGTAAGTAGTTTGGATTTAAACAATTTCTCATAAGCGTAGTAGCATTTATTTCCTGCTAATATTCTACTTTGGATGCATCTATTTGTGTCGTTCATATTATTTATTTGAGCACCCAGATACGAGAACTCGCTTACGCCTTCAAAATTATATCTCCCAATAACAATATTTTCTACGGTTCTTCTACTATTCGATCGCGATACTTTAAGATATTTTGTTTTATTTTCGTTTATTGTTAGACCAATATTTAAACAAGATTCTTCCAACTCCGTGAAGATTTCTTTTAGGTCCTGTAATCGCTTCGCCATTATAATTATATCATCTGCATATGCGCCTATTTGAGTTGATCTATATATTATATTTCCATTTCTGTACAAATGTCGAATCGCATAATGTAGTACCAAATTAAAAATAGTCGGTGAAAGAGTATCACCTTGTTTGACGCCAGCGCCAAACGTAAAAACCTCTGAAACTTCATTCTGCACCATTACTCGGGCTTTGGTTGCATCTAGTGTCATCATGACTAGTCTAATCAATTTTGATGGAATACCAAGACTCGACAGAGCCGTTATAATTGTATTCCTTTTGATACTATCAAATGCTTGTTTAAAATCTAAAAATAGCAGATGAACATCCTGGTTATATTCGTATAGTTTCTCCATACTTTGCTTCACCACAAAAATTTGATCTATAGTCGATCTGCCTTCCCTGAAACCGCATTGGTATTCATACAAAATGCCTTCTGCAAATGTTTTTAATCTTTTCGAAATGATACTAGCCAGTATCTTATATGCAGCATTCAAGAGAGTAATTCCCCTATAATTTTCACATATCGTTTTATCCCCTTTTTTCAAAATGGGTACAATAATACCGACGTTCCAGTTTTCGGGCATTATTTCCTCACTCCAAATTCTGCGTACTAGCCCATGAACAGATTCATGAAACCGACTGCCTGCGTTTTTTATCATCTCTGTTGTTATTGAATCTTCTCCGGGTGATTTGTGTGTCTTTAGAGAATCAATGGAGTTGAGCACTTCATCCATAGAAGGCTCATCGACACGTTCCTCCTGATCCCCCGCTGCCACCCATTGTGTTGTTTCTTCCCTTAATTCTGTATTCAATAACTCTTGAAAATATTGCTTCCATCTGTTAAGTATTTGCATTTTTTCAGTTAATATAATACCGTCCTTGTCTTTAACATTTATTAATTTTGGTTGGAAGCCAGCTTTTTCATGTTTTAATTTAGCATAGAATTTTCTTATGCTCTTGCTATTATGCGCTGAATTGATTTCTTCTACTCTTTTTTTTATGGCTGTACGCTTTTTTCTTTTACATATTTTGTCGGCAATTTTTCTCTTATTTTTGTAGTTTTCCTCGTTTCTTCTCGTCATTCTTTGCAGCATGATTTCCCTAGCCATATTTTTTTCTTTTATAGCATTGGCACATTCTTCGTCATACCACTCTTGATTTCTCCGCATTTGCTTCCTTCCTACCGTTTCCATTGTGCAAGTTACTAATGTTTTACTCAAATTTTCCCATTCCTGATTGATACTGTTATTGGCCTGCGCTGTTTGTTGGATGTTGTTGAACTGCTCTTCAATTTTATTTCTATATCTTGTGAGTGTGTTCTCGTCTTTTAATTTATCTGTGTCGTATTTATTTCTTTTTTGACCCCTATTCTTTCCAACGTTTGAGATCCTTTGTCTGATTTTAATTCGGATCATGTAGTGATCGCTATCACAGTTTGCAGCTCGGCAGGCCCTTACGTCTAGTATTGATGACATCCACCTTTTAGATACTAGTGCATGGTCTATTTGGTTCACAGTACTGCTTCCTGGTACCTTCCATGTACCCTTATGTATATTTTTATGCGGAAAATGTGTGCTAACTATATATGTCGATGTACCCGAAGCAAGATGGCAAAGTCTTTCCCCATTTGGTGATGTTGTATCATGAAGGGAGTGTTGGCCAGCAACTTCCCTGGCAAAGACCTCCTTGCCTATCTTGGCATTGAAGTCGCCCAGTATTAAAACTGTATCATGTCCGCTTACATTGTTACATATCTCTTCCAATTTATCATAAAAATAATCTTTTTCCGTTTCGTGGGAATCTTCGGTAGGAGCATGTGCCGAAATTACAGTTATGTTATTGAATTTCCCTTTGATTCTTAAAGAGCATAATCTTTCATTTGTTGATGTAAAGCCCAATACGCATTTTGATAATTTTTTCATAACCATAAAACCTGTACCATATTGCCCGGTTCTATTTTTACTGCAGCTATAGTAAACTATGTAGTCTTTCTTTTTTATTATTCCATTATCTTTCCATCTGATTTCCTGAAGGGCTGCTAAATCTATTTTGAATCTGTCCATCTCATCTGCAATTTCTCTCATTTTCCCAGGTTTCATCATTGTTCTGATATTCCATTGTGCAAATTTCAAATCATTAGTCCTATTTCTTTCCGAGGGTCTTGTACCGTTGTTCCAACTATATTACAAAAAAAAAAAAAATCTATGCCAAGTAAGAAAACAAAATTCCCAACACCCTACCCTCTAAATTTTAAAAGCAGAAGTTCCAATAGTAAAATTTCTAATAGCAAAAGTGAATATTTTGAAAATTTAGAAGATTGGAGTTTGGCTAGTCTATTTGATAGTAAATTAATACCCGAATTAAACATAAACAATAGGGAATTAGATATGGCAACGAACTCGGGCCAAACAATTTCAACCACCGACATATTTAATTCATTAGGTGTACCTGATGCCATTAAAGACCTCCCTAAATTTGAAGGAAATCGTAGAAGAAATTGTTGCCCTTATAGTATGCACTCAAAACATTCATACTATCAAATACTGCTAAGCGCTATAAGAAACAAAATTGTAGGACCAGCAAACGAGGTACTGAATATGTACGGTACTCCATTAAAATGGAATGATATAAAAAATAATCTTATACTTCATTATTCAGACAAAAGAAACGAAACGTCCCTCATACGTGATTTACATAATTTAAAGCAAGGAAATAAAAGCGTAGAAAGTTTTTATAGCGAAATTATTGAAATCCTAGCTACCATTACGACTCACGTTCAAATTCATGAACAAGATATAAACGTTATCAAGGCGAAGAAAGATCTCCACACCGAAGTGTGCTTAAATGTGTTCCTCTCTGGTCTAAGAGAACCACTGTGCTCCACTATAAGAGCTATGAAGCCTGAAACACTAGCAATAGCATTCCTATTGCATAAAGGAACAAAATATATCATATTCCAGATTTGACCATTCTGTTCCCAGGTACAATAACCACCCCAATAATTCAAGAATAAATCCCAAACCTTCCATATCCAATAGGCATAAACCGCAAACTCAAACAACTTCAAATAATTTGCCACGTCCTCCACAATTTAATAAAAATTTTAACAGATTATTTTAACACATAATACATTCGGTAGAAATTTTCAAAATTTCCGACCACATTTTAATAACATAACGCACAATTAACCAATAAGGCAAAACAACCCAAGTTTTAGTAAACCAGAACCAATGGATACTAGCTCCGGGTATATACACCTACGGCAAAACCAACTAAATGGACAACCTCAAAATAATTTCTTTCGACCCTCAGAACCACCAAAATTTACAAGCAGAGAACTATTTAACATCTCATCCACATCGAGACCTACACAATATGGATACCAGAACTTAGATCGATACTACGATCATCAAAACTACCAAATGTATCAGACAGAGGATCAGTACCAAGGAATCAACTCAGATGAAACCGAACCAGAAATTGACGATTCGAATTTTCCTATGAAACCCATTGGATACTTAGACGTAAACAAACACGGATCTGTCCTTCCTTATGTTAATATAAACTCTCCTTTCGGTAGTCCACTTAAATTTTTGATCGACACTGGATCATCATCTTAATTCATCAACCCCGAATTTATCTACCTTGAAGACCTTGAGAAAATAGAACCAGTTACTATAAATACGATTCTAAACTCACATGAAATTAATCAACAAATCACCTTACCTAATTTTTTAGAATTTAATCAACTAGGATTAACTACTTTCCTTATTTTCAAATTTCACGGATACTTCGATGGTCTACTTGGCTTAGATGCTCTAACATCTTTGGGAGCAACAGTAGATCTTTCAACCAAAACTTTAAACACCAAACATTCTTCCTTAAAATTACATTTGTAAACCTAACTACATGTCAGAAAAGTTTTTTGTAGAAGCTAACTCCAAATTAATAGTGAAACTCCCTGTTGACATAGAAAACGGTGACATCCTTATAAATAGAACTGAATCCAAACCAGGACTATATATCCCAGAGGGTATATACAACTCTAAGGATTGGTATAGCCATGTCGAAGTTATTAACTGCTCGAATAGGGATCAAACTCTTTTCCTTGAACAACCACTCAAAGTTACCCAATTCTCCTCACGCAAATTTATTGAAGTCAACAATTTTAAATCGAATGTCCTTATAATAATCCTTCTCATATTAACATAATCAATTCCCTGAGAACTTCTCATCTTAACAAGGAAGAGAAAAATCTCTTGACCAACATCTGTAAGCAATACGAAGACATATTTTATAAAGAAAATGATCACCTCACTTTTACAAACCAAGTCAAGCATAGAATCCTAACAACAGATGAGATTCCGATTTATACACAATCATACAGATACCCATACATTCATAAGGAGGAGGTGAGGAAACAAATAAATGATATGCTCACTCACGGAATTATCCGACCAAGCTATTCTCCATGGAGTTCTTCAGTCTGGATTGTCCTTAAAAAGAAAGATGCAAGCGGTAAACAAAAATGGCGTCTGGTAATTGACTACCGTAAATTGAATGAGAAAACTATTAGTGATCGTTATCCCCTTCCAAATATTTCTGAAATTCTTGACAAACTAGGTAAAAGCATGTATTTCACTACGCTTGATCTCGCAAGCGGGTTTCATCAAAAAGAAATGGACCCAAGAGATGTACAAAAGACTGCATTCACCGTTGAGGGCGGTCACTACGAATATGCCAGAATGCCATTTGGCTTAAAGAATGCCCCCTCTACTTTTCAACGTGTCATGGACAACGTGCTTCAAGACCTTCAAGGCAAAATATACCTAGTATATTTAGACGACATTATCGTCTACTCAACATCCTTACAACAACACGGAGAAAGTTTGAAGAAGATGTTTGAAAAACTCCAAGAATATAACTTAAAGGTTCAACTCGACAAGTCCGAGTTCCTTCATAAAGAAGTAGCTTTTCTGGCACATATCGTCTCAACCAATGGAGTAAAACCTAACCCAAAGAAAGTAAAGGCCATAAAAAATTTTCCGATACCCAAAACTCAAAAGGAAATAAAAGGTTTCCTAGGCTTGCTAGGATATTATCGGAAATTTATAAGAGATTTTGCGAAACTAACAAAACCATTATCTGAATATTTAAAAAAAGGAAAGAAAATTGATTTTAATAAGGACTATGTCAAAGCTTTCGAAACTTGTAAAAGCCTTCTTATGAACGACCCCATACTCCAATACCCTGATTTTCCAAAACCTTTTATCTTAACGACAGACGCTAGCAATTTCGCTATCGGCGCTGTTTTGTCCCAAGGACAGATTGGAAGCGATTTACCAATCTGTTACGCCAGCAGAACCCTAACAGACTCAGAAATAAATTATTCCACAACTGAAAAGGAATTGTTAGCCATAGTCTGGGCAACAAAATATTTCAGGCCATATCTTTTCGGACGACACTTCAAGATCGTCACAGATCATAAACCCCTAACTTGGTTGATGAGCGTGAAAGACCCAAACTCAAAGCTTGTCCGTTGGAGACTCAAGCTTGAGGAATTTGACTACCAAACAATTTACAAAAAGGGTACCCAGAATTCAAACGCTGAGGCTTTAAGTCGAACAAAAATTGAAAACCAAGAACCTTCTAAAGTGGAACACTTTGCAACTGAAACGACAAACGCAACTGTAGCTTTTTCTTCAAATTCCGACACATCCTCTACAATACACTCTGCAATCGAAAATCTTAATGATGGCATACCAATATAGGAACGTCCACTCAATGAATTTAAGTTACAAGTCATTCTGGAAAAGTCAGATGAAAAACCTTTCTCATCAGTTGATGTTATATTTAGAAACAAACATAGAAGAACCTTCCGCCTACCTACATTTTCGGAAAACGATATAATTAAAATTTTCAAAGAATACTTACCTCCCAACAAAATGTCTGCAATCTATACCGATGACGAAACTTTCAAAGTGATTCAAGCAGTATACAGCCAATACTTTTCTTACAGTAACAGTTTTAAATTAATTAGGTGTACAGAAATTCTAACTGACATAACAGTAAATGACGAACAGGACAAATTAATTACGGAATACCATACAAATAATAACCACCGTGGTATAAATGAAACCTTAAATCATCTGAAACGAACATATTTCTTCCCATTCATGAAAACCAAAATCACTCAAACTATCAATAATTGTGACATATGGAAAACATTAAAATACGATAGGCAAACCTTGAAATTGAAGTTTTAAAAACCTGAAATCCCTTCTAAACCTTTAGATATAATACACACGGACGTATATACAATAAACAATAAATCCAACCTAACTTTAATCGACAAATTTTCGAAGTTTGCAGTCGCTTACCCCTTAGAAACCAGAAATAGCCTCAATATAGTAAGGTCGTTTAAGCATTTTATAAGTCTCCACGGCATCCTGTCCAAAATAGTGTGCGATCAAGGCGCAGTATTCACGGCAAATCTGTTCAAAGACTTCTGTAAGCAATTTAATATAGAAATTCACTACACATCCTTCCAACAGTCCAGCAGTAACTCTCCTGTTGAAAAACTTCATTCGAGCTTAACCGAAATCTGTCGTATAATACTTCACAAATTTAAATTCGCCAAAATCCCACATGACCATGAGGATATCTTGACGGAAACATTAATAACATATAATAATGCTATACATAGTTCTACAAAACTGACCCCATACGAAGTCTTCTACGGTCGAACTTCAAAATTTAACAATAATGTTCAATTTAATAACGAACATGACTACCTTAAGAAATTAAATCAATTCCAACAAGAATTTTACCCGTCCATTAAAGCTTATATGGACCATATTTCAAATAAAAATATAGAGAAATTAAACTCAAATAGAGAAGAACCCACAGAAATCATGGAAAATGAAACTGTATTTAGGAAAGAAAATAGACGTAATAAGACAACCCCTAGATTTAGTAAACGTAAAATTAAGGAAAATAACAAAGTAACCGTACTAACTAATACTATTAGTTATTACGGTTACTTTGTTATTTTACCAAAAACTACACAAATCTAAACTAAGAAAAAAACTAAAATTTCAGAATACTGCCAGCAACGGTAGCCCAAAGGCTGGAAATTCTCAATCTAACCAAGAATAATGGTATCTTGCCCATGCAACTAGGATCAGACAAGATTATACAAAAATATATTAACTACCTCCACATAATAGAATTAAGTAAATATGAACGAAATATAAACATGTTAGAAGAATCAATAAACACTTTTAATGCGGCAAACTTAGCCGTCCCATCTCTCAACATTACAATAGTAAAATTCCAAGAGTTAAAGAATAAATTCCAATCTTTAATGCCAGGTTTTAGAACGAAAAGAGGCCTCATAAATGGGTTAGGTTAACTAGTTAAAAGCATCACCGGTAATATGGATGCAAACGATGCGGTAAAACTAAACGAAGAAATCGAAGAATTAACTAAACACGAAAATTATATTAACAAAAACCAACAAATTCAAAACTCTATAAATAATAAAATGATAGAAAGATTAGAAAACATAACCAACCATATTAATAACGAACAAAACGTGATCATGGAGTATCTTAATAAATTTCAAGATAAACTGAAAAACAGTATCAGATCTAACGAAGTGAAATTCCAATACATACAATGTCTAAACCAAATTAATTTCAATATAGAATTGCTTTATTCACACTTAAAGGATATAGCAGAAGCCGTTATCCTTGCTAAATTAAATTTAATTTCAAAACAAATTTTGAACCCTTCGGAAATTTTAGAAATTCGGAATATTTTCTTAACACAAGATGTATCTTTAAACTCAGAGAAAGCTCATATTATTGGAACTTCAAGCTTATTACAATGGCTCCAATATAATATTTAACATACAAATACCTATAATATCCAAAGAATCCTATTCCTTATTTCATTTAATTCCGTTACCAATCCACAAACACAAAACAATAATCACAATTCAATACATTGCTATTAATGATGATAACATTATATATCTTAATGCTAAATGCCCATACATAGAAAATTATTATTTTTGCAAAAACACTAATTACAAAGAAAAGGTCACAAAATCAAAATGGATCGGAAATCTTCTGACTAATAAACCTGCCAAGTGCGAATTACATAACCGTGACATAGAAATGGAAATTTTACAACCAGAGCCAAACTACAAATAGAAATTTTACAACCAGAGCCGGAAACAACAATCAACACAACATGCCTCCCAAACTACATTAAGATCAAAGATACCGTTCTTATTCATAACTGCGAAATCAGCATACACAGCATAACATACACAACGATAAAACACAGTCACTGGGATGAAATTATAATTCATCCTGCAATATTCAACCATTTAAACATTACTTTCACAAATAGCACCACAGCCTTCAAAAACTAGATAATTATCAATTCACGAAAACAGAACCGACATATCAATTGGAACTTTACGAAAACCAGAATAATCTTTATTCAACCTTCTACACATCAATCACACTACGCATAATAACCCTTGCTCTACTGTTCATATTTATGGGAACATATATATACCGCTATCGAAGAATATACCTTCTCAGCAACACATCTTCAATCAACAATGCCGTTCGAGTTCAGCCATCGAATCTAAGAAACCTCAATTCATCTGGCCGTAACTTCACACCAAGGGGGGAGGAGTTACGTTACACTATACAATATAGAATATAGAATATATAAAATACCTAATTACCTTAAAACTTTATATTCATATTCAATTTTACAAATAATTCACACACATTTTCATTACTAAGCAAATAAATGTAAAACGCACATGTTCTAACCACATGTTATTAGCCATATGCTTTAAACTTTCCCACAGATTTAAGTAATTTTTATTAATATCAAATTTCATTAAAATAAATGTTTGTTAAAATTGTTTTTAAACAAAATGTAAAATCAGCATAAAAGATTTATAAATACTCTGGAAATTATTATGTAGAATATAAGAAATATAAGAAATTGTAATCATAACGATACAATAAAATTTTATCTGTAAATATAAAATTCTTTTTTTTTCCTACCTGCGTTAGTACGTTACGTATTTCGTGCACACACAGACCGACAGGTTGCTAAAAATAGTTTACTTACACTTCCCTACTATGGAGAAGTGCATTCCCACCGAAAACTCGATGTGCAAAATTTGTTGCCATCACATCACCTACCTATTGTTTACACAATACTGTCGGTAATAATGATAATGAAAAACAAATTACGTTTTCAGACACTAATATAATAAATAAAAATGTACTGGAAACTAAAATACCAGATGTAAAGTTATCTAATATTAAAAGATCTACTCGAATAAGAAGAGTACCAAACCGCTTAGATTTATAAAAACAAAAAAGAAATATGATTACAATATGTGAAAAATTATAATTACACTTACATAAGTTAAAAAGAAAATGTATTGCTTAGATATTTGATTAATGTACTCAAAAAAAATATAGTATAATTACTTGAACTGTCTTCCGAATTAAGGTGGGGAGAACTGTCATAAATTGCATAAAAATGTAAATTTGCCTTATTATGTTAGTTGTGCTTGACTGATTTAATGCTCATGTTGTTTTGACAATTTGTCAGTCAGTCACTTTTTGTATGTAAGATAAACTGAATAAAGTAAAAAATTCCATTTTGAATATGTAACAGAACTTATAAAACAAACAATTTTAAATTATAAAAAAACTAAAATTAAGAGAATGAAGAATTTATGCTTATAATTTTTTCCAACGTACTAAATTAAAAACACCCATATAAAAATATAAAATAAAACAGGTAACTTTTCAAGTCTAAAATAAAAATGCAATACGAGTATAAACTCTGTATTTGTACATTATGTTTGTTAGTGCAAGTTAAAGTGACTTTGCTTATAAATCTGTTATAAGCAAAATTTGTGTTTCAATTCGAGAATTTGATTATAAGAAAAACCGGATATAACTAATGATAATTTGTGTATGTATGTATTATGTAGTTTTATTTCGTCAGAAAAACATTTTTTTCCACATCCACCCCCTCTTAAGTTATCGCCTCTTGAAATTTGTAAAATTCGAATTTTTGGCATATTATGTTTCAGAAACTGTAAATTTTTCCAAGTTTTTATAAATGCAAAAAGCTAAAGGTAAACTCCATGCCATTAAAAAATATAATTATTTTTCTTAACTCACATTAAACCAATTCACCCTTAAAATTGAGCATTATGTTAAAGCCTCTTTAATTTGTTTTTACTTTATTTTAAAGACTGCATAAATCGTTCATCCTAAATACATGCAATCCTTGAAATAGTTTCGTGTATGAATGAAAGTAATTTTAATAGTGTAGTAGGTATACATAGATTGTTTTTACAAGCATTGTTTTCACTTATTGAAGGGAAAAGTGCTACGATACAAACTATTGGTTTGACCCAACTTTATTTACTATACAATATGAACCAAATACATCTTTTACAAATTCCATCTTGTAAAATTTTATACGTAGATCAAAACTTTATGTTGAACAAAAAATTGTTAGTTTTTATATAAAAAATGTCCAATATATGTATAGGGTATTTTGATGTAGTTTCGTATTTTGATTTTTATGTACAGTGTTTGCTGGAACCAAAATGTATTTGCATTATATTTTCTCATGAATAAGTCTCACAAGCTCATGTTTGTTAAAGGAATATCCTTTTTCAGTACCTTTGAAATAAATAATTTAACTTGAAACTAAAATTACTGGCATAAATGATTTATAAAAGGTTGAACAACCAGCATTTTTTAAAGTTCACTTTTTTAAAAGTAGCACCAACAATTAGGACTATCGAATGAACAGTTTATCTGCTGCACCTAGACTCTTTTTTAAAAAAAAGACTGCAGCTTAAGACTTCCTCAACAGTCTTCTATTGTTATTGAACTTCATAGCATTCATAGTATCCGACATGTATTATAAGAAAGCTATTATGTTATAGATTTTAAAACGCTTGATAAAAAACATGTAATGCTAATGTTGTAAATACTTTTTCATTTGTATAGCAAATCATCATCCGCACTCAGGACAACATCACTCAGTTGTAGCTGCTGCCGTAGCTGTGGCGAGTTTGCATCCTGATAATGACACGGATCCAAGAGAATTGGAAGCATTTGCAGAGAGATTTAAGCAGCGTAGAATCAAATTAGGTAAGGAACTGAAACCTTGCTTTTTTTTCAAAATATGTACCAAATTTAAGCGTTCAAATAGTTGCCTTTTGAAGTATTTTTTCCTAATTTTTTTAAAAATTATTTGTTTGTTTGGTCTGAAAACCTAAACAAAGTGATAGTTCTGTCGGATCCAAAATACTATAAAGCTTCTATAATTGGTCATGGTTTCACCTATAATACCCGTTGTCTAGCTTTGGGTTACAGCGCTTCAGTTTACAGCAATAAAATCAAAAATGCTGGATGAAGATTAAACGCAAAAATGAACCTAAATATGATATGCGATATAGTTCGTCAATCACATTAGACGTACTTCCTTTAATAACATGTATTTGATAATAATATAACAAGTTATAATTGCTCCGGGTCCAACAATACCTTGAGCTTCAGAGGTTGGTGAATTTTTGAGTTTACGTTAAACTCAGGAACGTCTAAAGAGAAGAAAATCAGCTTTGATAAAGTGCGTATGTAGCGCACGAAATATATTAGCGAAAAATAAAAAAGTATTTTATTCCGAATAAAAGGAAGTTTTCTTTTCATACCAATAATAAAAACAATAAGGTTGGGTCAAACCAATGGTTTGTATTGTAGCACTTTTCCCTTCAACAAGTGAAAATACTGCTTTTAAAAACAGTCTATGTATATCCACCACACTATTAAAATTATTTTCATTTATAAACGAAACTATTTCTAGCATTGCATATATTTAGGATGAACCATTTATGCAGTCTTTGAAATAAAGCAAAAATTAATATAAACAGGGGTTAACATAATGCTCGATTTTAAGGGTTAATTGCGTGAGTTAAGAAAAATAATTATATTTTTTAATGTCGTGGAATTTACCGTTAAATTTTTGCGTTTATAGAAATTTGAAAAAGCTTGCGGTTTCAGAAATATAAGGTGTCAAAAATGCAAATTTTACAAATTTCAAGAGGCCATAACTTGAGAGGGGGTGGAGATGGAAAAAAATTTTCTTCTAAAGAAATGAACTACTTGTTAATGTCTAAAAGCTCCTAAAATTTTAAGCTTCTACAGGCTGGGGTCTAGAAGAAAAACGACATCAAAAATTTGGAAAAAAAGGATTGTAGATAACGGTAAATTTGAACGGCCATTTTGTTTTTCTAAAGTTTAACTATAGTATACCGCGGTAGGGGAAGCACGCCACTGCCTTTCTGCGTTTGCAAAATTTCAAAAATGCTTATGGTTTCATTGCAACAAATATTTAAAATAGGCCATTTTTAGTGCTTTGGGGGGGTATAACTTCTGGAGGGGGGGAGATAGGTAAAAATTTTGTTCTACAAAAATAAGTTTCTAGTAAAGATCTATGTACATATTAAATTTCAGCTTTCTATCTTTAAGAATGTAGAAGTTTTGTAAACAGACACACGGACAGACGGACGGACGGACGGACGGACAGACGGACGGACAGAGTGAAACTAATAAAGGATTATATTTCGGAAAAATTATCAACCATTGAAAAAAATTTTTTAAACGTCTAAACCCTTAACTTAAGTTCTTCGAGATATTTTTTATAATTTTAAGTATTTCAAAAAAATTTCTGTGAAATATACAAAGCTGTCCGAAATATAGAAAAACAAATAGTAAAGCTTCAAAAAATAAACCTCTAAAGTTCCTGATAACACGAGTTACCTACTCTGAAAAAAACTTATTTAAATACTGCTCGGTATCGAAAAGAATGGGGATTTCTATTATAAGATATTTTCTCCTTTTTGTAGAAATTTCTCTATTACATATTAGACTCAGGTTTTAGCAAGCTTTACAGTTATTGGATCTCGATAAAGCTCTACGCTACTTATCTTCGTCCCCAATTTATAGTATCTTATAAAGTTACGAAAATGAAACTAAAAATGCCATTATTTCTGGAACCGACGAAATGTTCTTCACATTGCTTTATACTGTAATCGCCTAGAAAGTGGTAGGTCACTGGTCCGAGTCCAGTTCGAGGAGAAAAATTTTTTAATTTTTCTGCCTTTAACTCGTTCCTTTGATTACGTCATCCATCTGTTCTACAGTTGTAGTAATAGGCACAATACTTATTAATTAAACAACTGAAACTAATAGGTTGTATTAGTAAATCGGCCTACCTTACTCTTTTTCCACTATAGTATTGATGCCGGAAAAACTATCAAACCTCCTAAGTAGCAATTTTCAAGAGTAATACCCCCAAAAAAATTGACCAAAAACTCTCATACCACACTTGAATACTCTCATAATTTTTTTTTCTTTTTTTTGTTTTTATGCAACTCTCGTAAAGCTTTTACAATACAAACTTAGCACTTGTAGTGTTAAAAACTCTGCTATTATCATAGCAGAACTACTTTCCGTAAGCCTTAAAAAAATTTAATTCTCATAAAGTATTTTTTATAAGATGTCAATTCTTAAAATTTTGTTATTAAGAATTCCTTTGTAAGCAAATGTCAGAACATGACAAATAAAATACACAAAAGTGACATAAAAAATATTTTTATAAATTATACACTGCTTTAAGCAATCAGTTCAATTTAAAGTATCATCAGTTATCATAGAGTTAAAGAGCACGCATCATAGAGTTAAAAGCATCATCAAATTTCAAAAAACCTGATGTAAATGTTATAAAAGGTTCTAATTGTTAACAATCAGACATAATCATACCTGACGATTCTACAAATTTACAGCAAAATAACCTTTTAGAGTCGATAATTATCACTACCAACTTTATTTTATGTATTACAAATGGAAACGAATAATGATATACCTGTAAACATCATTCGTTTAGGGATCCATTATTCTCATAAAAGGAATTTAATTCTCATAAGTCTAGCTGTTAGGTAAAGCCATTTTAGTATTGTCATTTTTGCTTATCTAAATTTTAACCCTAAAGAGACTGAGAATTCTTTTTTTGGAAAGAAGTCGGAAAAATATTTATTGTACAGAAATTATTAAATTAAAATTAATGACATGGAAAATTATTGTTTTACTTGAATATAGTAAAGCTTTAGTTGGAATTTATGCACATTAGTATATTTATTTTTTGCTTAATATTTCTTAAATTTCAAAATTTATGTAAAAAAAAATCTGGTGTGGTCAGCACATTGTAAATTTGGCTCTTAGTAGAGTTTCGCTTTGTGCTACCCGAATTAGCTGAAATGATCGCCAGTTAGTTTCGGTAAGAACCAGAACTCAACTATCAAATTTCAAGAAAGTCCATCAATTCCTTCCGTGGATTTGGTGAAAAATGTAAAATCGGCCCGCAGATCAGTTCTCGAGCCCTGATCTTTCAAAAAAATTTATATGTTCATTGTTTTAATGCGAAGAATTTAAATATTAAATTTCAATGAAATTGTTCGGTTACTTCTATATAAAGATATTCGCATATAAAGATACGCAAAAATGTATATTTTGCCCGTAGTAAACGTCCAGCTGCTGCCACCTGATTTCTTCCAAAAGGTAGGAGGTTTCGCGGAGCTGAGCTTATATATGAAATTTCAATTAAATCGGTTGAATATATGTTCAAAATATATGTTTCTTCAGGCCTGATATATCCCAAAAGTTGATCAATCCGTGCCATGGTCGAAATAAACTTACATATAAAATTTCATCAAAATCGGTTCAGCAGAACTTGAGACACACGCGTGCACACACAGACCGACAGACCGACAGACCGACAGACCGACGACCGACAGACCAACAGACCGACAGACCGACAGGCTGACAGACCGATAGACCAACAGGTTGTTAAAAATAGTTTACTTACACTTCCCTACTATGGAGAAGTGCATCCCCACCGAAAACTCGATAATCAAAATTTGTTGCCATCATATAACCTACCTATTATACCGACCGTATACACAATACGGTCGCTAAAAAAGAATAAAATATTATAGAGTTAAAAAATATGTATAAAAATTTAAATTTTAATTATTTTTAGTTAGCGTTGCTTTTTTTCGAAGCACAATACCAATTTTTATCAATAAAATTTTAATGCCAGCAATTTTGTGATTTATAATCATGGCATAGAAATTAAAATTATTTTAATTTTTATTTACACATTTATAAATATTTTTTGAATACAAATATTTATTGATTACATTATCATATACGTCAACATATGTATATTTTGTTTCATTTTTGTTAAAAAAAATGATTATTAAAAGCGGAATAGATATGTTTTTTATTAAGTTTGAAGTAAGACCGATATATTTATTCCACAATGCATTGCTTTCTCTTTCTAATAACACTATTATAAATGGCTTGTGAGAGTTTTCGTAACTCTCATACTAGTTTTGGTATGAAAATTATATGCTTTAAAAACTCTTTTAATGGGAGCTTAACTCTCATTTCTAAAATTAATAACTCTAGTAATTGCACTCTTTTGTGCTTATAACGATCTCACTAGGGTCTTTTAGTGTTGTACAAGACTGAAATTATAAGAATAATATTCTTTAAGAACTCCCAAGATAGCTCTTGCAGAGTCTTGTGAGATAAAAATTGTTACTTGGGCTAGGTGCAATCCAACATGATTTTATTGGTGCATTCCATATTTTAATGGAAAAATCGAAAAATTATTTTCACACAATTTTGGTTTTTAAAAATTATAAACAATTCGTTTTGCGCATATTTAGAAAAATGTCAAACGAAATCTTTTAACAGAAGAGAAAACGCAAACAGTACTATTTTATTTTGAAGTGGTAATATGTATTCAGATTTTAAAAACTTTCATTTAATACTTTAAACATCTTTAAAAGATGTGTTCATTATGATATAAAATATCTTTTACATATTGAAAGTCTGATACCTAAAAATTTATGAAAAGTGAAGAATATTCCAAGAACTCTGTCGGGAAAGTGACAATTTCGATTTTATTAATTTATTATTAAATAGATATTACTGAATTTATAAAAGTTTGGTATTTAGTTTCGCATTTAGCGCGACCATTTTTTTAGTTATTCTTTTTTCCAACATTTTGTTAATAACCAGTTAAATTGAAATTATAACAAATTTATAAGATTGTGCATTATACTTTTAAAGTTGGAGATTTAATATTTATAATGGCCATTTGAATATTAGATTGTGTTGAAAGTTTTAAAGTATCGAAAAACAAGTTGCAAACTGCAGAAAGTTCACATTATATTGACATTCCATTTGACCTTGAAAATATGTATGCCGGTAAATAAATTTTGTGTATTTCAAATTTTGTGCATACTCTGAAAATTTGGGAATAGAACGAAAAGTTTGGAATTCCGCCAAAACATTTTGAAATATATACCCTGTATTACCCAACGTTTATCGACTTCCAATTTTGGAATTACAGGTTTTAAAAAAACTCGAAAAATTGGCTATAGCTTTCAAATCGACAGGCTTTTTAAACTTTAAATAACCCAAAACATCACCTATGATCTTTAAAGTTAATCCCCCAAAAATGTCTTTCCTTGTGAGATCACTATCAATAAGTCGGATCCTAGCACTTTGATAAGGCAGTGGCACACTACAAAAACTGCGCAGTGAGCGCGGTAGGACCAGTATTATTTTAGATTTTCAGATCTCGTATGAGCCCCACAAAGCTCTTGCCACTGTGCAAGTCAGTAATCTTCCCTATCTCTCCTTAGAAAGCGAAAACGTCCCATCCTCCAGTGCTCGTCTTAAATTTTGAGGCTTATTGCCATTCTTCAGTTGGAAGAGACCCATATCTGTTTCAACTGGTGTGTTCGTCCGCCCATTTCCCCTTCATATTTATGTTCACAGTTACCTATATCGGTGACAAGCAGCTGATATTACATAGATAATTGAGCACCCTGAAGCATACAAAGCTATCTCTAACTTAAACATTGCACACGTCGAATATTCCGGAGCCAGAGACAATTCGAAAGTCGAAATAGTTAACACACATTGTCATCCTCGAGCCCATTTTCGAGCGGTCTGTACAATAAAATATTGAAACCGTTTACCTCAATGAAGGTATTAGTTATCCATACCGAGTACATCCCGTTTAACGAGTACGACGTATACAGTCTCATCATTATATATATATAGCTACTTCTCAGGTGCCAAAAAGTACTCCTACTTCTAGAAGGACTACAGACATGGGACAAAAGGCATTAGATAGGGTTTTACCTCTAGGGTCCCAGAAAAATCTGACATTGGAACTTTTTAGCCCCGAAATAACCCTATTTTAAGATTTTCTGAAAAAATTTTTGTATAACAAAAGCACGTTTTTCTTTTATACTTTTTATAATTAGAAAGGCAAACTAAGAAATAAATGTTACGTCAGCAAGCTTTGAAAAAATATACATACAGAATATATGTACGTGTGTAGTTAGAATTTTATTTTTATTGTTCCAAGCGAAAAACTGTAAAATGCTAAATTCTAATCCATTTATAAATTTTTATTTTCTTTTTGCCTAAGCCTTTTCTTTGTTTGAAAAATTCATTTCTATGTTCACCCAGTTTTAAAAAAACAGGTATCCATTCATAATTATGTATGTTTGTACTTATAATTTTATTTCTAATTGTTCCAACAGAAAATTTCAAAATGTTCAATTCTAATACATTCATATTTACATACATAACACATATATTTCAATAAAATTATTATTTTGTTTTTGCCTAAACATTTTTTTTTTTTAAATTACATTCATATGTACGTACATATTTTCGAATACAATTATTATTTTGTTTTTGCATAAACCTTTTTTTTATTTGAAATATTTAATTCTATATTTTCACCCACAGTTTTAAATAAATGGGTATATATTAATAACCCATTTTTAAAAAAAAATTAAAGAATGTATACCAGCAGTGAGAATACGGGAGTTCTAGGTATAGTATATAGGTTCACGACGTTACGAATGTGAATTAGTTTTTTAATATTGAGTTGTTGTCTCGGTTAAAACTAGGTAAAATTGTAAGTAAGAAATATTTTTTTATTTTCAATATTGACTGAAGTATTTAATATTTAGAATGAAGTATGCAATATTTAAAATGAAGTATGCAATATTTGTTGATGGGTTGTTGACTCGGTTAATGTTGTAAGTTTTTTAAAAAGACGTTAAATTTAAAATCTTTTTAAAATTAAAAAAGTTTTTAAAGCTGGAAGGGTAGGTTTAGAATTATTTTAGCATTGATATCAATTTAAACATTGATAACACAGCACCACGATACAAGTGGAATTAGTTTTTAATATTGATAATACAGATTAGAATAATTTTTTTAAATATTAATAACACAGCACCATGTTATGGGATGTATTTGCTTCCTGAAAACAAAAGGTTAGGTTTTGTAGATTTGTACAACGGGGGCAACAGTGCACCGCGACCACGTATAAGGATCTATTGTGCACCCCCACTCGAGTGCGAGGCATGCCCTACAACACACGCTTGAGACCCACCCTCCTGTTGAACTCACGCAACTTGTGAGGACCAGAAGACCGTAACTACGAGCATGAGCATCACACTCCCCCAGGAGGTGCACCGAGGTCTCTCCATACTCCCCACAGAATCTGCAAGTATCCTCATTTTCCAGACCCAGCCGACTAAGGTGTCCCCTAAGCCTGCAGTGACCCGTCAAAATTCCGGTGGGCACTCTCACCTGGTTCTTGCCCATCCCTATAATTTTCTTAAATCGCTTCTGGTAATAATCTCGCAGGAGCTCCTTGGCTTGCCGCAGTTCCTGAAGGATCCTCCAGCGCTCCGACCGCCTTCTTTGTGATTCCTTCCTTAATTCCCAACGAATAGTATGTGGTCCGATTCCGCAGAAGGGCTCCGGCCAAGAAGAGGTATGCTTGCCCCCTTCCTTGCAAGCGCATCAGTGGCCTGATTTCCTTCCACGGCACCATGGCCCGGCACCCAACACAGTGTGACCTGGTTGCATCTGCCTGACTCGTTGAGCTTCTAAAGACAGCTCCATACTGCCACGGAGGATACTGAAAACGAAATCAGCGCTCCGATCGCAGCCCGGCTATCCGACATAATCATTATCTTCTGCCCCGATACCCCCTTTTCACGCTGAACCGCACGCACATTTCAAGGGCGTGCAACTCAGCCCGAAACACACACGGAAAAGTTCCCATAGGTTCGGAGAACTTCTTTCTTGGCCCAAATACTCCCGCACCCGTCCCAATACTGGTCTTTGACTCATCTGCGTACCCCTTTGGACTATATCACAAAGAGTTCCCTTAAACTTACCACTAGCGCTGATGACAATATCATCGGCATTAGCCTGGGCACCAACTCCTTGATGAAGCAAGTCTCGTAGCCAACATATTGGACATCCATAGAAAAGTGCTATCATCCACGTCCCTACGCCTCAGGTCGCCCGGAATCGCCTCATGAGAAGTGGTGTCGAAGGCCCCCTCGATATCCAGGAACGCGCATAGTGCCACCTCTCTCTGTTCTATTGTGCTTTCTAGGGTAGAGGCGGAACAAAGCGGTCTCTATCGACCTCCCCGCCCGATACGCATGCTGACAATCGCTCAGTTATCAACAATTTTCTCCATCGTCTTCAATAAGAACAAGACTAATCGCTCTGAATGACTTAGCACCATATCCCTTCTTCCCACTTTGGGAATAAGGACAACCTTACCCGCCCGCCAGGACTCGGGAATGTATCCGGGAGCCAAGCTACTCCTAAATATTCTTATTAAGAAAGGTATAATTGGCTCCAGCCGCCTTTGCAGAGATGCTCGTAAGATCAAATCCACTCCCAACGCCTTGAAGAGCTGGAAAGTGCCAACGGCGTACCTTATCCATCTTCTCCGTCGTTAACGAAGGGGGACGCTCCTCATCCGGTTTCATATCCCTCGGAAAGACCTCCCTCATCCGCCGATTCCTTTTTGGGATCATGTGACTCCCGTGGCGATTCTACCCGGCCCGCCGAGGATTCCACCAACCCCGTTCTTTCGGGCTGCCCCATTCTGAGCCCAGGTACAGGGATTTTCCCGAACTGGTACCGCAGAATGTGACCGCCCCGCCTGATGGCTCCTGCGGAAGAATTATCGATCCCTATTCGAAGAACCTTTCCGCCACCGTCCTCTTGCTGTCGCATCAGCTTCCAGACCCAGTTGTGTATTTCCCCGTTTTGGGCCTGGAAGATGGCCAGCGTTTTTTCCCAGGCTTGGCCCCCGCTCCAGGGGACGAAGACGGTGATTACACAAGGCTTAACGATGTCATCTTCCTTCCTTGCCATCAATTCTGGTCCGTTCCATGTGCCCAGAACTGGCTCTCGCTTGATCATCCATTCAGCTGTCTCCTCATCTGCACAATCGACGAGTACCATACCGGGCCTGAAGTGTATTACTTCAAATTGGATGATGTTGTCCCAGCCCTTGGCTACCTAGTCTTCCAGCTTGGTGAGCTCCTGCTGAGTCAGCATTATGTAGGGGTTTTCAATCCACAGAACTGCCACCGTTACAAGTTTGGCGGCCCTGGCATAGCCGGTTTCGTTTTCGAGGTGGAGGGTATGGGGTGCATTCCCATATTCCTTCTTTCATACGTCTTCCTTCTTTTGACCTGCACTTCTTGGGGTGTCAAGGACTCACGTCCTTGGCGCTTGCCCCCCTGAGCCAGACGAGGGACGTCTCCAATAGTCCTCTTCTTTTCTTCCGCCAGTTTCCTAGCCTCATCAGGTGGTTTTCCCTGCTCCAGCCTCCAGGCTGACCCAGTGATGGCAGATGGGAGGGCTTCCTCCTTCTGCCCCCACGGTGCATCCCGGAAGGCTTGCCCTCCACATCGATAGCCTGCGAGGATGAGATTAGAATTTTAAAAGATAATTAATACAATTATATGAATCTTAGCATCATTATTTATTATGTCCAATGTCCATTAGCTTAAATAATATTTTTTCATGCATTTAAAAATTTAAAAAAACTAAATTACTATAATTAAATCATACTATATGCATGATTTAATGTAAAAAGAACTGACATAAATAATAATATTGATAACGCAACACCATGTTATGAGACGTAATTGCTTCCTAAAAACAAAAGGTCAGATTCAGAATTAGTTTTTAAAGAATTCGAAGAAAGAAGAAATAAAAAATTCTTTATGTTATCAATTTTCACCTATAAATTGAGGAAGAAAGTAGAAAATTTAATCATTATTCAACAAGCAAACATTAGAACTGCATATTTTATAAATAAATATAATATTTGTATTCTTATAGTATTCTTATTTATATATTATATTTATTTATATAATATAATATATAAATAAAAGAAAAAAACTGAAGAGGATAAGAATGACAAGGAGAAATAGTCAGTCCAGTTGTAGCGGCGATTATAGCACAACAGATTTTTAGACATTCCTAGAAGGAATTAAAGAAATAAAAACCTAGCGACAATTAAGCTCGCTGGAACTTGGAGTTAAATATCATATTTTGGAGTTGTCAAAACAAAAGTTCTCACACAAGGACTCGGAGGGTAAAAAAAAGGAAACAGTAGAAATAGAATGATTTTTTTAGAACAGTAGAAATAGAATGATGACTCATTTCTTAAATACTACAAAATTGATTAGATCAACAGTTTTATTAAGTAAACATTTTCAAAAGCGCACATACCAATATGCTTATCAGAACATATTTTTGAACAATGAATATGCTGATTTTTTAAATTTTTAAAATTTGTTGAATCATGTTTGTCACAAAAATCATGTTTGTCACAAAAAATATGTATTACTATGCTTTAAAATTTCATTAATCCAATTTTTCTTTTCTTCACCTTTCACATATATGATTACATTATTATTTATATACATCTTTAAAAACTTGATGAAATCACAAAAGTGAGTTCAACCATCCGATCATCGAAATCCATGATGTTTTTTGTTAGCCAGTTATTCATATTTCTAGTTTTAGATGTAAGTATATGATATCTATACGGAGGTTTTATAATAAAATGCTGTATTTCATCATTTGATGAAAAGATAGCAATTTCTTTTAATATAAATTTATGATTATTATCTCGGAAGCCCTGTATATCAATGATAACGAATTTCATTCTGAACTTTAAACTATAATGTATAGGTATTTAAATTATTTTATTAACTTCTACCGTTTAAGGTGTGAATTCGACTAATCGATCATGCAATATAAGACAATAAGCTATAGTGATTGCCGGCAATTTATAAATAAGAATAGTATTCGAAGTAATAGTAATAATTCGAAAAGGATGAATATGTATGCCACTGAGCACTTGTTATGCTTTCATCGGTTACAGGACTTGAAAATAGATTATCCATTTTAATTCTTCTTCAATTTGAATCCGATTGATTTCAATATTATAGTTGATTGTCTCCTGTTTGTGCTTGTTTAAAGTCTGTTGATTTTATTAATGTTTGTCTGCTATGCCTCAACGCTGATGCGCTATTGAATAATGACTGATTACCGATGCTATTATATAATATTATTTTGATTATGTTTCAGATATAATCGCACTGTTATAGTTTCACCTTGAAAATTAATTAGATTGTTATTCTGATCAACTAGTTTTAGAGTGATTGAACTGATGCAATTGGTGGCTGCAGGGAAATAGATAAGATTTTTAGGAACTTCAACGATTTTATAGCCAGGAGCCACAGCGATAGAAAATTATTGAAGAATATGCGCTTTCTGATTATTAATATATGTTTCTTGAATAATATTACATTCAACACGTATATATTAATTTTATTTATGTCAATTCGTGCATCTGACGAATGCCATCTATTTGCCTTTAGCTTTCTTTTACCAAAACCCAGCAATCCGTCAATTGTTTCTTCTCGTGTGAAATCAATATCTTCATCTGAATAAATTTCAAATTTTAACGTATTATTATTAGGTTTTATTATTAATTTCCTTTTTTCCACCTATTTTGCTCATCAATATTTGGAACAGAGTTATACGTTTGAAAATCTACTAAAGGACAAATATAGTTATGTGTTAGTTCTATAACAGGAAAATACTCAGCTGTTACAACGGAAGAGGTGCCAGTTAAGGTTAATGTTAATCACAAGATAACTTTACATGTATCTATCAAAAGATAATTTTATCTATCAAAGCAAAGTTTCGAGCTACATCATATTATTTTTTATATCTTATCATAAGAAATTTTTATATGTTGTTATTTCTTCTTCTACTGTTTACAATATTTTGAAAAGCATAAATTAGTATTATAATGGAAACCTTAAACTTGATAATCAAAAATAAAACAAAGTTTTGAGCTACATCATATTATTTTTTAATTCTTATCAAAAAGAAATTATTTTTTCTTCTACTTTTTACAATATTTTGAATTAAATAAGAAATTCGAACACAAATGACCGCAATTATATGTATTGAATTTTTGATATATGTTGTAGTTATATGAAAGTTTATCACTTAAATATTGTATGACTTCTATGGGTGGTTGTAAATTCCCGAAACTATCAAAATATTTGATATCATTTAAATTTTTATAATATGCTTCCTAATGAGTAGCATCTCCGATTGAGTTATCCAAATTTATGATTCAGCATTCACGCTTCCATGGTTTGGTTTTAGGAAGATTAACCCTCACAAAAACTTCACTGGAATGATGTAAATATTTTTTTCCAAAATCGTTTATATCTACATCTGTTAATGCTCTTTTGGGTAGCGAGTTTATAGGTTTTTGGTGTTAAGTATAATCCAAGCCCTTTTTTATATGGTTTTAAATATATTCCTTTTTCACTCAAAGCAATAGCCTCCATAGTCTTATTATTACGTATATTTTCATCTAATAGTTTTCTACCATTTTCAGCATCACTGATAGCTTTAGCTATTCCAGCAACACCGCCTGTGAGACCTCCAGCAGCTGAAAGACCGGCAAATATTGGTATTAGTGATAAAATACCTCCAATTTTGGGAACTGGAATAACTCGTGGAAGCTTTATAGATTTTCAATTCTTGCTTAGGCTTCTTGCAGCCTTTAGAGCAACTTTTTTAACTTTGCTTAACGATTTCTTTTTTCTTATTTTTTGTGAACAACCCATCCTCAGTTTTACTTTAGCTTTCATTGCGTTAGAAACTAATAATGCACTAGCTCGTTCATCAAAGTTTGTATCTTTTGCTTTAAATCTTGACCTAGCTTTTTCAGCTAAAATTTTATCAGCAAAATGTCGATCTTTTGTAGTATTACTTTGTGAATATGCAATATTGTGCTCTTTACATGCTTCATCTAATTGATTAACACCTTTGTCACCACGATTTAATCGCTTTTTAAATTTTGTACCTTGTCCACAATAATTATATCCAGGTAGATGTGCTTCAAACGGTAATTTATTTGTTAGAGAATTTAAGATTCCTCTACCTGTTTTAATGGCCTTTTTACAACTGATCTGCTTTTGTTTATAAGTAGTCATATTTATACTATCTTTGAGTGCAGTTCAAGCCTGAATGGATTAAGTTAAGTTAATCATAAAGAGTTATATGAATTTTCACTAGTAGTTAACATGAAGTTTGAAAGAACGTACGATGGGATTAAGATACAGAATTACGATAAAGAATCAAAAAATAAGGATAATTGGAAACAGGGAGAAATATTTCCAGTTAGTGTACGAGGATTAATTGCGGGGCCATCTAATTGTGGTAAAACTAATGTTATGTTAAGTATGCTGTTAGATCCAAAAGGTCTCAAATTTCACAATCCTTATCTATACTCAAAATCATTGCATCAACCAAAGTATGAAAGTAATAAAACCTATTAAGGAGATGAGTTATAATGAATTTTCAAATAATTCAGATCTAATTGATCCATCAGAGTCATTAAAAGATTTAATATTCATATTTGATGATGTTGCGTGTGATAAACAGAATAATATAAGAAATTACTTTTGCATGGGCCGATATCAAGATGTGGATAGTCTTTATTTATGTCAGTCCTATACTAGAATTTCTAAACATTTAATAAGAGATAATACAAATTTTATTATTGCTTTCAAACAAGATGATTTAAATTTAAGACATATTTATAATGATCATATTAACACAGATATATCTTTTGATAAGTTTAAAAATTTATGTTAAAGTTGTTGGGAAGATACATACGGTTTTTTGCTTATTAATAAAGATAAACCTTTAAATAATGGTCGGTATAGAAAGAATTTTAATCACATCATAAGGTTATAAATATGTGGTGAACAATATTAGCTCATCAAATTAGTAACAGAAGAGCTACCGATCAGCAACTGAACAGCAACCGAACAGCAACCGAACACCAACCGAACACCAATCGATCAGATCAGTTCAATCTAGAGAAGTAGCAGTTAAATTTACTATAAGTGATATGGATAAAAAAGTTTTGAAAAATTTAATTAAAGTTAGGAAAGATTTAAAAAGGAAATACGATGCTTTAAAAACTGGAAGAATTACGCAAGAGCAATCTTTAGAAGAGACATTTAAACCAATTGTTGATCCAATTAATGATTATATCAAACCCGAAATCAAAGAAGAATCTGAAACCGATTTCACAACCACACAAAAAAAAGAAAATAGTACTTTTGAAAGTTTTATGACATCCTCACCCAAAACTGCTTCTATTAAAACTTTAAAAACGCATAAAAAGTTTGCTGAGTCAATACTAAACACAATTAACACCTATAAAAAGTGATAGTAATAGTTCAAAGCTTGATAAAACCTACGGATCTTATCTTGATGTTGTTTCAAACAATTAGAAATTAGGTACTTCAATATTTAGGGTTGACGAAAGAACAAACAAAATAATAATTGATGAACAGGTTTTTAAAGGAACAGAAGGTTTAAATGAATTAGTGTTTTTGTTACAACCAGAGAACTATAATGAAAATAATTTAAAACAATATCAGAAAATTCTAGAAAAAACGAATGCCCATAGGAAAATTATAATGCATTAGATCAAATTAAAGGAAACAAGGGTTTCAAAGATAAAAATATCATAGACAAACTGTATGGACATGAACAAAATATAAGGAGTAAGAAAGTAGACAAAGCTTTAACTAAACATACAACAAACATGATTTACTGAAAAAATCCAGTACAGTATGTTCATTGGAATGATCCAAATGAGCTGGTAAATAGATTAAAGCTTTTTCTTGCATCACAATTAGCTGCAAATAATAATCATCAGAATGAAATCAACTCCATAACTGAAGAAGTAAGAGAAGCTAATATAATTGAATAAATTAAAAAACAAAATAACAAAAAAACCATTCGCAACATGACTATCGATAAATTCGGACATAGTCAAGGTGCATCATATAAAATTCCACAACAAAGTCCTACTTTTTTTTATTTTAAAATAAATTCAAATTACGGCTTTCATTGGTATATCTGTCCATATTCTTCCGATATTGTGGACTCGTTACCTGAAAGTTGTCCATGCATTTCTGCTAATAATTTCTAAGCTAAGTTTGATGAATTCTGCTAAGTTTGAAAAATTAATAAAATTGTACGAAAGAATAAAAAGGAAATAATTCATATATACTCGTATGTAAAAATTATTATGATAATTTAGTTTGTTAAAAACAGTACTTATAGAAACATCTTAATCATGAGTTCCGAAGGAAATATTTCTATGAATTATGAAAGAAATATGAATGAATTAAATGGTAAAATTCAACTTCAATCATTTTAAATACTTAACCATAGAGGAAAAAGATTTATCATCCTGAGAGCTTATCCCATAATGACTTTTGAGGAAGTTAGAATCTTTTAAATTCTATCTTACGGAGGAGAAATATATAAAATATGTTTTCCAAGAAAATTCATTAACATGACTGATGATATGCTGATATATCTTAATACAGAAGACTATGCTTTGGTATGTAATGGTTTAAATAATGATGGAACGCCAGATCTACAATTCTTAAGTTCATGGGAGATAACATTTAATTCAAATGATTACGATATAACAAATTATGTACTATAAATCATGTTAATAAAGAAATTAAATAAAAATATATAAATGCATTTTGCTTTGTTATAATTTTTATGATAAATAACTACTCCCCATTGATTTGTTACATTCTTCAGAAATAGACAAAAATAAATTAAAAAGAAATTCTCTTTCAATATCTTGTTTATTGAAAAAATGAGTAAGAGAGAGGTTGTTGAAGAATTGCATAAGCCTGCGAGAAGAAATTTTCCAAGACGAAAAGTAATCATTAAAGGTATTGATGATCTGTGGCAAGCTGATTTAATTGAAATGGGAGCTTATGATAGAGAAAATGATGGATACAAATTTCTATTAAATGTGATTGATACCTTCTCAAAATATGCATTGACAATAAAGAATAAAACTTCAAATAGTGTCATGCAAGCCATGCAAAACATTCCAAACGTCAACCAAAAAATCTTCAAACAGATGATAGAAAGGAGTTCTTATCATTACTCATCATTTAGCTCATTGAAAGCCTCAATCGTGGAACGCTTTTATCTAACTTTAAAAAAAAAAATTTGAAATGGAAATTACAAATGTATAGACGAATAAGGAAATTGGTCAGCCAATACAATAATACAAAACATCGAATCATTCAAAGAAAACCTGCTGATGTAAACAAAATAATGCTAAAGAGCTGTTGTCAAGTGCATATAATCATATTAAAATTTCACAACCATCAAAATTTAAAATTGATGACTCAGTTCGCATAAGCAAGTACAAACATGTTTTCGAGGAAGGTTGCACACCAAGTTGTACTACAGAAATATTTAAGATAAGGAAAGTTCAGATAACAAAGCCCATCACATACTTATTAGAAAATTATGAAGAACAACCCATTGAAGGTGGTTTCTATGCACATGAGTTACTGAAATCAAAACATGATGATATTTATTTAGTTGAAAAAATTGTAAAAGATAAAGGTCACAAAGTATTTTTAAAATGACTTGGTTTCCATTAACTCATAATTCTTGGATAAATAAAACAGATGTCATTTATTTTTTGACTTTTTATTTTATTAGAATCATATTTTCAGATAGCACAATGATAATTTTTTTTATTTAAGATATTTCCATATGATAAGTTTGCCTTACTTTACATAAATCTAATATAGTATCTGCTTAAGATTAATAGTCCGTATTAAAAGCGGTATATGTTTCCAATTCACCACTACTTGTAAGTCTTTTAGCATAAGTTACGGCATAATCTTCACAATTAATTTTTAATGTTTTTCGTTAAAATCATATGAACATTGTATTTTAATAACATCATCCTCCCCGTATTCTAATCTAAAATGTCTGTAGAATAAGTGCGTACTTTGTATTAATCCAACGATAGCAAGCCTTTTTGCAATTAAATCGTTCTTAAAAGCTTCGATTGGTTCTGCTATTGTTACATATTGCGAAACTGAATCAGCTCTTAAATAAATATCCGGTTCAAAAGATGTATTAGTTATTGTTTTTTCTGTTGTTGTTGCTATTGTTTCTGTTATAGTTCCAGTACAGCCACATGCTTAAGAAATTGCACTGATAGATTTACTTTTATAGTTTCATTATTAGGTAGAACTATATTGAAATCAGCACTTCCGTAAGCTGACTCATCTAATCTTATATTTGGGGCTTATGAAAAATTTCTCATGTACAGCTAATGATAATGATGTTTACACCTCGATGTTTTAACTTTAAATGTTAAGATCTTCCTTCAACATCTACTACATATTAATCATGATTTTTCTTCAATTGCTATATTGCGTCTTTTATGTGCCTATTTGATTTTTTCTACTAATTTTAAAATAAAGAGTATAGTTGACATGTATCTTTTTCTCTCATCATCAGAACTTTCAAACTCTATGTAGTTCAAATTTTCCCTATACACAGCATCAAGCTGTAATCGGAACTTTTTAATTAAATCACCCAGCTTTGCTTTAGTATTTTCATAATTATATAAATTCTCTATAGAAATCAAGAAATTTATAGAGCTTTCAAATCTCTATCTTAATAATGATCTATTATCTTCTTCATTTGTGTTGTGCACTATTTTATTCATAGAGTCAAGTGTATTTGACCTTCATTCTGTTGTGTTCTTGTTGTCATCAAATAGTATATCTGTTATACTTTCTTTAATACTTTCCTTTAGTCAGCTTCATCAGCAAACGGAGAGTCAGATGAAAAATTTTTATTTTTTTTTTTCGGTTCACATTCATTCTAATTTTACCAGATATGCTAATATCACCACCGTACACCTCTACTTTCAAATGTTACCAATCTAAATGAGTTATAGTTAGATTATTAGCTGAAAATGATTCCCCATTTTTAATTTTACAAAAACAAACTTGATCACCATTTTCTGGAGTTAGATATATATATAGAAAATCATTAAACACCTTGTAATAAGTTTTTTGTATTATTGCCCATCTTTGTGAACAAATACAATATTTGTCACCATGCTTAAGAGAATCAATCCAAAACATTATGATCGCTATCAAGTTAAAAAATCTAATGAAGCTGCAAGCACTGTACAATTGTATTATATATTATATATAGTTACTTCTCAAGTGCCAAAAAGTACGGGTAGTTCTAGAAGGTAGTTCTAGTAACGAAATGGGACAAAAGGCATTAGATAGGGTTTTACTTCTAGGTTCCCAGAAAGATCTGACATTGGAACTTTTTAGCCCCGAAAAAGCCCTATTTTAAGATTTGCTGAAAAAATTTTTGTATAACAAAAGCACGTTTTTCTTTTATACTTTATATTACTAGAAACGCAAACCAACAAATTAATAATACTTTTTATTATTGGAAACACAACCCGAGAACGAGAAATAAATAATGTTGGAAAATATAATGATCTCACATATTTAAAGTTTTAAAAATCGAAATAAACTTAAATAAATGTCAGCTTTTATGAGACATCAGATGTTTTGTGACATCTGAATATTAATGCTTCATTTGTTATTGTTTTGAATATTATGTTTCGTCAGCAAGCTTTAAAAAAATATACATACAGAATATATGTATGTACGTATGTAATACATTCATATGAACATACGTATATTTGAATAAAATTATTATTTTGTTTTTGCCTAAACCTTTTCTTTATTTGAAAAATTTATTGCTGTATATTACCCAATGATTTAATAATTATGTTTTTCTATATGCCAAACCGCAGTTTTGAATATAATTCAATTCATATAGAAAGCTTAAAAAAATTAGTTAGGAAGCTTTAAAAAAAATATAGATATGTTTTTATGTTCACCCACACATGTATGTTAAATATACATATGAACAATATGTTAACCCACAGTTTTAAAAAAAAACAGGTATCCATTCATAGTTATGTATGTTTCTATTTATAATTTTATTTCTAATTGTTCCAACAGAAAATTTCAAAATTTTCAATTTTAATACACTCATATGTACATACGTTCATATGTTGGAACGAAAAATTTTAAAATCTGCAATTCTAAAACATTCATATATGTGTACATACATATGTATATGTGAATAAAATCATTATTTTGTTTTTGACTAAACCTTTTCTTTATTTGAAAAATTCAATCCTATATGTTCACCCACAGTTTTAAAAAAACAGGTATCCATTCATAATTATGTATGTTTGTATTTATAATTTTATTTCTAATTGTTCCAACAGAAAATTTCAAAATTTTCAATTCTAATACATTCATATGTACATACAAACATGTGAATAAAATTATTATTTTGTTTTTGACTAAACCTTTTCTTTATTTGAAAAATTAATTTTTGTATGTTTACCCCCATGATTTAATAATTATGCGTTTAAAATTTATTTCTATATAGCAAACCACAGTTTTGAATATTATTCACTTAATATAGAAAGCTTAAAAAAATTACTCAGGAACCTTTAAAAAAAAATATACGTACATACATATTTATGAACTTAAAATTTTTGCGAATTTTTGCAAACTATTATAACAATATTTTTTTTTAATTTTCTTTAAACTTTTATAATAACATTTATCTGTTATATATTAAAAAAAATAAAACAGAAAATTTAAACAAAATATAAAACAAAAATTTTAAAATAATACAAAAAAAGACAAATATGACAATATCCAGACAAGCATCGATCCAATAACCTTCTGTATATCAGACTACCGCCCTACCAACAAGCCTACGCAGTACCTTGAATTTCTCTTTATAATTCTATGTTTTATTCATATTTTGTATAACTTTAACTCAGGTGTCAAAAAGTACGGGTACTTCTAGAAGGGCTAGAGACATGGACAAAAGGCATTAGATAGGGTTTCCCCGCCCCCCGCCCAAGATACTTTATGACCGCTTTTTACAAAATGGTACTATATTCTGTAGGGGTAATTTTTATTTACTTCTGGAGGTATAAATGTTGTATATAAATTCATATTTGGAAGTGTTAGTTATAACAAAAAGTGAACACTAATAAAATCTACATTGTTTTATAATAGATATGCTCGCACACATTTAGTTTTGTATTGTTTCTGCTGCAAAATGTATTAGTAAGTAAACACTTATGTATTAACTTACTTAGTATTAGTAAGTACACATAAGTGTACGAGTACATTAAATTTCTTGACAATATATTTTTAGAACAAAATTTTATAAGAAAATGTTATTATATTGCATTAAACTTTTTACAAATAGGGTATTTTCAAAAAAATATTTAGAACGGAAACTCGCTGATATTGATTTGTAAGGGTAAAGCTTTTTTAATTATACCCGTACGAACGTATGTTCGAAGGGTATACTAAATTTGCCTTACCGTTTGTAACGCTAAGAAATAACGGTGTTAGATATAGACTCAAGTATATGTTTTTGATCAGCGTCAAATTCTGAGTTGATTTAGCTTTGTCTGTCCGTCCGTCCGTCCGTCCGTCCGTCCCAACGATAATTCAAAAACTAATTGAGCTAAGTTCACCAAATTTTCACAAATGATTTATTGTAGTAATTGCCAGAACCCTATTTAAATTGGACGTGATCGGGGTACCGGTTCGGGTAGCTGCCATACAACTTCAAAATTTATTTGGCTATATCTCAGAAACTATAAAAGTTGTGGTATTGAAATTTCACACAAACGAATATATTAATAGGGCCAACGTGTCTGATAAAAGTCGTTGAAATTACTTGGCTCCTTCTGGTACCTGACATACAACTTCAAAAGTTATTTGGCTATATCTCAGAAACTATAAAAGCTATGGTATTGAAATTTCACACAAACAAATATATTGGTAGGGCCAATGTGTCTCATAAAAGTCGTTGAAATTATTTGGCTCCTTCTGGTACCTGCCATAGGACTTCAAAAGTTATTTGGCTATATCTCAGAAACTATAAAAGCTGTGATATTGAGATTTCACACAAGTGAATATATTAGTAGGGCCGATGTGCTTGATAAAATTCGCTAAAATTTCTTAGCTCTTTCTCGTAGCTGCCATACAACTTCAATAGTAGTTTGGCACAACCGGGATTTGGAAAAACACATAGTACTGAAATTTTGCATAAATTAATATGGTAATACGGCAACTTTAAGTCATAGTCTACCCCATATTTAGTTATGGCACATTAGTTATTCGCACATAGGATAACAAATTCGTACGGGTATCACAGAGTTGACAAGGTCAACTCTATTTTTTTCTCGTTTTATTTAAAAATAATAAAATTATCAATATTAAACCTGGCAAATCGTATTTGTCTGGGTTCGAACCTGAGACTTTTTGCATAGAAATCGTATGCTATGTGCATTACCCTATATAGTATTAGTGTTAGCTCATTAAGCGTTCACGTATTCGTATGTATTATAAAATCGAAATACATACGTGCATGGATTTTAGTGGTGAATTATTTTATGCGTATACAGGTTGTATAATTGTAGCAAGGTATGTATCAGGAAGCTAAGAACAGCGATCCCTATTGTTACTTTCCTTTGTCCGCCGTTTGATTGGTGGTTAAAAGGATAATTGTGTATGTTACTAGAAAACTCCTATTTAACTAAAATACCAGAACGCTTTTTATCTGATTTTTGTGTGTGCAATATTTTATAGCTTTGTGACGCTAAGCGCTTGAGGTGTCCCTTGAAGTTTCCAAGTTAGCACTACATTGCAGTTCCGGTCGATGTAGGAATGGGAGGTTCGAAGCAGCGCTACTATTGTTTTTGGCTATGGTCAGATTGGCTCAAACCACCCATGGTAGTATGTTTTAAAATATGCAAGTTCTGCATTTCCTTGTTGATTTGGAGTAAATATCCTTGCCCCACGTTAATGATTATAAGTTTGTCAAACTTTAAAACCTTAAAATCAGATGTTGAATGAGTTTTGGGCCTGTAGTAGATTTTGAAGCTACTCTCAAATAGGGATGGGCAATCCCATTAATTTTGTGGTATTTATAAATATTTGCTTCTTCACTGATCAATGCCCGTCACTTTTTACCCGCCACTTAGTAAAAATTTTTTATATTCAGAATATTCGGACTAGAGATGGGAAAAACTACGATTTTTTAATTATAATGATTGACTGTAATTCCACAGTTCAAACCAGAGAAAAAAAAGTGATTCCAACTACTGCTCTCTTCCTATCAATTTAATTATGATGATGAAACAAACCTTTATTATCTTTCAAAGAAATGTAACCAATTATTTTAGTAAAGAATATTCTTGGGAACTAGAAGTTGGGCAGACATGATTTAAAAAACGTATACCTGAATTTTGATAAATAACATTAATTTGCAAAAAATATTTAAAAATAGAGTCAGCCGCTTGACTTTGGCAAAAAAATAGGGTGCAAAGAAAATTTTGCTAACTTTAAAGACTTTTTTAACTTTTTGTTAGTTTAGATCAAAGGATCGGGAAGCATGTTTTCTAAATCAAGCCGATAGCAGCTTTGGACCAAAAGATATCAGAATTTTTTTAATAATAGCATATGTAAGTTCTTAATCAAAATCCAGTAATACGTGTTTTAATTATAACGTCATATTTACATAATTATAAAGTTAATGTGACGTTAAGGCTGATTCAACTAAATTTTAATTTTACACTTGCATTTACATTTTTTAATAATTGACAGTATTTAAGTGTAAAAAAAAATAATAAATTTTATTCACTTATACATAAAAATACAATATTTTAATATAATTAAAATCACAATGTAATAACTGCACCTGTAAAACAAAACATGAATCAGTTCAAGTACGAGTCTTTCACATTCTGATTATATCATTAATTATATAACAAAAATAATACTAGTTATATTAGGTACATGATATGAAAATATGAAAGATTATGTGCAAGTATTGAGTAACGAGTATTCTTGATCTACGAGGAACCAGTTATTTCGAATTAAAGAAATAATGAGTATTGAAACAATAATTAGTTAGTATTTGCACATCAGTACTGTGCACTATTTCCATGCTTGCACCCTCCCAGAGATCTTTTAATTTCGCATTGTTGTTGCAGGTTATATTGATAACGTCAAGCTTTTTGTGTAAACCGAAACCCAAATCTTACTATATTTTGGAGTAAAATGAGGTTTTACATGGAACCGAGTAGCGCTTTTGCTTTCCGCTTGAGAGCCTCACAACCTTTGTTAAAGCAGTTGGATCTGACAATTTTGCAGCTGTGATTGAGCTGTTTTCCTTCGTCTGTCATTGCTAGAATTGCTCCTCATTGCTGCTATGTATAGTAAGGCAGTTTTCTGATAAGTTTTTAAGTGGATAAAGTTTTGTTCATGGTTGCAGTAGCTGAACAACCACCACAACCTGATCCCGACATCTTGAGAACCACAAGTGGAAGCTACTGGTGAAACAAGAAAGCCAAAACATCTCCGGGACCCACTACTAGTTACTGTTTGATTAAATTGAGTGAAATAATTTTGAAACAATCATAAATTAAACCAATTACAAAGTAACACCAATGAATTCAGACATTTGTTCAATTCACTGGTGGAAGAAAATACCAAGTTAAAAAAATCTCACATTAAATTGGAACACTGTATTGCGCGCTACAGTAGATAAATAGAAGAAATTAAACAGGTTTCAATTTATTTTTTGACAACTCCATTAACCACAAAATATTTTTTTTCCTTCTTGACGCGAAGGAAAAACATAGGGCTAGATAGGGAAATAAAGAACAAAATACAAGATACATATTCTGATGACTACAATGGCTTTGTGAAGAAAGCTTTAAATTCTGAATATTTATCGTCTTAATACTGATTTCACTGATCCACGTATTATTTATTGAAGTATATAATGCAAAATCTGACAATATCAATTGTCATAAAATAAAAGTCAACCGTAAAAATGTATAATTAAAACTTCTTCAGATGCTGTCGATTTGATATGTAACGACATAGTAGAAAAAGTATAAAAAAGTGTAAACTCTTTTACAAAAATTAAAAAATATGTTAAAACTGTTAAATTTACTAAGCCACGGTCACACAATGAATGCTTACAATATATTAAAAGAAGAAAACTACTAGCATAAAAAAAGTTTTAAGAATTCTGATGACCAGAATTTTAGAGGGTATGAAGTAAACATATTTGACTTATGTCAAATGAAAAAAGTCTCAAAAGACTCATGTCAAATTTGGTAACTTCATTTTTTTTTTTTTTTTTTTTTTTTTCCTTCTTCACTCTAGAAGGAGCATAGGGCTAGTGCATGATTTCTCATGCACTAGTTTCATAGCGTCATAGAGTTTAACTAGGTAGGTGACTAGCCTGCCGTAGTTTTATTTATATTAATTATTTGAGGTTATTAATATTTACTGTTTATTTTTCTTAGTTTTTAGTATCGAATATTATGAATATTTGAAAATTACTTGTATAATATTTATTAGTATTGCATATTAAGTTATAATAATATTGAATATAATTTTTATAGTGACCTGACCGGGGTTTGAACCCGAGACCCTTCGGTTAAAGGACCGGTGCCATAACCACTGCACCAATGGTCAGATAATGGTAACTTCATAATCTATTAATAAATCAGAGAAAAATTTGGAATATTGTTAAAAAAATTATCGATGGCCAAAATAATGATAATTCTTCAAACTTTTTCAATAAGTTTTTGAAAATGACATTTTCAATTGCAAATTTTCAAAATTTTCAATTTGTCAATGAAATTAAATAGCACGTATGCACTAAATATGACAAATGGTATCCTATTGATTTCCGCGTCTGAAAAACTGCAAACGATGGAGAGAACACTTTGAAGAATTTGGCTCCTCCGCAGAAAAGAATCCATAGCAAACGTTCGAAGCTACAAAAAATCGACATCTCGAATAGGCACAGACCTTACCACATAGTGAGAAGTTGTAGATAGAAATTATAGCGGGAGAGGCGGATGACTGGAGAGGTATAACCATCGTGAATACAGCCAACAAGGTGCTGCACTCATAGCCCTATCCTCAATTGAAATAAAAATAGATGAAACTATGAGATAAGAACAAGCCGCATTCACGAATCAAAGGGGATACATAGACAACTCGAACACCCTGAGAGTAATTGTGCAGCAGTGAATTAAATGCAAATGCACACCGTAAATAATATTGTACGACCCCGGAGATCTCTGAATAGTGCACGGATAATACGACAATTGACGAACCTCATACAGGCATTATTAAAACTACCGAAGTTAGAGTCCTCCATAATGATAAGTTGAGACAGATGTGAAACAGGGGTGCCCTCTTACACCGCTGCTTTTCAACATAGCCCTAGACACAAAAATGCAAAAATCAACAACTATTCCAAGGAGCATACAATGGCTTGAGGTGACTTTAAAAAGACATCTGAAGGATTTGGAATACGCAGACGACATCGCTCTGCAAGCCCACACACATTTAGACATGCAAGCAAAGCTGAATGAGCTGCATATATGAGCGCCAGAAGTTTGTTTGAAAATTAATACAAAATTAATACAAACCATATCACTCCGAATAAACAAAGCAAAATTTCCCCACTTCGTCATAGATGTCAATTCAGCTATTTCGGCAGTATAATGTCGATAACCAGAAGGGTCAAAGAAGACGTAGAAAAGAGGTTGAAGCTGGCAAAATTGGCACTTGGTAGATTACGACTCATCTGGAAGTCTTCACCCTGATCCAAAAATACAAAATTAAGAATTTTCAACACATGTGTTAAATCGGACTTGTTGCATATGCTCTGAAATATGTTACTCCGATACATTGCTAGCAAAAAGTAAATACACAAACAAAATACAGGTATGCATAAATAAAAGTCCAAGAATCATCTGTCGTGTATTCTGGCCAGGGGAATAAAAAATGGGGATTTGTAGGCCACATTGCGATGACCTGACAATTAAAAGGCAGGTATTGGAGAGTAACCCGGAAGAATGAAGAAGCGTTGAACGACCCAAGAATACATGGCAAAGAATAAATGACATCGGTGAGAATTAAAATGAATGGCCTCTAACAAAGTTCGTTGGCAAATCTTTATGAAAGATCTATGCTCCTAATGGGAGCAAATGAGGAACAAAAAAAGTGCACCTAATATGAGAACATAGAAAGCATTTAAATTACATGAAATAACTGTTTATTCGACTAAATTGTTAATAGACCAAATAAAAACAACTAGTTGTGCTGGTTTTGCTGGTATTTTATCAATAATTCTAAAAAAACTCTTATTTTGTGTAGTAACAATCAATTAATCAAAAATGTGCAAATATCAATATTCATAAAAATTGTGTATTGTTCTGCGATTTGGAAAAAGCATTTGAATCTGTAGATAGAAAAATATTGCTGAGAATATTATTATTTTATTTATTATTTGTTATTTATTTATACTTTGGTTAAACTAAGTAAATAAGAAATATTTTTCTTTTTTTTTTTTACCGAGAGGAAGGGTGAAAAATCTCGAAAGACACTGCCAGACGAAAAGCAGTAGTGTGGAACTTTAATCCACTAAAAAACACCCTCCTCAAAATAAACTATGAAACTAGTCGGAAACTTATTTACAAGCTTTTGATCTGGCACAATAGCGTACTTAGTACTCATTGTTCCAGATAAAAGTCTCTTAACAAAGTTTTGATTGTCAACCAATCGAGCCGTCTCGATGTTGACATGATTTAATTAACGCATTTTATGATTGGCTGCTTGCTTTTTAATTTAGTCTGTGACACTTAGGATCCCTGTGTATATCGGCATTACGTGAGATCCCTGTGTATATCGGCATTACAGAAATACCAAGGGGCGTTTACAATGTCCCGTAATACTCTATTTTGAAATCTTTGTATAGATTGGATATGAGTCTGCGTAGCGCAGCCCCATAACGGAATACCGTAAGCCCAGACAGGCTTAAATATTTGATTATATATCAAAACTTTGTTGTATATTGTCCTCCCCAAAAGCCATTCAAACTTTATGTATTCCTCCTCTAGTTGAGATCTCTTTTTCTTTATGTGCACCTTCCGTCTGAGCTTCGCGTCCAACGTCATTCCCAAATACTTCGCCGTGTTTGCGGGCGGAATCAAGACGCCATTTATTCGAACCGAAAATGAATTGTCAATTTTCCTATTAATGAAATTTACGTGTAGTGATTTCACCTCGTTAAGTTTTGTATTCCACTTTCTAGTCCATTTTGAGATCTCATAGCACGTGTATAGCAAGTATATAATAATATACTTGCTATACACGTTTAATATACCAAAAATATAATAGAACATACTGCTTTTTCTTCCAGTGAATTTTCTATTAGGTCAGTTATTCTATGAATCTGATCTATAGTTGAGTGGTTCCGGCGAAAACAAAATTGATGATGCGGGATTAACCTTTTACTTTCAATTATAGGCTGTAGTCTTCTCAATCTTATCAACAGTGTCTTAGTTGCTGCGATTCACGATTATATACGCGTTTGCTGCCACCTCTTTCTCGCCCGCCTGCTTCGTTTTACTTTTGCTAGTATATGTGAGGGATAGTCAATGCCCCCCTTCTAATAACATTAATTTTGGAACTACTCAAGCCACATTTTGAATAATTTTAGTAAAGTTTTCAGCCTCCTCATCCATGTGCTGGGTCGTTCTTATTCTTTTCCTTAGATCTATTTGTCGTTCAATCTCTAAGCGAAATCTTGACCAATCTCTAGTTCCATTTGTCAGCGCAGGTTTCGCTCTTTTCATAACTATATTTTCCTTAAGTTCAAGAATAACCACCGAATGATCGGAGTTAAGACCGTAGTTATCATGTACCTCAATGAAATTTTTCGCAATCCGTTTCGTTATGAAGAAATCTATTAAATCTGGACACTTATTAACATCGGTTGGCCAATACCTTGGCTTCGCAATAAAGTGAAAAAGGCACCCCGTGCCGCCAATTGCTGTCCTAAGTTCTCTTCCTCTAGTGGAAGTATGCCTTGAACCCCAATCAGTGTGCTTGGCGTTAAAGTCACACCCCAATATAAATCTATCGCCTAGGTCTGTCAGAACATCTTGAAACATTTCTTCCGTAATTTTAAATCTGGGGTGACAATATAATGCAGCCACTATAAATTTCTGCTTAGTCGAAGTGATCTGAACCGCTGTCATTTGCATTCCCTCGGTTTGCATCTGGTGCAGATCGCAATGCACCACATTTTCTTTTATTATTATCGCCGTTCTGCCCTTCGCTATATTTCCAGGGTGGTTCGAGTTGTAAATTCTATAACCTGGAAACCGAATCCTGCTTCTTAAGGTCATATGTGTTTCAGTTACGAGGCACACGTCTATATTCTGTGTATGCAGAAAAACTTCAAGCATGTCCTTTTTATTTGCAATACCATTGCAATTCCATGTTGCTATTTTAAAATTACCTCGTGCCATCATTTACCAGGTCTTTTGGTATTCGAATTTTTCCCTTCGCTCTCTAAAATGCTCAATCTCTGAGAGATTTTGTCCATCATATCTAGCATGTTCTGTATCATATTTTGTATTTTATACAAAACATTCACGTCACATCCCCTATAGTTTGCTGGGTGGGCCTCCAAGCAATTGGAACACTTTGCTGCAGTACTTTTTGGCTTACTACAATCTGATGTTAAGTGCCTGCCTGCACATTTAACACAATTCGGTTCTCTCTGCAAAATTAAATTTTTGTGTATGGCCATACCTTTGACACATTTTACACTGCGGAATGGTCCTATCCTTTCGAAGTGCCTCTATCCTAACTTTCATCCTGTTTATGTAATCGATTTCATAAATTTTTTTCATCTCTTCTTCATTTGAGAATGTTTACATAAACAGCGATAGAGGCATAATGTTTTTCCCATTTTCTATTATTTTTTTAATTATATTGGTTACATCTAAGATCTTGTAACCCCTAGAGCTTAGCTCTTCTTTTATATCTTCCGGTTTTCAACTGGGGTGAAGACCTCTTACCATGACTTTTATTGGTCTGGCCTACTTGTTTTCATAGGTATGCCATTCTAGTCCAGATCCATTCATGGCTCTGGTAAGATTCCTGTAGTCCATTTCGGAATTTACAATAAGCTTAAATTGATTGTTATTCATCATTTTAACCTTATAATTGATGTCCTTATTTTTCAATGTTGACTCTATTTGATTATAGTCAACCACATTACTTATGACTACTGGAGGGGGCCTAGAGTTTTTCGTGACATCGATCTGCGTTGATCGTCACCTGAACCACTTCCGGGGATGATTCCGCTTTTCTTTTTTTACTGGTCCTCTTTTGCTTTAGGATCCAATCTGTTTCTCTGGCGAGTTCTTCCTCATCTGAGTAGACGTCCAAAATTGGCCTCACCTGCTTTGCTTGTGGTGCAGCATCTTTTTCTTTATGACTACTCCCATTGGACATTTTGTTTGTAATTTGCCCATGTTTCTCTTTCCCTAGCTTCTCATTCTCCGCCCTCAGTTGAAGAACCTCGTTTTTCAAAGCTACACAGAGCTGTTAGAAATAGAGAAGCCACACAGAAATAAGAAATATGGCATTATTATTTAAAAAATCAAAATAGTGTAAATGCCACAAATTATGTAACTAACAGTGTTATTATTTAAATCTACAATTGCTTAATGCTACAACTAAAAAAATTTAATTTTCGCAACAATTTGTTTCAATCTACCATACTACATACTTAAAAGTATTTATAATAAATTTAAATTTACATTTTAATTTTACTATACATATTTATATTTATAATTTACCAAAAAGATTTGAATTAGAATTTTGAAATACACTGAACACAGATATAATATCAAATTAACAAATTATCAGCTAGTTAACAAATTATCTACCACACTATGCTCAAAACTTTAAAGACATTCCTTCACATTTTTAACCAAATTGTTTAAATTTCTAATAGCACGTATGTGTTCAGAAAGTTTATTATATGAGCGAACAATATTGTTTGATTGTGGTGTGACGGGGAAAGCTCATGATTGGTTTGGAAATTACTTACTACCATATATGCATAAAATAGAGACTGAATGAAACTGTATATTAACTATCTTCGACATTTAAAATCATTCATTCGTGCGGGTATCACAGAGTTTACACGTTCAACTATATCTATTCTTGTTTTTTGCTATATTAATAAATTAATTCATTGTAGGAATTTATTATTAAGATAACCTTTTAATACAAACGCTGTTTAATCTTTTTTATTTTAGTTCACACAGATTTTATTTACCCTGGTTATTAGCACACAGCTCATTTTTTACATTTTCTTACATGTTATATCTGCTTTTTCTAACCTTTTTCTGTCATCTACTTTGACAATCAGCAATATGACATTACATATTTTATAAAGACAAAACACGACGCAGACTGTGCCGCGCGTTGTTAATGCGAACAACTACTTAGAGTCTTACAATTCGACCATCCTGACCACAATTCGACCTCGAATTATATAACACTTTTATCACAATTACACAAAATTTAAGTTAGCATTTTACAAAACTTTTTTTTTCCGTATTGAATGACATTAAGTTACAAAAAAAAGCATAAAACTTTTAATTTATATAAAGTTCAAAAATAGTAATTTATTAAATGTTTTTTTCTTTTTTTCAACTATTTACAGATATACTTTTTTTTCTTCTTTTTTTTATTACTTTCTATACAGTCTAATTCTACGCAAGTCAAATATATCTGTAAAAGGTTTTTGTGTTAGCTGAAAGCCATCAATATCACGTACCAAATAACGATCATTATCAGTAACTTTATCTACCACATGGGGGCCTTTATACTTAGGGTTTAATTTTTTGTTAACACCAATAGTAGTATCAATATTAGTTATCATTACAAAATCACCCTCAGCATGTTAATTAGGTGGCTTTCTTTTCGTATTAAACTGTAATTCATTATAATTTTGCAACTTCCTTATAAGGCCTTCGCAACATCCCTTAAATTATCAAGTGCATCTCCACTATCATCCTTAAAAACAAAATTTTGCAAATATTCTGAAATTTTATCACTTAAAACACATCGATGATTTATGCCAAACAATAATTTAATGTTAATTGCAAACTCAACTTCATAAAGAACATTGTACAAATAAATATTGTTTTCTTTATTAACTAATTTTAAACTCGTAGGACCAATAATCCTAAATATACGTCCCATCTGACCATTCGCTTTAGAAAATCGACTAGCCACAATAATATGTTGGATATTATTTGAAGACAAAAAAGACTTAAATTTTTCAGAAGTGAAACATGTACCTCTATCGGCCAAATAGCTAATGACGGCTCAAATGAATTATCTTACAAAATTAAAATAGCATGAGACCTACTCAAAGCATCCACGTGTTGCATTTTTCGTCCCTCCCGATATTCGATAACATAATCATAATTCTGCATTTCCACTGCCAAACGACTAATCTTGGGATTTATTATTTGTTTTTTTAAAATCAAGAGCGTTAGAATCTGTAATTATTTTAAAACATCTCACTAAAAGATAAATTCGAAATCTCCGCAACGCACAAATAATGGCAAGGGTTTCCAACTCATATGAATGAAGGTTACTCTCCTGCTCCGTTGTTCTTTAAGAGAAGTAAAAAACCGGATGTTAACAATTATCGTCTCGTCTTTGCATGCAAATATCTCCAAAACCTATCAAACTACCATCGCAATGAACCTCAACATCTAACTTCGACGAAAATATGAATAAAACTAATTCCTCACTAACGAAAATAAAGGGGTTCGGATTAATATTTGCTAAATCTAAAAGCGGTTTTCCAGAAATACTAAAAGTCGGAACGAATTTCCTAAAATGAGAACACACACCAAAAAATCTTTAAAATTCCTTTAAATTCTTAGACGAAGGAACCTCACCAATAGCCGCGACGTTACTTCGGTAGGCTGAACACCATTCGCACTGACTGTATAACCTAAAAAATCTATTTCATGAAAGAAAAACTTACATTTTTGAATATTAATTTCAAGTAAATTATCAGATAAAATTTTTAATACGGACTTTAAAGCAAAAATATGATCATCAAACTTTTAAATTGCAATCAACAAATCGTCAATATATACACTTACTAACCCTTCATCTATTGTAGGCTTCAAAATTCTTTCAATATGTCTTTGGAACACGCAAGGCCCATTCTTAAGCCCAAATGGCATTTTCAAATACTCAAATTGACCTTTTGACGTTATAAAACTTGTATACCTTATAGAATCATGTGGCAAACCACTTTCAAAATCGATACAAGTAAAATATTTTTTTTTATTTAATCTATCAATAAGATCCTCGATTAGTGGTAACGGAAAATGTTCTCGCAATGTAAGACTATTTAACACGCGATAATCATCTTAAAGTCTATGTTCATCCCTATTCTTTTTTTCTCTAAAACAATTGCAGAACAAAATACAAAGTTACTTTCTTTAATAATTCCTCCACTTAAAAGATCTTTTAAAATATTATTTAACACATCCCGCTCGTAAAAAGAAATGACGCGGTTTGCCACTGAAATTTTAATGTCTTTCCAAATTTATTTTTATTTCACATTTTTCCTTAGGTTCTTTATTTATTTTCAAATCTGATTTATACTCATTAATATTTAAAGTAAACTTATTCTCCGTTTTTTGAGAATTTATTTATTCTATATTTAATAATTCTTTTTCAAAATTTGCTTTTTCTTCTATTGGTAATTTCACACCTAACATTTTTATTAAATCTCTACCTATTATAATTTCAGGTGAGATAAAAAAATTTTCAACTACTATTAAGTAAAATTTTTTAGTTTTCCAAAAATATTTAACCAGGTACGGAAGGTACCAAGTACTTTTAATTCCGAATTATTAATAACAAAATAAGATTTGCAATTACTTGCATTTCTATCATATTTATCAATATTTTTTTCTTTTATAATTGAGATGGCGCTACTTGTATCTACTAAAGCCTTTAATTTTATTTCTACTAATTTACCTGAAATCCCTTTGCTAATAAAAATTTCCACATTTTCTGTAAAATCAGCCGGATTAATCTCGTCAATATGTTGAATTGTTGCTGAAAGTTTTTTAATTCAATAAGTGAAAATACTGCTATACTACTAAAATAATTTTCATTCATATACAAAACCAAGAGTATTTCTAGGATTGCCAATATTTAGGATGAACGATTTATGCAATCTTTGAAATAAAGCAAAAATAAATTTCAAGAAAGGTTAACATAATGCTCGATTTTAAGGGTTAACTGTGTGAGTTAAGAAAAATAATTATGTTTTTTAATGGCATGGAATTTACCATTAGCTTCCAGCGTTTATAAAAATTTGAAAAAGCTTGTGGTTTCAGAAATAAAGGATGCCAAATATTCAAATTTTACAAATTTCGGGAGCTGATAACTTGAGAGGGGGTGGAGATGGGAAAAATTTTCTTCGAACGAAATAAACTATTTATAAATATCTAAGAGTTGCTAATTTCAGACTCCTGCAACGTACGGTGTGGAAGAAAAACAGTATCAAAAATTTGGGAAAAACGGGTTTTGGATAGCGGTAAATTTGTTTTTTTAAAGTTCAGAAATGGTATACCGCAATAGGGGTCCCACTAGCCACTATTTTTTTGCTTTAACAAAGTTTGAAAAATGCTCATGGGTTCACTGCAATTAGTGGTTAAAATATACCATTTTTAGGGTTTTAGGGAGATATAACTCTTAGAGGGTGGAAATTTTGTTCTACGGAAATAAGTTTGTAGTAAAGATCAATGTACATATAAAATTTTAGCTTTCTATCTTCAAGGATGTAGAAATTTTTTAAACAGACACACGTACAGACGGACGCACGGACAATCGGACGAACAGAGTGAAACTAATAAGCATTTTTTTTCAAAAATTTTTTGGAAAAGTGCGAAAAACAAATTAAGTTTTCATATTTTTTAAAATTTTGTCCTTTTTTGCCTTTTTTTGGCAGTCTATTGAAAAAAGTTTAGTTTACAATGTTTAATATATGAACTAAGGGATGATGCAAAAATTAATAATGACGAATTATTTGATGACATTGCGTATGTTACAAATTAAGAACATGCGGAAAAAATTGAAAAGTGGACAATACATCAATTGATTAAAGACGGGTAGAAATTTTTGGATATTTTAATGATAAAAATATAAAAGCATATTGAAACTTGTAGAATTTTCTTTGTTTTTGCCAGCTTAAAATACAACAACGAAAGAATATTTTCAACAGCAGTTAATAACGTTTATACTTGGGAAAAGTCCCAATCAAAAGTTATTGATTTAGAATCACTTTAAATGACAAAATATAATTTTCAATTGGACGTGCAAAACCTAAATAATTTTTTTCAAGTAATTATGGTCTATTAAACAACATACATTCTTAAAAAATATGAAAAATAATACAATATGGTAACTACGAGTACACAGATTAATCAACTTTTGGGATATATTAGACCTTTGCAGCTAGACCTTTTTGCGGGGCAATTTTTCATGTTTGCGTATATAAAGAGAAAAAGTCAACCAATTTCCTGGGAATATAATATTTAAATTCGGGGTGTTAAGACAATGAGTCTATCATGTTTTTTACAATATCTGATGGAATTTCTTGAAATTGGACACTTGAGTTTTGATTGTTGCTGAAACTAACTGCTGAACTATTCAGAGGATTCTGGTGGCACAAAACGACATTCTGCTGAGATCCAAATTTACACAAGTATGTTGGATAAGCTTTCAAAATGCATTTTTATAATCTTTTGTAACATTTTTACTAAACTAGGCAATATACATTGCGGCTGGTTATATGCTGATCACACCATATTTTCTTTTTTCCTATTATAGCAAAAATAGTATGATTGTAGTTTACATTACTTTTGAGTTTAAAAAATTTTTTTTATTTATCGTAATAAATTTATAAAACCAAAAAGTTGTACCTAATCTTTTATTCTGATGTCCAGAAGACTTATGTATTTCTTCACTTTATTAATGTTAATACAAATGTAGTTGTACTATAAATGGGAAAGTATTTCGATTTATAATAATTAATATATACATGATGGTTTGAAACTATAATTTCAACTAACTAACAATAGCTAAATAACTGAAATTATAATTTTTATCACATTTCTGAATTTCCTTATTTTTCTCCAAAACATATGATTATCGTAACTATATATTAAGTACCAAAAGCCCCTAAGCCAGATCACACTGAATGGAAATAAATTCCAAAATATTGAGACAAATTTAAGACATGAAAGTATACATCACACTGTAAGAAGTTTACTGTGCGAAGAAAAATTTAAAATTAAATCAGGCTCGCGACATATAAAAATTATATCCATATTGCGGCCCGGAAATAGTCATTGTAATTGATTTGAAGTGATCGTGAATTTTACATCACAAAATATGTATAACAATGTTGCAAATCTTTACGCCTTTTCATTTGGCTTTAGCACCTAGATAATGTTCACTAATAGTATATTAATTAAGAAGCTTCGCAGGAATACATTAATTTTGAAATCAAGGTACTGTACAATAAAAAAATTGTGTGTACCTACATAGCAATATACCGATGACAGGTGTAAGATTTATCGTTTTCAAATCATTATTTATTGCTTAATTATCTTCTCATTTCTACAACTTTGCTTTACATAATCTTCATGAGAAGGCGTTTTGCAGCTAATGTGATAATTTATGTAATTAACATAAAAGTTTCCGCATACAATTTTGCTCAAGGTTCAATGCCGTTCAAACTACGAAATGTTAAAAATATTGTAAATTTGTAACTTCGCCCGTAAACGATTTGAATGTTAATAATCTATTATGCTGGCGTTTCTTTCAGCTCAGGTTACATCCAAGTTGGTCTGGGGGTGCCTTGCTGCACTTATGGAGTTGGCATCGGAGAACAGAGTCACACTCATTTGGGTCATAGTCGCCATGCGGGCAACGAAATTGCCGATGGGCTGGCGCGGAGGGGATCTGAGGCTGAATTTGTGCAGCCGCTGCCTTTCTGCGGTCTGACTTCTTCCGGCGGGGAGGGGGGGGGGGGGAGGGTCAGGCTTGTCTACCTGCTCGCGGCGGAATGCGGCCGTCACTGGCGGGACACGAAAGGGTGCCGTCATGCGAAATTGTTTCTTTCGGCGTGCTCCGGCGGATTCGCCACGGAGTTGCTGGGAATGAGCAGGAGCCGGGTTCGCACTATTGCGAATTTCTTCACGAGGCACTGCCCAGCGAATACCACCTGCATAGGCTGGGGAAGTCGGGATCCCCCCTGTGCAGATTTTGTGGGGGATGAGACCGCCGTGCACATTCTCTGCGAATGTCCAGCACTGACTGTTCGGTGCCGCAATTGTCTTGGACATGGGTCCCTAAGTGTTTGGGAACTGTTGTCCAACTTCCTTAGGGATATCTTCGTCTTTGTGGTTGGGACGGGGATATTATAGATGGCAGCGTGGGGAGGCTACAATAAGTCAAGAATGGTTGCGGTGGCTTAGGGGGTTTCTCCTGCCCTACTCGGTTCCCTTGAAATCTACAATCTACAATCTAATAATCTATTAGCAGAAAAATAGTACTTAGGATCTGTTACGCATAAATGTATGTTTCGCAAATATTTTTTTTCGTTTTTTCTCAATGTTTTTTCTTTTTGTGTACGTTATTTCTCGCTATCGTAAATCTGTTTACAGTTTGTGTATATATATTAATATATGGATATATCCCATTCAAAAATTTCTACTTTTTTTAATAAATTGGCTATGAGAAAATTTACTAACAAATTTTCTCATTAAAACCCAATATTTCTGTTTACCAAATTTTTTTTATTTTAATTAATCAAATTATGAGAAAAAATTATTAAACAAAATTTTCTCCTTGTTATTTAACGCTTTTATTTTTTTTTATAATTCAATTCTACAAAATTAACAAAATTATTAAAATCCAATTTTTGTTTTTCAACAAAAATCAAAGGACACGTTTTATCGCGAAGTAAATTTTCTCACAGGTAAAATTACTGACTTTTGTCGAATTAACCACTATAAATAATTCTAATTTTTCAATCAAAAGTCAGTCTTTCTAGTTGGTACTAATCAAAGTCAATCTTTCTCCGGTTCTAAAAATTCAACATACAAGTTTTATAAAATAATAATACAAAAATCTGATGTGGTCAGCACATAACCGACCGCATTGTGTATTGTCTAGTTAAATGAAAGTGTTACAGAATATTATAAAAATGTCTGTTAAATACTTTTTTCCAATTTTTAGGACATTAGTAAGCTTATAGTTAACAATCTTAGAAAAATGTAAATTTGGCTCTTAGTAGAGTTTCGCTTTGTGCTACCCGAATTCCCTGAAATGCTCGCCAATTAGTTTTGGTAACAACCAGAACTCAAATATCAAATTTCAAGAAATTCCATCAATTCGTTCCGTAGATATGGTGAAAAATGTAAAATCGGCCCGCAGATCAGTTTTTGAACCCTGATCTTTCCAAAAAAATTTATATGTTCTTTTTTTTAATACAAGGAATTTATATATTAAATTTGAATGAAATCCGTTGATTATTTCTCTTTTATACCCAAAAATGTATATTTGGCCCGTAGCAAGCGTCCAGTTGCTGACGCCTGATTTTTTCCAAAAGTAAGGGGGTTTCGCGGACGGTCGAGTGAAACTTATATACGCCGTTTCAAGTAAATCGGTTGAATATTTTCTTCAAAATAATCAAAAATGTAAAACAGGCCCGCTAAAAAGTGCAGTTCCCGAGGCCTGATTTATTCCAAAATTTGATCAATCCGTGCCATGGTCATTTTTAAATAAACTTATATATAAAATTTCATCCAAATCGGTTCAGCCGAACTTGAGATACACGCGTGCACACACAGACCAACAGACTGATAAACCGACAGGTTGCTAAAAATAGTTTTTTTGCACTTCCCTACCACGGAGAAGTGCATTCCCACCGAAAACTCGATATGCAAAATTTGTTGCCATCACACAACCTACCTATTGTATACACAATCCGGTCGGTAACTAGTAAATGTTATAAAGAAATATACAAATTTTATAAAATAATTATATAACGAGTAAATGTTATAAAAAAATATACAAATTTCATGAAATAATCATACAACCAGTAAATGTTGTGAAGAAATATTCAAATTTTATAAATTATTATACAAGCAGTTAATGTTATAAAGAAACTAGCCGTGTGTGCTTACATTGCGAGCCTCGCAAGTATTATGTCCGTTGTTTTGAAATTGTGTTCCATTCTGTGTGTGAGATATTTTAAGTTTACTTTTTTTCTTCAAAAACACACCCGTAATATACATATAGATATGCTTTTTTCCTAATAAATAACAAGATAAAACTTAAAATAAGAAAAGTTCTTAAAAGTAATTACCAAAAAATACATAATTAAACAAATAATTAGTTCGTTTGAGATCTTATATCTTTTGAGTAATATATTTCAGAACTTCGCTTTGAGGTATGTCACATAAAATCGTTAACTACTCTTGGCAATAAGCACTTGAAGCGATCAATTACTATTTACGCATAAAATAATTCGCTACTAAAATCCATGCACGTATGTATTTGGATTTAGTAATACATGCGAATAAAACGCGTGAATGTATAATTAGTTAATATTAATACTATATAGCGTAATGCGTACATCATTCGATTTCTATCCAAAAACTCTCAGGTTCGAACCCTGAAAAATGCGGTTTGTCAGATGAACTTTTTTTTTATCGATAATTTTATTTTTTTCTATTCTTATTTAAAATGAAATTAAAAAAGCTCTACCCATAAAAATCAGTATCATCGAGTTTCCGTTTAAAATATGTTTTTGAAAATACCCTATTTGTAAAATGTTTGGTGCAATAGAATAATACTTTCTTATTAAATTTTGTCCAAAAAATATATTGTCAAGAAATTTAATGTACTCGTACACTTATGCTTTGCTTACTAATACATTTTGGGGCAGATCGGGAAAAGAATATAATATTAAATGTTTACGTACATACTTATTACAAAACAATGTACATTTTATTAAGTCTTTACAATTTTCTTAAGAAAGTGTTCACTTTTTGTTATAACTCACACTTCCAAAACACAATTTATATAGAATACTTATACTACCAAAAGTAAATAAAGATTACCCCTACAGGATGTTGTACCATTTTGAAAAAAGCGGTCCCAGAGCATCTTGGGAAAAGATGAAGGGAAAGGGTAGGTGGAATTAATGATTTTCTGGGACCCTAGAAGCGAAACCCTATCTAATACCTTTAGTGCCATGTCTCTAGTCCTTCTCGAAGTACCCGTACTTTTTGACACCTTAGAAGTAACTACATATATAAAATAAATAAAACTCTTCTAATATATTTACAAAAACTGTATAAAGTGTAAATGAGTTTAATAAAAAGAAAAGGCTACAATAAAAAAAAAGAAGAAGCAGAAAATTTAAATGGGTTTTTATTTTTATTTTGGTTTTTATTGAATCGATTAACACAAAACTGGCGCAGTCGGTAGAAAACCGACATTGCGATTAGCGAACATAATGAACATTAAAGCAGTGACATTTGTTTAAGTGTTTTTATCGGTACTAACGAATTGAAAGGCGATTAATCGAAAAGTCCGTCTAAATATAATTAAATAAACTAAATCAATTGAAAATCTTTTACCCGAGGGGATTTTTTTTGTTTTGGAGGGTTCTACCCATTTGGAGGGAATCAAAACAAAAAAAGTAAAAGAAAAAAAAAGTTTATCACACACAAACTTTAAAAAACAAACACAATTCTTTTTCTCTAACTCTTTAAAAACTAAATAATGGCTTTAACCTTTAGCAACATTGTTAAAGAAGCCCGGTCTGTTCAAAATTTTACTGGAGTTGACACCTACTCCTTAAAATCGTTTATAACAGACACTCTGCTAATACTAGTAACAGAAGAAAATGCAAAAGCCCACATCTACAGAATTCTTCAATCAAATATTCAAGGAAGAGCGGAAATGTCAATCAGAAGACTCCAGAATCCAATTTGGCGTAACAGAATCGTATTTACACCTGAAGGAACAGGCTAACCAAGCCAACGAAAGAACCGTAAGTAATTTATACAATAGATTAAGTATTTTATTAGACAAATTAAATATAAAGTATTCCTTGGATCCCAGTATCAATAGAATTCAACTCGTCAAATAATGAAAAATCCATTTTTGAAAAGTTTTTGTCAAAAATACATCGGGTTGATGCAATGTTCATTAGAACAAGAAACCTACAAAGTTTAGAAGAGGTCTACCAGTCTAGAATCTTATTGAAACTAGAATTAGTAAAACAATTCAGAATGCCTTAAAAAAATAAATTTATTAATACGCAGTTAAATTCAATAGATCAAGTGAAAGCGATTACCGACGTATTTATTTTCAGGGAATCTCTCAGTTTAACGGCAAAAATAATCCTAATAATTCTAGTTCTCAACCTAACAATAAATGCAGCTCACAAATCAATTTTAAAAACAATCACCAGTATAACAACTCGAGAAACAGCTATTCTCAGTTCGGCCAAAACAATTCGGGTAATTTTTAAACAAATTGTTCTGGAAATTCTTTTCACCACCTCTAATAGCCGATTACCCATAGCAACTCTGACAGTTGAGAGATAGAGGGTGGATTGCCTAATCAACAGCGGTGCAGCAACTTATTTGATCGACCATTTTTAGAAAACTGAGTAACCTCATAGAATTAAATACGATTTCTGGCAACCTCATATGTTATAACGAAATTATAATGGGGGTTCCGTCCGTATTTCATAAAACCACTTTTATGTCATGGAAAGTTACGAATCTTTCAAACAAAAACTTTAGCACTATCATAGTGCTAAAGTTTTTGTTTGATTAAATATACTTCAACCAATAGGGGCTTAGATTGACTTACTCAACGGTGAGATTGAAGCAAATGGAAATAAAATTAATTTTAACTACTCTTTTCCTATTGAAAATGTATATCAACTCGAAATTTTGCTGTTAAACAACCACGAGTTATTTGAGAGAAATTTGATTAAAAAATGATAATTTAAGAACGGAGAAAGAGGTGAATTTGAAAATAAGGTTATTTGCAAATCGGGATCTCTTTCTCAGGGAAGAACTACTTCCTCTCAACCAATATATAGCAAAACATACAGGTATCCTAAGATCCACGAAGAAGAGCTGAATAAATAAATTGGGAAAATGATAGAGCAACATATAATACAACGTTCTAGTATTCCTTATAACAGCCCTATACGGATGCTGGAACATAAAAGTGGCAGTAGTAATCCACTATCGCAAATTAAATGAAATTCTAACCGACAAGAAGTTCCACATTCTTTTCCAAAAGTTCCCAACATAGAATAAACAAACTGGGTCGCGTCCAATACTTTTCAACCTTAGATCTTGCTAAGGGTTCTCACCAGATCTTGGTTGACAAAAAATATAGAGCTACAAGCGCATTTTCAACTCTTCATGGTCATTTTAAATTTAAACGAATGCCGTTCGGACTCAAAACCGCGCCCGCTGCGTTTCAAAGGACGATCAATCACGTCTTGAGAAATCATATAAATAAAAGTTGTATCGTCTATCTTTATGACATCTTCATATTCTCAAGATCTCTCCAAGAGCATGTTGAAGCAATAAAAGAAATATTCGGTTAGTTAAGAAAATACTATCTTAAGATCAAAATTGACAAATGCAATTTTTTTCGAAGTCAACAGAATACTTAGATCATATTTTAAATCGAGAAGGTATTAAATCAAACGAAAACAAGATTGAAATAACAAAAAATTTATAACTTCCCAAAACTTGTATACAAATTAAAAGCTTCCTTGGAATAATGGGCTGCTACCGTAAATTCATTAAGGACTTCGCTAAGTTAGCACAATCTCTGACAAGGTGTTTTAAAAATTGTAGTACAATTAACTTAATTGATATCCTATATAAGGATTCTCCTAGAAAATTGAAAAAATTAATGACCTATATTAAGATATCCTGGTATCAAAAAAAAATTTACTTCAGTAACTGACGCTTCGAACTACGCTACTGGTACCGTGCTACAACGGACACACCATTTGTTACGCAAGTCCAACCTTAAATGACCACGAGACCAGATACTAAATTATAGAAAAGGAATTGCTCGCAACTACTTGGGCAACTAAATACTTCAGGCACTATCTCTTTGAGGTAAAGTTTACAATAAGAACTGATAATCGGCTATTAGTATGGCTTAACTGTTTTAAAGAACCTGATTCGAAGCTACAGCGTTGGAAGATAACACTCAAGGAATACGACTTTAACATCGAATTTGTAAAGGGTAAAGGAAGTAAAGTCGCCGACTTACTGAGTCGAATAAACTCTGGGACACAAAAATTAATAATGCAGAACTACAACCTAGTCTCACGGAAGCAAAAATAAATACACCAAAAGTGCCCGCCAGAAATTGTACGAAGAGAAAAGTCCTACCATTAGATCCAATTTTCATTACAATAAAAAGAATGAAGAAATATGCTTAAATAAAACCTAAAGAAGTCGAAATTGGTGCAATAAACGAGAACAATTCTGACATGGCAACAATTTATAGTGGCACCGAAAATTTGGGTGGTCACATTTCCGTTTTAGATAATGTTATTATTAAATATTTAACGCAAATCTATCTCGTAAAGGAAAAACGTGAGGAGTTTGTAATATAAATATAACATTTTTAGACAAATATATATTTCAGGAGATAAGCTTAACAATGATACTGCTTTAAATGATTTGTTTAGAGGGGGTTTATTCAGAGTTAGAGGAGCAACAATATAACATTCTACAACAAAAATTAATTAAATTGTTTTCTAACGATCCTAACATTAAGTTCGTAAAATGCAAATGTAGGGTATTTAATTTGGGAAGCGGAGACGCTGGCTTCAAATATAAAAAAGGGAACACAGAGGCATTATAGAAAAGTACAATGAACTAAAGAGTAAGTATTTCTACCTCAAGTTTAAAGAATTAATTCATATATACGCCAACAATTGCGAAATATGTAGCATGGCAAAATATAACAGAGGACCTGACAGATATAAATTCGAAATTACTGGAACTCCTTCGGAACCAAACGAAATACTACATGGCGATTTGTTCTTCTGTTATATATAGGTTTGCTTGACAATTCTCGATAAGTTTACAAAAAACCTTATGGTTCAAACACTGAACAACCGTAATTCCACAGTAATAATAGCATTAAAAATTAGATTCGCCTTATTCGGCAACCCAAAAAAATTCGTTTTTGACAACTATTAACATAAAGGATTTTTTAAGGGTCGAATAAGTTGAAGCAAATTTCACTTCACCTCGCTCTCACACCGGGAACTCTACCATTAGAAGCACAAAATTAGAAGAAAAATCTATATTAACCCCATATGAAAAAGTTTTGTTCGCTGTTGAAATCTGCAATAATAGTATTCATTCAGTGAAGTTTCGAGAATAGATTTTCTCAAAAATAACGTCTCCAATTTAAATATTATTAAGAAAAGATTAGAAAGGATCAAAAATCCGTCAGAACCCCTACCACTGAACTGATATCCTCCCTTCTTAAAGAGATCAGATCACTTGTGCGACGTAAATCCAGCTTTGACCACAAATTCCTTGTCTCGTTACACATTGCTCCATTAGTCCATCTAAGGTTGGTGTGCTCCACTGCCGCGTTGCGCAGTAGCAGCCCGTAGTTCTTAGAGGCATGCGCAAGTTTTCCCTTTAAGGTGGAAACCTCAGATTAGTTCCATGTCCCGCAAGCTCGTCCGCCTTGCAATTCCCCGGAACCCCATTTTGTCCGGGACCCAGATCAAGTTTATTTCGAACTGCCCCGCCATCTCGTTAAATCTGCAGACGACCCACAGTCCCGGGCCGTTCAAGACGTGGAGACCTCAAAACTCAGTGCCCTTATCTGATACGACATTGCTACCAAGCCAGCGCAGAGCCTCCCCAATTGCGACCATCTCGGCCTGAAATACCCTGCAGTGGTCCGGCAGACGGAAGAAGAGCTCAACATTTAATTGCTCAGAATAAACCCCTGACTCAACCCTCCTTAGAGTTTGGATCCGTCCATGTAAAAATGAACCGATCCGCCTTCAGCAGCTCCCTCATTTAGTCAGGCTTCCCTAAGCGGAATCGAGGTCCCAAAGTTCCTCGTACAAAAGTACATGTGCAAGTTCCAGTACAAAAAGTGGAGTAAAGTATTAAGAAAATAACGTTTCGTAGTAAAAGACAGGGCCTTATAAACGTAGGCGGAAAAATAGCTAATTGGTTGTTTGGCGTGACGATAGGGTTGAGATCGAAAAACATCTAAGTATTATCGACTTAAATAACCAACATTCTATTACTAACCTAAACAACCAAATTAAAATTACCACGGGTCTGCAAAACAACATAAATATTTTAAAGGATCGTATAACACGAAATCAAGTTTTAGCACTTCAAACATTAAATCAAACAACAGTCCTCACCCGTAAAAGCATTAAAAACCTACTTTTTCTTTCCTTACTGACTGATATTAGCCTGTTAAACTTTGAAATTGATAAAATTCAACCCAACATCGTTTTTGCAAAAGAAAATACAATGAGTGAAATTGAAATATTTAGATGTAAATATATTTAGACATATATAAAAAAATCAAAAGCTCTCTTTTAAAATATGACAATAAATTTGTATTTGTAGTACTAATTCCAAACCTCACTAAAGAACCTGATATAAAATATATAATATTATCTACACCAAACAAAACCACAAAAAAATAAAGTTGGGTCAAACCAATGGTTTGTATTGTAGCACTTTTCCCTTCAACAAGTGAAAATTCTGCTTTTAAATACAGTCTATGTATACCTATCACACTATTAAAATTATTTTCATTCATATACAAAACTATTTCTAGGATTGCATATATTTAGGATGACGCATATATGCAGTCTTTGAAATAAAGCAAAAATTAATATAACAAGGGGTTAACAAAATGCTCGATTTTAAGGGTTAATTGTGTGAGTTAAGAAAAATAATTATATTTTTTAATTTCAAGGAATTTACCGTTAGCTTTTTGCGTTTATAAAAATTTGGAAAAGCTTGCGGTTTCGGAAATATAAGGTGTCAAAAATTCAAATTTTACGAATTTCAAGAGGTGATAACTTGAGAGGGGGTGGAGATGGAAAAAAATTTTCTTCTAACAAAATGAACTATTTATTAATATCTAAAAGCTCCTAAAATTTCAAGCTTCTACAGGCTGGGGTCTAGAAGAAAAACGACATCAAAAATTTGGAAAAAAAGGACTTTAAATAACGGTAAATTTGAGCGGCCATTTTGTTTTTCTTAAGTTGAACTATAGTATACCGCGCAAGGGGAAGCAAGCCACTGCCTTTCTGCGTTTGCAAAATTTCAAAAATGCTTATGGTTTCATTGCAACAAATATTTAAAAAAGGCCATTTTTAGGGTTTTTGGGGGGGTATAACTTCTAGAGGGGGGGAGATAGGTAAAAATTTTGTTCTACGGAAACAAGTTTCTAGTGAAGATCTATGTACGTATTAAATTTCAGCTTTCTATCTTCAAAGGTGTAGAAGTTTTGTAAACAGACACACGGACAGACGGACGGACGGACGGACGGACGGACAGAGTGAAACTAATAAGCACTTTTTTCAAAAAAATTTTTGGAAAAGTGCTAAAAACTAACACCAGCAAATAAATGTATTAATAGCTTATTCGAAGAAAATGATAAAAATATCCAAAATATAATAAAAGAAAATATCGAATTCCTCGAAATATCAAATCACATGATTTTATTTAAAAATTGTAAAAACTATTCACTAAACAATGACTGTGATCATTCTAAATATATAATAAGAGAAAACAACATTGTAGAATTTCATAATTGTTCAATACGAATTAATTATATAACATTTTCTATCAATGCTATCAATGTAAAATCAAATCAAATCATGTCGTTACACCAAATTATTAAAATATTCCAAATGTAAGCTTGAAATTAAAATTAAAGATATAAAAATAAAACAAATAGAAAATATCAGAAAAATTAATGAAAATAAAAACAAAACAAATAATCTATTATATTTAACCATTTTAGGTTCAACAATCATAATTCTTATTATTACGTTCTGTACTTTAAAAATTTTCATAAAAACTAAAGAACCAAAGAACGATAATCCAAAAAAAATTAACACTCAGGAGAGTATCCAACTTAACGATCGGGGGATTATATATCTCAATTCCGTAAAATTAACAAACTTATTAAAATCCAATTTTTGTTTTTCAACAAAAATTAGATGACATGCGAAGTAAATTTTCTCACAGGTAAAATCAGTCTTTCTAATTGGTACTAATAAAGCCAATCTTTCTTCGGTTCCAAAAATTCAATACACAAGTTTTATAAAATAATAATACGAGTACAACTAGTAAATGTTATAAAAAAATATACAAATTTCATAAAATAATCATACAACCAGCAAATGTTGTAAAGAAATATACAGATTTTATAAATTATTATACAAAAAATTAATGTTATAAAAAAATAAATAAGACTCTTCCAATATATTTAAAAGGACTATATAAAGTGTAAATATAAGTTTAAAAAGAGAAAAAGGCTAGAATAAAAAAAAGAAAAGCAGAATCTGTTAAATTGATACAAAACTTGTATTACATACCTATTAGATATAATATATCTTGAAGTATGTAAAACTTGTTATATAATCTTTACGAGTTAACAAATCTTCCTGAGATAAATTGAAATAAAATAAATATTTTTCCTCGTTCCTCTTTCTTGTTAATTTAGTTCCTAAAAGGTGTTCCTTGTTAACTATCTTAGTTATTAAAGAGTTATCTAGCAAAGTGAGACTCTTGTGAAGAGAAAAACGAAACACGTACAGAAAACAATTTTTCTTAAATTTCCATTTCAATATGCTCAAAAAACATTATAGCAAACCCATATTTTTATAAAATTTAGAAAACTTTTTAAAAATATTATATTACTTAGTGGAAATAGGGAATAAAGATTTGTGTCTGCCTATTTTAACGCTTCAAATAATTTAACTGAGCAATAATAATCTGGAACGCAAAAAATACCGGAAAATAAAGTCACTTGAAAAAATGAACTCTAAGGTAAAGACGAGCACCGTTGAACCTAGTGTTATGGGGTTAGAACTTTGGTGATGAGTGATGAACTCTAAAGTAAAGCCGCCGCCCAGTTTTTGATTTAATGAATAATTAATTAGATGATCGTGGAAAGCTTTTTAGTATTAGATAAAATATAGGTGATCAAGTTTTTAAACAAAAGCTTTTTATAGTAAATGTATGATATACGTTAATATTTATCATAATTTTAATTCATGCTTTATTGTAAATATTGATGTAAAGTAAATGATGTGCTGACGTTTGATATTAGGTTGAATAATTAGGAAATATAGTAAAAATTTGTTTAGTGTTAGCAATTAAATGAATTGAAGAAGAACAGGTGTTGTTATAAATTTAATTGATGCCATACCGTAAATATTTACGCAAATGAGGTGTGCATAAACTTAGAAATAAAACGCGTTGGGTAATAAGAATATTTTTTGTAGTGTATTATAATAAAGAGAATATTATATTGTAATGTTAGTGCGAAATTAATCCTCTTTCGGTGAAGTCGTCTGAGATTTTGCTCTGAATGTGCTTATAATCGTTTCATCATGAGATCGGTCCATTAATAAGAAAATATAGATTAGTGAAAAAAAAGAATATATGAATTGAAAAAATTTTGTTTTAAGTAAATACTATATAATTGAATAAAAGTTAAGAGAAACTGCTCGCAAATAGGTAACAGTTTACTATGCTAAATATGCTGCTTATTTCTTCTGGAACTGCGAGCAATATTATTTTCAATTAAACAAAAAGAGAAAGAAAATAAGAAATTTTATGATCAGTAATTTTTTTTTAAATTGATACAATTCTTTGCTACTATAGTGTTTGATGCTTGTCCGCTTTATGGAAAATCTGTTACAGATGTGCAGGAGCACAGACATCTATATTCTCAAGACTACGTAATGCACAATTTACTAATACATACATACGGTGTATTCAAAGTTGGTCATTATACTTTTTGTTAAGAAATATATTCTTATATTAGGTATTTTCGAATAAAATGGAAATTTTCATGGTGATTTTGGATGTTTGAAAATAAAAAACTATTAAATACAGAAAATATGCAGAAATTATTTTATTTTGTTTAAATATTAACAAAATTAAATTTTTTGTTTTTACTTACTTATTCCAGGTAACAAATTAAATTATAATAAATTACAGGTAACAAAATATTTTTCAGTTAAAACCAAAATAAGAAATACATAACAAAATTGTTTTTGAAAAAACTACATGACATATTTACATAAAAAAATAAGATTTTTAATCAATATTTCTTAAAACTAGTAATATTTAACGAGAAAAACAATTCATTTTATGACATACATGTGCCTATGTATTCAACTAAATTCACAAAATTTTTTAATTTTCTTTTATAAGAGATTAAATTACATACTTATTTAAATTGTTAAAATCTTAACATTAGTTAGTACTTGATTAAAATATTATATTTACCACAGGCAACAAAATAAAATTTAAAGTTCTTACTAATTAAAAACACTTCGGTGGTGTAGAACTTCTTTTTTCTAATGCTTGTATCCATTTGTCCCTGATGACTTTGTTCTTTGGCAAAGTAAATGAAGGTATAGCATTTACGTTCTCCTTTTCTCGTAGACTATTGCTTCTGCATCAAATCGTAAACGTAATTAAATATACTACGAGTATTATATTTTATTTAAATATGATTACAATAGAAACATTAAAAAGTACACCGAATCTTATTAATTTATTAAGTCATTTTTTCTTTGTAAATAAACTAGTACAATTTTTTCAAAATCCACCTTCTTTTTTACTAAATATTACAAACAAAATATAAAATTTAATTAATATAACTTATAAATCTTCATTTTATTTAAAAACACAAATAACAGATATAATTTTTCACTAAATTTAAATTAAAATTAAATTTTAAACAGCAAGTAAATCGTACGAAATTTATATATGGACTAAAGAAATGAATAGTCTTTTTTCTGAACAAAAAACTTTGGATACACACATATGCAAAAATATTAAGACGTCTTGTATATTATAGGAGTCTATGGCAGGAGGCATGAGCTTGTGATGGCTTATGTAATAGCTGGTTTCATTCCGCATGTTTGGGTATTAACTCCAAAGTCCATGAAAAAAGGAGTGATATCAAACATTATTTTGTATGGATGTGTACTGCTTGCAAGTCAAATCAATTGGCAAATAATAATGCAATTAAAGATCTTGTCTGGGCAATATCAGATGTAAAGAGTAAATTCGATAACATGGGCAACAAATATCGGAAACTAATAGACAAGACATGACATATGCAAATGTCATATTGTTATTATTGCCCTGCTATAATAATAAAACCTAAAAGACATTACCAGACCTCGAATGAAACTGAAAGGGGTGTGAAAAATATATTAAAACCCAATTCACTCAAAGTATCAATAAAGAGTTTTAGAAAAGTCGGCAGCGGAGGAGTGTTTATTAGACCCGAGTTAAATAATTTAAACTCAAGGAGAATTTAAAATGCCGCCAAAAGAGACTTAGAGCGAATTATGAATTAAAAAACGTAAACGTAGAAAACCAAGGTTTAAAATCAATAACTTAGAGGAAAATGCAAGAGTGATAGCGATATAACAAATGATTGAAAGCTCAGAATGTACTTATTGATGATAGCAATAGACGAAATAGTCAAATAATTTGGAAAAAACTCGAATTTGTCAAAAATAATTAAAAAAACGTAAGTTTGATATGATTAAAAAAATCAATTAGAAATATTTAAACATTGAGCGGAGATCATATTTTATCAAAGACCATATATGCCAACCTTTTTATCACATTAAGAGTAGATGTAATAAGTCACCTATATGTGGCAAATATACCAATAATCACAACACTTGCGAGTGCAAATATAGACAAGGAGCTGTGCAAGTTACCAAATTTGAAAATGAGGCCTTGTCCAAATTTTGTCTCATTTATATAAAAAATATAACTTATTTTTTTTCAAATTTTTTGAAAAATTAATATGAAAATTTGATCCATACGCTAACGATTTTTGATATGGATCAGAATGCGTCCCAAATGGAGTTTTAAGTGGAGGTGAATCAGAACGACGCCGTTACCTACGAAACTATAACTTACGGCTTATAGAAGTGAAAATACGAACTTAAATGAGTTTAATGAACTGACAACGGATATTGCGAAAAAATATATTAACTTGCTATACATTTGTGACATTAACATTGATCTCCTGAAAAATAATCAGAAATATTCATGTCACAACAATGTCAAAAATATACGCAAAAATAATCAATGTTAGATTCGTGGAATTTATTAAAAACTCCTGTGGTCAATAACACAGTAAGTGTTATGTTTTTCATAGATGGACACTTGGTCCTACTCTGTATCTTTTGTATATACAGAACATGTATATACTCGTATTATTGGTGGTAGACAATTTGAAGGCGAACTACAAAATTTATGCTGACGAATCATGTTTACTCTATTCGACTACTAACCAACGTTAGCTGGAATGCATTCTAAATGATGATTTAGAAAAATTTTACAGTTGGGTGGCTGATAATAAACTAACCATTCGTATGGTGGTAAAACTAGATATTAAAATAGCACGGCCAATTTTAAATGCTTATATTATCTCACATATAAGATGTAATACTTCTATATGGGGAAGCTGTACGAGGGTCCTGATCAACAACGTCGGTAATGTGATTATATATAGTAAAGGCTCTCAAAATGCTATTCAACTATGATAGACTTACCCCAACACGCACTGTTTATTACGAAATGAAATTATTGAAATTATTACGTTTGAAAGAATCAAATTTGTGCATAAAGTAGAGATTCTCGTAGATTCTAAGGGAACCGAGTGGGACAGGAGTAACCCCCCAAGCCACCGCAGCCATTTTTGACTTATTGTAGCCCCTCCACTCTCCCGTCTATAATATCCGCGTCCCAATCACAAACCCGGAGATATCCCTAAGGGAGTTGGACAACAGTTCCCGAACACTTAGGGACCCAAGACAATTGCGGCGCCGAACAGCCAGTGCCGGACAGTCGCAGAGAATGTGCACGGCGGTCCCATCGCCACCCTCACAAAATCTGCACAGGGGGAGCCCGACTTCCCCAGCCTATGCAGGTGGTAATTCACTGGGCAGTGCCCCGTGAAGAAATTCGCAATAGTGCGAACCCGGCTCCTGCTCATTCCCAGCAACTCCGCGGCGAATCCGCCGGAGCACGCCGAAAGAAGCACTTTCGCATGATGGCACCCCTTCGTGTCTCGCCAGTGACGGCCGCATTCAACCGCGAGCAGGCAGGCAATACTTCACCTCTCCCGAGTAACTAATACGTTCACCAAACAGAATTGGACTCGTTAATCTGTCCCTGCTTCTGCGTCTGGTGGAGGCGACTAAAGTGCTCTTGCTTGGATTTATATTTAACTCAACGCCTTTGCACCACCTTTCCACAGCACGTAAATTTTGCTGTAGAAGATCAGAAATAGTGCTCTCAAATTTTCCCCGCACGACGAAGGCCACATCATCGGCGTATCTCCAGACACGCGCCACGGAGCCCCTGAGAGCAGCGATTAGATCATCCACTACAATGGACCACAGGAGAGGCGAAATAACCCCGCCCTGCGGACATCCTTTTGCAGCGGAGATGAAGAGTATATCGTCAGCTATGGTGGACTTAATAATCCTATCCTGTAGCATCCGATTTACCCATCTGCTAGTTGTCGCATCAATCCCTCGTTTGTGCAACGACTCACAGATGACATGATATGGGGTGTTGTCAAAAGCTCCCTCTATATCAAGGAAGCAGCCAACTTCCACCTCCCGTACCTCCATTGAGTTTTCAAGGACCCCCACCAGATTCTGCAGAGCGAGTACAGTAGACCTTACCGACTGATAGGCGTACTGAGATTCATGCAAGGGATTGCTTCCCAGTACATCGTCCCGCATAAATCTATCAATCAATTTTTCCATTGCTTTCAATAGAAAAGGAGTAAGGCTGATTGGACGGAAAGACCTTGAGTGGTTGCTTGGTCGCTTACCCACCTTCGGAATATACGTCACTTTAGCCACCCTCCATGCCTGAGGGATGTAACCTCAAGCATAGCTGGCACGAAAAATTTCCAACAGTGCTCTGGCGATGTGTTGGAGACCCCTCTGCAAAAATGCAGGATATATCCCGTCATAACCTGGAGATTTGAAGGGCCTGAAAGAGAAAACAGCCCATCTAATCCTGCCCATCGTGAAGACTAGACGGGATCGTTGCCAGTCATCGCTCCTGGGCCAGATGCCCTCGGTTCAATGACCGCATTTGAGTGATTCCGAAGAATCTCCAAGTCAGGAAAGTGCGTCGACGCCATCAACTCCAACGTCTGCTTTCCGTTCTCAGTCATAGAGCCATCAGGACGTTCCATTAGGCCCAACCCGCTAGCATACTTTTTGGAAAGCACCCTGCGAAGACGCTTTCTGCTGGAGAGTTCATCAATGCCGTTTCAGAAAACCCTCCACGAGATTCTCTTCGCTTTCCTAATTTCTTTATTGTATTTTGTGAGTGAGTCTTTATACTCTTCCCACGAACCCGACGCCTTGGCCTTATTGAATAGCTTTCTGGTCTTTAGCCTAAGCCTTGAAAGCTCTTCATTCCACCACGGGCACTTCCTATTGCTCCGCCTCGGCTTAGCGCGGCAGCTCCCTTGATAAGCATTAGTAATAGCCGCCGTCAGAGCCTCGCTGGCCAGTTCGATATCCATCACCGTTCTGACAGAAGCAGGAACGGATCCAATCCCATCCATGAGGAGCGTTTCGAATTGACTCCAATCTGTGGATTGGGGTACCCGATATATTTCTTCTGCCAGGCCCCCAGAGACCATGATATCAAACCTAATCTACCTATGATCGGATATGGAAGTCTCATTTGACACATGCCATCCACCAACCCTACTGCCGATAAATTCAGTGCAAAGGGTGATGTCAAGGACCTCTTCCCTAATTGCATTTATGAATGTCGGCCTATTGCCCTCATTCATAATCATTAATTTATTGCTATATATAACATCACACATCTTGGTGGGTGCCCCCACTGCCACAGCCTCTTTTGCCGTCCCAGGTGCCACGCTAGCTCCTCCAACAGCAAATACCGAAGCAGTTCCGGGCTTCCCAATGGGCTTGAACCCTGTCGTTCCCCCGGAACGCTTGTATTTGGCGTGCTGGTCGTTGGTCCTTCCGTTTCCCTTGCCGCCATTTTCGAAGCGACTTCAGACTTTCCAATGAGTTTTGGCTCTTTTGGTTGGACTGAAGTGCTCGGCGTTGTCGCGGTGGGCATTGGTTTTTTATTTTGTCCTGCCCTGCCGCCAGCCCCTTGAGAGGATTTTCTTCCTTTAACCCGAACGGTAACACGGAAGAAATTCAGGAAAAGTCGGAAGTCCGCTTTCCGTAGATCTTCCAATCCGGAATCATCTACGGAAAAGGTGATGAAGCAGCCCCCGTCCTTTTCCTTATACATCCTCAGCACCCTCCAGGAACTTATCCTTAGGCCGGGATTTTGCTTCTCTATCCTACTTAGAAATTTGTCCCTAGAGAGACTGACGGTTGTCTCGTCCTTTGGTACGTAGGGGACGCAGACATGCTGTTTGGGCATGTCGTCGCCATCCAGTACCACGACATCGCAACCGGTCCAAGGCTTTATCTTCCTGCAGACGCGGGTTATTCACTCCCTGGTGTTTTGACTGTTGCATGTTACGGATATCCATCCGTCCCTTTGCAACGCTGCAGTGAATTGTGGATGAGAGTCCACAACTTTATCCATTTCATCCATGATGGCTACTTTGATTTTCCCCATCTGAACTTCGGATAGCCTTTCCCCTGGATGCAGTCTATGAGTGATGGACACCTTGACCTGTGCTACTGCATCCCGATAAGAAGTCATTTTCGGGTTTTATTGAGGAATGTTCCCAGGGACCTTTTCCGCAACATTGCCCTTCATCGACCTCTTTTTTGAGGGCCCTGCATCAGGGGTGTTGCTTTCCGACCTTTCCCTCTTCCGGGGATGGTCGGCCACAACACCCGATCCGCAGGCCTTCAGCTTTTCCAGCCTTTCCTTCTCATATCTGCCAGCTTCCTCTGGGAACATGCCATCCCTGATATAAGCCGCGATACGCCGCTTGGATGCACCAGAGAAATATTGTTTTTTTCCCCTGATGTCCAACCTTTTCAGGTCCTCCTCAGTTTTTTGGATAATAGGTCCAAAAGGATCCTGATTATTCGTCTCCATCGGAGGCGCCGCCTTTTCCTCTATTGGCGTGAGAAGGAGTTCCTCCTCTGCGTAAGTCGAGAGAAGCTCTGGTTCCGAAGACCCTTGAGCACTAACTGGGTTTATGTTGTCCTTAGTGTTGTTATTGTTGTTGTTGTTGTCACTGTTGTTATTGTTGTTGTTGTTGTTGCAGTTGTCGTGTTTGTCACAGTTGTTCTTGTTGTTGCTGTTTTTGCTGTTATTGTTTAAATTTCTTTCCATTCTTGGTCCCACGAATAGCGCGGGAAAGCAAAGTCACCCATGGCAGAGCCCGGCATACCATGGGAAGGCTCGTTTAAACTGGAGGGCGCCTGGTATCCAGAGTCCGCATACTAACGACTAAGCTCCCCCTTAGCCACGCAGTCATCGGCATATGCTGTTTCACCTTGACTTGAGACGCCTGTCGTCAGCTGACGTATAGATATAGGGCTGAAACTCACAAAGTAAAAGGCGCGCCGCGAGACATGACCACGACACGAACGTAACTTTGATCGTTTCAAACCCCACTAGGAGGTGACAGTGCGGTTTCGGGCCCCTTTTGTGCATGAAGTAACCAAATCGCGCATTAAATCCAATTATGCCTTCAAGGTTGGTCAAACCTTGCATGGCCACTATACTAGAACAGATTACATCCCACGAATTCTATTTACATAGACTGAACGACAAACAAGGAGTATCTTTCCAAATACCATTAAATTATATAACAAGATCCAGGCGGACGTCCGTGAATCTGCAAGCTATAGCATATTTATCTCCGATATATTCATAACCATTTTATCACAAATGTAAGCATATCTACATAATAAACAAATCAAATAAAGTTGGGTCAAACCAATGGTTTGTATTGTAGCACTTTTCCCTTCAACAAGTGAAAATTTTGCTTTTAAATACAGTCTATGTATACCTATCACTCTATTAAAATTATTTTCATTCATATACAAAACTATTTCCAGAATTGCATATATTTAGGATGACGCATATATGCAGTGTTTGAAATAAAGCAAAAATTAATATAAAAAGGGGTTAACATAATGCTCAATTCTAAGGGTTAATTGTGTGAGTTAAGAAAAATAATTATATTTTTTAATTTCATGGAATTTACCGTTAGCTTTTTGCGTTTATAAAAATTTGGAAAAGCTTGCGGTTTCGGAAATATAAGGTGTCAAAAATTCAAATTTTACAAATTTCAAGAGGTGATAACTTGAGAGGGGGTGGAGATGGAAAAAAATTTTCTTCTAACGAAATAAACTATTTGTTAATGTCTAAAAGCTCCTAAAATTTCAAGCTTCTACAGGCTGGGGTCTAGAAGCAAAATGACATCAAAAATTTGGAAAAAAAGGAATTTAGATAACGGTAAATTTGAACGGCCATTTTGTTTTTCTAAAGTTTAACTATAGTATATCGCGCTAGGGGAAGCAAGACACTGCCTTTCTGCGTTTGCAGAATTTCAAAAATGCTTATGGTTTCATTGCAACAAATATTTAAAAAAGGCCATTTTTAGGGTTTTGGGGGGGTATAACTTCTAGAGGGGGGGAGATAGGTAAAAATTTTGTTCTACGGAAATAAGTTTCTAGTAAAGATCTATGTACGTATGAAATTTCAGCTTTCTATCTTAAAGGGCGTAGAAGTTTTGTAAACAAAAAAAGTGTCCACGGACGGACGGACGGACGGACGGACGGACGGACAGAGTGAAACTAATAAGCACTTTTTTCAAAAAATTTTTTGGAAAAGTGCTAAAAAATAATAAAAATTTTAAAACGGCGTATATCTCAAGTTCGGCTGAACGGATTTTGATGAAATTTTATATGTAAGTTTATTTCGACCATGGCACTGATTGATCAACTTTTGGAATATATCAGGCCTCGGGAACTGTACTTTTTAGCGGGCCTGTTTTACATTTTTGAACATTTAGAAGAAAATATTCAACCGATTAACTTGAAGTTTTATATATAAGCTCAGCTCGACCGTCCGCGAAAATTTCTATGTTTTGTAAACGTTTACTACGGGCCAAATATACATTTTTGTGTATATAAAGAGAAATAATCGACCGATTTCATTGAAATTTAATATTTAAATTCTTCATATTAAAACAATAAATTTTTTGGGAAGATCAGGGCTCGGAAACTGATCTGACGGCCGAGTTTACTATTTTTACCACATCTACGGAACGAATTGATAGAATTTCTTGAAATTTGTTATTTGATTTCTGTTACCGAAACTTACTGGCGAGCATTTCAGGGAATTCGAGTAGCACAAAGTGAAACTTTACTAAGAGCCAAAGTTACATTTTTTTAGCTTACTAATGCCCTAAAAATTTAAAATAAGTATCTAACAGGCATTTTTATAACTCTGTAACACTTTCACTTAACTAGACAATACATATTGCGATCGATGATGTGCTGATAACCTCAGATTTTTTTTGTTGCGATTATAAAACAGTTGTGAATGCGATTTTATCACGGCAGCATGTAGAATTGTAGGGAAGGGAGTTCCAAAACAAGAACTAGTTTTTGTTTTTATTTCTGCACATGTGAATAACCAAATTAAAAACAAATGCAACATTTTTTTCACCTAAAATTACTAATTAACTACTTGTGTAAGGTTTTTCTAATAAAGATTTTGTCAGGATAATAAATTTTTCTTTAAGCACCTTTATATTTCCAAAAAAAACAACTTTATATTTCATGATTGTTAATTATATAGTAACAAACAATAACTTTATTTTGAAATAAAAAGAATTGCAAGTTATCCAATGTTAATAAAACTTGCGTTTATTTTTAACTTGATCTTTTAACAATTTCAAGTTCATTGTAAAATTATGGCTTTGAATCAGTTTCAATATCATTGTAAAATAATTTAAAGTAATCAATTTAACTTTAATATTATTAGCTTTTAATATTACTTAAATTTACTTAAATGTAAATTTAATTAATATTAAAAGCTAATAAATCCCATAATTGAATAATGAATTGCAACAGAGATTTATAATTTTATTAAATAAAAAACATAAAATAAATACATACATAATATATCTACATAACACTTACATACATACTTACCATACTTAAATACAAAAATGCATCGAAAGAATTTTTACACGATCACTATAGAACTATAATAATATTTTCACCTATATTCATTACAATGCTTAATCCAATGCATTATTTGTATAATACATTCATTAATCATACATAAGCGTACATTCATTACTCATTTACATAAAAAAGCTTTTAACAATATTAATTCATTCACTATAGAGAAGAGCCTTTTTCTCAAGCTCAATTGCCATCATTACTACCTTCTACATTAAATACGTATTATAAAAATACATGTACAATACTAAATGTACACTCCGCGTTATTAGATTAAACTCAGAAATTTTTATGAAGAAAAGTTACTTTTATTCCGTTATTATAGCCATAACGATATTTTTTACGTAAAATTACAGATTGCTTAGTATATCTCTAATAAGTCGGTATAAACAGATGTTTTTATCAAAAACTATTGAAAAATTAATTGATTTATATCTATTAAATTTTTGATTCACGTCATACAAAGTCAACAGAGTAAAAACGTGGTTATAGATCAAAATAGTAGCGGGCTTTTTCTACTTAACTTTCTATAGCTCCTTAATAAAGTTAAGGACGTTTAACGAAACTTTGTTGATTTATGTTTTGATTTATGTTTTGTTTGAAATAATATGGAATCAAGTTATTTTAGAAAAGGAAAAGATTTTGTAGATTTGTACAACGGGAGCAACAGTGCACCGCGATCACATATAAGGATCTATTGTGCGCCCCCATCCGAGTGCAGGGCATGCTCTAAAACGAGTTCAGCACTCTGATCACAGCCCGGCTATCCGACATCATCTTTATCTCCTGTTTCCAGGCTAAACCGCACGCACATTTCAATGGCGTGCAACTCAGCCCGAAACATACTCGGAAAAGTTCCCATAGGCTGTATACGAACACATCATTTTTTGAATTAGTATATCATATCTAACGCCATATGATGACCATCATATTTAAAATATTTATCTTTAGCAAAATTTTTGTTTTTGTGCGAATCTCTGTCATCTCTTGCATTGAAGAATGTACTTATAACTTCGAAAGGCCTCAACTTTTACTTTTATATGCTGAAGATATTCTATTTTATATATTTTATTTCTGTCTTCGGGATAATCGAACATGAAAAGGGACAACTTTTTCATAATACTTACATTATTTTTTTGTTCTCGTAATTTTATTTATCACATCCTCGAGGTGTATTAATTTACAACATCTATTTTAAGCTGATCATTGTTCACCATATTTACCTCCACGTCTATACTGACCGTTTTGAGGACCCTTATTACTTGCTTGTAATCACTCACGATTATTAGTGGAGTGCAGGCTTACGTTTTTCAAGTTCAAAATTTTTATTTGGTGGAGATTTCCCTGCGGAAGTGCTATCCGATCCAATGGTGGTTCCATTTCTGAAGAACTCATGGCCTTTCGGTTGTTTGAGTTTCTTTTGGTTTTAAAAATTCAATCGGTTTAATTAATACATTAATACAGACATTCTCGTTATTTTATAAGAAGAATAATAAAAATTTGTTTCAGGTTTACAAACATTTAACAAAAGTAAAATTTCTATACAATATTTTGTAAGCACCCTTTGAAATATAAGGACAAAGCGATCTAATGCTTTAAAAAGTTCTCAAAATATTTTTTGTTTAGTTCAGTGTGTGAAAAAAACAAGTAAGTTGAATAATTAAAAAATAATGTATCCGATAAAAAAAAATTTGAAACAGTGTAATAGCCAAATTGGATTGTTTAATTATGTTTTACAGTTTATGTGCTATAATGATCCATGTCATTATAGCACATAATCTAGCATTATAGAACTCAAAACATTTTTTAAAAATTTATATGAAAATTTGATCCATACGCCAACGATTTTGGATATGGATCAAATTACATCCCAAATCGAATTTTAAGTGGAGTTGGATCAAAATGACATCTACGTATCTACAAAACTAAATGAGATAGCGAAAATCTAAATACATGTACTGAAAGATCATCGTCGAAAACCTATGAAAGTGGTATATGAAACTAAATAGCACTCAGCTGACGATCTGTCTCGCATACCACAACATTAATCTACTTATTCTCGGCGCTATTTGAAACTGCAATCCACTGACATAATAATTTTAAGTATTCTGAATTCAGTTTGCAGATCTCAATCTTGAGCTCTTTACACAAGTTTTCCAAATCACTGATATGCGAATCAATTGCTGGCTACCTTTAAAAATTTTACTTCACACTTTCTTTCCTTAAACCTTTCTACAGCTTTATTTCTAACATCCCCATGGGCAGAGATCTTGTTAATCTTGAGCTCTTGCCAGACGGGTACATTACTTCCATTAACTGTTCCTGTCTGTCAATGGCGACTTCTTTGAACGTCCGAAACATTCACCGCCCTCGCACTTTGGCAGATATCCCTACCGCATTTATCTTGATATTATGAGACATTTTATACTATTTTATTGTATATGCTTATGAACTCAAGCCAAGTTCCGCTACTGTTGTCCCAGAAGAACCAGACGCACACCGGGAAGGGTCTGTTTTAAATCACACGCGCCTGGGTTGTTTTCGAATTTTTAGTGGATCAAGAGCATGCCTTCTGTGATTATTTCTACATACCAACCCATTAGAGATGATTGTTAATTTCAGTGGTGCAGTATTATTCAATTAAATTATTTAGCTTTTTTTAACAAACATACTTTGTTAAAGTTGTTCCTTAATTAATTTTAAATTTTTTGAATATTTTTTTTTCAATTATTTTGAAAAAACTTACGTAAGATTTTATTAGCCAATTTGTTATAAAGTTTGACATTACTTTTAATTGTCTTTCGTGGAATAGATAATATATTTTAATTTTGAAATAACATGTCATCTTAATGTTATAAATTCTATGTTTTTAGAATTTTGATTCGGTACCGCCATAATTTTGTGCTTAGTAGCTTTTTCGTCACTCATAGTTGGTATTATTTGTAAAACAAAAATCAGTTTATTATAATTTTCTTGAGGGTAATAAAATTTTAATTTCTTGAATATTAAAAATGTCCATGTTGCACAAATCAATTTGAACAGGGGCTAAAATTTATCTACCCATAATGCAACATTTTCCTGTATTTTTTTGAATTTCTCATTTAAAAGATTAGTGTAGTCAATATTTTGTATGTGTTGCAATTGTTCTCAAGTTTATAACCGAATATTACCAATATCTTTTAAAATTTTATTTATATGTATATACACGATTTTTATTACTTTCCTTTCTTCATTAATTTTTATTTGATTTTTTTCGATTATTAGCGTTATCAATGTTCTTCCAGTTTTTAAAGATTCGTCATTATCTTCCAAGATTATGAAAGTTGGGTTTTTTTTTTTGACAAGTAAAATTAAGCCATAATGTTATATTCTATCAAATTTGATCAAGTCAAATTAAATCAATAAATTTCTATAATCTAGTATTTGAATTAATTTTTGGAAACCAGATTCGCTTTCTATCTTTTCCACCGAAATTATTGTTTCAGTATTTTTTAAAACAAACATTAAGATCTGAAGAATTCCTTTTAGAATTCTTGTTATTGGTTGCGGAACCTGAAAAATATGTATTTATTACAACTTATACACAACTTTCATATTAAAATTTCAAACCCTTTTCGAACTCTTTTCTTTTCTTATTTATTTTACCTATTATTCTCTCTTATATTTATTGTAGCCTATTTTTGATTTCCTGGAAGTTTGAAATTTTTTCGTTAATAAAATCCGCTAACTTCAACTATTGAATGAAGCGTATTATTATAATATTCGACAGTTTTTAAATTTTTCTCTTTGAGTGCCTAGATTCGAGTGCAATACAATTCATATTTTATATGTTTTATGTTTCTATGTCTGATTTACCCATATGACTCCTAGCTAAAGTAAAACATGGAATTTGTTAATCTTAAAGCATGTGCTATTGCGACACTATTTCTATCGCTTCAAAATCGAAAAAAAATCAAATTTACACTTAATTTTTGATACAATGTATCCTCTTTGTTTTAAACACATTGCATTTGAAAACTTGAAAATCTTGATGCTTTGTATTATTTCATTCCATTTCTTACTTTAATAAGAAAATTTTTTGTTTCAATTTATTTTAATTAAAAACATATAACTAACACATAAGCATCGAAAAAACTTTGGATACACAATTTAACAAATAGTTCAATGTTAAAACATCGCAGACACAACATCAAATAAATTCTGAACATAACACAACATCAAATTATTTTGTTGACATTTTAGAAGAAGTTACAATGTGTCTGTACAATGTCTAGATACAATTTTTAAGATACCCGTTTTTTATATTTATTGTATTTTGTTCCCAGTTCACCATGTTTATTTTCTATAAGATAAATTTAATTCAAATATTTATTTACGATCGTATTTCTCTAATTAGAATTCTGATTCAATCTTAGACTGTAGTACATTATTATTTTCAATATTAATTCTATTTAAAAAAAACAGGAAACTATATTATCTAAAATGTTCAATACAAAAAATTGAAATATATTGCGCATAAGAATATTGTCTGAAGTAATTTATCAATAGTACTCTAGCAAATTTCGTGGTCATGGTTAATGTTGCTTTTCAAAGGAGATCGAATGTCCATTTTGCGATAAAATGGCTCCGATAACATTATCGCTTTCATTAAGTTTAGTTTAGGGTAATAGGTAGTATAGATAAAATTGTAATTGAGATTTGGGTGTCTTAAAATTTAATCACTAACGAAAATTTCCCCTAGTTTGTCAAAGGCAGCAATATATTTTTCACTTTTTTAATTTTTTATCTCTTTTAAGAATACGAGTATTATTATCCTTTGAAAATTTGTGATGGAATCTTATTATTCGTAAAAAGTATTTGGTAGACTTATATGAACTTGAAAGTTTGAGGTTTTTGACGGATTCAACTTTATTCAGATTCGGTTTGACTCCGCTGTCATTGACAAGAAGTCCCAAAAATAATTCTTGGAAGAATAATAAACATTTCTTTATATAATTGAATTTTTAAATTGAAGTTTTTGAAATGGTACTAAAAGTTAGTATATTGCCCACAATATAGTAATCAAGATCTTTGTGATCATATTTAATTTTTTTTTTTTCAGAATTTGGTATTTTTCATTATTAAGTTTATCACTTTTTATATAATCAAGTATGTTATTATGTTTACAATCTAAATAATACTTCGAAATTTTGAAATAGGCGATTAATTTTAAAATTTGTTACTCTTCTAAAAAATCTCTATTATATTCTTTAAAAAATCAATTTTTGCACTAATACTTCTTAATATATTTTTCCTAATATTGGTTCAGAACAATTATTTATTTTTTAAAAATAAAATCATCTAAGGTATTAAACTCTGAGCGAATTAAATAGGAGTGTCAGTATTTAAGGTAGAAAATAATATATTTTATTTCTTCCAAACAAGCTATTACTTCGAATTGGTTGTCTTAACTTTATGATTTCTGTTTTGAAAATATTATGTCATCTAGGCCAGTGGTAGAAAAGTCAATTATTCAGCTAGTTTTTTTATTATTATTGGTAAATTCAACTATTGGTAGATAATGTTTCTAGTCTCTTAAGTTTAATCCTGTTCAACTTTAATTTATAATTTAATTTTGCCTTTTATATTTACGTCAACTTCTATCGGGCCTAGAGACGTTTTGTTCGCTTCAGTCTATTTGTCCAAACACTCTACCCTATAAGTCGAGAGGCCTTGACATTTACATGCTGTGCTAAACGCGCCCTATGCCTCATGGCATAGCTCCTTATTTCTCCACTTACTTGGGGACAACCAGATCGCTATGAATGTCACTATCGCGCATACCAAGGACCACCCACCATATTACGGAGGAGCTTGTTTTGGAAAGTTTGTATTTGTTTGATGTGCGTTTGCTTATACATTATCATTTAGTTATATATTAACAACTTATTGTATGTTGACCACCCACGCCCTAGGAGCCAATAGCTTTTTCTATATATGTTTTCAAATTCTATTCTCTTCTTCTTTACATGTTATTTCCATCTAAGCTTGACATCCAAAGTTATACCTAGGTATTACTTTGAAATTTGAATTGATAGCTTTAAATTTTGGATTGACACTTTGGCACCATTCAAATTCTACTAAATTCTTGCTTGTAAAATTTACATCTACAGATTTAGTTTCATTTAGCGCTATTTCCATGTATTTGTCCATTTCTTATATTGTCACTTTTTTTTTTTTTTTTTTTTTCCTTCTTCACTCCTACGAGGAGTATAGGGCTAGTGCATGATATCTATGATGCTCTAGTTTCTATAGTCATAGAGAGTTAGCTAGGTAGGTGACTAGCCTACCGTAGTTTTTATTTATATTAAATATTTCAGTTTATTAATATTTACTGTTTATTTTTCTTAGTCTTTAGTATCGAATATTATGAACATTTGAAAATTACTTGTATAATATTTTATTAGTATTTGCATATTAAGTTATATAATATTGAATATAATTTTCATAGTGACCTGACCGGGGTTTGAACCCGAGACCCTTCGTTTAAAGGGCCGGTGCCATAACCACTGCACCAATGGTCAGATATATTGTCACTTACTTTCTGCAATTTTTTCTTCAACATTAGATTCCACTGCCAATATTGCCGTATCGCGGCAAATGTTGCCGTAGTTACACCCCTTAAATCTGGCACATCACTTGTACAAAGCACGTATAACATCTAGAAATACGGCTGAAGTAACTCCACGAATGGCAAAGGTATCAATTTTCCAAGTTTAAATAATAAACCGCTGTGCCAAACTTTATCGAACGCCAAGGCGACATCCAGAAATATTGCCCAACATATTTTCATTTCTTCTATTAAAATATTTGTTATTCTGTGTGTATTAAGCGACTTTATCACTTGAAAAATTACTATTTCATTAAATAAGCCATAGTGCACTCATTCGTATAAAAATCTTGTACTAAATAAACAGTAGAATTCAGTTTATTTGGTTGAAAAATTCCTTCCAACTAATCAGCAAATAGTTCAGCTTTATCCCTGTTTCTTTTTACGCGTAATTCATCTACTTTTTTCAGTAAGGGGATTCGCTTTATCGGTTTATTGGTACTTTTCGTTGTTTTTCACAACAAGTAATTCGTTTCTTTAGTTGCTGATAAGGCCTTTACATAATTCTCGTATGATACTGATTTAAAATTTTTTATTTTTCTTTTGGGTGGTTGAGAAAGTCTATTCAGAACCGTCTTATCGTCTGAGGGATGTGAGTCTTGCCATTTACGTCTTACCCTTCTTTTTTGTACTACTAAATCAGTTATAACTTAAGGATAATTACCTGAAACAGGTTCAATTCAGAGAATCTTATATTTTTCCAGCCGGCTTTCTATATCAATTTAATAAAAGCCTCCACTTCAGAATCAGTTGATCTCTAGTGTGCAGTTCATCATTAAGTACAATATTTCTAATAACTTTATGTCTGAAGCCTACCCAATCTATGGCTTTATTAACTAAAGTTGGTACACTCCGTTTTTAGCTTTTTTCTGACTAAGGGTTAATATGACTGCAGAGTTAGTCTCATTGAGATCTCGTAAATTCCCTGTAGAAAGTCTTGCATATATATCGTCAATACTATTGTCAATTTCTTTAGGTTTTTGCATATTATTATTGTGAATTTTTATTTTAGAATTTCTATTCAATTTGTATTTTACCTATGTAATTTTCTACAATTTTGGAACCCACCACTTATGTAACACCATTTTTTACCTTATTTGATGTAAAAACATTAATCGCTCTTGAGGTCCCTTCATGATTACCCAAGACTCGTTTAGGTCGATTCCTTTTCATTCTCCTTTTTTGTAATTCCTTAGCCACTGAGCAGTCTCGGCAAGCAGCAGGATGTGCCTCATTGCAGTTAGCAAACCTGGCTTACAAATTATCTTTCTCATTACATTCTGCAGTCATATGATTACCAGCATATTTAACACATTTAGCCCCTCTTTGGCAAAATCTTTGTGCATGACTGAACCTCTGGCATATCTTACATTGCGGGATGGATCCATTATTTCTAAAAGGCTAAACTTTTACTCTCATGTGCTGGAGATATCCTATTTTATATATTTTATTTATGTAATCGAAGGACAACGTGAAAAGAGGCAACTTTTTTATAGTATTTACGTCGTTTTCTTTTATTTTTAGCATTTTTCCAAAAAATGTTTGAAAAAAAGTGCTTATTAGTTTCACTCTATCCGTCCGTCCGTCCGTCCGTCTGTCCGTGTGTCTGTTTACAAAACTTCTACACCCTTAAAGATAGAAAGCAGAAATTTTGTACGTACATAGATCTTTACTAGAAACTTATTTCCGTAGAACAAAATTTTTACCTATCTCCCCCCCTCTAGAAGTTATACCCCCCAAAACCCTAAAAATTGCCTTTTTTAACTATTTGTTGCAATGAAACCATAAGCATTTTTGAAATTGTACAAACGCAGAAAGGCAGCGACTTGCTTCCCCTAGCGAGGTATACTATAGTTAAACTTTATAAAAACAAAATGGCCGTTCAAATTTACCGTTATCTAAAGTTTTATTTTTTATATAATTATTTTTCTTAACTCACAAAATTAACCCTTAAAATCGAGCATTATGTTGACCCCACTTTATATTAATTTTTACTTTATTTCAAAGACTGCATAAATCGTTCATCCTAAATACATACATGCAATCCTAGAAATAGTTTTGTATATGAATGAAAATAATTTTAATAGTGTGATAGGTATACATAGACTGTATTTAAAAGCAAAATTTTCACTTGTTGATGGGAAAAGTGCTACAATACAAACCATTGGTTTGACGCAACTTTATTTTATTTTAAGTTTATTTATGACATCTACGCAGTTGAATCCTCTCTGTTTCATTATTTCTTCAATTCTGCCTTATTAACAGCTTCAGCTTATTGTCTATATTCATTTTCATATATAACAATTGATTTTAGTTGATCATTGTTCACCATGTTTACCTACAGGTAAATACTTTTCTCTTATAATTTTTATATGACTTCAATTTTTTTTATATAGTTTAATTTACTTAGAGCAAAACAGGTTTCTTTTTACTTTTTAAATCTTTTTAACTTACTTTATTTTAAGTACATATCATCTAATCTAATCAAATTTCAATTTATCTAAATTTATTATTATTTCGAAATACTGACTTACGTTTATAGACTAATACCGATTAATCAGTTTTCGATTCATGCCAAACAATTTTTTTAGTTGGGCTTTCATTTCGTCTTACGTTGCTCTTTCCAATTGCCTAACGCTAATGGTTGTTTCCCTTGGACAAAATGATGTTCTAAAGATAAGATTCTTACACAATATCTCCTGTCAGTCCGAAAATTGTTCCAGCTTCGCTTATAAATATTGTCAGTTTAAATGTTCTGTCTCCGTTGAATATTGGAGTAGATCTTGCTTTCGTGATTAAATCTCGTGGTCATATTGAATCAAATGCAATGTTTGTCGTATATTATTAATATTTTTAAAATATTTAATTTTGTGAGCACCTTATTTTCCTCCAAAATTGTTTCACATTTAAGTTACTTTTTACTTTTTTGAAAATCCGAAACGGTTGCTCCCGTTTCTTTGATTTCTTTCACAATTTTCTTTTTATTTAACAATATTCTTTGCCACTACTTTTTCTTTTTTTGAAAAACTAATTCAAATAAAGAATATTCATCACACTAAAAACTTCAGCGAGTGAATTCCAACTAGACAAATTCTAGTGACGAAATTCACGTGAATTCAAGGAAAATTAATTAGTTTTCTTGCAATTTCAATTTTTTGAATTAGAAATCTAGTATTTTACAACTAGATGCTCTAGGAAATTTATTTTACCATAGAATTCTGGTAAACAACAATTACTGTCTAGTAATATAGAAAAACAGGAAATAGAATAGAAGTAATTTTTACTTGAAAACTCTATAAATAAATAGATTCCATTAATGCATTTGAAGCATGTTAGACGTCTAGAAAAATTAAATAGAATAAAGAGAAAAATAATAGACTCCATTTACGTACAGAATAACTAGAAATCTAGGGAGCTTTGAGGGAGAATCTGGGCTAAAAATACAGAATTTATGGATTTACACTTTCGAGTTGACATGTTTTCAGAAACGGGGAATAGAATATACTAGTAATTTTTGCTAGAAAACTACAAAGATAATAGATTCCACTAATGAGAGACGTCTAGCAAAATTAAATGGAATAAACAGAATAATAATAGACTCCATCCACGGACAGGATAACTTGACATCTAGAGAATTTTAGTCGAATCTGGAAGAAAAAGACGGAGTTCGGTTTCGTGCTTTCGATTTTTTAGCGGTTGTCCAGAGATCTAGTAAATTTAAAAGGAATCTAAACAAAACAAACCGAACTATATACTATATATTACCCATACAAAGAAACCACGCAGCATCGAAAAAAATAACACGTGGTTTTTTAAACTTTGCCTTGTAATTGACCCAATGAGCTAACTTTTAGCGAAAGTTATAAGCTCATTGGGTAAAATAAATTGTTTTGATAAAATTATAAATAGAATAATACACATTAATTAGAATTAAAATTTAATAATACTTAGAAATATGCATGCAACTACAAAATTATTTTAAATTACATTGCAATTTCCTCTGTTCTTTTTTGATTTTTGTACGTCTTTTGGTTTTGTTTTCAATATTTTGTTAAAAATTGCGGCTTTGTAAAAAAAAGATAACTTTGTCAAAAATTGCTACACATATGATTCAATTTTGCGTTTTGTAAAAACTGACATTTGTAAAAAAAATCGGTTATTACTATTGTGAAATTGCTTAGAATTATTTCTTAAACATAATAAATCATACTTTATTCATATTTAATACTTTCTTCGTTCAAATACATATTTCTATAAATAGTAACTTAAAATAAACATTGAAACCGTTTTTGTCTTACAATGTTTTTTAAAGTCAAACAAAGGATTCAAACTAGTAAATGCGTCAAAATTTAGTAAAATAGAATTTAGTATAAAATCTATGACTTTTCTAAAAATTTAATAAGTCTTAACGTTACATTTAAATTATTTCTTGATTCATTACATTATTGTAAAAAAGTTTAAATATGAAGATTATACGAGTAGTTTTAAGAAATTTTGAGAAGAATGTGATTAATATTAAATCACAAAAACAGGCTAATAGATTCGGGGATTATTAGTCGAAGCTTCGTAAGGACTGAAGACTTGATATATTTTGAACACGATAATGACGTACATATGATCGTATACAAATACATAATATTTGTGATATTATAAATGATAACTATATTAAGAAAATATACTTATGTATATGAAAATTTGAAATTTTTAACATTACTATTACAGCTGCTTTTCATTTTAACTTTCCAAAACCAATGAAATGTGGTCACACTATTTTAATTATTCTGTTTCTACATTTGTTTATGTATGGCTTTACGCCTTTTAAGAGTGTGACCACGTGTACATTTTTTAAATTATAAATTTTATATAACATAACAAAAGATTTAAATTTTCAAATTTGATTTATGTACATAAACCTTTAGTTAATAGTACGAGTATGTGTATAATGCATTTTTATGTATATTTTACTTATGTATGTATATAATTTAAACATAATAATATATAATAAAAGAACTTTTTTTTGAAATCTTATTACGAGTATAATAATTAATTCAATAATTGAATATCATATGACTCATACTTCAGTGCATTTATACTTATAGTCCCTCATACTTCGGTGCATTTATATTTGTACAAACACATAAATTTATACAATAAAATAGCTGGGCCAGTTGTTATTAACTTAGATTTGCAAAAAAATATGCTATTAATATTTTAATAATAGATTAACAAATAATATACTATTATCGTGATATGGTCACACTTTGCGCAACATGTAACAGCATGTTGAAATATTTTTCACATAATTAATACGCGCATAAAATTTACATACATATACAATTCTACATTATTACAATAATTAGGTAGCCATGAAATCAAAATTCAACAAAATGTAAAAAATTTGTACATATACATACATAGTTCTGTATATTGTATTTAAAATATTTGGTTTAAATTTTACAGTTACTTATGAACATGCTAAAAAAACAATGAACAGAAAAGTAAAATTTTTTTGATTTTCTTTTAATTTTTTTTTAAAGTCCAGACGTATGTATGTATGTATACCAAATAAAAAAAGTTTGATGGTGAAAAGAATAACGCAATAAAGCGTCTAAAGAAGAACTTTCGATTTTGTTTCAAATCTTTTCCTTTTAAAATTTTTAAATATACAAAAGTTCATATTTTTGTTAACATTTTTTATGCCAAATAAGTTGCAAATTTTTTTTAACCATTTATTTTTCCCAAATTTTCATTAAGCATGTTCAAAAGATTTTTCTCAAACATTTATTTTCAATAGAGTTTCTCAATTTTGCTCGTTTGTTATTTAATATTTTCTGAAATCTTATTTCTGAAATAAATTTTCAATTTATTAGAAAATTTCAATTTATCAGTTTATATTTGCTTTCTTTTAAATTTTATTTATTGCGTTATTCTTTTCGCCACCAAATTTTTTTCGCGCTTTAAAATTATTCATACGTATACTGCATACCCATATTAATAATAAACTTCGCATACACATACATGTATATTTAAAGTAGAAATCTAGCGATATTTTATAAAAGATAGTAAATATCAATAGACTTCTTGCAAATTTTGATATTTTTTTGGAGGTTCTAGTGTAATTAAATATGAAATAGTAAAATACACGTGATTTCAATTGAAATTTGAGTAAATTTGGAGAGACTTTTAAAAAGTATTGAATAACGCGGCAGTATTGAAAGGAACTTCGAAGAGTGAACTTTAATTGTGAATTTAGTTAATGTAAATCAATAATAAAAAGAACACAAAAAAATTAAAAAATAGTGCAAACAAATTAAAAACTAGTGCAAATAAATTATAAAACAGTGTAAACCAATTCAAAAGAAATAAGTTTAAAAGACAGTTTTATAAAAAATAAAAAACATATTTTGGAGGTATGTACATATTCATATATACATAAAAGCAAATATAAATACATACATACGAGTATATGCATGCGGGTAAACAAGCATAAATATTTTATTTTTTGTAATTTTAAGGTTTGTAATTCTCAAAATATGGACGTTGGGGCTTCTTTTGTCTATTTGGTGGAAAAAGGTATTAATAAGGATGTTGCAGAAATTTTGAGAAGTAAGCAAAATATTATTTTTAAAAAATATTAATTATTTTTGATCTTTTTTTTATTTTAACTGTAATTTTTCCGCGTCATTTTACGTACACACTAATCGACGTTTATATGTATGCGTGTAATTTTTTTTTTTAATTTTAAATTTAGATTGCAAAACTGAAAACATTCTCCAAAACAAAACTTCAATCGTATAAAATATTTAATGAACGAGACATTTTAAAATCGTAGATTTGAAGTTGGATATTTAAACATATTGGATACTTACCTAACATTTCTTGCCTACAAGGGCACAATTGTAAAAATCCCAAACTAATTTATGAGTGCTTTTTAAAAGTTGCTTTTAATTTCTAGATTAAAAATGGATTGGAGCTCTTAAAAAGTAAAAGATTTAACATTCAAGTATTGGAAAACCTTAACTTAGAACCATTTTATAGGAAGGAAACAGAATTTCTCCAATATGGTGAGTTTCGATATAAATTTAACTAAAAAACTCAATTAACTTATTATTTTTCAATTTAATAAGAAAACTTAAGAAAAATATTTATACTTTTGAAAATGCTGCCAAGAAGAAATTTGAAAAAAAGCAATTGCTTTGATTGCGAGTAATTTAGATGATTGGGAAAAACTTGTTGCAGAGGAAGATTTAATATCCCTCGTTTTAGAGATTGATGTGAGATATAAGAACTGCTTTGTTGTTCTTTTTTAGATTTTATTTTTTTAATTTAAGTAATATATTTGTTTACAGATTAATGCTAATATAGAAAATGTTTTAGATAACGAAACAATAAGCAACCGTATCTCGTTTACAGATGTACTGAAAAATTTTCACGCCTGACTGAAAACATTTATTTAGTAATTGACGGAAAAATTATGGAGTGCGCAAACGATTTTCTTACAGCATTTGATACTCTTTTCAAAATTCATTACGTCTTGTAATTTAAAATTTGATAAAAAAATTTTGAAGTTGTTAAATTTTTTCGAAGTTTATATATACAAAATGAAAAATGTAAAATGGTACTGTTTCGGTGTTATATTAAAAAATTATCAATTAATGTTATTTAGTGTTTGGTTATATTATAAAATTTTCATAATTTTATGTATGTAAATGTTGTAAAATGATATACATAGATGACAAATCATTTAAATACACCTTATAATAATATTATATCAAAAACAAAGAAATGTACCACTCTTTATACATATACATATTTTATCTTTAAGAAGTAGGAATGTTAATTATTTATTATTTCTTTTCTTTTTTGAAAAATATTATACCTGATTATGTATGTAGATAAATATGAATACTAATACTAAAAATGTATTATGACCAAATAATTATATATTTTTTATTATCGGTTAAATTTAGAAGTGCTGTAGCACGTTTCATATTCTTTTTCTATAATTAATAATCCTACAAAACAGTTTGTTTATGAGAGGATATACACGTATGCGTAGCATTGATTTCTAATTTTTTGAATTAACTTAAGTGTGCAATGTAATAATGATATCACAACTTCAAAATTAAAAAAATGTATGTATTTAAAAAAATATATTGCTATGTTAAATTTAAATGAAAAAACGTAAGAACATTATCATAGAACTTTTTGTCAAACGCTATAAAAGTCAAAAATAAAAACCATAATTTGTTATGTAAGACACAAAAATTGTTATTTCTCTATAAAATGTCATTTATATTGCTTGAAATTTTTTGTGATGAGTTTCCTAAAATAACTTTAAAAATTTGTTATGAAATTAGAAATATTACAACTACAAAAGTTTTAACATTAGAATTTTCGAAAATTTTGGTTTAGCCAAACCATAGTTAGGTAGGATATAAATCTGCTTAATATATCTATCCAATGCCATAGGATAGATGTATTTCACAGATTTTCTATAATTATCCTATAGAAATTGGCCATCTTTTTTAATTAGAAATCTGTTCCTAAATACTAGAAACAGGTTATTAAAAAACTGGAAATCCAAAGTTTCTCTCCAGGAAATCTATTTGAAAAAACTAGAACTATGATGAAAAATGAAATAGTTGTCTAGTTTTATTCAATAGTAATATATTGACATTTACTGAAAAGTGATTACTATTGTTATGGAAATTCTAGTCTTTATTATGGAAAATCTAGTTAAACTGCCAAGAATACGGTAAGAAATCTAAAAGATTTTCTTGCTTATTTCACTAGGAATTTTCTTTTTTTCTCTAGTAATCCTCTTATTTTCACTAGAAGGTGGTCTCTCAAATTGTTGGGAATTCTAGCATTTATCATTGGAAGTCTGGTAAAACAAGCAAGTGGTTCTAGAAAATTAATGTGCTTTCTAGTTTTTTTTATCACTGTAACTCTGTGTGTTTTCACTCGAAATCAGGTAACTCTCATAATGGAAATTCTGGTAATTTTTCACAGGGAATCTAATTAAGTTATCTAGAATACCGCAAAAAAATTGAACAGATGTTCCAGCGTTTTTTATCAATATACTGTTTTTTTCACTAGAAACTGGTTACTTAAAATTCTGTTAATTCTAGTGTGCTTCATTGAAAATGCAGTTAAGTTATATGAAATACTAGTGAAAATAAAGAGATTTTCTACTATAAATAGTTTTCGGATTCTTATTAAACGTAGTTGTCCAGATAACTAGAACTCTAGCTTTTTCAAAGGCAATTCTAATTAAACCTACTAGAATATCAGTGAAATATTAAACTAGACAATCTATTGATTTTTTTTTCACTAGAAAAATCTAGGAGCGCAACTCTAGTTGTATTTTACTTGAATCTAGTTGAAAAAAATTTAGTGTGACAAATAATGTTTTCGTTCAGACCCGTTGCAATTCACAAATTTATTTTAAATTGATTATCTTTATTTGATCAAATGAATGATCTTGATTTGGAAAAGTTTAATTGTTGTCTCTTTTAGTTTTCCCACAAAACTAGCTTTTTTTATATTGCTATACAAGTGAATTTAATAGTTAAACTATAAAATATTTTTTTTTATATTTTATTTTACATTATACCGGATGGCGCTTGTTGGTGATTCTACCGTTTCTGTGCCAGTTTTGAATTATTAGTTTATAACTTGTAAAATGCAGAAATTTATTTTCCGAACTGAGATCTTAAGAAACTTAACTTAAACTGAATTTTACAATTTTAAAAATTTCTGTTCTAATATTCAAATACGAATTTACATGTATTCTTATGGGATCTATAGAGGACCCTTTCAATATCATAAATCTCGCACAAGATCGACTTTTTTCAAACTTTTAATTAGAAAAAGTTAAAATTCAATATTTTTCTAATTTACTGTTGCTTACATTCTTAAAGTTTTGTGTTATCAAAATATTAAAAATTGATTTAAAAAGAACCTTTCAGGTTCCGTTCTTTTTTTTAAAATTTCAATAGCGCAATTTTTTTTTTCAAAGTATTTATGTATTTTATTTTGGCGTTTTTTTTCAAATTTGAGAAAATGTACATTCGATATTAACGAGTTTGCTAATTTTGTACGATATGTCTCCCAAAATGCATACTTCTGATATAATCACATATATATCTATATAATTCTATATTCTCTCATATATTAAAAGAACTCTTTTTATATTATAAGTCTACTAGGGGCCCCTGTGGTTTGCTTATAAGCAGCATTGTCTGTTGTAAAAACAGGATTGTGGCAATCAATTTTAAAATAAGTTTAGAAAAATTTGTACATATTATGGCATACATATGCAGGTATATACTTGTATATGCATAAATATCATATTGGTTTGAATACTAATGATAAATAAAAGTAATGGAAATATTTTTAATTTAATAAATTTTAAGATGTAATATGTGTCACTGTTAATTACATAGATATGATTAAAATTCAAATTAAGAATTAGTTAACAATTAAGAACGAAAAATTTCCTTCTAAACAACGTTATCTAGATAAGTACGTAACGTAACGTTATTCGTGTTCTTATATCTCTCACAATTTTTAGTTTTATTTTTTTTAATTCCATTCCATGTTAAATACAACAACAAAAAATTATTTTACTCTTACTTAACTCATTTAAAATATTTCGCTTCCTTTTGCTTTTTATTTTTGTTTAAGGTAGTAAAGCAAAAAAACAAAAAAAATATTACTACTCTTTTTTTACTCTCTTTCGCTTTTCGCTTTTCATTTTTTGTTTTTGTTTTACAGTATGTATAATCAATTGAGTAATGTATGTACCCAGTATTCTCTTTTGCTATTTTCATTTCTTTGTTTTTGTTATTTATTAGATTATATGTATACCTGTTCATGAACTGGAAAAATCTTGTAAAATATAATATAGACTAGGGGCGCCTGTGGTTTGCTTATAAGCAGCATTATCTGTTGTACAAACAGGATTGTGGCAATCAGTTTTAAAATAAGTTTAGAAAAATTTGTACATATTATGGCATACATATGCAGGTTATACTTGTATATGCATAAATATCATATTGGTTTGAATACTAATGATAAATAAAAGTAATGGAAATATTTTTAATTTAATAAATTTTAAGATGTAATATGTCTCACTGTTAATTACATAGATATGATTAAAATTCAATTTAAGAATTAGTTAACAATTAAGAACGAAAAATTTCCTTATAAACAACGTTATCTGTTAAAATATTTCCACCATTTGTTTGTTATCCATTTTTTAAAAAGAAAAGAATCCGCAATTGGAAATAGTAACTTTCACGTTAAACTTTAAAACCGAAGTGAATGTGAATTAATAAAAAATCAATGCCTCTTTACTTTATACAGACCTGGCTTGGCTACTTACTCAATTGAAATTTCGCAAGCACACGAAGAATAATTGCCTTAGTACGTAACGTAACGTTATTCGTGTTCTTATATCTCTCACAATTTTTAGTTTTATTTTTTTTAATTTCATTCCATGTTAAATACAACAACAAAAAATTATTTTACTCTTACTTAACTCATTTAAAATATTTCGCTTCCATTTGCTTTTTATTTTTGTTTATGGCAGTAAAGCAAAAAAACAAAAAAAATATTACTACTCATTTTTTATTCTCTTTCGCTTTTCGCTTTTCATTTTTTGTTTTTGTTTTACAGTATGTATAATCAATTGAGTAATGTATCTACCCAGTATTCTCTTTTGCTATTTTCATTTTTTTGTTTTTGTTATTTATTAGATTATATGTATACCTGTTCATGAACTGGAAAAATCTTGTAAAATATAATATAGATATAATTCTTTTAAGGTACGTATGTATGTGATTTTAGTTTTATTAAGATATACTACCGCATTAAGATAAACTACCGCATCAGAAACTTTGAAACTTATACAAGTTTCTTTATAATATTTTTATTATGATTGTTTTTATACAGAGGATAACTTGAAACGACGCATTTTTTATAATGGTTACAAAATTTTTAAAACATTTTCATAATTATAAAACTTAAAATCAAATAATTACAAACTTAAATTAAAATCTAATAAAATTTTTATAAACTTTATTTTAAGTCATGTATTTAGTAAAAAATATTGCACCAAATTTTTTTTTTTCAATGTATTATCAGTTTTTACTCTCAATGCTCTCAACCCCAAATATCATTTTAGTTTAAAAGTTTTCAGGTTTTAGTCAACTTTTCGTATAGAAAACTCGAAATAAAAATAGGTAAAAATCATAATTTTTCCCAAAAAAATCAACAATAAAAAGATTATTCTTCAGAAATGTCATTCGGCCAAAAAGCATATGCAATTTTGCAAATACATTTACAGAAAAAGCAGGGTCCAGACCTTGATTTTTTCTAATGCTAAAATTTACAATAATATATGGATATTATTGCCTGAAATCACATATGTATCTCTGAAAAATATCAAAATAGGAAAAATTATAGGAAAAGTTATGGGAAATTAAAAAAGAAGCTTCAACTTAATATATTTAATTATATATATAATTTAAAAAAAAATTGTATAAACTAAAATAGGAAAGTAAAAGATTGTATTAAAGATTACATAAATTATTTAAAGTAAAAAAGCTATAATATGGTTATATGTACAATAGTTCATTATATTACAGATTATACACAGCAAATCAAATTAAATGAGATTAAAGGTAAACGAGAAAAAAAATAGAGTTGACCTTGTCAACTCTGTGATACCCGTACGAATTTGTTATCCTATGTGCAAATAAAGATGCCATAACTGACTAAGGGACACATTAATTTATGCAAAATTTCAATACTGTCTGTTTTTCAAAATACTGTGTGTGCCAAACTACTATTTAAGTTGTATGGCAGCTACCAGAAAAAGCTAAGAAATTTTAACAAATTTTATCAAAAACATTGGCCCTAGTAATATATTCGCTTGTGTGAAATTTCAATACCATAGCTTTTATAGTTTCTGAGATATAGCAAAATAACTTTTGAAGTTGTATGGCAGGTACCAGAAGGAGCCAAGTAATTTCAACGACTTTTATCATACACATTGGCCCTACTAGTGTATTCGTTTGTGTGAAATTTCAATACCATAGCTTATATAGTTTTTGAGATATAGCCAAAAAACTTTTGAAGTTGTATGGCAGGTACCAGAAGGAGCCAAGTAATTTCAACGACTTTCATGAAACACATTGGCCCTACTAATATATTCATTTGTGTGAAATTTCAATACCACAGCTTTTACAGTTTCTGAGATATAGCCAAATAACTTTTGAAGTTGTATGGCAGGTACCAGAAGGAGCCAAGTAATTTCAACGACTTTTATCATACACATTGGCCCTACTAATATATTCGTTTGTGTGAAATTTCAATACCACAACTTTTATAGTTTCTGAGATATAGCCAAATAAATTTTGAAGTTGTATGGCAGCTACCCGAACCGGTACCCCGATCATGTCCAATTTAAATACGGTTCTGGCACTTACTACAATAAATCATTTGTGAAAATTTGGTGAACTTAGCTCAATTAGTTTTTGAGTTATCGTGGGGACGGACGGACGGACGGACGGACGGACGGACAGACAAAGCTAAATCAACTCAGAATTTGACGCTGATCAAAAACATACACTTGAGTCTATATCTAAGACCGTTATTTCTTAGCGTTACAAACGGTAAGGCAAATTTAGTATACCCTTCGAACATACGTTCGTACGGGTATAAAAATGAAAAAAAATCATTGCCTAGTAATCAATTCCGCATGAAATGTATCAATTTCGCTAAACTTTGACGAACATTTTTTCTCCTTATATCTAGGTCTATATTTTTTTTCTTTAATTGAAAATATTTATCTCTTATATTCATATGCGTTACACATATTTAGAAAATAATATAAAACTTTAATCAATTTAAGCTATCAATACCTTTTTTTATTTTTTATATTACCTAATTAAAAGTGTGACCTTTTTAAACGTAAAAAAGTAAAGACACTCATACATAGAAATTTGCTTTTTATAAACAATAAATTTTTACAAATCGAAAAGATGTTTTATTAAAAGTAGCTAATAAAATTAATAAATTTGTATAAAACTTTAAATGGTTTTGTAAAGTAGCAATTTTCCAAGTGAGAATACTGCTTTAAAAAAATAGAGGCGTTAATATATTACTCGAATTCAAGGGTTAATTGCGTCATTTATTGTTAGCTTTTATTCATAGAAATTTGGAAAAGCTTATAGTTTCAGAAATAGGTACCGCCAAAAATGCGAACTTCAGAAATTAAGAAAGGCGATAAGTGAAGTTGGAATAAAATTTTTATTAGTATCTAAAAGCTAGAAATATTTCTTCAAACTTCCGTCCGTCCCCACGATAACTCAAAAACTAATTGAGCTAAGTTCACCAAATTTTCACAAATGATTTATTGTAGTAAGTGCCAGAACCCTATTTAAATTGGACATGATCGGGGGTACCGGTTCGGGTAGCTGCCATACAACTTCAAAATTTATTTGGCTATATCTCAGAAACTATAAAAGTTGTGGTATTGAAATTTCACACAAACGAATATATTAGTAGGGCCAATGTGTATGATAAAAGTCGTTGAAATTACTTGGCTCCTTCTGGTACCTGCCATACAACTTCAAAAGTTATTTGGCTATATCTCAGAAACTGTAAAAGCTGTGGTATTGAAATTTCACACAAACGAATATATTAGTAGGGCCAATGTGTTTCATGAAAGTCGTTGAAATTACTTGGCTCCTTCTGGTACCTGCCATACAACTTCAAAAGTTATTTGGCTATATCTCAAAAACTATATAAGCTATGGTATTGAAATTTCACACAAACGAATACACTAGTAGGGCCAATGTGTATGATAAAAGTCGTTGAAATTACTTGGCTCCTTCTGGTACCTGCCATACAACTTCAAAAGTTATTTGGCTATATCTCAGAAACTATAAAAGCTATGGTATTGAAATTTCACACAAGCGAATATATTACTAGGGCCAATGTTTTTGATAAAATTTGTTAAAATTTCTTAGCTTTTTCTGGTAGCTGCCATACAACTTAAATAGTAGTTTGGCACACACAGTATTTTGAAAAACAGACAGTATTGAAATTTTGCATAAATTAATGTGTCCCTTAGTCAGTTATGGCATCTTTATTTGCACATAGGATAACAAATTCGTACGGGTATCACAGAGTTGACAAGGTCAACTCTATTTTTTTTCTCGTTTTAATATTTAGTTATGTTTTTTTGCATTTGAATGTTTATGGGTTCTTTAAAATGGCTCTTTGAGAGGTTATAACTTTTAGAGGGAAGGGAGACATAGCTAAAACTTTTCTACGGAAGTAAGTTTATTGTAAAGATCCATTTACATATATACATATAATTAAATTTCAGTGTTCTTTCTTCATGGTGTAGAAGTTTTGCAAATGGGTAAACGGACAGAGGGAAACTATAAGCACTTGTTTTCAAAATTTTTGAAAGAAAAAAATAGAAATTAATGAAAGACAAAATGATCAACATTATTAGCATCAAATTCTCAACATCATTTTGAAAATTATTTTAAAATTTTTTTAAAATCTTCAAAATAATAAAATTTACTTATTTTTATTATTTTGACGTTTTGTATTTGTTGTTTTTATGTTTATTTTGTGCCCAAAAGAAAAAAAATCCCTTTTTGATTTTTAGTTTCTGAAAAATTAGAAATCGGTGTACGTGGCGACATCTAACCAAAAAATGCTTCAATTCACAATCTCTTACATATTTCTGGTTTTATTTTTCTATTTTTCAGCTTTTGAAATTCTACTTTTCAGTTTTTTTGGATAGGAAATTGTTACTATTCAGTTTTTAAGAAAAATATATTTAAAATTACAAAACATATGAAAATATTCAAGTAGGTACAAAAGCCAAATATTAAAATTATAATTTCTGACATGAACCAATATTCTTTTTAAAAAATAGAAATTTCCCTTAAAAAATTTAATATAAAGCGTTTTTATGTCGAAAAATAAAAACACAAATACAAATATTTTTGTTAGGAATGCACATCCCCACATACTTATAATAAATATACAATTCAAAAATTTAAAAATTTTTAAAATCTTGAAATTATTCAGTTCATATGATTTGATTTTCAACATTTTTTTTAAAAAGGACATTATGTTTTTGTTTTATGTTATGTTTTTGTTATTAAAAGTACTGACTGCTTTAATATGTACACATTTTGTCAAACATACATACATAGATATTTACTTTTTATGAACAAAATAAATTATTTATAAATCGAAAAGATTTATTAAAAGTAGCTAACAAAGTTGCTTAAAACTTTAAATGGTTTGTAAAGAATCAATTTTCCAAGTGAGATTACTGCTTTTGGAAAAAATAAAGGTGTTAACATAACACTGCAATTCAAGAGTTGATTGCGGCGATTATTGTTAGCTTTCATTCATAGAAATTAATTTTGAAGTTTGCCAAAATGTTGTTGTTTGTTTGAAAAGGAAGTATACGGTGCCAAAAATGAGACTTTTACAAATTTGGAGAGGCGAAAACTTCCGAGGGGTGGAGTTGCAAAAAATTTTTTACTACCTTTTTTTATAGAAGAAAACCGATATCAAAAACTTGAAAAGGAACGGTGTTTAGGTAACGGTTAGTTTTAGCAAATATACCTTTTTAATAAGTTATGCTTTGCCGCTGTAAAAAGTACCAGCCACAACTTTTTTTCATTTGAATGTTTATAGTTTCTTTAAACTGACTCTTTGAGAGGTTATAACTTAAAGTAAAGGGGAAGATTTCTAAAACTTTTCTTCCACGTTCTTTCTAAACTTTCGGGCTCGTTTCTTCTGCGGTGTAGAAGTTTTCCAGGTTGGTACACGGTCAAAGGGAATCCATAAGCACTTTTTTTTTAAATTTTTGAAGAGTTCTTAAAAAATTAAATGAATATAAATGAAAGACAACATGATCAACCTCGTTAGCATCAAATTCATCAACATCATTTTATATATTATTTAAATATTTTTAAAAATCTTCAAAATATTAAAATTTCATTTATTTTTATTTTTTTTTACATTTTGCTTTTATTAAAGTTTTTATGTTTAGTCTTTGCCCGAAAGAAAAACGGTCCATTTTTAATTTTTAGTTTCTGAAAAATTTGATTTCAATGTACGCAGCAACAACTAACCAAAAAATGTTTCAATTCAGATTCTCTTACTTATTTCTGATTTTATGAAAATTACTGCGAATATACAGAACGAAAAATTGATAAATTTGTATGATTTGTGGAGAAACAAAATCTTTTTTTTTGTAAAATTAAAATTTTTATTAAATTACTTAATTTGTAAAATAAAACACTTGAGTTCTAATAAAGCTTTAACAATTTTGTAAGCTTATATATGTACTTATTTTGTGTACAATTTCACACAAAAAATTCAAGCGGTGATAAAATATTACTTTTTAGTTTACGCTGGCAACAACTTTTTATGTTGCAGCAATAAATCATATTCTTTGCGGGCTTCAAAGATTTTCCGCTACTCTCTGTGCATATAGTATAATATGTCCATGAGTAACAGCAATAAAAACCAATTTAGTTGTACTTAAAATTTTTATAAGATAACTCTAATCTAAAAGTTGGCAATATATGATATGATAGGTCTGTCTAGGATAAAACTTGCAAGAACTTTAAAAAAAGAAACAATGATGAAATTTCTCTCAAAACGAAAAAAATTCTCATTTAGTCAAAAAGTATACCAAACAGAAAACTTGTAAATATGCGATAAACGTCAAATTTCAAAGTATTTATCAAACGTAAACAAATATTTTTTTGTTACACCAAAAACCAAAAAGTTTGATTTTGAATTATAAAAGTATGAAACTTTTATGAAAAAAAATCCCTTTTTAATTTTTAGTTTCTGAAAAATTAGAATTCGGTGTACGTGGCGACATCTAACCAAAAAATGCTTCAATTCACAATCTCTTACATATTTCTGGTTTTATTTTTCTACTTTTCAGCTTTTGAAATTCTACTTTTCAGTTTTTTTGGATAGGAAATTTTTACTTTTCAGTTTTTAAGAAAAATATATTTAAAATTACAAAACATATGAAAATATTCAAGTAGGTACAAAAGCCAAATATTAAAATTATAATTTCTGACATGAACCAATATTCTTTTTAAAAAATAGAAATTTCCCTTAAAAAATTTAATATAAAGCGTTTTTATGTCGAAAAATAAAAACACAAATACAAATATTTTTGTTAGAAATGCACATCCCCACATACTTATAATAAATATACAATTCAAAAATTTAAAAATTTTTAAAATCTTGAAATTATTCAGTTCATATGATTTGATTTTCAACATTTTTTTTAAAAAGGACATTATGTTTTTGTTTAATGTTATGTTTTTGTTATTAAAAGTACTGACTGCTTTAATATGCACACATGTTGGCAAACATACATAGATATTTACTTTTTATGAACAAAATAAATTATTTATATATCGAAAAGATTTTTCATTAAAAGTAGCTAACAAAGTTGCTTAAAACTTTAAATGGTTTGTAAAGAATCAATTTTCCAAGTGAGATTACTGCTTTTGGAAAAAATAAAGGTGTTAACATAACACTGCAATTCAAGAGTTGATTGCGGCGATTATTGTTAGCTTTCATTCATAGAAATTAATTTTGAAAAGTTTGCCAAAATGTTGTTGTTTGTTTGAAAAGGAAGTATACGGTGCCAAAAATGAGACTTTTACAAATTTGGAGAGGCGAAAACTTCCGAGGGGTGGAGTTGCAAAAAATTTTTTACTACCTTTGTTTATAGAAGAAAACCGATATCAAAAACTTGAAAAGGAACGGTGTTTAGGTAACGGTTAGTTTTAGCAGATATATCTTTTTAATAAGTTATGCTTTGCCGCTGTAAAAAGTACCAGCCACAACTTTTTTTCATTTGAATGTTTATGGTTTCTTTAAACTGACTCTTTGAGAGGTTATAACTTAAAGTAAAGGGGAAGATTTCTAAAACTTTTCTTCCACGTTCTTTCTAAACTTTCGGGCTCGTTTCTTCTGCGGTGTAGAAGTTTTCCAGGTTGGTACACGGTCAAAGGGAATCCATAAGCACTTTTTTTTTAAATTTTTGAAGAGTTCTTAAAAAATTAAATGAATATAAATGAAAGACAACATGATCAACCTCGTTAGCATCAAATTCATCAACATCATTTATATATTATTTAAATATTTTTAAAAATCCTCAAAATATTAAAATTTCATTTTTTTTTTATTTTTTTTTACATTTTGCTTTTATTAAAGTTTTTATGTTTAGTTTTTGCCCAAAAGAAAAACGGTCCATTTTTAATTTTTAGTTTCTGAAAAATTTGATTTCAATGTACGCAGCAACACCTAACCAAAAAATGTGTCAATTCAGAGTCTCTTACTTATTTCTGATTTTATGAAAATTACTGCGAATATACAGAACGAAAAATTGATAAATTTGTATGATTTGTGGAGAAACAAAATCTTTTTTTTTGTAAAATTAAAATTTTTATTAAATTACTTAATTTGTAAAATAAAACACTTGAGTTCTAATAAAGCTTTAACAATTTTGTAAGCTTATATATGTACTTATTTTGTGTACAATTTCACACAAAAAATTCAAGCGGTGATAAAATATTACTTTTTAGTTTACGCTGGCAACAACTTTTTATGTTGCAGCAATAAATCGTATTCTTTGCTGGCTTCAAAGATTTTCCGCTACTCTCTGTGCATATAGTATAATATGTCCATGAGTAACAGCAATAAAAACCAATTTAGTTGTACTTAAAATTTTTATAAGTAAACTCTAATCTAAAAGTTGGCAATATGATAGGTCTGTCTAGGATAAAACTTGCAAGAACTTTAAAAAAAGAAACAATGATGAAATTTCTCTCAAAACGAAAAAAATTCTCATTTAAACAAAAAGTATACCAAACAGAAAACTTGTAAATACGCGATAAACGTCAAATTTCAAAGTATTTATCAAACGTAAACAAATATTTTTTTGTTACATCAAAAACCAAAAAGTTTGATTTTGGATTATAAAAGTATGAAACTTAGAAAAAACCATTTGCGAACCTATTTTGGTTATTTTATTTTTAATTGAAAAGTTTTGAAAAAAAAGTTATTGTTAATGAAAAATTTTTTTTTCAAAAATTAAACATTCGGCCATAACCAAGAAAAACATACATACATATTATTTCGACAGCTGTAAGATTTGAAAGGTGTTTAAAACATTAAATTTTACTTTACAAAACTTGATAAAACTTTAAACGTTGAGTAAATGAGAATGTCATCAGTTTCTCTCTTTTTGTTCAAAATATTATCCCAGACAGTTTGCATGCAAAAACTTTATAACGTTTTTAAAAATTATCTTATCCCAGACAGACCTGATATTTTACTATATTACTAAAAATATTACATAGTACGAAGCGTACATATCATGGGAAAGAAGTTTATTTTAAAATTAATAAAAGGAAGAAGAAAAAGTTATGAGTCATAAATTTAGATTTCAATTAGTGTTGAGCGTGTAAAAAATATTACGATTAGAAAAACTATTACGTATAACTTTTACATATTTACAATATGTTATCTACCATATTTGTTTACTACCATATAAGTTTGCCACAAAAGCTAAAATGTAAGCACACATTTTAATTTAGAAATTAAAACGTGCAATATGACTTCGGAAAAATCTTATGTAATTTTTTCTATGTGAAATTGTGTCCATATGTAATTTTGTCTGTTGCTCATGGAAAATATATATGCAATTTTGTCCTTTTGTAATTTTGCATTGTGCTGCATATTTAAATTATACCATCATAATAGGTTTCGTAATTGGAAATTTAATTAAATTTAGTTAAATTTTACAGAAAAATTCATTACTTTACATAACAACGTAAAAAAAAAATTCATTTTTTTCCTTGTGCCAAAATTGGTACTGACAGTTATTACTTGCATATATGAAATACCTACATATATGCTAAAATCTTTGGCGATCTACCAATCTTAGTTCTTTCAAATAAATGTTAATTTTATTGCAACCCTAACATTTCTATTTTACATTTAAGGTGTGACACAAGCTGATGTGGGAAAGGCCTTGGCAAATTTAAAACTACCTGGAGTTGGTGCACTTTCACAAAGTACGATTTGTAGATTTGAAAGCTTAACACTTTCGCATAATAATATGATAGCCTTAAAACCAATTTTACAAGCTTGGTTAGAAGAAGCTGAAGCGCAAGCCAGAAACAAAAGACGAGATCCGGACGCCCCTAGTGTCTTACCAGCAGGCGAGAAGAAAAGGTAGAGCGCATTTCAATCAAATAATTACTTCATATTGTAAATAATTTTACCTCACTAAGAGCAAGGGTTAGTGTCCATAAAATAACATTTTTTGTGATTATATTATTGGGAACAGTATAACATTTGCTTTAATTTCATAAGTAGATTATTGAAACATCTTACCCTTTTTTGTTTAATATTTAATAAATAAAACGGCAACCATCAATATAATCAAAAATTAGTGGCTATTCGTTTTAAAAGAGTAACATAACAAAAAAAAAACTCTATAATAGAAGCAATATTGTGGAATGGTAAAACCGATTAAAAGAGCTTGTATTCAAACTCGTATTCACCAATTTTTGTTTATTTCGGGTTATACAATTTTATTCGAAAAAGGAACAGTAATGTCTTCAGCCAGAAAATACAAAAACCTAACAAAAATATGTAAAACTAATCAAATTTATATGAGTTTATATGTGTATTTTTTACGACGGCGTTAAGCTGTACTTAAAAATAAATGACGTTAACTGGAATTTGAGGAAGAAAGAAGTAACAGGTTCTGACAGAGATCCTTTAGTCAAGAACAGGCAGATGGGCGAACAAAGTAAAAAGCAAAATTAGCTTAAATATAAAAAGCAAATGAAAGTAAAGCACTCACTTAATCTCTAGATTATTTATTCAAGTCTCTAGACTTTTACTCAAATAAGCGCGTTATTTAAAAGTTTATGTAGGTAAAATTATTTATTTTAATTTAAACCAGAATAATTAGCTTTTCTATTTAAAAACGAGGCGGGAATAAAATTAAAATTTTTTTGTATTTGTTGCGCCTTTAGTAAAGTATGTGTTGATGGTTTTCTGAAAGAACCAATACTGAGTGAACTCTTCTATGCTACACGTTGAGAAATAGCAATCAAAATGTGGTCTGTGAGGAACTTATCTATTAGTAAAAATACTAGCTTAAATGGATAGTTATTATAAAAAATTTGTACTTGAAGCAACTGATTGCAGTGTAGTACCGCTCACATCTTTATGATGACGAAGCTGTTATGCTGTCATGTGGACAGTATAGAATGAATTTAATATCCGAACTGGATTACTAAGTTCATTGTTGATACGCTTAAAGTCTTTGAGGCTTTCTGAATCTAATTTAAACTTAAAAATTTTATTTATTAAAAATTGTTGTTAATTCAGAATATTGACTTACGTTTATAGATTAAGCACAGTTTCTTTAGTTTTAAGTACGATTCTGGGCATATTTGGCAATCTTTTAGGAAATTGTTTTAGTTGGGTTTTATTTTCGTCTCACGTTGCTTTTTCGAAGGAGAAACAACCGTAGTTTCATTATTGCGCCAGTTAGTTCCATTATTGCGCCAGCTTCCCCTATGAATATTTTCAGTTCAAATGTTCTGTTTCCGTTAAATATTGGAATAGATTTTGCTTCTGTGATTAAATCTCGTGTTCATATTGAATCAAGTGTCATGTTTATCGTATTATTACTGTTTTTAATTAATTTAATATTTTGGCGCACTTTATTTTCCCGGAAAATTGTCTTACATTTAAGTTATTATACCCGTACGAACGTATGTTCGAAGGGTATACTAAATTTGCCTTACCGTTTGTAACGCTAAGAAATAACGGTGTTAGATATAGACTCAAGTGTATGTTTTTGATCAGCGTCAAATTCTGAGTTGATTTAGCTTTGTCTGTCCGTCCGTCCGTCCGTCCGAACGATAACTCAAAAACTAATTGAGCTAAGTTCACCAAATTTTCACAAATGATTTATTGCAGTAAGTGCCAGAACCCTATTTAAATTGGACGTGATCGGGGTACCGGTTCGAGTAGCTGCCATACAACTTCAAAATTTATTGGGCTATATCTCAGAAACTATAAAAGCTATGGTATTGAAATTTCATACAAACGAATATATTAGTAGGGCCAATGTGTCTCATAAAAATCATTGAAATTACTTGGCTCCTTCTGATACCTGCCATACAACTTCAAAAGTTATTTGACTATATTTCAGAAACTATAAAAGCTATGGTATTGAAATTTCATACAAACGAATATATTAGTAGGGCCAATGTGTCTCATAAAAATCATTGAAATTACTTGGCTCCTTCTGGTACCTGCCATACAACTTCAAAAGTTATTTGGCTATATCTCAGAAACTATAAAAGCTGTGATATTGAGATTTCACACAAGTGAATATATTAGTAGGGCCGATGTGCTTGATGAAATTCGCTAAAATTTCTTGGCTCTTTCTGGTAGCTGCCATACAACTTCAATAGTAGTTTGGCACAACCAGTATTTTGAAAAACACATAGTACTGAAATTTTGCATAAATTAATATAGTAATACGGCAAATTAAAGTCATAGTCTGCCCCAAAGTTAGTTATGGCACATTAGTTATTCGCACATAGGATAACGAATTCGTACGGGTATCACAGAGTTGACAAGGTCAACTCTATTTTTTTCTCGTTTTTTATTGCTTTTGAAAATCCGATACGATTGCATCTATTTTCTTTTGATTTTTCATAAATTTCTTTTTATTTAGCAAAGTTCTTTAGCTTTACTTTTTCTTTTTAATAAGTAAACGCACTTCTTCTTTGCAAATAATGTTTTAGTTCAGATCCATTTCAGTTAATTGATACAAATTTAGTTTAATTTGATTATCTTGATTGGATTAAACGAGTGAACTTAATAACCCAACAGAATTATCCACAAATTAAACATTTAAAAACAAAAAAGTGAATATAAATCAAAATCGTATTACACCTTTCCTAATGAATTTGAGGGCAGGAAAATAAAATTTATTTCGGTTTTAGTTACCGCTTCAATCGCATTAATTAAAAAGTGATTGGAAAAGCTAGTACGCATTAAAACGATTAAGTATTTAGTTCTCACTTAACTCCAAAGGTTTCCAAAATCAAATCTATAAAAGTATAACAATCGAGCCAACCAAGTTTAGTTTTATTGAACCATGCTACTGAAGATTCCCAACTTACCCTGGAACTCCACAAATACCTTGCTTGGTAAACTACATATGGTGGTGATAGCTCCCCAGTAATTGATTCACAAAGCATCACTTATATACTAGATTTAAAATTCTTCATGATTGGATGTGGATATTTTATTCCTTTTCTATTCCAGGGTCATGTAGGATAATAAGGAGTCTACGTGTTCTAAACTAAAATAAAATAATATATGAAAATAATAAAAATCAAAATTTATGCATTAATTCTGTTCAGCATGAATATAATCCGTATTTTTATTTATTAATGATATTATTCTCAGGTATATTTTCATTTTTAAAAACAGTATTTTTGGATTTTTATCAAATAATTTTTGATATTTGCAACTAAAGTACATCTGCGAAAACTCTTTCTTCTTGCTTAAAAAAATGTACCTATGTAGGTCACCTGGCAATTTTATTAGTTATACAGTTATATAGTTTGGCGCATTTATTAATAGATATTTCATATCTATTATTAATACTATGAGGCAATTTAGTCAAGGAGCTATCAATATTGAGTTGCGTGTCATCTGCGTAAATGTGGCAACCAGCATAGGTAAGGCAATTAGGGAGGCCATTGATAAACAGATGTTTCTGGAAGTATCGATGAATCCTCGTTGCTCAATGATAAAAATTGCCTATGACCTGCTAGATAGCTATAAATCATGCGCTGAGAACAAGTCGAAAAGTTAAAATAAAGCCCAAGGTTACGACAAAGCAGAACAGTGTCAAAAGCCTCTGAAAATTCATGTCAAACAAGAATAGTCGCTCGTGAAACATCTAATTTAGCAGAAATTTTATCAGTCAAATCAAGGAGCGCAGTAGCAGTACTATATCCTTTGCGGAACCCTGAATCGAACAAGAGTCCATTTCTGTAGACGAAAACATTAATTTGATTGCGAACTACAACCTCAAAGGCTTTTAACAGTCCAGGTAGGATACTAATGGGTCGAAGATCATTTAAAGCTGGATTATTCTTCTTAGGAATAGGAATAATTATAGCACATTTCCAACCAACAGCAAAAGTGGAGCTGGTAAGTATGGTATTGAATAAATGCGTTACAAATGGAGCATAGCCAAGTGAATTGAACTTTGACTGTCGATAGACTAGAAGTATTAGTTGTTTGCACCCAGTTGAAAAGTGTTCAGGTAGATCAGTAACCGAGCAAGCATTCTGTTAGATCAATATCATAGCCTCTTTTGCATCTCAATTTATTCACATTCCTCCAGAAACTTTCGGACGCTTGGCCCGGGTGAGGCCTATTTTCGTATTAGTGTGACTTAGCCCTTCTTACAAGAAAAATAACCTGATTCCGAAGAACCGTAAACTCATATTATTTTCTTGTGGCGAACTGCAAAACGAACGAGTTCAGCAAATTAAATTGATCATCACGACCTACAGTGGAGAAAAACATAGACCACAGTACAGCAGTAGCCTCATGAAAAAGAGCCCCAACGTTGCATATCTTGTAGTCACGGACACTGAAGCCACAAACAGGTGCGAAATTCACTAGAATATCGTAGGACAAATAAATTAAGTCGTTGTAAGAAATACCAAGCACAGAAAGCTGACCAGACTAACAAATATAATCCACACCAGATGACATTACAAGAAAATATGAAAAAAGACTAAAAGTTGTGCAACCGAATTTTGCAGGTATGGAATTATTCGCAATACTTAAACAAAAACACTTCAAACTGTCCTTGAAACTCTGAGCCATATTATGAAAAAAATTGGTGGAGCATTACAATCATTCGACATATTGATAATATTGATATTGAAATCTCCTCAAAATATAATCAAAATGGTGAAATACTTCAACTGCGACCTGCTTCTCATAGTTAGCGCTCATAGTTAGCGAAGCTATGGTGAGAAAAGTAGACACAGCCAAGAAACATAGAAAACTCAGCAAAACGCTTTGTTCCAAAAATGAATTCAACGTTCTGAAGTTCACATTGAAAGTGAGTTCTCTCCTGTAATAGATTGCAACTTCTCCGCCCCTAGTTAATTGATCGTATCGCTTGATTTTGTAACCAGCAATTTCAGCGATGTTATCTGTAATTGAATCATTCAACCAGGTTTCACTGACAACAAAATATGAACATTACCATTGCTCATCAAGCACCTAATACAATCAATACTAGAAAACAAGCTACGAGCCTTAATATGTATCACATTTAAAAAATGAGCATTCTTAAAAGCCTTGTCGAGGGCAATTTTAGAAATAGAGCAATCCCTAACAGCACTGGAAAAATTCATATTATGAAACATATAGGAAAACTGAAAATGAAATCGATTAAAATGATAACGAAAGTATTAAAATAAAAAAGCAAAGCAAAAATAAAAAGATTTTTAAAAAATATCACAAAAGAAAGTTAAATTTTCTACTCCACTAAAACTCCTGCACGTATAGGTGATTTAATTTCTTTCTTAATAACGGCAATTTCAGCTTCATATAGATATTTAAGATTGGTTTCAAGTTTGGTGATTTTAACAGTAAGAGTCACAATTGATTTACACAGCTTGTCACAATTTGGACAGAATGGTTTTTTGCTACTGGACGACTTATAGATATTATATATCTTTTTGTCATTTTTGTCAGACATGATGTTTTTAAATACGAGTATATATATAAAAACTGCTCTTCCAAATATAAATCAGGACTTGATGTGAAATCCGGCAAAACAAGCAGTTAAAGAAGTATCCAAAAACACAGCACAGCAAGCATTCAGATGATAACAGCAAAACCCACTCAGCACTCCATTTTGAGGAGCGCGAAATCGCACTTACACTCAGCCTGACATTTATTCTTTCTGACATATTGGTCAAAATATTTAACCTACCTTTTAAGCTCTTTTTCAAAAAATTTTCGAAAAAAAAGTGCTTAAAAGGTTGGTTAAATATTAGTTTCACTCTATCCGTCCGTCCGTCCGTGGATATGTTTACAAAATTTCAACACCTTTGAAGATAGAAAGCTAAAACTTTATATGTATATAGATCTTTACTGGAAACTTATTTCCGTAGAATAAAAGTTTTACCTATCCCGCTAAAATCATAAAAATAGCATTTTTCAACTATTTATTGTGGTATAACCATAAGCATTTTTCAAATTTTGGAAACCCAGAAGCATTGTGGCTAGCTTCTTCTACCGCAGCTTACTATATTTGAACTTCAAAAAAGCAAAATGACCGCTAAAATTTACCGTTCTCTAAAATTCGTCTTTTTCAAATTTTTGATGTCGTTTTTCTTCTAGACTCCAGGTTGTGGAAGTCTAAAATTTTGACAGCTTTTAGACACTAATAAATAGTTCATTTCAATAGAAGAAAAACTTTTTCCCACATGTAACCCTTCTCCATTTATCGCCTCTCAAAATTTGTAAAATTTGAATTTTCGGCAACATATATTTGTCAAACCGCAAGCTTTTTTAAATTTCTATAAACGCAGAAAGCTAACGGTAAATTCCATGCCATTAAAACATTATCATTTTTCTTAACTCACGCAATTAACCCTTAAAATCGAGCAGTCAAAGACTGCATAAGTAGTTCATCCTAAATATAAGCAATCCTTGAAGTAGTTTCGTATATGAAAAAAATATAATTTTAATAGTGTAGTAAGTAGTGTAGTTTTAAAAGCAGTTTTTTCATCTGTTAAAGGGAAAAGTGTTACCATATTAACACTATACATTTGAAGACACTAAATTCTTTTTTCTTTACAATCAAAAAATTTTCTGTAGAAAACCAAAATTGTTTTTATTTGTTTTTAATTTTCTAAAAATATATGTATATATCGCGAGTTATAGGTACGAGTAAGATAATTAATATCACTATTAATATTTTATAAACGAGCTAAAACATTCTAACGTTGAAATTTATAAATATTTATGCGAATAGAAATTTTGCTCTAGAAATACGCACAAACATATAAGAAAAGAAATATATTTTTTTACCGACCGCATTGTGTTTACAATAGGTTATATGATGGCAACAACTTCTTCATGGTGAGGAAGTGTAAATAAACTATTTTTAACAACCTGTCGGTCTGATGGCCGGACTATCTGTGTGCACGCGCGTAGCTCAAGTTCTGGCTAACCAATTTTGATGAAATTTTGTATGCAAGTTTATTTCAACTATGGCACGGATCGGTTAACTTTTGGAATATATCAAGCCTCGGGAACTGCACTTTTTAGCAGGCCTGTTAAATATTCAACAAATTTATTTGAAATTTCATATATAAGCTTCATTCGACCGTCCGAAACCTTCTAACTTTTGGAAGAAATCATGCGTCAGCAACTGGATGTTTAATATGGGTCATATACTACATATGGGTCGTTTACTGTAGTCAGCCAATAACATTTAAATTTAATATTTAAATTCTTTAAAAATTAAAAGCTGTATCAGACCCATATTGACTTATGCTATCGAAACAACAGCGGACACTTTTAAAACAAAACAAAAACTGAGAAACACAGAAATGAAAACGCTAAGGCAAATATGTGGCTACACCTTTAGAGATAAAAAACACCTTTAGAAATATTTGTGGCATACAGCATATTGTTCGTTAGAGCCGATATAGACGAAGATATTGGAGAGATAATGTGAATAGGATGGAAGAAGATCGACTGGCGAAGGTTGCAATGAATGGCCAAATCAACGCAAAATGTCAACCAGGAAGACCTACAAAAAGGTGGAAGTCTTCATCACAGAATTAATACCGAGGACAATAGTTTTTCAAATTTTTAACTGAAAAAAACAGGCAGTTATGCCCAATCCAAGATAAGAAAGAAGAAGAAATTCTTCGTATTAAAACAATGAATATATAAATTTTTTAACGGCCGATTTTACATTTTTACCATATCTAGGGCATGAGTTGATGGAATTTCTTGAAATTTCATATTTGAGTTCTGGTTGTTACGGAAACTTACTGGCGAACATTGCAGGGAATTTGAGTAGCACAAAGTGAAATTCTACTAAGAGCCAAATTTACATTTTTCTGGGTATGTTAACTATAAGCTTACTAATTTTTTCCAATTTTTACCCTAAAAATTGGAAAAAAATATTTAACAGGCATTTTTGTACTATCGGTCGGTTATGTGCTGACCACATCCGATTTTTTCGCTTATATGTATGTAGCCCATTGATATTTTTTGAACCTTACAAAAATTCGATATTTTATATTTGCGCCTTTTCACTTATCTAATGAAAAGGAAATTTTTAAATTCATTTTGAAATCTTAGTATTAGTACTAGTGCAGTGGTATACTATTTTTCTTTTTGGATGATTATTTTGATTTTATCATGAAGCTCTTCTCATGTAACAAAAAAAAATACAGGATTAGATTTGCATATTATTACCGACCGTATTGTGTAAACAATAGGTAGGTTATGTGATGGCAACAAATTTTGCATATCGAGTTTTCGGTGGGAACGTACTTCCCCATAGTAGGGAAGTGTAAATAAACTATTTTTAGCAACCTGTCGGTCTGTCGGTCTGTCGGTCTGTGTGTGCACGCGTGTATTTTGAAGAAAGTATTCAACCGATTTACTTGAAATTTCATATATAAGCTTTGCTCGATCATACGCAAAAATTCCTAACTTTTGGAAGAAATCAGGCATCAGCAACTGGGCGTTTACTACGGGTAAATATACATTTTTGTGTATATAAAGAGAAATAATCAACCGATTTTATTGAAATTTAATATATGAATTCCCCGTATTAAAACAATGAACATGTAAATTTTTTGGAAAGATCAGGCATCGGCAACTAGACGTTTACTACGGGCCAAACATACACTTTTGTGTATATAAAGAGAAATAATCAACCGATTTCATTGAAATTTCATATATGAATTCCTCATATTAAAGCAATGAACATATAACTTTTTTGGAAAGATCAGGGCTCGAGAACTGATTTTCGGGCCGATTTTACATTTTTCACCATATCCACAGAACAAATTGATGGAATTTCTTGAAATTTGATATTTGAGTTCTGGTTGTTACCGAAACTAACTGGCGCGCATTTCAGGGAATTCGGGTAGCACAAAGCGAAACTCTACTTAGAGCCAAATTTACATTTTTCTAAGTATGTTAACTATAAGCTTACCAATGTCCTAAAAATTGGAAAGAAGTATATAACAGACATTTTTATAATATTCTGTAACACTTTCACTTAACTAGACAATACACAATGCCGTCGGTTATGTGCTGACCACATCAGATTTTTTGTTGTTTACGCAGACATGACATGTGTAAATATGGGGAGAGAAGAAATTAATATGTATAAAAGAGGTGCTTCTTTTAAGCGTAAGTTTTAAAAGAAGTTCTCCTTTCCATAATAGAATAAAATCTCTAATAAAGCTTCATCACTTGAATGTAAAATAAATAAATTCAAACAAACGGCATTTTCCCAATGTGTTGATATTGTTGATTATCCTGATGATGCGAATGATGTAAATAAATTTTAAGATGTTCAAAACTTTTTACTGCTGTGCTTCATCACGAAAATCGAGAAAAGTAACTCCTCTTTAAATATGTATTATTTATCCTAGATTTGATTATGATGTTACTAAAGGAACTGTTATGCATAAAATCCAAAAAAAAATTAATTCTAAATAAATATGTGATTTGTTCAACAATACATCAGAAAAAAAGTTATATAATTAATATACATATAATTAATATAACATACATAGTAATATACATTTCTTAATAGAAAGTTCATCAAGCAAATTTATTAAAAAGCAAGCAAAAACGTTTCAGTTGGTTTAAACCGATTGAATTATACCCACAACCTTTCGTTGTTGTATAGCAATTACTCAAACCTGTGAAACCCTTCTATAGAAACTTCACGGATATGTCTGACCTATAATTTTATGACACACAACTGTCAAGTTTCATGAATCTGATTTTATTATTTTTCTAAATATTTAGACTTGTATGGGACTTGTATGATAGATTTGGACTTGTATGGAAGCTACTCGAACCTGTCAAGAAATTCAACCAAAAGTTCAGAAATATGTCTGACCTATAACTGGACACACAACTGCCTAGTTTCATGAATCTGACATTATTATTTTTCCAAATATTTAAAATAAGCTTTTAGACTTGTAGGGCAGCTACTCGAACCTGTCAAGCAATTCCACTAAAACTTCACAAATATATCTGACTTATAATTGGACACATGACTGCCAAGTTTCATTAATCTGACTTTATTATTTTTCCGTATATAAAAAATTTGCTTTTGGAGTTGTATGGCAGCCACCTGAACCGGTGCAGCTGCCCCATTAAAATTTTATTGTTATACGTTTATTAGTTTTTGAAATATTTAAAATAAACTCTTTCAGTTCTATGGCAGCTACCCGAAGCCGAATTTAAAGGAAATTTTTAATTATTTGGGAATATAATAAAGTAAGATTCATAAAACTTGCCAGTTAAGTGTTCAATTATAGATCAAATATATCCGTGCAGTTTTTATAGATTTACTTGACAACTTCAAAAACTTGGCATACAACTATGAAAGCTTATTCTTTACCTAAATTGCCAGATCTGATATTTTTAAGTCAAATTTGGATTTTTGAAGATGAGCTGATTTGTTTCAACATTCTTATGAGTTAGTGGCCAAATGCAATTACAATTATTCAGCAGGTGGTGTTGCATGTTTTTTTCAGATCTGGTCTGTGTTGAGAAAATATCGTCCTATCAGTTTTCCAACGGCTGATGCTGTGGAGATAAGATGTTTTACTGAAAAGGTTGAATATTGTTTTTTTTTTTGTGTAGCGATTATATAAATTTAACTATTGTATTTTTTTAAATAAACTGTATAATCGTCTGGTTGCCATTAAATATAAAAATTGTATTATTTTGGAAGATTTAAACATAGATGTTCTTAATAATAGTTCCGACTATTTCAAATGAATATATAAGTTCCTTTTGTCGTGTGATGTTTTTTCTACCCTAATAAATGAAATAACTCGAAAATCTGGTGTAAGTTTTTCATATTTAGACGACATTTATTTTAAAAAATAAAGAGATAATATGCATATTTTCGTAAAATTTTCAAAAATATTGAGATATCTGAATTGTTATTCTAGGAAGAACTGGCAGTGCGTTAATAGGATTTTGAGTCGATCCTTCACACAAATTAAAAATTAAAGGTGGACTGGTTTCTGGTACGCGTTGTATTGCTGAATATGTTAATGGTTTTTTCTCAAATGTTTCTAATGCGTTCTATTTTAGCTCTGAATGAAATATCGATACTCCATTCAATATTCGCAGAACTTTTTAGTTTCACCAATATCATCATTTTACATGTTGACCCATTTAGGTAATTTGATTCATTCCAAATCTGTGGCTTTGGATGGACATTCTAATTTCATTTCGAAAAATATAGCGTGTCTGAGAGTAGATGTACTAGTTTATTTATTTTACTTTTGCATTTGTTGTGGTGTTTTTCCTGATTGTTTGAAGGAAGCTGTTGTGGTCTCCTTATTTAAGAGGTGTGACTATACGGTTGCTTATAACTTTGGACCAATTTCTATTCTTCCCTTCCTTGTCAGTTTGCACTTGTGCAGGGTTAATCTAATGAAGGTGCTTTGCTCAAATTTTTCTCCGAAGTATATGGATCGTATATATCGAATCGAAGACAGAGAGTAAGAATTAAGGGTGTTCTCGATGAATTATCCTTCTCAAATTTTAGTGTACCTCAGGGCTCCGTTTTGGGTCCAATTCTTTTTCTAATTTACATTAATTCATTGTTTCGTCAATATTTCAGGCTTGTGCTGACGACACTGCTTTTACCTATGTAAAAGTAAAATTGCTATTATAGAAAGTATCAATTTCGACTTAAAAATTTTTGGGACCAAACACAAATTGATGATTAACTCTAGGGCTAAATACATGACTTTTAGCATGTATTTTCTTCCAGCTTGGAACTGCGTTGCCAAAGCTAAAATCTCCGCTCGTCGTGTAATTCTAATTTTTTTTTAAAATCGAATATTTGGATTTGATGATTGACACAAAATTTAATTGGTATATTCATATAAATTATTTAAAAAGTTATTTGAATTCCGTTATTAGAGAATTGTATCACGTTTGCTTGTATTGTTTGAGCTATATTTCCACTATGGTAAACCATGCTTTCTTTCAATCTAAGATGCAACCTCTTTTGGTTTGTCAGAAGCGTGCGCTTAGGATAATTTACAGAAAGCCTCATGTTGCATCTCGAATTTATAATACATTACCATGATGTAAGAGGTATTTTTCTTGCTAAAGTTAAGTTTGCAATTTTTCTTGCTAAAGTTAAGATTTGGTTACAGAATTTGAATTTTACGGCTCTTGCAGATTTCTTAAGAGATATTTTGTAGATTTTTACTTATTGCATTCACTTTATGTACATAATGATTCGAAATTTGTTTCTCATATGTACAAATATTAATTTGCTCTTTTGTTTATATACGTATTTTACTTTATTAAGAATACTGGAAGACCTTAGTGTTCCTTAGTTAATTTCAAATGTATTTGAAAACATTAAAAAATTAACACGTTGAGCTTCATGACCTAAATATAAAAAATACTTAGGATGAATTCGATCGTGTAACCCGTAAGCAAATATAGAAGGCTTCGTAGAGTCCATGTTCACCTGTAGACGATTTACTTAAAGTCGCTGTATCATATGTGTAGTCTTACAATTTAGAGAAACCAAGTATATGTACAGTAAAAGAACTGCATATATAAAATTTTAAATGTTTTTCTTTGTAGAAATCAAATTTATCTCTGTCATACTTAGTTATTCACATGTCCATCAATAGTTCAACGCATGTAGGTTTTCTTATGTTCACCATTTTTGGCATTTTAGATTTGCTCACCAGTAATTCATTGAGATTCCACTTGTTAAAATATGACTGCATGTACTTTAGTAATTCAATTAATGAAGGAAGGAAAATTTAAACTTACATAAGGTAAGCCATTGACTCGCAAAACATAAAAAATTACATCCATATACCCGCAGGGTCCCTAAGTCAATCAGCGAAAATTGCTTTGAAATAACATAACTTAAATTTCAAAACAAAAAATATGAATATAGTAATGCTCTGCAAGAATAAATTTATATTGAAATGAAACATACGGATGTCATATACACATTAGGTTCTATATACACTTAACTTATTATGTAAAATATGTTAATATGTTATCCTTTTCGAGCATTATGTTGATTTACATCAAAAAAGCTGTAGAGAGAAAATCGGAGGTCAAGTACCCGAGGGTGGTATTTGATTCCAAGCTTCTTTGGCAGAGTCACGATGAAGCTGTTTTTACACGAACAACCCGGGAGCTTATGGTTTGCAAGGCCATCTCCCCGTCTGTCATGTTGTAGATATATACCATAATGGTATATATACCATGATATATACCACTGCTCCATAAGTCAAGTCGGCACGACTTATGGCGGAATGGTGTGTGCACTGCTCCGTGCGACTTGACTCCTGACTTATGGAGCAGTGGCATATTATGGGGAGGTTCCGCTCCTAACGGTGCCTGGGGACGACGTAGTAACGGTACAGCTTCGAGAAAATTTTGTCTCGATTGCAAATATCCTCACTTTCCAGGGGCAGCTCAGTCGGCTGGGCCTGGAAAGTGAGGATATTTGCAGATTTGGAGCGAATGGGGATACCTCAGTGCACCTTCTGGGGGAGTGTGATGCTATTGCTCATAGGAGGGGAAGCGTGCTGGTTGACTTCGCTCTAACGGCGGCGGACTTACGGTCTTTCTGTCCTCACAAGTTGCTTGAGCTCATCGAGAGTGCTGGTCTCCCGCAATCCTGGTGGAGGAGGGAGGGGATACGTGGTTGCGGTGATATGCAAGATATGCATCAGGGTGCGAATAGCTAAATGTTGCATAAGACTCCGAAAATGCCTTTTAAATACTTCTTACAAATTTTAGGGACGCTAATACGCTTTTACTTAACATAGCTAGAAAAATGTGTCTTCTTAACAGAACATTTAACATAACATTTATTTATCTAAAAGCTGTTAAAATTTCAGATTTTTGCACACTGTGGTCTAGAAGCAAAACGACATCAAAAATTTGGGAAAAACGGATTTTAGATAACGGTAAATTTTAACGGGTATTTTGTTTTTTAAAACTTCAAATATAGTATGCCATGGTAGACGAAGCCAGCCTCTATATTTCTAAGTTTACAGAATATGAGAAATCGTTATAGTTTCATTGTAATAAATAAGTAAAAAATTCCATTTTTATGGTTTTAGAGGGGTATAGCTTTTAAAAAGTGTGTGAAAGGTGAAAATTTTCTCCAACGGAAATAAATTTCTAGTAAAAATCTATGTACATATAAAATTTCTCCTTTCTATCTTTGAGAGTTTAGAAGTGTTGTAAATACAGAGTGAAAAAATAAGCACTTCTTTTCAAAACTTTTATGGAAAAGTGCTTAAGAAGCTCTTTTTTGAGTATTATTTTATTTCATATGATTCATGCACAAACTATATTCCTTTACAGATTTCATTCTTTTTGGAGAAAATGTAAAACAAAACAATAGTATTTATAATAAATTATACATAAAAGTATGTTACCGTTACTGCTGCGTAATATTCTTATTAAACATAATAAGAATATAACATAGTAAGAAAATAAACATAACATGAACAATAAAAGAGTTCTGCAACAAATCTGTGTACAATTTATAATATAATATACATATGTAGCTAAAATGTTGGGAGAGTTCAGAATTTTTTTCTTCGTTTGCTTTTTCTATGTTATTATGCCGAAAAAGAAAAATATAAGCGAAAATACACGATGGTTGCACCATCGGAATTGACTTGTATGTAGATAATATGGAACAGTTAAATTTTACAACTTTGTAGAACATATTAATTCTCACCACTACATTCGAAAAAAAAAATAAATTGTTTATATATATCTATTTTTGCATTTACACATGTAATTTAGTTTAATTTTATGGTATTGTGTTTTTTAAGGATTGAAATAATTTTTTTCTAGTCTAATCTGAATTAGACTATATATTATATTAGATACTTAAAACATAAACATAGTTCTTCTCATCATAAATTTAAATATTTCAGAACTGAAAAAGCGCTTTGCGTTTCAATGGGAAGTAAGTTTTATTTCAACTATGAATATAGTATTTAAGATCATTCCTGATTTATTGCAGCTTCTTTTTTATTGGGAAGTCGCAAAGAAACTGCACGGTGGGAACTCGATTTCCCGAGCTTATGCAGGTCATATCTCACCGGCCACTCGCCGTGAAGAAATTCACAATTCGCGAACCCGGCTCCTGTTCATGCCCAACAATTCCGCGGCGAATTTACCACAATAAATCTGGCCCCATGGCAGAAGAGCCAAACCACAGAAAAGCACGCCCCAGTTGAAATTGTACCATGGCAGACAAGAGTCCGACATGGTGTTTTTTAGAATCATATCGCTCTCCATGAAGTCTCTGTGAGTCCTTTGGACCAACTTCCCTCCTGCCTTGTCCTCGCCAGATAGAAGTCGGTAAGTCACTAGGTGAGCTTCCATCAATATATGGAGGTGCAGGGATGGCAACCCAATCAGTACCTCCAATGCAGAAATGGGAGTCGTCAGCATTATCCCGATCACCCCCAGGCCGCCCAACCTCTGCAGCTTTTTCAGCTTGTTTCGCACATCCGTCTTCTGAGCCTTACGATACATACAATCGACGCGTAGGTGACAATGGGCCTAGGAAGGGCCGTATATAGCCACAGTGCTATCGTAAGACCTATACCACAGGTCCAATATGTTCACCAAACAGAATTGGTCTTGTTAATTTTTCCCTGTTTCCGCGTCTAGTGAAGGAAACAAAAGTACTTTTGCAGAGATTTATATTTAACCCAACGCAACTTCGCTACTCTTCAACGACGCGTAAATTTTGCTGTAGAAGATCAGAGGTAGTGCTCCCAAATTTGTCCCATATAACGAAGACCACATCGTCGACGTAATACAAGACACCCATCCCAGACCCCGTGAGAGGAGCGATTAGATCCTCAACTACAATTGACCACAGAAGAGGTGGAAGAACCCCACCTTGTACACTTTTACAACGGGGATGAAGAGTCTATAATCAGCTTTGGTGAGCTCAACGATCCTATCCTGTAGCATTGAGCTAACCTATCAGCCCGTCGTCATATTCCGAGTTTCTGCAACGACTCACAGATAATGTGATATGGGGTATTATCACAAGCACTATCAATACCTAGGTAGAAACCAACTGCCACCCGCCGCACGTTAAGTGAGTTCTCGAGGACCCCCACTATAATTCCTGATTGATAGGCATAATGAGGCTCGTGCAAGTGATTCGTTCCTAGTGCGTTCCAGAGCCCTCAGGCCCAACTCGCTGGCATACTTTTTGGAAAGTACCCTGCGAAGACGCGCACTGCTGGGGATTTCATCTATGCTCTTGTAGAACACCCTTCATGAGCTTCTCTTCGCTTTCTTTATTGCCTTATATTTCGTGATGGAGCTCTTAAATTCTTCCCACGAACACCTTGGTGTTATTAAAGAACTTTCTGGCCCTTAGTCCATTTTTCGGTCTTCGAATATTTCTTCGGTCACGCCTACGGAGACCAAGATTTCAAACCCAATCTGCCTATGGTCAGACATGGATGTCTCATTTGAGTTATGCCATCCACCAATCCTGTTAGACACTCCACCAATCCAACAATACTAAATTCAAGTAGGCACTCTACTTTTTATTATCAACTGAAAATTCTTCCTTCCATAAAAGTCCACTAGGTTTTGCAATTGGTCGTATGGATCGGTATAGTCACTTAAAACGTAGAATGACCATACAACAAACTCTATCCAACCCCTGGGGGATCTTGCCTTCACCTACGATGCTACCTGATCCTTGGAGCAGTAATCTGGAATAGAAAGATATGTTTACTAAAAAAGATGCAGACCGTAGGTCTACCGCCAATTATGATGGACCTCACAGCCATTCCATTTTTTCAGAGCGTTTTAGCCACATATAACGACGAAGCTCCTCCTTAGTCAATCAGTCATCGGCATATGCTGTTCCACATTGACTTGGGACACCTATCGTAGCTGACATATAGATATTTAGAAGGACGTATAGATGTAGGGATTCACCACGAGATTTACAAGGGATTCACAAAGTGCGTTTAGTAAAATAAAATTGATTTGGATTATTTGAAGAAGACAAGCATTCAAGTGTAATAATTGTGTAAAAGTTCTCTCAATATCAAAATTCACTGTAATTCTGATAACTTACACTAACAGTGACGAACCGCTCAAATACGCAAAGTATGCATTTGCACTGGACGATAAAAAACAAGGCCGCCATTGAAACTTAAAACAATTAAAAACGTTTCAGTCGGTTTAAACCAATTGAATTACACCCTGCATCTTTCATTGTTGTGTAGGCATTGCTCGAAACTGCGAAACCATTCTTCAGAAACATCACGTCCTCTAATTGGACACACGACTGCCAAGTCTCATGAATCTGGCTTTAATAGTTTTCCAAATAATTAAAATTATCTTTTGGACTTGTATAGCAGCTAGACGAACCAGTCAAGCAATTCAACCAAAACTTGAAGAATATATGTGATCTATATATGGATATACGACTGCCAAGTTTCATGAATCTGACTTGAATATTTTCCAAATATTCAAAATTATCTTTTGGAATTGTATGGCAGCTACCCGAACCTGTCAAGAGATTCAACCAAAACTTCAAGAATATATGTAGAATATATGTACCTATAAATAGACAAACGAATAGAAAAACTTCAAGAATATATGTACCTATAAATAGACAAACGACTGCCAAGTTTCATGAATCAGACTTCAATATTTTTCCAAACAATTCAAATTGGCTTTTGAACTTTTATGGCAGCTACCCAAACCTGTCAAGAAATTCCACCAAAATTTTGGAAATATATCTGACCTATAATTGGACACATGACTGCCAAGTTTCATAAATCTGCCTTTATTATTTTTTCGAGTATTTAAAATTAGCTTTTGGAGTTATATAGCAAGTACCCGAACCTGTAAAGCAATTCAACCAAAACTTCGAGAATATATCTGACCTATAAATAGATACAAGACTGCCAAGTTTCGTGAATTTGACTTTATTGTTTTTCTAGCTATTTAAAATTTGCTTTTTTTTGGAGTTGTATGGCAGCCACCCGAACCGGTCCATTGATCCCATTAAAATTTTTAGAGCATTTGTAAAATGTAATTGGACACACGTGTACAAAATTTCATATTTATACCTTCATTAGTTTTTGAAATATTTATAATAAACTCTTTGCTATCCGAACCCGTTGTCCGAATTGGCTCAATTACAATAGGGTTCGTCCTTGGGAGAAAAAAAAAAAATTGTAGAAAATTAGTGTCGATTGCATTATTCGTTTTTGAGTTATCGTGCGATCGGACGGACGGACATGGCTAAATCCAAAGTTAATATACCCTTCACGAAGGTGCATGGTTTAAAAACCCTAAATTTAAAAAAAAAATTTAATTTTCCCTAAAATAGTGTTTTCCAAATTTTTTTTATATATCAATTTACGGCGAGATCAACTTGATAAAATGTTCCTACTTATATACAAACATAATATTTTATTCCTAATAACATAAACAATGTATTAACCATTAAGCATTGAGCGACATATTTTTTCCTTTCGCACCATATAACAAAAAATTGTCATAGAATTAAAATTATTTATACATTTTGTTACTCTAAACTCCTCTTTCATTTTTATTTGTTATACGAATGCACTAAATATTTTTTTGAACGATATGAATCATCAGAATTACAAATATTAATTATTACTTTCATATATGTATATAATAAAATACACCCAGATTATTATTTCGTATAGCTGTATACATAAATTCGAACATAAACGTAAGTGAAATCCTCTCATTATATTTATATAGCTTCTTCTCAGGTACTGCTAGAGGGGCTAGTGGCATGGAAGAAAAGGCATTAGATAGGGTTTTACTTCAAGGGTCCCAGAAACATCTAACCATGCAACTTTTTAGCCCAGAAATAACTCTATTTTAAGATTTTCTGAAAAAAATTTTGAATAACAAAAGCACGTTTTTCTTTATACTTTATATAATTAGGAACACAAACCAAGAAATAAGTGATACAGTTTACGTTATTATTAGAAACACAAACCGAGAAATAAATAATATTTGAAAATATAATGATCTCACATATTTTTGGTTTGAAAAATCGAAATAATGTTAACGTAAATATATGTCAGCTTTTATCAAAGACATCAGATGTTTTGTGGCATCTGAATATTAATTCTTGATTTGTTATTGTTTTGAATATTATGTTTCGTCAGCAAGCTTTAAAAAAATATACATACAGAATTTATGTATGTATGTAGTTAAAATTTTATTTTTATTGCTCCAAGCGAAAAACTGTAAAATGCTAAATTCTAATGCATTCATATGTACACACATAAACGTTTTCTTTATTTGAAAAATGACATTCATATGTACATCCATATATTTGAATAAAAATATTATTTTATTTATGCCTAAACCTTTCTTTATTTGAAAAATTTATTTCTGTATGTTACCCCCATGATTTAATAATTATGTTTTTAAAATTTATTTCTATATAGCAAACCACAGTTTTGAAAATTATTCAATTCATATAGAAAGCTTAAAAAAAATTAGTTAGGAAGCTTTAAAAAAATATACATACAAAATGTAAAGAAAGTCTTTTCAAAATGAAAAAATTTTAAAAAATTTACTTCCAGTCTTTAATAAGTTGCATGGCATGCATTGATTTTGATTTTTTTTTTGTAAATGTCAGTTTATTAATCCTTTATAGAACCTAATTGCGTTAAAATAATTTTTCTAATGAGGAAAACACAAAAGAAAAGTGGCAAAAACTAAGAAGTTCGACAAATTACAATGTAAATAAAGTCTTTTCAAAATTAGTTTTTTTAATCTAATATTACACAAAAAAATAAAATGCAGCTACAATTGGTAAATTTAATGCTTTACGTGGTAGCCCGTAGATTTGGAACAGCCCAAAGTCATCGTTTCATAGAAGTAGTCAATTTTTCAATATCAATTTAATCCAAAATTATGGACAATTCTTCTATTATATGTTTTATAAGGTCACTTTTGGATTTTACTATCCTTTTCGCTACACTTTTCTTCAAGTGGGCCCAAAAATTCTCAATTGGATTGAGGTCTGGACTTTGGGGGAGTGTTTCGAACACTTTTGGGCAGTCATGAAGCAAACAGCTTCTTACCAAATAAGATTTATACTGCAAGCGCTTATACCGATAAAATTTATAATAACCAACAAGACCAAATTTTTCGACTTTGTTTACTAGGTTCGTTTTTAAAATGTCTAGATATTGTTGCTTATCTACATGACCATCTTTAAAAAACAAGTTTAACACCCCGCGACAACATATACAACTCCAAAACATTACAGATAATTTTCCAAATTTAACGGTTGGTATAATATTTTTGTTGTTTAGAGCCTGTAACGGATTTCTTAACACTAGTTGATCCTTGGTTGTAATATAGCATAGTTTTAATTTCATCACAGAATATAACATCGTTGCAGTAACGTTCTGGTTCATCCTTATAAGTTTCGGCAAAACAAATATTATTTCAAATATATTAAAAAAAAAAAATATTATTTTTTAAAAAAAATAATATTTTTTAAAATATTATTTCAAACAAATATTATTTTTTTATATATTATTTAATATTGTGGTCTCCTCATTAGAAAAATTATTTTAACGCAAAGTTATAGTATATAATAGTAAGGTATAGGTTCTATAAAGGATTAGTAAACTGACATTTACAAAAAAAAATCAAAATCAATGCATGCCATGCAACTTATTAAAGACTAGAAGTAAATTTTTAAAAATTTTTTCATTTTGAAAAGACTTTCTTTACATTTTGTACATATTTATGTACTTAAAATTTTTGCGAATTTTTCCAAACTATTATAACAATATCTTTTTGGAAATTTTCTTTAAACTTTTATAATATTATTTATCTGTTATATATTAAACAAAAAAAAAAAATTTAAACAAAATATAAAAAAAACTTTAAAATAATCCAAAAAAGAAAAATACGACAATATCCAGGCAAGCATCGAACCAATAACCTCTGCTTATAAGACTACCACGCTATCCACCAGGCTACGCAGTACCTTGAATTTCCATTTATAATTCTACATTTTATTCATATTTCGTATAAACCTTCAAAAACTATTCCATTTTTTCATTTTATATATATATAGTACTTCTCAGGTGTCAAAAAGTACGGGTACTTCTAGAAGGGCTAGAAGGTATTAGATTAATTCCACCCACTCTCTCACTTCACCCCCTCCCAAGATGTTTTGTGACCGCTTTTTACAAAATGGTACTACATCCTGTAGGGGTAATTTTTACTTACTTTTGATGGTATAAATATTTAGTAAATTGATATTTGGAAGTGTGAGTCATAACAAAAAGTAAACACTTTCTTAAGAAAATTGTAAAAATTAAAGACGTACGCATTTAGTTATGTATATGTATATTCTTTTCGCGATCTGCTACAAAATGTATTAGTAAGGAAAGCATAAGTGTACTTTAAATTTTTTGACAATATATTTTTAGGACATAATTATATAAGAAAATGTTATTCTATTGCATTAAACTTTTTACAAACAGAGTATTTTCAAAAAAATATTTAGAGCGGAATCTCGCTGATATTGATTTGTGAGGGTAAAGCTTTTTTAATTTCATTTCAAAAAAATAAAATTTTGAATAAAAAAAGCTCATCTGACATAGAAATTATATGCTATGCGCATTACTCTATATAGTTTTAGTGTTAACTCATTGTACATTCACGCGTTTTATTCGCATGTTTTATAAAATTCAAATACATACGTGCATGCATTTTAGTAGCGAAATATTTTATGCGTATACGGTAATTTATTGCTTAAAGTGCTTATTGTCAAAGGTATTTTACGATTTTATGCGATATAACTCAAAGCGAGTTTCTAAAATAAATTACTCAAAAGATATTAGATCTTAAAAGAACTAATTTCTTATATTAAGTTTTATCTTATAAAATATTAGGAAAAAAAATATGTACATGTATATTACGGGTGTATTTTTGAAGACAGAAACTAAATTTAAAATAACTCAGACAAAGAATGGAACACAATTTCAAAGCTACAGACATAGTTCTTGCAAGCGCACACGACTAGTAAAATATACATGTACATAAACAAGATAAGCGAAAAATGAAAATATTCAAACACACACATGTACATAATTTATATTGTGAAATATTACAGGCACCTTTATTCTCATGACTCTGTAATCACAGACATCTTTATTCTCAAGACTCCGGAATCATAGACATCTTTATTCTCAAGACTCCGTATTAGATAAGATCCACATTCGTGCGTACACATACAATTTTCCTTTATGAGCAAATAAAATTTGCATATACACATATAATTATACCACAAACCAAGATTTTTATTTGTGGCACTGATTTGTACGCTGTCAACACTCATTCTTACGCATATGCAAATTTTGACTGAGCTGGCGGCAGTGTTATTAATTTCAACTTGTTTTTATACCCTGCACTTCGTGAAGGGTATATTAACTTTGGTATGGAGTTTGTAACTACTTGAAGGAGTCATCTGCGGTATGGACATATATAGTTATATCACCCTCATCTCAACTACCAATATTGAATCATTCTGTACCGCTTTCGTACATTTTATTTCTCGCACCACATTCTTTTTAAATTCCATAAGTTCTCACAAATATCAAGCATTACTAGAATGCTACATTCTAATTTTTTTCCCTTTTATTACCGACTGTATTGTGTAAACAATAGGTAGGTTATGTGATGGCAACAAATTTTGCATATCGAGTTTTCGGTGGGAACGTACTTCTCCATAGTAGGGAAGTGTAAATAAACTATTTTTAGCAACCTGTCGGTCTGTCGGTCTGTCGGTCTGTCCGTCTGTCGGTCTGTGTGTGCACGCGTGTATCTCAAGTTCGGCTGAACCGATTTTGATGAAATTTTATATGTAAGTTTGTTTTTACCATGGCACGGATCGATCAACTTTTGGTATATATCAGGCCCCGGGAACTGCACTTTTTAGCGGGCCTGTTTTACATTTTTGAACATTTTGAAGAAAATATTCAACCAATTTACTTGAAATTTTATATATAAGCTCAGCTCGACCGTCCGCAAAAATTCGTATGTTTTGGAAGAAATCAGGCATCGGCAACTAGACGTTTACTACGGGCCAAATATACATTTTTGTGTATATAAAGAGAAATAATCAACCGATTTCATTGAAATTTAATATATGAACTCCTTGTATTAAAACAATGAACATATAAATTTTTTGGAAAGATCAGGGCTCGAAAACGGATTTGCGGGCCGATTTTACATTTTTCACCATTTTGAAAAAAGTATTCAACCGATTTACTTGAAATTTCATATATAAGCTTTTCTTGATCATACGCAAAAATTCCTAACTTTTGGAAGAAATCAGGCTTCAGCAACTGGGCTTTTACTACGGGCCAAATATACATTTTTGTGTATATAAAGAGAAATAACCGATTTCATTGAAATTTAATATATAAATTCCCCGTATTAAAACAATGAACATGTAAATTTTTTGGAAAGATCAGGCATCGGCAACTAGACGTTTACTACGGGCCAAACATACACTTTTGTGTATATAAAGAGAAATAATCAACCGATTTCATTGAAATTTAATATATGAATTCCTCATATTAAAGCAATGAACATATAACTTTTTTGGAAAGATCAGGGCTCGAGAACTGATTTTCGGGCCGATTTTACATTTTTCACCATATCCACAGAACAAATTGATGGAATTTCTTGAAATTTGATATTTGAGTTCTGGTTGTTTCAGGGAATTCAGGTAGCACAAAGCGAAAGTCTACTAAGAGCCAAATTTACATTTTTCTAAGTATGTTAACTATAAGCTTACTAATGTCCTAAAAATTGGAAAGAAGTATTTAATAGACATTTTTATAATATTCTGTAACACTTTCATTTACTAGACAATACACAATGCGGTCGGTTATGTGTTGACCACACCAGATTTTTTTTTTACCTAAAAACGCCGAATGCAAAAATTTTAATGAAAATTATGCAAAAATGCATAATTACCTAAGTTTTATTATAAACATGAGTAACTTTTTTTTTCAACTGATATTGTTTCAATAAAAATAAAGCACATGTTAGAATATTTTAAAGATTTACTTTTTTAATTCTTATTTCGGAGTCATTACAGTAAAGTTTGTTAAATAAAATTAAGGAGTATAAAAGTTGTCAATAAAAATAATAATAATAAAAAGAAAAAGAACATTAATAAGTGGAACCTATTTATAAGAAAATAATAATGATAATAGGAATTTAATTTAATAATATTAAAATCTGCTAAATAAAATTAAGAAAGTTAACTACATTAGAACATTAACAAGTGGAACTTATGTATAAGAAAATAATAATAATAATAATATGAGTTTAATTTTAATAATATTAAAATTTGTTAAATAAAATCAAGAAAGTTAAGCACACTGAAAAATTTTTGTTGTTTTAATTACAAACAAAAGAAAAGCGCCTAACTGAATAATAAAAAATTTATTTTTGAAAAACAAAAATTAAATTTTTTAGTCGAATCCGGTTAGGATTCGACTGTAAAAAGTAAAGCGCTTAATAATAAAAGTGGATAACTTTAAAGACTTGGTGAACATAGAAAAAAGATACCAAAACATTTAAAACAAAAAGAGACAACAAGGAAGGCATAGCATAATAATGACAAGTAACGAGCAAGTTTCTATCCCAGAACAAAACACCGCAAGTGCTACAAATACACCCTTAGTGCTGCAGATAAACCCACTACAGTACATCTATGGAATTCCAGAGTACAATGGAAAAGGTGAGGACCTATATAAATTTATTGAACTGGTAGAAAACGTGATCCCGTTAACTCTCCAGTATGATGTAAGTAGTCAAACTATATTATTAAGTAGGATTAAATCTAGATTTACTGGTAGAGCTAGAGAAATGATTGAGATAAATTCGCATTTAAATACTTGGTCGGGTATTAAAGAAGCATTAGTAAATTATTTCGGAAAAAAAAAATGCATTAGAAATTTTTGACGAGTTGCGAGGTGTAAAATTCACTAGTAACAGTGTGGAATTTTACAATAGCATTAAAGGTATTCTGAGGAGACTCAGCAATAAAATTAAGGATGAACCAAACGCACACGCGTTAATTCAAGCAAACACGCAAACGGGATTGAGAGTGTTCAAGGAAAAAATTCGTGAACCAATGAAATCAATTCTTTTTAGTAGAAACCCAACTAATTTAGAAAATGCCATTAATATCTTACATGAAGGGAATTACGCGGAATATAATCCTTTTAAAAAACAAAATTTTAAAGATAACTTTCAATCATCGCGGCACAATAGCAATAGTTTTAGAAATTCAAATAATAATATTAATAATTATAGTAGTAGTCGAAATTTTAGTAACAACAGAAACAATTCTAATTTTAGAAATCCTAATAACAATTTAACAACACTCCAAATGCAGGTTTCCATGATAACAACAACTATTACAACAGAAATCCTAATTCACATCGAAATCTTAGAAATACTTCTCACAATAATTATAATAGTAACCCTTCACAGAATTGAAAAACTAATTTCTATAATAATAATAATAATAATAATAATAATAATAATAATAATAATAACAATAATAATAACAATAATAGTAATAATAATCGTTATAACAACAATAATCGTAACATGGTAACACCAATGGAAGTTGACCCGAGTACTAACACCAGACTAAATACGATTAACACACAAAATGTAACACCAAATTTTCAATCAACAGCCTCGGACAACCTTACCAACTCTTACCTTACATAAAGGTCCAGTCGAAGGGTAATAAAGGCTGGAATTTGTAACCCAAAATTTCATAAACAAATAACACCAATAAATATAAAAACTTTAACAAATACTTTATCCTGTAAAATGGAATGAAACGAAGGGATGGAATTTCTTGAAGTAGATTTCCATGACAAATTCGATGGTATCATTGGTAATAATATTTTGATACCCTTTGAATGTGAAATAAATTATAAAGAAAAAATGCTAAAAATTAACACGGGAAATGAAATTCCTATGTACTTCAGCGAAAATGAAGAACGGGAATATTATGTGCCCGTACCGTTACAAAATTTGGGTATTTTTCAAAATGAAATATTTTTATGCGAAGACCAACTCCGACTAGATCATTTAGACAGTATAACAAAAAACGAACTACTAAGTACAATAAAAAAATTTAGCAATGCATTTTATCATGAAGGAGATAATTTAACTTTCACACATCAAATTAAACATAGAATAAATACAATTAATGAAATACCAATTTACTCGAAACAATATCGTTACCCTGAAATCTATCGTCAAGAAGTAGACCAACAAATTAATGATATGCTAATACAAGGAATATTTAGGCCAAGCGAGTCACCCTATTCGGCCCCTATTTAGGTGGGGCCTAAAAAAGCGGATGCGTCTGGTAATGCCAAATGGCGCATCGTTATCGATTACCGAAAATTTAATTCGGTGACCGCCGATGATAAATACCCTATCCTTAATATTGACAGTATTTTAGATAAATTGGGGAGGGCTATGTATTTTACGACTATTGATTTAGCTAAGAGCTACCATCAAATAGAAGTAGCTGAGGACGATATAAAAAAGACAGCGTTTAATACAAATAATGGCCACTATGAGTTTGTCAGGATGCCATTCGGGTTAAAGAATGCTCCTGCCACCTTTCAACGGCTGATGAACTCAGTGCTGGTGGAATATATCGGAAAAAACTGTTATGTCTATTTGGACGACATTATAATTTTTAGTACAAGTAAAGAAGAACATTTCGACGCGTTAACCAAAATATTAAGCAAATTAAGGGAAGCTAATTTAAAAATACAACTCGACAAGTGCGAATTTATGAAGCAGGAAACTGACTTTTTGGGTCATGTTATTACAACAAGTGGCGTTAAACCTGATCCCAAAAAGTTGGAGGCCATAAATAAATTTCCAATTCCACAAACTGCAAAACAGATAAAATCATTTTTAGGTCTTGTGGGGTACTATCGGAAATTTATTAGGGACTTTGCAAAAATTGATAAACCTATGACAAATTGCCTTAAAAGGGGTAAAACTATTAACATTAATAACCCTGAGTACAGAGAATCTTTTAATAAATTGAAATTATTAATTACTACAGAACCTGTCTAAGCCTATCGCGATTTTACGAAAAAATTCGTTTTAACTACTAATGCCAGCAACTTTGCGATTGGTGCTGTCCTCTCGCAAAACACCCATCCTATTTGTTTCGCCTCACGTACCTTAAATGAGCATGAGTGCAATTATTCCACCATAACAAAAGAGCTATTAGCGATAGTCTGGGCAGTAAAATATTTCCATCCTTACCTGTACGGTAGAAAATTTACGGTCAAAACAAATCACAAACCCCTTCAATGGCTACATAATTTGAAAGAACCGAATTCAAAATTACAGAGGTGGAAAATCAAGTTAGAAGAATATAATTTTGATGTTGAGTATGTAGCAGGTAAAGAGAATAAAGTAGCTGCTCTGTCAAGAGTAGAAATTTATGTAAATGAGGCGGAGGTTGAAGAAATAAGATCAACGGATGCAACCATCCACTCCGCTAATGACGATAGTATTGACTATATCCCAATTTCAGAATCTCCATTAAATTTATTTAAGACACAAATCATAATAAAAATAGACAAAAACGAAAAAATTAAGGTACAAAAAATTTATAATAGAACTAGAAAAACTTTTACACATCCTAATCCCAACGAACAATTCTTTATAAAACTATTAAGGGATCATATTCCATCCAAAGGAATAGTTGGAGTAATGATTGATGACCTTGAAGTGTATAACATATTCCAAAATACCTACGTAAAACATTTCTCCAAAAACAAGCTGTTAAAATTAAATAAATGCAACTTTGTACTGGACGATATAATAGACCGCTATGAAATACACGAAATTATTCTCGACCAACACATAAAAACGAATCATAGAGGCATTAATAGTGTATATCAAAGTCTCAAAAATAAATACTATTTTCCCAAATTCAAGTTAGAAATTCAAAAAATTTTAAATAATTGTTATGTATGTAATTCGGCTAAGTACGAGAGACACCCTCCTAAATTACCTTTTAAAATTACTCAAACACCAGATAAACCGCTAGAAATTGTACATATGGACGTATGGTTCCCCAGTGAGAGAAACCCATTTTTAACTTTTATCTACAAATTTTCTAAACATGCTCAAATTTTGCCCTTGAAATCTAGAAACTGGCTATATATCAAAAATTATTTTATGCAATACATAGCCTCTTTTGGTAAGCCTAAGTTAATAATTACAGATCGTGAAGGAAGTTTCAATAGTGTAAACTTTATAAATTTCCTCAAAAATGAAAACATTGACATACACTTCACTACACCCAATAACCATAGTAGCAATGCCGACATAGAACGGTTTCACAGTACGCTAAATGAACATATGAGAATATTAAATGTAGTTGAAAAAGAACAGGCAACCCCTTCTGACGAAGATCCAATTTTAAAAAGTTTAAAGATTTATAACGAGACAATACACTCTGCAACAGGTAAAAGACCTATTGACTTTATTAACGGAAATATTGACCCAAGTACTCATCCTATGATTAAACAGAAAATGGAACATTATAAAAGAAAAATAATTACCAGATGTAATAGAACAAGGAAACCAACCAAACCTTCAAAATATTTAAAATTAAATCGAGTTACAAAATTACAACCATATTTTAAAAAAGTTAATGCTGAAAGTGTAGGCGAAGACCATTTGAAAATTAATAATGAAAATTTACCGCGATATAACAGTCAGTTCAAAAAACAATATAAATTCGAAAGTAGGTAATTAGATATAATTAACTTTACTCGTAGGAATTACACTTCTTCTTCTAATATTATCACTGGGTTACGTAACAACACAATTAATAGAGATAGATGAAATAAATACTGGTAATGGTTATACTTTAATCAGAGAAAAGCAATTACAGGTAATCGAACAATACAAACGGATTTTCCACATAGTAAGTCTAATTCAGTATGAAGAATGTATAAGAAAAATAGAACTAAATATTGAAGAAGTTTCACATAGAACAGAAATGCCCATGATTGTCAGTTACAATTTAAGAAAACTGAAAGAAAAATTCAACAGAATTTGTTTAATATAGTAGGTCATGGTTTAAAATTCTTAACTGGTACTATGGATGACTCTGATAGAAGAGAAATCCAGCAACACTTTGTAACAATAGAACAAAACGAAAACAATATTATTGAAAATTTAAATAAACAAGTTTCGATTAACCAAGAAATATCAGACCAAGTAAAAAATATAACAATATATCAATTTAATTCAAGATCAAATTAATGAAAAAATAAAAATTTGGAAAGTAATATTACGAGTATTAAAGTCAGTAATGACTTAAAATTTCTGTATATTATGTATGAAATAAACGAAAATATGAAAATTTTAATTAAATAAATTTCACACATTAAAGAGATAGTTTTTAGTAGCAAGCTAGAAATTTTGTCACAAAATATTCTAACAGAGAAAGAAATATTAGAGAATAATGTAACAATGGAGGTATTGCCATATATAAAGAGTTGTGTTTTATTTAAGGAAAATTTAATAGTCTTCGTGATTTCAATTCCTCAATTCACTGAAAATAAATTTGAAAGAATTCTTCTAGAAAAAATTCCAAATAAAAATGGGAATTTAGAACTCGACACAGATGTTAATAAAATAATTATTTCACAACAAGAAGTTTTTGTAGATTCCGATAAGAAATACATTATGAAAAAAGACTTAATTCAATTTAAAGACTCATGCATTTCCAACTTAATTAACGCAGGAAAAATGCACTGCAATTACCACAAAAATACTACTGAAGAAGTCAAACTAATTTCAACCGATATTATAGTAACAAAAAATTTAAGAGAAACCACACTTTTTAACAATAGCGGACTTCAGCAAATAATAAGAATAAGAGCCAATAACATAATTAAGTTCAATAATTGTAAAATTTTGGTAGGAAATTACTCCTTCTGGAATAAAAAAGAGACTTATTATAATCAAATATTACCAAATATCGAACGTAATATAACAGTTCAAGAAGTAATAAATAACTTCCATTTAAACCATCTTTTCCTTCGAAACATAAATAATACTGAACGTATTAAAATGATAACAAATAGTAGCACGTGGGGATGGCACACAAGTATAACCTCCGATGTGATAATTATTATCATCATCATAACTTTAAGTTTCTTCCTCTTCTTGTCAATAAAAAAAAATTTGATGTGGTCAGCACATAACCGACCGCATTGTGTATTGTCTAGTTAAATGAAAGTGTTACAGAATATTATAAAAATGTCTGTTAAATACTTCTTTCCAATTTTTAGGACATTAGTAAGCTTACAGTTAACATACTTAGAAAAATGTAAATTTGGCTCTTAGTAGAGTTTCGCTTTGTGCTACCCGAATTCCCTGAAATGCTCGCCAGTTAGTTTTGGTAACAACCAGAACTCAAATATCAAATTTCAAGAAATTCCATCAATTTGTTCTGTGGATATGGTGAAAAATGTAAAATCGGCCCCCAAATCAGTTCTCGAGCCCTGATCTTTCCAAAAAAGTTATATGTTCATTGCTTTAATATGAGGAATTCATATATTAAATTTCAATGAAATCGGTTGATTATTTCTCTTTATATACACAAAAGTGTATGTTTGGCCCGTAGTAAACGTCTAGTAAATTAAATATGTAATGGGCCGTAGTAAATTTTTAATATTTTTTCTCACAAATATCAAGCATTACTACTCGTAGAATGCTACATTCTAGTTTTTTTCCCTTTTATTTTTTTTTACCTAAAAACGCCGAATATGCAAAAATGTATAATTACCTAAGTTTTATTATAAACATGAGTAACTTTTTATACCCTGCACTTCGTGAAGGGTATATTAACTTTGGTATGGAGTTTGTAACTACTTGAAGGAGTCATCTGCGGTATGGACATATATATATATTCTTGCTCAGCGTAAAATTCTGCGTTGATTTAGACTTGTCCGTCCGTCCGTCCGTCCGTCCGTCCGATCGCACGATAACTCAAAAACGAATAATGCAATCGACACCAAACTTTCACAAGTTGCTTCTTTTGTGCCAAGGACGAACCCTATTGTTATTGGACCAATTCGGACAACGGGTTCGGGTAGCTGCCATACAACTCAAAGAGTTTATTTTAATTGTTTCAAAAACTAATAAAGGTACAAATATAAAATTTTGTATACATGTGTCCAATTATATTCTACATATGCTCTAAAAATTTTAATGAGATAGCTGGACCGGTTTGGGTGGCTGCCATACAACTCCAAAAGCTTATTTTAAATATTTGGAAAAATAATAAAGTCAGATTCATGAAACTTGGCAGTTGTGTGTCCAATTATAGGTCAAAGATATTTTTGAAGTTTTGGTGGAATTGCTTGACAGGTTCGATACAAGTCCAAAAGCTTACTTTAAATAATTGAAAAAATAAAAAAGTTAGATTCATGAAACTTGGCAGTTGTGTGTCCAATTATAGATCAGATATACCTGCGAAGTTTTAGTGGAATTGCTTGACAGGTTCGGGTACCTGCCATACAACTCCAAAAGATAATTTTAAATATTTGGAAAAATAATAAAGACAGATTCATGAAACTTGGCAGTTGTGTGTCCAATTATAGGTCAAAGATATTTCTGAAGTTTTTCTGGAATTGCTTGACAGGTTCGAGTGGCTCCCATACAAGTTCAAAAGCTTATTTTAAATATTTGGAAAAGTAATAAAGTTAGATTCATGAAACTTGGCAGTTGTGTGTCCAATTATAGATCAGATATATTAACGAAGTTTTAGTGGAATTGCTTGGCAGGTTCGGGTACCTGCCATACAACTCCAAAAGCTAATTTTAAATATTTGGAAAAATAATAAAGTCAGATTCATGAAACTTGGTAGTTGTGTGTTCAGTTATAGGTCAGACATATCCGTGAAGTTTTTATAGAATGGTTTCACAGGTTTGAGTAATTGCTATACAACAATGAAAGGTGCAGGGTATAATTCAATCGGTTCATACCGACTGAAACGTTTTTACTTGTTTTTCAACTGATATTGTTACAGTAAAAATAAAGCACATGTTAGAATATTTTAAAGATTTACTTTTTTAGTCTTATTTCGGAGTCATTACAGTAAAGTTTGTTAAATAAAATTAAGGAGTATAAAAGTTGTCAATAAGAATAATAATAAAAATAATAATAATAAAAAGAAAAAGAACATTAATAAGTGGAACCTATTTATAACAAAATAATAATAATAATAGAAGTTTAATTTTAATAATATTAGAATTTTTTAAATAAAATCAAGAAAGTTAACCACACTGAAAAATTTTTGTTGTTTTAATTACAAACAAAAGAAAAGCGCCTAACTGAATAATAAAAACTTTAGTTTTGAAACACAAAAATTAAATTTGAAATAATAAAAAATTAAATTATATATATATTCTTGCTCAGCGTAAAATTCTGCGTTGATTTAAACATGTCCGTCCGTCCGTCCGTCCTTCCGATCGCACGATAACTCAAAAACAAAGAATGCAATCGATACCAAACTTTCACAAGTTTTTTCTTTTTTGCCAAGGACGAACCCTATTGTTATTGGAGGAATTCGGACAACGGGTTCGGGTAGCTGCCATACAACTCAAAGAATTTATTTTAAATATTTCAAAAACTAATAAAGGTACAAATATAAATTTATATACTTGTGTTCAATTATATTCTACATATGCTTTAAAAATTTTAATGGGGTAGCTGCACCGGTTCGGGTAGCTGCCATACTACTTCAAAAGCGAATTATTTATATTCGGCAAAATAATAAAGTCAGATTCATGAAACTTGGCAGTCATGTGTCCAATTATAGGTCAAATATATTTCTAAAGTTTTAGGGGAATTGCTTGACAGGTTCGGGTACCTGCCATACAAATGTAAAAGCTTATTTTAAATATTTGGAAAAATAATAAAGTCAGATTCATGAAACTTGGTAGTTGTGTGTCCGATTATAGATCAGATATATTTGTGAAGTTTTGGTGGAATTGCTTAACAGGTTCGAGTGGCTCCCATACAACTCCAAAAGCAAATTTTTTATATTCGGCAAAATAATAAAATCAGATTCATGAAACTTGGCAGTCAAGTATCCAATTATAGATCAGATATATTTCTGAAATTTTAGTGGAATTGCTTCACAGGTTCGGGTACCTGCCATACAACTCCAGAAGCTAATTTTAAATATTTGGAAAAATAATAAAGTCAGATTCATGAAACTTTTCAGTCGTGTGTCCAATTATAAATCAAAGATATTTCTGAAGTTTTGGTGGAATTGCTTGACAGGTTCGAGTGGCGCCCATACAAGTCCAAAATCTTATTTTAAATATTTGGAAAAATAATAAAGTCAGATTCATGAAACTTGGCAGTTGTGTGTCCAATTATAGATCAGATATATTTGCGAAGTTTTAGTGGAATTGCTTGACAGGTTCGGGTAGCTGCCATACAACTTCAAAAGCAAATTATTTATATTCGGCAAAATAATAAAGTCAGATTCATGAAACTTGGCAGTCGGGTGTCCAATTACAGGTCAAAGATATTTCTGAAGTTTTGGTTGAATTGCTTGACAGGTTCGAGTGGCTTCCATACAAGTCCAAAAGCTTATTTTAAATATTTGGAAAAATAATAAAGTTAAATTCATGAAACTTGGCAGTTGTGTGTCCAATTATAGATCAGACATATTTGCGAAGTTTTAGTGGAATTGCTTGACAGCTTCGGATAACTGCCATACAACTAAAAAAGCTAATTTCAAAAATTTGGAAAAATAATAAAGTCAGATTCATGAAACTTGTCAGTTGTGTGTCTGTTTTAGGTCAAACATATCCGTGAATTTTCTATAGAATGGTTTCACAGGTTTGAGTAATTGCTATACAACAACGAAAGGTGCAGGGTATAATTCAATCCGTTTATACCGACTCAAACGTTTTTACTTGTTTTTATTTTAGTTTAATTATATAATAATTATGCCTTCTGATTTTAGTTCTAAACATCCATTCTAATAATTTTAGTTCTTGTAAGTTTTCTAGTTGTAGTAGTTTTTCATTTTTGAAGCCGCCGGTGAACAAAGCCATTTTAAAACCTTCAAAGAAGCCCGTTCCCTCCACTGCGAGCCAAAATTACTGCCATGGCAAAAGTGCCTTGAACTATTGCATCCAGCCTGCCTGAGTCTGATGGCACGGCTGACCACCAAATTAGCGATATGAAATCCCGCCGGAAACAAATGAAGGTCGAATTTAAGACCTCAATAAAACCAATGAACGCAGTCCTCTGAACCCTACTCATCTTGGTACTGTTATATGCCTTCTCCTTCGCTCTACTCTCGTGTAATTTTGCTCAAGATATAGTTGAGTCTATTCTTAAAGATATGCTCGGTCCTTTAAATTTTTTACCCTTGGAACTATGGCTAGCTCTATCGGCTTTCGGTTTTAATTGATTGTTGCTGCGACAACGTTCCCTGACTGGATTCGTTGGCACATAACTCGTTGGCGTTAAGATTAAATTATGACAAATTGGAATTTTAGCAATTTTGGTAACTTAAATAAATGGGAAAATTATACATCACAATGTTCCGAATTGTTGTTACACAATGTTAGAATATAACAAGAATTCAGAACATTGTTGTTGCACAGCATTCTTCTTTTCAAAGGCAAGCGAGAAGTTGTGTTCATTGCCATTTTGTAACAATGAATCATAATACAAGTGCTATTATGATTATATAGATACCACCTATTTCAGTTATCCTAATGATTGACGGACTAGTATAAGCACAAAACCCGAGTCAGGTGTCACCCCACACCTGACACCAAGTTTCAGTATATTGAATTTGATTTCTAATATAGAACTATAATTTTTTAGTAACCCCTGCATGGTATGGCTATCTAATTTTGCATCACTAATGCTGTTTTCTAGTTCTTTAGCTGTATCTTGATCTAGGATATCAAAATGAATATTTCACAGCTGCCCAACAAAACCGAATGGTGATCGACGTACTAATTCTGATAGCGATCCATCACCAGCTTTATATTGAAAAAGTTCGTTGCTTTGCTCTAGCAGTAAGACCCGCTCAGAAATAAGGAGTGCCTGGTGGAATAAAATTCCATTAAGTTGATTGCTCTAATATAAAATGGCCCAATTTCTTGTTGGTTGTTAAGTAGTTGTATGCTTCTACAAAGTTGGTACCACTGTCGTTGTAAATATGCACCACATTTCCTCGGCTTGCAATAAATCGTTCTAATACGGCAATAAAGGCTTCCCTAAACAGGGCTAATCCGACTTCATAATAAGACGCTTTAGTTACGAAGCGGCAGCTGTGACAGAAGGTGACGGTTATTTGTAGCTTTGGTAATGATGAGAATCTTTCAATGGAAAGAGTTTTGATAGGTGTTCTTGTTGACGTATGGGAACTAATTTTTAACTAACTGTTTTAATTAAAGTTCCTTGTCAATCAAATTTATTGCATCATTATGTTGCCATTGTAGTCCTGATTACCACAGTTTGTTTTCAATAAATTGTTTCGGCCAGATTTCTCACGACGCTAAATCATTCAAAAATCACCAAGGAAGGTTATTTGGCATTATGTTAATACAGCTCAAAAGCCCGCTTGTTTTTAACCCAATTGCTGCTGAGACAGTTTGAGCATAAGTTGTGCCTTCTTACTGCTGGTAATTTTTGATGAGCACATTTTGCGCTGCTCTTTACAAATTGGACACTTTTTACCTTCATCACGCTGTGATACATCTGATTGCCTGGTTTTTCATGTTTTACTTTTGTTGCCGGACCGTAACATAGCTGTGAATTCTGAGATTTTCTTGGTGCTTGAAGCCTGTTGCTTTTAAAGTCTTAAAGTTTCTTTATCAATTTTTTGTAAGATTAAAAAACTACTTATAGGTCCCCAGGAATTACTTTCAATATCTAAGTTCTTTGTAGCACAAAGACATTCTTTTGTAGCACCCAATATGCTTTTTAATCTAGCTGATGTTTCATTATTTAGATGGAGTGGAGATAGCAGCTTACTGATACATGTTGAGAAGAGTATTTAGGTGTTGTTCTACCTGGTTTTTATATATTCCCAAGCAGTGCCGGATTTTTGTTAGTTAGCAGCAGATGTTTTATTAAACTCATTGGCTCTGGCGACAGTAGATTTTTGAGGCAATGGTATTTTTAAATGTTATCCAATTGGCAATGTGATTGTATAAGCAAAAGCAATAGCCAAAAAGAATTCATTGAATAAGTGAAAAAAGTTGGTCCATACAACACAGAAGCCATCAAGTTGAATTATGCTGTCAATCAAGTTGATTTGCGGTAGTTTTACCCGGTTTTCTTTCATTTTATAGACTCGCCACATTGTCTTTGTTTCTGCTTATGCTCTCTAATTTTTTTCCTCTCACCGCCTCAAATTGGATTTTTAGGTTAAATGTGCAGTAAAGCTGACAATACTGATTGACACAGAATATTGGGTGTCAAATTGGTATTAAACGTCAGGTTTAAAAATAAGAACAAATGTTAATGAATAAATAAAAATGGAAAATCTTGAATAAACAGTACATACATGTTCAATATCACAACGTCAAAAATTACGATCCGTATTGTTTTTTGAAACTGCGAATTATTCTGGCACTCTAGCTCAAGACTAAAGGCGGTTAAAACTGTTTTCTTTACAATATAGAAGCACCCTTATTCTAATTCTAGTTCATTTGCGGCATGGGAAATGATGTCATCCAATATGTTTCAAGATACTGCATGGACGCTGTAACAAAGTCCTTTTATTGCATGCATTCATTTACTTCATTTACAACTCGCTATATTTTATTCTTCACCTTGTTATAATATTCAGTTTTGAAATATGAATGATCAGTGTTTCATAGTTTCCATATTCTGCTGATTTCTAGATCTTTCTTGAAGTTAATCAGTAACTTTTCGATTTCTTCTCCAAACTCCTTGTGTTTGGCAGCAGTTTTATCCAGATTTAAATTTTGCGACATTTTTTTTTTTGTTCAGCCCTCACAATGTTAGATAGTTTAAATGAAAAACCTTCCTGTTAGTTTGGAGTTAACTAATTTATTTATTAAAAATCTGACATACAAAAATTATACTACTTAAAATTAATTACTTCCCGCAGAAATAGACATTCAATTTTATGCGTTTATAACATTCATTATTTTCCCATGTTAACTTACGTATAACATCGATTTCAAATTTACTTAAGGTAAAATTAACAAATAAAAAACATGTACATAGTTCTACTCCCACTAAAATAGTAGCCAAAATGCGAAAGTTATGAATTAGAAAATATTTATATTAAGTAATTATAATATTTGAAAATACATGCGCGTTAATATTAAATTAAGACATATTTTAAAATACCAAATATTTTGGTATTTTAAAAAAATGTATTTTAATAAAAATAATAATAAATAAAAAATAATAAAAAAATATAGAGTTTTGAATAATTGTTGTTACACAACAATCTTCGTTTTAGATTTTCCACTCGATCATGCTGATAAGGTTGAACCTACCAGATACTTCCGAATGGCAGCATCCACCGACATCGCTCTCAAGTTCATCAGTCTTATTCAGTTCCCCCACCACGATAACATAAAATTAAATTAAATGAGGCAGTTCGATATGAATGTTCAATTAGTGTATTTGAGGAAAATAATAGTGCTATTACTAGCATTTCTTATGACTTTACTTGCTCACTGAAATTTCGGTTAAATCTTCATCTTAGTTTTTCTTTGCGAGACTTGCCACTATTTTCATGATCGTGACAATTTTGCATTTGAACCGATTTCTTCTATTGAAATATTAAGGCTCATCATTGGTTTAAATGATTCAAACTTTTTAACATTAAATTTTGGATATACTAATAACAAACTTCGGAATGATATGTAAATTTAAATGTTTATGATATTCCTTATTGAATGATAGGCATTATAATATTAGTAACTGTTGACAAATTTCCATTCTGTTAGCATTTTCAATAGTTTTTGAAAAAGTTGTAATAGCTAGAATGCTTATAGTTATAGAGCATATATAAATATAACATAGTTAGAAAGAAGAGCATAATAAAGAAAATTATTTTCATGATAGCAAATTCGGCTAAGGTAGATCTACCAAAAATGCTCTGCTAAAATTCTGTGAGAATGTTCTTTTTCTTATTTATGTAAATTTGATTTTTCAAATTCAATTCAAAAGTACACAAAATAATTATATAGAATCTTATTTGTTTGGTGCAACCCTGATGAATCTCATAACGGATAGTAATCATGATGTTAAACTTCTAAAATTTTCATTTGAGAATCATAAATTAATAGCAAGTTCTAAACCAAAAATAATATTTTGTAATTTAATTAGGCCTAGTTCTGCAGTATGCGATATTTGGTCCATTCTTCTTCGTGCAAAAAATTTCTTTGAAAATCTAATCAATTTTCTTATAATTTTTAGTAAAATTATATAAAAGATTGTTTCATTATTTATATTGTGGATGATTCTAAAAATTTATGAATCTATTGATTGTTCGCAATTTCTATAACTTGATAGAAAATGCTGCTCAAAAAAGATTTTATATTATTGTCTTTTTTATTCTTAAATCCAGCATGGACTATACAATAAAATTTACCTTTCATTGCTTGTGCAGTAACATATTTCTACCTGTTTCTATCTGTGACATGGGTAGCCTCTATATTACTTTTTCCTTTTGTAATGAACTTGCCATATTACCACTCAGACATTTATATTATTACAAAGTTTTGAGAATTTTCTCTGTATAGCTGGCTTACTTAAGGAATTTTTGTACTCTTTACAACATCATTACAAGTTGCCTCGCAAAACTTGTGTGATATTGCTGTTATTCCTTTTAGTTCTAAGATCTTCATGTTGTTCTTCCTGGTTCTATGGTATTTTACAGTAACCTATGAAATTCGGTAGGCTGCTTAACTCTATTGTGATTTATTGAATTATGCAGAAAAATGTATCTCTAAGTCAATTCGATTTTTGTGCATACACTTAAATAATACGTAATTATTTGGGTTATTTGAACAAAAATTTATTGAACTTAATTAAAGGTTTGAAGTATGAAAAAATATAGTATTTTGCCAGGCGCCTCTATTAATTGAATTAAACCTTCCATTTCAGAATCTAATAGGTACTTTCTTTCAAAAATTTTAAAATATGACGTAATTTTAAAATATATAATAATATAGAGGAAGGGTGAAAAGTCTCGACACTGCCAGACAAAAGGCAGTACTGTGGAGCTTTAATCCACTAAAAAACACCCTCCCCAAAATAAAGTATACAACTAGTCGGAAACGACTAACCATTAATTTTGGTCAATTTTTTTTTATTATTTACCAGCTTTTGATATGGTACAATAGCGTACTTAGTACGCTATTGTACTAAGTACGCTATTGATATGGTACAATAGCGTACTAAGTACGCTATTGTACCATATCAAATTGTTGTTCCAAATTAAAAACATTAAACTAACTCGAGAGGTCTTGTACGTTTAAGTCTCCTAACAAAGTTTTTATTGCCAACCAATCGAACCGCCTCGATGTTGACATGATTGGATAAACGAATTTTGTGATTGGCTAGTTTTGAAATCTTATATTAATAATTCTTGAATATATTAAATATGAGTCTGCGCAGCGCAAGCCCATAACCGAATACCGTAAGCCCAGACAGCCTTAAATATTTGATTATATATCAAAACTTTGTTGTATATTGTCAACGAGGAACGCCTTCGAAAAAGCCATTCAAACTTTATTCCTCCTCGAGTTGAGATCTCTTTTTCTTTATATGGTCCTTCTATCTGAGTCTTGCGTCCAATGGCCGCCGTGTTTGCGAACGGAATTAAGACGCCATTTATCCGAACTGAAAATAAATTGCCAATTTTCCTATTAGTGAAATTTACGTGTACTGATTCCACCTCGTTAAGTTTTATATTCCACTTTCTAGTCCATTTTTAATATTTCATCACTGGTCCTTTGCAATTTTTGTGTAGATTCATTTTCATTTCGTCCTAGTGCGATAACTGCTGTATCATCAGCAAATGTAGCTGTTGTTACTCCTTCCGATTCAGGAATATCACACGTGTATAAGAAGCATAATATTGGGCCCAATATACTCCTTTGTGGTACCCCCGATTTGATACCCTTAAGCGAAGGGTACTCTCTTCCTGTTTAACTCGAAATACCCTATTAGTCAGGTGAGATTCGAGCAGATCAACATACTGCCTTGGTAGTAATCGCATAAGTCTTTTTATTGATCCACAATGCCAAACCTTATCGAAGGCCTGGGCTACGTCCAAAAATATGATCGAACATATTGTTTTTCCTTCCAGTGAATTTTATATTAGGTCAGTTATTCTACAAATCTGATCTATGGTTGAGTGATTCCGGCGAAAACCAAATTGATGATTCGGGATTAACTTTTTACTTTCAATTATAGGCTGAAATCTTCTCAATGAAAGTTTCTCTAGCAGTTTTGAAATCATCGGCAACAATGAGATTGGTCTATAAGAAGTCGGCCTGTCTATAGGTTTGCCAGGTTTGTAAATAATTATCTCTGCTACTTTCCAAATTTCAGGCACGTAATTGAACCTTATACACGCATTTATTAGGTGCGTAAGCATCGTTATACCCCTTTTGGGTAATTCTTTCAAAATATCGGCCGTTATTAGATCAAATAGTGGGGCCTTTTTAGGTTTAAGAGTCCTGATTTCTTCTATAACATCTCTTTCCTTGACAATTGGAATAGTCACGCTATCCCCAACAAAAGCAGATTCCTAATTTTCATACACTCCCTGACTGTCATGCGGACAGAATATATCGGCCAAATGATCCGCAAACGCATTTGCCTTGTCCCTGTCAGTTTTTGCCTTCGTTCCATCTTTGCTTTTAATAGGAGCGAGATGTTTGATAGGTTGCTTCATTTTGTTCGTTGCCCTCCACAGTGAGTAATTGGTTTTCTCACACACCGTCAAATTTTGAATTAGCAGCCGAATCCTCTTTGTATTTTCTAATACTGTGTCTTAGTTGCTGCGATTCACGATTACATCTGGTTTTATCAGTAGAATCACGCGTTTGCTGCCACCTCTTTCTCGCCCGCCTGCTTTGTCTTACTTTTGCTAGCATATGTGGGGAATAGTTAATGCCACCCCTTTTAATAACATTAATTTTGAAACTACTCCAAGCCGCATTTTGAATAATTTTAGTAAAGTTTTCGGCCTCCTCATCTATGTGCTGGGTCGTTTTTATTCTTTTCCTTAGGTCTAATTGTCGTTCAATCTCTAAACGAAATCTTGACCAATCTGTAGTTCTATTTGTCAGCGCAGTATTCGTTCTTTTCATTATAATATTTTCCTTAAGTTTAAGAATAACCACCGAATGATCGGAGTTAAGATCATAGTTATCATGTACCTCAATGAAGTTTTTCGCAATCCGTTTTGTTATGAAGAAATCTATTAAATGTGGACACTTATTAACATCGGTTAGCCAATACCTTGGCTTCGCAGTAGAGTGAAAAGGCCACCCCGCGCCGTCAATTGCTATCCTAAGTTCTATTCCTCTAGTTGAAGTATGCCTTGAACCCCAATCAGTGTGCTTGGCGTTAAAGTCATCCCCCAATATAAATCTATCGCCTAGGTCTGTTAGAACGTTTTGAAACATTTCTACCGCTATTTTAAATCTGGGGTGACAATGTAATGCAGCCACTATAAATTTTTGCTTAGTCGAAGTGATCTGAACCGCCGTCATTTGCATTCCCTCGGCTTTCGTCTTGTTCAGATCACAATGCACTGTATTTTCAATCATTATTATCGCTGTTCAGCCCTTCGCTATATTTCCAGGGTGGTCAGAGTTGTAAATTCTATAACCTGGAAACCGAATCATGCTTCTTAAAGTCATATGTGTTTCAGTTATGAGGCGTCAAGCAAGCCCTTTTTATTTGCAATACCATTGCTACGAGTATTCCATGTTGCTATTTTAAAATTTAAAATCATTTACCAGGTTTTTCGGTAACTTTTTTCCTGCCTCTCTAAAATGCTCGACCTCTGAGAGATTTTGTCCATCATATCTAGCATGTTTTGCATCATATTTTGCATTTTATACAAAACATTCACGCCACTAGACCTTGTTTTATTGCTCGTGCCACTGTCATCGGTTTTAGTTTGGAGAACGTCCTTGTATGTTACATCTTCTGATACTATTCTCGAAGTGAATTGCCTCGGTGGCCGGTCAGAATTCTTCTTCAAATTGTTGTTGCAGATCTGAGCACTTTGCTGCAGTACTTCTTGGCTTACTACAATCTTCAGTCAACTGCCTACCTGCACATTTAACACAATTTGATTCTCTCTAGCATAAAATTAAAGGAATGCCTTTGCCATACCTTTGACACTTTTTACACTGCGGAATGGTCCTCTCCTTTCTAAGTGCTTCTATCTCCTCGTCATTTGAGAACGTTAACATAAACAACGGTGGAGGCACCATAACGTTTTTTCCATTTCCTTTTATTTTTTTAATTTTATTGGTTACATCTAAGATCTTGTAACACCTAGAGCTTAAGTCTTCTTTTATATCTACCAGTTTAAAAACTGGAGTGAAGATTTCTTACCATAACTTTTATTGGTCTGGCTTGTTTGTTTTCATAGTTACGCCATTCTAGTCCAGATCCATTTATGGCCTTAGTAAGATTCCTGTAATCCATTTCGGAATTTAGTTATTCATAATTTTAACCTTATAATTGATGTCCTTATTTTTTAATGTTGACTCTATTGACCACATTACTTATGACTACTGGAGGCGGCCTAAAGTTTTTCGTGACATCGCCTCGATTTTTAGAATCAGGAACATCCGCTTTCTCAGCGTTGATCGTCAACTGGACCTCTTTCGGAGTAATTCTTTTTTTACTGGAATAAACTGTTGAATAGACTTCTGATATTGACGTCACCTGTTTTGCTTGTGGTGTAACGTCTTTTTCTTTATGAGTACTATCATCAGACTTGTTGTTTGTAATTTTCCTATGTTTGTCTTTCTTAAGCTTGTCGTTCTCAGTCATCAGTTGAAGAGCCTCGTTTTTCAAATCTCCACAGAGCTGTTCTAGTTAGCTAATCCTTTTATGTATGTCAGCATTCTGATCATCACTTTTTTGGCTTGAGCTTTACTCATGTTTATATCCTTATTGGTTTGTGTTTTCTAAAATTCGTACATCAGATGTAGGTGGCGAACGCCAGGTTCTCGCGCTCTTCCTGAACGGATCAATCAAATGCAATACATGGCTCTCCCCAGATTCCGCAGAGCCGACCTCCGAAGATCGTGGATTCTCCAACGTAGTAAGATTACCACCTAGGGTACTAAATCCTTTTGTTTTCTCCATTACAGAAATAATTCATGTTTGCATTTTATACCTCCGGCCACGATCCAAAAACTTCCATCCCTCAGGTCAGAGGCAGACCAGGGAGCCGCCGATTCTAGGTCAGACGCTTCTGGATTTACCGCCCGCGTGCTTCGTAACCAACAACAAAAAAAAATAAAAAAAATATTTCAATCGGCATACTTCGAAACATAAAATATTAAAAATTATTTTTGTTTTTTTTTCCGACTCAAAATTTCGAAAAATAATTTCAGCTTGGAGGCCTGATAGATATATATGGCATTATGAACATACATATTTCAAACATATGACATAAAACTTATTATAAATTAAAATTTTAGTAATATTCTCTAATAAATTCTAAAATAGAAGTGCTATTGTAGTTAATTAGTGGGAAAGTTATTTATTACAACTTATAATATTACATTTGCTATTTCAAAAATAAGAAATATTAAATCGAATTATTGAATAATAGTTTCATCGAAATCAAAAGGGGAAACAAAAATGCGCATAACTATGTTTATGACCAATTAAAAAATTTAATTGAACAAAACTTCAATTTGCATTTTTTGCTTTTAAGTATGCACATTCAAAAGCACAATGTATATTATTTAATTCATAATGTATATTACTTAACACATCGTTGATGTGTTTTAAATCATTCTCTATTAGGTGTCTCTAACGTACTACAGTAATATTGCACGAAGATCCAAATTGTGACTAAGGCAAAAAAGAAGAAAAATTTTTGTACAAAATATTTAAACCTTATATTGAGAATATTGCTGAATGTGAAATTAAAAATACTTGCTTGCATTGTATCTTTTCTATACCATGCACCTAAAAACTATACATAAAAAAAAAATTAAAAATATGTGAGTTTCCCATTCACATACAGAGTCATCTATTAAGCTTAATAAAATATGTATACGACTTCCTGTTAAAGAGATATTGAAATGGAAGATAAAGTTAAGTATATGAACACAAGAAACAAAAGAGAAAAACCATTTCTATAAATATGATTTTTGTATAAAGTATAACATAACCGTGACACTTGGGTAAATACATACTCGTACATACATATATTATTAGAACAAAAAGAAATTTTTCTTAAAGCAATACTTTTTTGGAAATGTTTTATTTTCTGCTAAAGACAGCTGCTGCTGTAATTAGAACAATTCAGACATAATTAGAGTATGTCTATCAAAGTATATCATATCTACTAATAACTGTATTTCTAATTATAGAATTCATTGGAAATTTAAATGTACTTTTGTAAAAAAATAAAACTCTGAAAACAGTTTCGACTCCAAGTTCGTACGACGTCGAACCTATTTTCTATAATTGTACTAGTCATTCTAATTTTAAACCCAATAGTTCAATAGTCTTCATCAAACTTCCCCAATTTCCCGCTTCGTTCCACAAATATTAATTTTAATTACTAGATATAGCAAATTAAAATTAATATTAGAGGAACGAGGTAGATTTAATACTTAAAATGAATTTTTGGAATAAAAATTTCAATTTGAATACTAATACAAAACTAATTTCCCACAATTTTGTTTTTTATAGATACCCGTCATTCAATAATACTAACAATTTTGTGGATTTTTTATGTTCAACTGAACTTTATTGGTTTTTATTAGATGTTGTCCCATGCATTTCACTAGTTGCTAATATTTTTTATTAGTTTTAAAATTTAAGTTTGAAGCTAGCATTACCTATACGCTGCAGTTATTTTTCTTCCTGAATTTAAAAATTATAAAAAAAGATAGATTCAAAATTAGTTACTGATAATTTTATTCTTAGCTTACTTTGTTGTAACTTGAACTATATAAAGAATTTTTTCAAGAAAAAGGACCTCAATAGCTGCCCCAGAAAAGCGATCATTGGAGGCGTATTTTGCAGTTCAACCAAGACCGTCGGGGGAAAAAATAGCAGCTATTGCAGAAAAATTAGATTTAAAAAAAAATGTTGTAAGAGTCTGGTTTTGTAATCAAAGGCAAAAACAAAAAAGAATGAAATTTGCAGCACAGCACTGACAATCAAATAATTTCCATACTCAAATAGGTGTAATTACAGGTATAACAACAAAATTTGCAGGTTCTGGAATAAATTCCAATTACGGATATTGTTGAAATCAAAGCGAATTAGAGAAGTGAAATCAAATTCTTCCAATTGTGAAATAAAGAACAAATTCTTGAAGAATTAACTTGTAAAAAATACAATGGGTATTGCGTTTTATTATGTTTTATATTTTACTATGCAATTATTTTTTAGTGTATATACATATAAAATACAAATGCAATATACTACAGAAAATGAACAAATATATATGTAACATAACTTAAAAGTATTGAGCTTAAGTGGTACTTAATTAACAATAAAAATGTTGTATCTTATTATATTATAAATTTCCTATTTCTAACTTGTTTTTTAAATTTACACATAAATTGTATTATTGGAAAACTGTAATTTCGTTTTAATAAAATCTTAATTATTAGTTCCAAGCATAATTAAATTAAGTTTGTTGCAAACTGAATAAAAATTATTGTTTTAAATTTCAAGGGTTTCAATTTGTTTGAAATTTTCATAAAATTTTTATTTGTTACAGAGTACAGAAATCAGTTTTTTATGTTGTTCGTAAAAACAACAGTTTTTAATTATTGATGGATTTGAACTAAGATACAAATGTAAATAAAAGTAAAAATTTAAATAAGAATCGGAGAGCATTTACTTTGTCTTTTAGATTATTTAGCTTGTTGCAGGTTATAAACATAACTGACGTTGAAAAAAATGCTATAGGTTGTGGTATTTTTAAAATAAAACAATGCACTTAACAACCTTCCTGCTCGGTAAGTACAATATCTAACAATTGCTTTGCATAAATAGTTTTCTATATTAATTTGGACGAAACTGTGTTTCATTTTAAATTACGTTGTAATAAAACACGGATTTTGTAGATAATTAAGAGTTCTTTAATTAGATTATTTCAGTATGAAATCTAAATTAACAATAAATAATATAGAGGTATAAAAAGTGTACTGATAATATACCATTATATTGTAAATTATGTATAATTACATATCATTACAATGCTGTCAAAGCCGTAACATAAAGTGCTTTAAGTACTTTTATTATTTCAACAACATCCTAACAATTTTCTTAAAATATATTACAGCAGAATCTCTAAGCCTCTCAATATAGCTGGATATTTTCCTTCATAAACTTAATAAAATTGATGCAATTAGGTGCTTTGACAAGGGTTGGAAAGAGTCAGTTGAGTAGGTTCAATAAAGTTTTATAAAGACTTTACAATGCATTTTGAAGAATACAGTTCAAAAATATTTAAAAAAATTAATTAAGATAAAAAAAGTCAAAATATATTATTAGTTCTTTATGTTCTTCAGGCTTTGTGTTAATATTTCTTTGTACTCGTAATTTTATATTTACTATATTTTTCATTTTTTATTTTTATTTATAAACATCTTTATAACTAAACAACCACGGCTGATAAATTGCAAATGATTATGTTTCTAGAATAAACTGAGTTATAATAAAGGCAGAAAGAAACGGAAAGAAGTAGAGTAATTTGTGATGGCCGTACGAATACATGTTTTTAAAAGTCGTATGATAATAATCTTTTAGAAATCTTGTCAATTCTAATCAACATACTATGCATCATTTGCATAATGTCTGCGTCAGTTTTTTTCATTTGTGTGTTTTTTTGCTCAGGTTCCTTATTATTGTTTTATCTTGTTTTGCTTTGAAGGGCCTGTGAACAAGATACTCACTTTAACACTTTACTAGGTGTTGCTATTCTGGCTATTTTTGGAGTTCTTTGCTCATTAAGTTTGACTTGATTTTGTTTGGATTTATTCTTTTTTAATCTTCCCTCTTGCAATTCTCTTACAACCAAACAACCTCGATAGCTAGCAGGGTGAGCCTCATTGCAGTTCGATCATTTGATTGAAAATTATCCTTCTTGTTGCACTCTGCTGTCATATGATTATCAACACATTTTTCCCATTTAGCCTCTCTTTGACAAAATTTTGTGTGTGTCCAAATTTCTGGTATATTTTGTATTGCGGAATGGACTTGCTGCTTCTAAGAGCTTCAATTTTTACTATCATGTGTTGTAAGTATTCTATTTTATAGATTTTGGTTATCTCTTCCGAATAGTCCGAAGATAACATAAAAAGCGGAAGTTTTTCTTATATATGTTTCCAATTTCTTTTCTCCTTTTGATTTTATTTACAACATCTAGACATTTAAAGCCTTTGCTAATAAATTCATTTTTTATATCCTTGGGCTCATACGATGGATAGAGATTTCCAGCCATAACTGGCGTTGCCAGTTTATTCTCACGCGTGTGCCACTCCAATCTAGCCTTATTTATAACTTTTGTTAGCAATCTGTATTTATTTTAATTTTCCGCATTTATTTTAATTTTTATTTAAATTTTCCGCATTTATTTTAATTTATTTTAATTTTCTAATTAGTCATTATTTTCGCTTCTTGGCATTATTCTGTTTTAGGATCCAGTCAGCTTCTCTAGCCACCATTCATCTCTAGCTTCTTCCACGTCGGCTTCATATGCAATAACTTTCGCACCTTCACTCTTATTTTCTGTTGATGCAGATTTTATTTGATTTTTTAAATTTACATTCTCTGCTTGTAATTTGTAGATCTCGTTTTGTAACACATCACAAAGACTCTCTAACTCGGTTATTCTCGAGTGTTTTGTATCCAATTTACTCTCCTATATAAGATGCTTTCTAATATTACCCTGTGCGGCTGAATTTTCCTAACGTGTGAGGCTGAAAATGCTAGGAAATGCCCTCTGAAAACATCAGCTCTGCCAACAAATCCCACTCTCACTTCCTAGAAGTTAGGTAAGCTAGTTATCTGCCGAGTGTCTCCTGGGCAACTTACTTAGTAAGGCTGAAGAGAGCGGGTGAAAGCGCGTACCCAGCGCTTAATCCGGGTTTCGTTGGTTAGGAAGCGCGCGGGCGGTAAATCATAATAATAGGGTAGAAGAGGCGGCTCCCTGGTCTGCGTCTGATCCCTGAGGGACGGCAGTTTTTGAATCCTGGCAGTAGGTATAAAATGCAGAATTTAATCATTTGTGCAATGGACAAAACAAAAGGATTTAGTACCCCAGGTGGTAATTCAACTACGTTGGAGAATCCACCCTCTTCGGAGGTCGGCTCTACGGATTCTGGGGAGAGCCATTTATTGCATTTGATTGATCTATTTGGAGGAATGCGAAAACCCGGCGTTCACAACCTACATCTGATGTGCGGATTTTAAAAAAGAATTAAAATATAGAAGGTGGACTACCGAACACTCAAGCTCCACAGACCAATAAGGATATAAACATGAGTCAAGCTCAAGCCAAAAAAAGTGATGATCAGAATGCTGACATATTTAAAAGGATTAGCCAACTAGAACAGCTCTCTGTCGTTTTGAAAAACGAGGTTCTTCAACTGAGGGCTGAGAATGAGAAGCTAAAGAAAGAGAAACATGTGCAAATTACAAACAATAAGTCTAATGAGAGTAGTCATAAAGAAAAAGACGCTGCACCATAAGCAAAGCAGGTGAGGTCAATTTTGAACGACTACTCAACAGACGAGGAAGAACTCGCCAGAGAAACAGATTAGATCCTAAAGTAAAAGAGGTCCAGTAAAAAAAGAAAAGCGGAATCATCTCCGGAAGAGGTTCGGGTGACGATCAACGCTGAGAAGGCGGATGTTCCTGATTCTAAAAGTCGAGGCGATGTCACGAAAAACTCTAAGCCGCCTCCAGTAGTCATAAGTAATGTGGTTGACTATAATCAAATAGAGTCAACATTAAAAAATAAGGACATCAATTATAAGGTTAAAATGATGAATAACAATCAATTTAAGCTTATTGTAAACTCCAAAATGAACTACAGGAATCTTACCAGGGCCACGAATGGACATAGAGTAGAATGGCATACCTATGAAAACAAGCAGGCCAGACCAATAAAAGTCATGGTAAGAAATCTTCACCCCAGTTGTAAACCGGAAGATATAAAGGAAGGCCTAAGGGTTACAAGATCGTAGATGTAACCAATAAAATTAAAAAAATAAAAGAAAATGGGGAAAACATTATGGTGCCTCCACCGTTGTTTATGTTAACATTCTCAAATGAAGAGGAGATGAAAAAAATTTATGAAATCGATCAGATAAACAGGATGAAAGTTAAGATAAAGGTACTTTGAAAGGATAGGACCATTCCGCAGTGTAAAAGTTGTCAAAGGTATGGGCATACACAAAAATTTTGTCAGAGAGAACCGAATTGTGTTAAATAATGCAGCAAAGTGTTCCAGTTGCTTGGAGGCCCATCCAGCAAACTATAGGGGATGCCTTGTAGCTAAGTAACTGCAAAAACGTAGAAATAAGAAGAGCAACAACAACTTGAAGAATTCTGAACGGCCACCGAGGCAATTCACTTCGAGAATAGTATCAGAAGATGTAACATACAAGAACGTTCTCCAAACGAAAACTGATGACGGTGGCACGAGCAATAAAGCAAGGGCCAGTGACGTGAATATTTTGTATAAAATGCAAAATATGATGCAGAACATGCTAGATATGATGGACAAAATCTCTCAGAGATTGAGCATTTTAGAGAGCGAAGCGAAAAAATCGAAAACCAAAAGACCTGGTAAATGAAGGCACGAGGTAATTTTAAAATAGCAACATGGAATTGCAATGATATCGCAAATAAAAAAGACATGCTTGAAGTTTTTCTACGTACACAGAATATAGACGTGTGCCTCGTAACTGAAACACATATGACTTTAAGAAGCAGAATTGAGTTTCCAGGTTATAGAATTTACAACTCGAACCACCCTGGAAATATAGCGAAGGACGGAACGGCGTAATAATAAAAGAAAATGTGGTGCATTGCGATCCGCACGAGATGCAAACCGAGGGAATGCAAATGACAGCGGTTCAGATCACTTCGACTAAGCAAAAATTTATAATGGCTGCATTATATTGTCATCCCACATTTAAAATTACGGAAGAAATGTTTTAAAACGTTCTGACAGACCTAGGCGATAGATTTATATAGGGGGGTGACTTAAACGCCAAGCACACTGATTGGGGTTCAAAGCATACTTCAAGTAGAGGAAGAGAACTTAGGATAGCAATTGACGGCGCGGGGTGGCCTTTTCACTCTACTGCGAAGCCAAGGTATTGGCCAACCGATGTTAATAAGTGTCCAGATTTAATAGATTTCTTCATAACAAAACGGATTGCGAAAAACTTCATTGAGGTACATGATAACTATGATCTTAACTCCGATCATTCGGTGGTTATTCTTAAACTTAAGGAAAATATTGTAATGAAAAGAACGAATACTGCGCTGACAAATAGAACTACAGATTGGTCAAGATTTCGTTTAGAGATTGAACGACAATTAGACCTAAGGAAAAGAAAAAAACGACCCAGCACATAGATGAGGAGGCCGAAAACTTTACTAAAATTATTCAAAATGCGGCTTGGAGTAGTTTCAAAATTAATGTTATTAGAAGGGGTGGCATTAACTATGCCCCACATATACTAGTAAAAGCAAAGCAGGCGGGCGAGAAAGAGGTGGCGGCAAACGCCTGATCCTACTGATAAAACCAGATATAATCGCAGCAACTAAGACACTGTATTAGAAAATACAAAGAGGATTCGGCTGCTAATTATATTCAAAATTTGACGGTGTGTGAGAAAACCAATTACTCACTGTGGAGGGCAACGAACAAAATGAAGTAACCTATCAAACATCTCGCTCCTATTAAAAGCAAAGATGGAACGAAGGCAAAAACTGACAGGGACATGGCAAATGGGTTTGCGGATCATTTGGCCGATATATTCTGTCCGCATGACAGTCAGGGAGTGTATGAAAATGAGGAATCTGCTTTTGTTGGGGATAGTGTGACTATTCCAATTGTCAAGGAAAGAGATGTTATAGAAGAAATCAGGACTCTTAAACCTAAAAAGGCCCCACTATTTGATCTAAAAACGGCCGATATTTTGAAAGAATTACCCAAAAGGGGTATAACGATGCTTACGCACCTAATAAATGCGTGTATAAGGTTCAATTACGTGCCTGAAATTTGGAAAGTTGTAGAGATAATCATGCTGCACAAACCTGGCAAACCTGTAGACAGGGCGACATTTTATAGACCAATCTCATTGTTGCCGATGATTTCAAAACTTCCAGAGAAGCTTTTATTGAGAAGACTTCACCCTATAATTGAAAGTAAAAGGTTAATCCCGAATCATCAATTTGGTTTTCTCCGAAACCACTTAACCATAGATCAGATTCATAGAATAACTGACCTAATATAAAATTCACTGGAAGAAAAAACAATATGTTCTATCAAATTTTTGGACGTAGCCCAGGCCTTCGATAAGGTTTGGCATTGTGGATTAATAAAAAAGTTTAGGCGATTACTACCAAGGCAGTATGTTGACCTGCTCGAATCTTACCTGACTAATAGGGTATTTTGAGTTAAACAGGAAGAGAGTACTCTTCGCTTAGGGATACCAGGTCGGGAGTACCACAGGGGAGTATATTGGGCCCGATATTATACTTGCTATACACGTGTGATATTCCTGAATCGGAAGGAGTTACAGCAGCTACATTTGCTGATGATACAGCAGTTATCTTGTAAAATGAATCTACACAAAAATTGGAAAGGACCAGTGATGTGGAATATAAAACTTAAGTTAGAAAGTGGAATATAAACTTAACGAGGTGAAATCAGTACGAGGTGAAATCAGATAAATTATTTTCTAAGACTTAAGAGTTTTTCGTTTGCCCAAATTAATTTTGTGTGTTAACAACTCTCTCCAGTACTCGTATGTCCCCTGTGCTCATTATGGTCCTCTTCTTGTGCACTGTTTCAGTCTCTTCAAAGTGTAAAATAATTATTCGACCGCACAATAGTTAATAGTTCTTCTTCAATTGCTGAATATTTTCTTTCATGTTCATTTAAGGTTCTACTAGCAAAACACACTGGGTGTACCGCACCGGTGGTATTTATATTAGCACCCGCTACTAGTTTAAATATTTTATTGAATTCATTGTATTTAGGTATAGGAGATTCAGTTATTAATTTTTTCAATTTTTCAAACGAATTTATGTAAATGGAGTTAACTTTCACGTTTTTCAAAAGATATTTGAAATAGTCATAGACTAGACTCCCTTAGAATGATCACGAATAAATTCTCGGTAGTATCCAGACATACCCAAAACTGATTTAATTTGCTTTTGAGTTTCCGGTAATTTCAGGTTACGGATATCCTCAACTTTCTTGGGATTAGATCTAACTCTTTCGTGTGTTAGAATATGGCCCAAATAGTCAAAAATCTAATCTTAATTGAATTGAATCTTAAGATTGAATTCACGTAAATTGCTAAGAATTGATTTTATACTATTAACATGTTCAGCCTAACATGTGGTTAAAAATAAATATGTCGTCGAAATAAACGACGCATATTCCGTTAATGAAATCTTTAAGAATAGAGTTCACTGGGCGACGAAAAGCTACTTGTGCATTTCTCAGCCCAAAGGGCATTCTCATATATTTGTAATGCCCTTGAAGAATAGAAAAGGCAATTTTCTTTCTAACCTGCTCCTTTACCAAAATTTGGTAAAAACCCTTGACAAAATCAAGAGTAGTAAAATACTGTGTTCGGCCAAGTTTGTCCAATACTGTTTCAATGTTTGGAATGGGAAACTTGTCGTCAACCGTAACTTCATTAAGTTTACGGTAGTTGATCACAATCCCCCACTTTTTCTGTCCCGAATTGTCAGTCATTTTAGGGACAATCCACAAAGGACTATTATAAGGCGGATCACATTCCTTTATAATTCCCCGCTTGAGCATATCAGATATTTGTTTCGATATCTCCTGTTCGTGAATTTGCGGGTGCATATATATTTTGAAACATATTGGCCTTTGATGTTGAACATGGGTAGTGCTATTTAAGTTATCACCTTCTTTAAAGAAGAAATCCACGTAGTGGTGAAGCAATTTGCTTAAATGACTTTTTTCTTCAGAATTTAAAGGTTCGGTTAGGGTTTCAAAACCGTCATCACTGATACCACTATAATCTAATTGGTATACCCCACTTAAATTATATGGATAACTATTTAAAAATTTTATTTTATTATTTATTTGTTGCAAATCACTTTCCATACCAATGACTGCCCCTAGAGGTTTAAAAAGTTTTTGCTCTATAATACCATCAAAGGTTTTTTAATATTGATTCTTTTATATTCAGGGAGTTTATTATAGTTTAGGAGGGTAGTGGAAGAATCAGTGTCTATTGAACATCTGAGTTTTTTATTTCCTATTGTTATTTCTACTATCGACAGATCCGTTTTTGAAATTTAAGAGAATTCCGAAAATTCATATTTTCTGCAAGAAAATTTATTTCACTCTGAACACGATCGATTTCCATTGGTTCCTGTTGATTATTAGGAGCTCCATTATTATTGTTAAGTCTTGTCTGCCCAGAATTATTATTGTAGTTGTTGTTGTAATTATTGTTTTAATTGTTACTTTAATTGTTATGGCTACTAAAATTATTGTAATTTTGTTATTTGAAGTTATTTGAATAATTGTTAAACAGAGTTATTTGAATAATTATTTTGGTGTTTAGTATTATTTTAAGAATTAAAATTACTGAATTTATGGTACATATTTAAATATTTATTGGCATCGTTTTTTCTGTATTATAATTAAATTTACTTCTATTACTGAAGCGATTGCCACAATTATTGCTATTTTTTGAACGAATTAAATTAAAATTAATTAAGATGTTGCATGTTTCTCGTAAACTTTTAAAGTTTTTATTTATTATTACTGGAGACAAATTCGTTTAAAAGGTTCTTAAAATTATAAATTAACTTAAACTTGGACTAAATTCGAAAGGTTTTCTACTATCAAATTCGAATTTGTCGTTTAGTTTCTCTAATATAATTTTAAACTTATTAAAGTACTCAATTATCGAGTTAAATCTTATACATAAGGCTTCCTGGTAAATTTGGTGACAAGTCTCCCGGACCCCAAAAATTACTAATCATTATTTCCTTGATATTTTCCCACGTCGCATTCGGTCCTAATGTCCTTACTACCTGCAATGCTGGTCCTTGCATTTTGTTTATTATTGTTCTTTGAAAAACGTATTGTTTTAAATCTGGATTATTATCAAAGATAGGTAGTATAGAATCTACTGGGAAATGAAGACAAAGCATATTTATCATTTCTTTTAAATTCGTGGATACCTTGAGCATCCTTTAGAAGGTTACCGAGAAAAATTTTAAAATCTGCAATGTTATTAATAATATTATTAATGATATTATTTTCAACGTTGTTTACAGCCATTTCCAATTATAGTTTTTCCGGCACTTCATACACTAAAATTCTGTCACTTCTAAATTTTAATTTTTCTTTTGGCATCCTGCACTTCATGAAGGGTATACACCAAAACCTCGATTTGCGTCGGTAATTGGAACTTAAAAAAGACAACGCACGTCGAAACGACGCAAATCGAAATTATTTTTCCCGTACATTTGTACCATATTTTTGTTAATTGGTTCCAGAATGGTAAATGTTTATAATTAAATTAACTAAAATTATATAAATAACAAAAACTTTATTTCAAAATGATATAAAATCAATTCTTATTAAATAAAACAACATAAAAATATTTCATTAAATTAAAAACCTTAAAAATAAACGAATCAAAAATCGAATAAATTCAGTCTTTCAAATTTTTACATTAGGATTTTTTACTCTGAGTCAGACGATTCTAAATCTGTAGGAGACTCTGTCGGCAAATTCGGTTGTCGTGCGGTTTTGGTTAAAAAATTATCCAAAGTTTGCTGAATTACCTTTGATTTTTTTTCCAAATACACAAATTTTTTTTTTATTTCTCAAATTGAAAATAATAAAAAAATTTTTCAACCACACTGCAGTTATGACTAACTACACAACACTAACTTGTTTATGTTGAAAATTGTTAGCTGGTGAAGTATTATAAAGAAAAAGGTAAATTCCCTTTATTCAAATTATATTTAAATTATGAACTCCGTGACTTCATTAATGCGCTTACAACGTAAACTTCACAAAGTATCACATTCCAAAGAGTTTAGTAAAAGCTCTTGACATTGTACACCTTTCCTAAATGTGTTCTATACGTAGTGTACACTTAAACTAAAAGCAAATCGAGTATCGAAAAAATCGAGTACGTTTTTCTTATACATATCATATAAACGTTGCAAGAAATAACGAATTAAATGAACAAGCATATTTTTCAGCAATAAAGTGCTAGCTACGAGTATTAAGTTTCTTTCTTAAAATGCAGCATAAAATACAGTTAACGATGTGGCACGGTTGTTAAAAATTAGCATTTGCTCAGAACTTTGAATTGAAATTTTCAAACAAGTATGTATTAATATTATAAAAATTGTATTCCAAAATGTATCAAAAGCTTTAGCAGTTTTTTTTTACAATGTAAAGGTATTGAAAGCTCTAAGACGGTAGTACAATCGTATTAATACTTAAACTTATTATAAAGCAATATTGAAGTCACGTACTGTTTATTTTAAACATTTTCTTTTCCCTTAATTTGTAAGGTTCAATATCACAAAACTGTTTTCCTTTAGACAGCGGAGTTACCGTTCTGCACCAATTACGTTGTTTCTCTTTTACCGTAGTAAAAAAAGGATTAAAAAATAAAAATTAAAAATTTAGATTTTAGTTACTTATTTTATTTATTTCACTTTACTTTTTTAAAGCAAACTTCAATATTGAAAATAAAATCAATATTGAATTCAATATTAATGTTTGTAAGTAAGATTAGTAAAATAATAATCAATATTGAATTCAAAATTAATTTATTAATATTATTAATAAATTAATTTATTATTAATAAAAATAAAGTTATTTACGTTATTCACTAGTAATATTATTTTAAGTGTATAAATTGCGTTAAATAATTTGATACTTTAAATTTTATATGGAAACAATTTTATACAAAAATAATTACTGTTTATTATGAGTTTTTTTTTATTGGGCAAATTTAATATCAAAGATAGATCAAAAATAAGAATTTCTAAAATTATAAGAAATAATTTAATTATTTTTATTTAAACGAAAATTTTTTATTAAACTTTATAAAAGAAAGACGACGCAAATAAAGTATCGTGTTTCGAGTTGACTTTATTTGAGTTTAACGACATAACTCGCGAGTGTGATCCGATTATTTTCTTTTAAATTTGAAATAAGAATCACGTATTTTAATTTTTTGTTAAATTTCATATGCTATCCATTCTTGTTTATTATTCTTTTTTTGGATCAGTGTTTTTTTTATTATTCATTCTAGTCTAAGTGTTTCGCTCAATCGCCTCAGTCAATTTTGCAGCAAAATTATCAAAATTCCCTAGGATTGCAGATCGTTCCACAAGGCCTGATCCTCTAAATTTTCATACATTAAGTTCTACTTTACACAAATCCAATTTTTCTAACTTCGACTTAATTTCCACACTTAAAAAAATGCGTATTTAAAATATAAAAGTTGTGCGTATTCGGAATAAAATACTTTTTGTTAATATCGGTGATAAAATGGTTACTAATAGTATTAGACCCCAGACTAGTCACATATTCTGTCGCTAATTTATTATAAATTATGTACCCATTGCTAAATAGAGTATTTGTGTAGTGCTTCACCTAATTACAACCACCCCTTAACAAGTTAATATTGAAATCGCCCAAAATAATAGAGTTCCGTGTTTTTTCAGTTATTTTATCAAATTTAGCATGTCTCGTGTCCATGCCGATAAAAATCCATGTGTCGTGTTTTATGATGCCGATATATGGGCATAATATTTATTCCTAAATCAGGTAACCTCATCGTGAGAAAAGTAGAAAAGGTAAATTCTAGCTTTTCAACCATATTAGTATTTTTTTCTTAATACTAAAGGTAGTTATATATATTTAATGTAGTAAAGGTAAATATTTAACTACCTTTATTATCATAAATATACATAATAAAGGTAATTAAATATTTAAAGTTATTGGTATTTACAATTTTATTTTGCTAGTGTTAGATATCGCATATTCTGGAAATATAGTAATATAGAAGCTTGAGCCGACTCCTGATTATGGAGAAGAACAAATTAATGGAATCTTGTAAGTTTACACTCGAATAATGGAAATTCGATATCACGGCGACTATTGTGAGCCGTGAACAATATTACGTGAAATTTCGTTTATTTGCTTTAAAATAAATCGTAGCAATTTATTCTTTTTCTGCATTAATTTTTTACCGACCGTATTGTGTAAACAATAGGTAGGTTATGTGATGGCAACAAATTTTGCATATCGAGTTTTCGGTGGGAACGTACTTCTCCATAGTAGGGAAGTGTAAATAAACTATTTTTAGCAACCTGTCGGTCTGTCCGTCTGTCGGTCTATCCGTCTGTCGGTCTGCCGGTCTGTCGGTCTGTGTGTGCACGCGTGTATCTCAAGTTCGGCTGAACCGATTTTGATGAAATTTTATATGTAAGTTTGTTTCCACCAGGCCTCGGGAACTGCACTTTTTAGCGGGCCTGTTTTACATTTTTGAAAATTTTGAAGAAAATATTCAACCGATTTACTTGAAATTTTATATATAAGCTCAGTTCGACCGTCCGCGAAAATTTCTATGTTTTGGAAGAAATCAGGCATCGGCAACTAGACGTTTACTACGAGCCAAACATACACTTTTGTGTATATAAAGAGAAATAATCAATCGATTTCATTGAAATTTAATATATGAATTCCTCGTATTAAAACAATGAACATATAAACTTTTTGGAAAGATCAGAGCTCGAAAACTGATCTGCGGGCCGATTTTACATTTTTCACCACTTTGAAGAAAGTATTCAACCGATTTACTTGAAATTTCATATATAAGCTTTGCTCGATCATACGCAAAAATTCCTAACTTTTGGAAGAAATCAGGCATCAGCAACTGGGCGTTTACTACGGGCCAAATATACATTTTTGTGTATATAAAGAGAAATAATCAACCGATTTCATTGAAATTTAATATATGAACTCCTCGTATTAAAACAATGAACATATAAATTTTTTGGAAAGAACAGGGCTCGAAAACGGATTTGCGGGCCGATTTTACATTTTTCACCATTTTGAAGAAAGTATTCAACCGATTTACTTGAAATTTCATATATAAGCTTTGCTCGGTCATACGCAAAAACTTCTAACTTTTGGAAGAAATCAGGCATCAGCAACTGGGCGTTTACTACGAGCCAAATATACATTTTTGTGTATATAAAGAGAAATAATCAACCGATTTCATTGAAATTTAATATATGAATTCCTCATATTAAAGCAATGAACATATAACTTTTTTGGAAAGATCAGGGCTGGAGAACTGATTTGTGGGCCGATTTTACATTTTTCACCATATCCACAGAACGAATTGATGGAATTTCTTGAAATTTGATATTTGAGTTCTGGTTGTTACCGAAACTAACTGGCGAGCATTTCAGGGAATTCGGGTAGCACAAAGCGAAACTCTACTAAGAGCCAAATTTACATTTTTCTAAGATTGTTAACTATAAGCTTACTAATGTCCTAAAAATTGGAAAAAAGTATTTAACAGACATTTTTATAATATTCTGTAACACTTTCATTTAACTAGACAATACACAATGCGGTCGGTTATGTGCTGACCACATCAGATTTTTTTAATTTGTTTAAAAGGAAGTCGGATCCAAAAAAGCAGATTTTCTCTACAAAAAGGTTGAACAGGACTTATGTCACTGCTTGAGTACGATTTTTATTCATACGCCAATTTCGTAATTTTTGAATTTATGGCTTAGCATAGATTGCCGAGGATGATATTTCAGAATATTCAATACATTTTTTACTATCTTGTTTGGTCCAGTTTTAGTCTGATTTGCATTTGAATGCACAACCGTAATCGTTTATAAAAATGTGAGTATAGTAAAATAGCAAAGTAATTTCCCGCTCGATTTCATACAATTTCCACCGTCCTGATACCCTATAGCTTTTACTCTATAGTTTTTTTTGTATATTTATATATTTTACTGTATATAGTATTTTTGTATAACGATTGTAGTTTTTTTGTATAAATATGAGATATTTTAAAAAATAGCTACAAAAATATATTTATAACGTATGCATATTTAAAGAAGTGTGTATTTTCAAATTCTACATTAACAAATTCAAAAATTCTTTTAAATCAATGTTAACAAAAATTGGATAGTTTTTTTTTTGACATTGAATTTATGTAAACAAAAGGAATGTAACAATATTATACAATTCAAGTACAATCAAATGTGTTTTATTTTGCAATACCGATGCGACGGCTTATCTATGGCTGAAGTCGCGGTCTGGAATTTTCAATCATATACGAGTATATAGGGCCAGAAAAGATTCCTTTGGTTACTAATGTTTTTTCGTATATAAAATAAATGACGTATTTCACTGAACTTTAAAATACAATGTAATTTTATACATCCTGCATAAAGATTTGTTACTGTGAATATTTATTCCAAAGTATATATAATAAAAAGTAGTTTGACTCTCCGTTTACCTCGCACTAATGCGATCACTCTATAATATTTGTATACAACAAATTCCCTTAGCTAGAAGCATTAAGCAGTATATCTTCTTGTTTCAATTTTTATTCACATAAAAACTTTTGGGAGAGGGAAAAAGTACGCAATACATGTCTACCTGTTTTTTCATAATGTATTTTTAAAAGCGGGAGTTATTTATTTTTTCGCATATAGAGTATAGGAAAAAATATTAAGAATTTTAAAAGCTGGAGTTTCGTTTCTGTAACTTATTCCAGTACAAGATAGCAGAAATGGTGTATTCATATTATAAAATGCAAGCGATTTGAAAACAAAAGTTGACTATTACAATAAAAAAAAGTTATAATTTACATATTATATGTACATATATAAATAATATTAAAAAAATTTTTAATTTGTAATTAGTAATTGTCATTAGATTTGTTGTTATATAAGCTATGAATTTTTTATTTTTACTTCAATTTTGTTTTAAAAATTTAAAACAAATATTTCTTATGAATATACATACATACACACGTATCGGTAATAGGCATTTTTTTTACAAATTGCTTAATTTCTATCCCGCGTCTACATTGCGGCTTGACGTGAAATCAGCTCGAAACTCGTTGCTGCGTTCTAGCTATGTTAGCTTAAAAGCCTAAAAACGACGTTTAGCTATTAAATTTCAAATCATTATTAATATTTCAAGTCAAGTAAGCGATTTCAGAGAAGCCGGTTTCAGGTCAGGCAACGTTTATATAGACAATAATAACTTGAAGCAATCATATAAACGGGGTACATACGTACATATTACTACACCATATTGTGTATCTACATTGAATAGGTATGTACTGCATAACATACTCGTATTATGAAATTTTAAATTTATAATTATTACTTTCATACATTCGAATGTTTTTACCTAATTTTTATGAAATGAAAAATAAAATGTTGGGAAATCTTTCAACCATCTTAGCTTCCACAGACTGATAGCTAGTTTGGTAAAGCATCCTAATTTCATTGAAACGCTATTCTTGAGGTACGGGTACTTCGCGCTCTCTCTGTTTCTACCTATGAAAGAAGCCATTAAAATCTGTCTATGACTTTTTTTTTTGATTATAAAGGATTTCACTATCCTCCTTAAGAAAATCGGTCAATATATCTTATATCAAGAACTTGTCTAGCAATTGTAATTTAATTAATTTGTCCACTTCTATCCTTTACTATTTATTTATTCAATTGAAATTAGATCTCAGATCTTTAGATTAGATGTGTTAATTTGATTCCAAAAAAATCACGGATATAAAAACTCCGGATAATCCACCAAAGAGGAAAAACAAAAAACAAATTAAACACTCGAAAAAATTTGACGTATTTATTTCAACTACGAGTATGTACATCCTTTTTACCGACCGTATTGTATAAACAATAGGTAGGCTATGTGATGACAACAAATTTTGCATATCAAGTTTTCGGTGGGAACGTACTTCTCCATAGTAGGGAAGTGTAAGTAAACTATTTTTAGCAACCTGTCGGTCTGTGTGTGCACGCGTGTATCTCAAGTTCGGCTGAACCGATTTTGATGAAATTTTATATGTAAGTTTGTTTCCACCATGGCACGGATTGATCAACTTTTGGTATATATCACAACTCGAGAATTGCACTTTTTAGCGGGCCTGTTTTACATTTTTGATCATTTTGAAGAAAATATTCAACCGATTTACTTGAAATTTTATATATAAGCTCAGCTCGACTGTCCGCGAAAATTTCTACGTTTTGCAAGAAATCAGGCATCGGCAACTAGACGTTTAGTACGGGCCAAATATACATTTTTGTGTATATAGAGAGAAATAATCAACCGATTTCATTGAAATTTAATATATGAATTCCTCGTATTAAAACAATGAACATATAAATTTTTTGGAAATATCAGGGCTCGAAAACTGATTTGCGCGCCGATTTTACATTTTTCACCATTTTAAAGGAAATATTCAACCGATTTACTTGAAATTTCATATATGAGCTTTGTCGACGGTCCGTGAAAATTCCTAGCTTTTGGAAGAAATCAGGCATCAGCAACTGGACGTTTACTACGGGCCAAATATACATTTTTGTGTATATAAAGAGAAATAATCAACCGATTTCATTGAAATTTAATACTTGAATTCCTCGTATTAAAACAATGAACATGTAAATTTTTTGGAAAGATCAGGGCTCGAAAACTGATCTGCGGGCCGATTTTACATTTTTCACCATATCTACGAATTGATGGAATTTCTTGAAATTTGATATTTGAGTTCTGGTTGTAATCGAAACTAACTGGCGAGCATTACAGATAATTCGAGTAGCACAAAGCGAAACTCTACTAAGAGCCAAATTTACATTTTTCTAGGTATGTTAACTATAAGCTTACTAATGTCCTAACAATTGGAAAGAAGTATTTAACAGACATTTTTATAATATTCTGTAACAATTTCATTTAACTAGACAATACACAATGCGGTCGGTTATGTGCTGACCACATCAGATTTTTTTTTATTTATTAACCTAATGCCATATATATCTACAGGCCATCAAGCTCAGAGAGTAAATCAACAATAAATTCCAAATTTATATGGAGTTTAAATGGAAGGTGCGTCGGAATTTATTTGTGTGAAGGAAATTGATCAATATTTTTTTAAATTTAAAATTTAAATTTCACAAAAATCAGTTGGTAAATTCCGTCTTAGAAATGCATTTCAGACAAAAAAATGCAATTTTTACTGAATTTGTCAAGAAGGGTACTGAATTACAGAATAAACTTTTTGAATAAAATATAGAATTTGAAAATAAATTGAGGAAAAAAGAAAAAAATAATAATTTTAATCTAGATAGCTTTTAAAACTAAACTAAGTAAAATGAGATTCATAAAGAATGCTCAAAAAATTTCACAAAAAAATATAAAAAATATTTCAATCAGCATACTTCGAAGATATAAAACATTAAGAATTGTTTTTGTATTTTTTTCCGAATCAAAATTTTGGAAAATATTTTCAGCTTGGAGGCCTGATGGATATATATGTCATTAATTAAGCAATAAAAACAATACTTTTTAATAATATTATCTGGACTTTTCGATTCATTCTGGACATTTCAATTATTGGAATTTGTCAATTGAGTTCTGATGAAAATTTTGAATGTTATAAGGAAGTATAAAGGTTAAGTATGACGTGCCATAATTGCAAACAAAAAGTGGATTTATGATTTGAAAATTCTTTACAATTTTTGTAATAATTGTTACCATGCACATTGCGCTAATTTGGAAAGGAATGACTTGAATTTCATCAAAAATCTATGCAGCAATACAAGTGCAAAAACTGTCTTTCAGTGCGCAGATTACGAGTATCATCATCTCAAATAAATAGTATAAATAGTACAAGTAGTTGTATAAATTTAATTACTAAAAAATCAGCTAATAATAAATATACGTTAATGGAACAATTATCACAGTTGTTTGTAGTTCAACAGAACATCAAGAGTATTGGCTGGTCAAAGGCTTCCGGATTTAATTTTTTTTGCTGAAATTTGGATTAATGGCTATAAAAAGTGTAATTATTGTATTCCTGGATTTAAGTTTAATGCTATTTGCAATGATAGTTATGCTGCTGCAGGTGCTGATGTTTTTATTAGAATAATAATTTTATTATTATTTGATTTATTTTCATTATGATATTAAAGTCTGTTTTATTTGTATTTATAGATTCCACTTATATAGTTTAAATGATTTTCAGTTAGAGTTTACTAGTTTTGTGTATGATTTGAATTTAAAAATTGTTTAATACTTGGTGACTTAAATATTGATATCAGTCATATTCAGGCTTCAGTGGTATTCAATCGTCAACAATTAAATAAAATTTTAGCGGATCGAGACTATTTATAGAAATAATTTAATCGCGCCACCTAATGTCTTTATATCTAACAAGTCCCAATGCTCAGAGAGAAACTTGAAAGCACGACCTTATTTTATATGGGTTGTTTTAAATCTAATTGGCTATTTTTTGAGAAGAAATATTAAAGTAAATTCACACTTATTATAAAGCAGGTAAAATTTCGAAAATATATTTGAAAAATGAAAAAAATATATTAATATTTTCATTCATAATTATTTTAAAATTCTTGAAATACATATAAAACGTCGGAAATACAACAAGCGCAACCTTCGCCTTCAACGTTTTATATGTTACTGAAAGCATTTCATTATTTTTAAGTGAACAGTTTTTTTTTCTCATAGGGTAAGTTAACTCAAGATAGGGGAAGTAACTGTGGTGTCAAGTTGAAAATATAATTAATGAAAGATAATTATTAAATATTGATATAAATACATAGTAAAGAAAAAATTTGAAGAGGGAATTAAAAAATAATATCTAAAATACAATCAAATATTATTTTTTAAATGCAAATTTTATATACAATTCTAAATTTTACCTCTATTTGTGACAAAAGTTTTTAAAACTTAATATATTACCTAAGTAAAAAAATATTTAAAAGGTTTTGGAAAAGACAATAATATATTTTTATGACCGGATTCGAATATCTTTTTTATTTTTGAAATAAATAGTATCTTAACAAATGACTCAAAAACTCGGATTGTAAAATGGCAGGTAGTAGGTACTGATGTAAATTTTTGTCTGTTTGCGTTTACTATTAAGTTTCATACACAGGCAGGGCCGAAACAGGAACGAAGCCAAAAATTCGTAATCTTTCGTAAAAAAAATTGAGTATTGGGACTTGTTAGATGTAAAAACATTAGTCAACCTTGACGATTAGTAGAGGTGAAGTGTTACCATCTTTCATTTCTACATACTACCATTCTACATCTACCAACTTAGGAGTATCTATCCTGGTTCTGGTTTATCTATGACCATGGATACGATCATGAACACCGGTAATCAAAAGGAATCTAAGGATTTTCCTAGTGTCTTTGCATAGGTAAAAAGTTTTTAGATTGCCGACATTAAAGGGCTCTGAAACAAATTCAGAAAAAATTTAATAAAAGCATGTGATATAGTTATCAAAGAAAATTAACAACTACGAAATAGATTACAACAAATAGAATTAATTCTTACTAGCATGGAAAAAGAAATTCCAAACCTGAAAGCCGAAAAGGCCTCTCTGGAAGTTGCTTTAAGTGCTTTCAAAACCAATAATATAAGAAGTACTTCCAGCGAGATAAAAGATCAGCTAGCTCCTGTGATTTCTAGGTCGTCCAAACCTAAAAAAATGTGCTGTCAAAATTCACAAAACACCAGCTGCAAAATTATCTAGTAACGATAGCACCTCCTCCGATTTACATCCTGGGCATAACAGATTATATATGCATACAAAAGTTAGTGAATCCAACAATTAAAATTCACAATATCATTCCCATAAGAAGTGACACTTTTAAAATCAATACAAAGGATCCAGATAGTTAAAGGGCCCTAGTGAAGTGACTGCAAGATGATAACTTACAATGGTGTACACACGAGAATAGAAGCATCAGACTAATAAAAGTAATCGCTCGGGGTTTGAACGGCTCCTGTGAAAGTATAGACATTATAAACGACCTGAGTAACAAGGTTTTAAAATTATTGACGCAGTTAATATTTTAAAGAAAGATATGTCAGTAAATAACAAAGGCGACAACATTATCTCTTGGACAAAGCTTCCATTTTTTAGACTTACGTTTGACAATAAGGAGAAAATTTAAAAAATTTATAATATAAAATCCATATTATAACTTATAATAAAAATAGAACCAATAATAAAATCATACCACAGTGCAAAAGATGCCAAAGTTTCGGCTATAAAAAAACCTACTGCAACAAAGAGCCCAAATGCTGCAAATGTGGAGAAAGGCACTTCACAAACAACCGCAATTTAGAAAAAACCTCCACCCCGAAATAGGGAAACAGCAGCCAACCCCATCCTAATAGCTGCAGAGGTAGTAAAGTGGCAAAACAAATTCAAAAAAAGCGTGACCAAGCACTAAAATTAAAATCCCAAATCCCAACAATAAAGGAACAATCCTCAATACAGTTTGAAGAGGTGACCAAAATTCAAGGACTACCGATGGTTTCCACCCAAAAAGGTACGTATGCTCAGATACTTAAGAAAACAACAAAATGGTACCTGAAATAAAAGACAACATTTAAAGCACGTTAGAAACAGTACTTAAAAAACTAAACGAACAGCAAGCATCTGAAAAAATCTTAATTAACAATATCAATAAACTAGTGATAATAGACACTAAAATAGTGTCAACCATATAAGATCTAAAAAATTAAGATGACTGAGGACTTAATGATAATAGCATGGAATGCCAATGAACTTTCTAAACACATACAAGTTTTATACAAGGCTTTCTAAACACATACAAACACACACTAGTTTTACATCACGAAAAAATAGACCTTTGCCTGATTTCAGAAACACACTTTACAAAGAAATCTCATATTAGATTAAAGGGTTTTCCGGCTACGAAACAAACTATTAATTTACGGCAACAAATTGTAGGGTTGCGCAAAAAAGACTAATTTTCAAATAATTCAAAATGACCACAGCCAGCTGCTAAGAGCGGTAGTGAGCGGCCCCTGGTACGTCAGAAATTACACCATTTATCGAGATCTGAAGGTGACGACGGTTGTTGAAGAAATCGAACAGCAGAAAACTAAGCATAAATAAAAAATTGCACAACATATCAACATAGAAGCCAGAAAACTCATGATGGCAGCAAATACTCAGAACTTCAGGAAACTAAAAGGATCTAGACCTCTGGACAAACATGTGCAACAGTTTGGATTCGGCGGTTACTGGACCCGATTCCTAAAAAAAATTGTAATACATACATTTAATATTTTTCTAAAACTTTTTAATATTATCTCTTAAAAACTTCTTAGTAACAGTTTAATCTTCACATATAATTTATTTATTTTGAAGAACATCTTCAATTTCTCATTGCATTATACAAACCTAAATAAACCGTGATAAATTTAAACTCAATGCAACAGCATTTCTACAACCCAAAATGCTATATCTTCTGTACCATAAAATATTTTTCAACACTTAGTAACTAAAATTAAGGTTTTAAAAAGTGGCCAAAATTCTGTAAAAAATTACCTGGTTAGCGAAAACTGAAAAATTAAAAAAGGGAAAAATTTGATTTTTCATAAAGTTCGAGTATAAAGTAAGGTGTTTATTTTAAGCCATTCTTTAGACCTTTCAGAAACTATTTGTTTGAAGTCCCTATCTTTTTCGGAATGGAAGCTATATATATATATATATAATTAAACTCTGATAATTTAGCAAACTAACCAGGAAATTTAAATAATACAGAAATAAAAACAAAAATTAAAAATAAAACTAAAGGGTATATGGAAACAATTCATAACATTCTAGTGGAAAAAAAATCTGATGTGGTCAGCACATAACCGACCGCATTGTCTATTGTCTAGTTAAATGAAAGCGTTACAGAATATTATAAAAATGTCTGTTAAATACTTTCCAATTTTTAGGACATTAGTAAGCTTATAGTTAACATACCTAGAAAAATGTAAATTTGGCTCTTAGTAGAGTTTCGCTTTGTGCTACCCGAATTATCGGAAATGCCCACCAGTTAGTTTCGGTAACAACCAGAACTCAAATATCAAATTTCAAGAAATTCTATCAATTCGTTCCGTAAATATAGTGAAAAATGTAAAATCGGCCCGCAGATCAGTTTTCGAGCTCTGATCTTTCCAAAAAGGTTATATGTTCATTGTTTTAATACGAGGAATTCATATATTAAATTTCAATGAAATCGATTGATTATTTCTCTTTATATACACAAAAGTGTATGTTTGGCCCGTAGTAAACGTCTAGTTGCCGATGCCTGATTTCTTCCAAAACATAGAAATTTTCGCGGACAGTCGAGCTGAGCTTATATATAAAATTTCAAGTAAATCGGTTGAATATTTTCTTCAAAATGATCAAAAATGTAAAACAGGCCCGCTAAAAAGTGCAATTCTCGAGGTGTGATATATACCAAAAGTTGATCAATCCGTGCCGTGGTGGAAATAAACTTACATATAAAATTTCGTCAAAATCGGTTCAGCCGAACTTGAGATACACGCGTGCACACACAGACCGACAGGTTGCTAAAAATAGTTTATTTACACTTCCCTACAATGGAGAAGTACGTTCCCACCGAAAACTCGATATGTAAAATTTGTTGCCATCACATAACCTACCTACTGTTTACACAATACGGTCGGAAAAAAATAATAAAAATAAAAACAAAACCAAAAAAAGGATGTTAAAAGCATACAAGAACAATATACTCTTATAACGAATATATAGGAGAAATTTATCTTCTATGGCCAAGGGTGAATGAAAAACATAAATTACATTAAATTCCTATATTACTTATGCTAAGGAAAGACTGACAAAAATAAATAATTTCTTTAACGCTGAAATCAAATTTTCAAAAAATATTTTCAGTAAAATTAACCCTAATTCAATTCTTCTTAACGAACATGCTAAATTATCTACTAAAATGGCTGAACCAACTAATACAGACTGGCTGCTTCAACGATTAATAAAAACTATTCAGGAGATCTCTTAGCACTCCAATCGTTTATAAATTTAATCAACCTATTATGTACTATTACCACCCCCTTCAGAAACCTTTTAAAAACATTTATATTGTCGGAACTCAAGGGTAAAGCAAGAGAAAAAGTAGAGAACAATAATAACTCAGCAAGTGACATAATTTAAACTTTAAAATGCAAAATAAAGGCAGATAACTCTAAAATCATAGAAGGTAAAATTAATTAGGTAATAAAAATAAAAAAGGGAGTATTGAAAGAAGTAGTAGCTAAATTCATTATAGAAGTAAACGAGGAAAATAAAGAGGAGCAGGTATTAGCGTACAGAACTAATCAGTACAAAAATAATAGGAACACTTATAAATACAATACCACAATAGCAACAATCGAGGTAGAAAAATTAATAACAATTATTCTTTCGGTAATAATAATACCAGATCATTTAATAATAATAATAATAATAATAATAATAATAATAATAATAATAATAATAATAATAGTAATAATAATAATAATAATAATAATAATAATAATAATAATAGATCATTCAATCATAATAATAATGACAGATTCCAAAATTATAGAAAAAGATTATAGGAAATTATAAAAAAAACAATTATAGAAAAAAATTTAATAGAAACGCAATGACTATATTTCGCTAATTAAAGCGATAAATAAACATCATAGAATAAATAAAGAAGAAAATATAAATGGCATAACAAGGGATACAATTAAATATTTAGGGACTTTATGGTCAAATTTATATATTAATAATTAAAATCTAAAATGTCTATTTCATGTAATACCAGACACATTTGATACACCAGCTCAAGGTATATTAGGAAAAGATTTCTAAAAAAATCATAAAAGTAATATTGACTATGATGAAATCAGTTTAACTATTAAAACAGATTTTGATATTTTCACAATTCCAATTTATGGTGGCCCTAGTAGTGATACATTAGCTATACCAGCTCGATGTAAAGTATTAAGAAAACTCACATTACCTTCTAACGAAGAATGTGTAATTTTAGAAATAGCTGAAGGAATTTTTATTCCTCGTACAATAGTATCATCAAGGAACCCCATAGTGCGGGTAATGAATATTAATCTAGAACCAAAAACAATAAAATCTAACATAGTTTTATAAACTCAACAACTATTTCACTATTATAAAGACTCAAAAAAACGAATTTAATCAGGAACATATTAAAAAACTTGAAAATATAATTTCGAAAAATTCAGAACAAAATTATTATTCCAAATTAAAACCATTATGTGGAGAATGTAGTGATATTTTTCAAATGGAAAATGACGAAATGGCTGCTAATAATTTTTATAAACAAAAGTTAAGAATAACTCATAATAATCCGGTATACATAAAAAATTGTAGACAACCTTTTACGAAAAAGGAGGAAATCAATAAACAAATAGAAAATTTAGTAAAAAACGAATTAATTGCCAAGTCAATCAAATTTTAATAGTCCAATTATATTAGTACCTAAGAAAGGAAATTTAAATAAATGGCATCTTTATATAGACTATAGGCAAGTTAATAAAAAGCTAATAGGTGATAAATTCCCATAACCACGTATCGAAGACATACTCGATCATATAGGAAGAACGAAATTTTTTTCAGCACCATTTGGTCTTAATGTTTCACCAAATTCATTCACAAAAATGATGTCCTTAGCTTTCGCTGGAGCAACTTCTTTAAAATTTTTCATCCTACATAGAGGACATTAAAGTAGTAGGATGTTCGGTAAAACATCATTTAAAAAATCTTAGATCGGTAATCTCAAATGTAGGAAATATAAGTTAAAATTAAACTCAGATAAATGTCAATTTATTAGAAAAGATGTCACGTGTTTACGACATAAATGCATAGATCAGGAAATCTATCCTGACGATTCCAAATACGGAGTAATAAAAAATTATCAAACACCATACGATAAAGATTAAACTAAAAGATTCATAGCCTTTATGAATTATTATCGGAAATTTATTCCACATTTCGCTGAACTAGTCAAACCACTAAACAATTTAATGATAAAAAGAATAGATTTCAAATGGACTGAGGAAGCTCAATAATCATTTGAAAAACTAAAAAATTGCCAAAGAATTTATAATTACAGTAGACGCATCAAAATATGCAAAAGAACTAGCTGCAATACACTTGCAATAAAATATTACCCTCCATATATTTATAGAACACGTTTTACAATAAAAAGTGAACATAAACCATTATCGTATATCTTTTTATTAAAGAATCCCACTTCAAAACTTACAAGTATAAGATCAGATGTGGAAGAACACAATTTTACCATAGAATATGTCAAAGGAAAAGATGATGTAGTAACAGAGCCAATATCACAACATGACAAAAATTATGCACATAAAAACCAGGTCAATGACTGAAAATGAGGAAAATACTGCTAATAAGGATAAAGTACAAATCTCTGAGGAAAGTTGTATTTCTGAAAATATTAAAATATATGAAAATAATAAAGATTGGAAAAAGCCTAAAATAAAATGCACAAAAGAGAATAATAAAATATGCATGAATATGTTAGAACGCAAAAAAAGTCATAAAGTAATAGAATTAGCTACAAATGGAAATAGAAGGAATTAAACTTTAGAGTTAATATTTCAAAAACTAGAGGTCATCACAAAAGATTTGAATGTTGATCACATTCAAATAGATGTTAATGATAGTTTGTTTTCATACATAAAAATCGGTGAATTTAAAAAGACCGTCAATAAAATATTAAAAAACTTAAATAATTAAAGTACCAAAAGCAGTAATAGATAAAAATGAAATTAAAAAATTATTGGAAAACGATCCAAGGTTCGGTGATCGTGCAGGACAAAAAAGGTTATATGCAAAGTTAAGAAGCAATTATTATTGGAAAAGCATGTATAAAGATGTAGTAAAATTTGTTAAAAATTGCGAAATATGTCAGAAAAATAAAATTGTATTCAAGAATAAAGAACCTTTACATATTACAGAAACCCCACAAAAATCGTTTCACAAGGTTATTTTTTTTTTTTTTTTTTTTTCCTTTGTTCACTCCTAGAAGGAGCATAGGGCTAGTGCATGATTTCTCATGCATTAGTTTCATAGCGTCATAGGGTTTAACTAGGTAGGTGACTAGCCTGCCGTAGTTTTTGTTTATATATTAATTATTTGAGGTTATTAATATTTACTATTTATTTTTCTTAGTTTTTTTTTTTTTAATATCGAATATTAGGAATATTTGAAAATTACTTGTATAATATTTTTATTAGTATTGTATATTAAGTTATAATAATATTGAATATAATTTTTATAGTGACCTGACCGGGGTTTGAACCCGAGACCCTTCGGTTAAAGGACCGGTGCCATAACCACTGCACCAATGGTCAGATCAAGGTTATAATTGATGCTATTCCTATATCTATAAATTCAGATAAAAATGCAAGGTTTTTAAAGATGTGGTAACGTTTGGCAAAATTAACATTTGCAAAAATCTTTAAGTTGAAATTTTCAAACAAACATCAAAGTATGTATTAATATTGTAATTGAAGTTGTTTCCAAAATGTATTAAATGTATTAAAGTTGTTTTCCAAAATGTATTAAAAGCTTTAGCAGTTTTTTTCTCAATGTAAAGATATTGAAAGCTGTGAGACGGTAGTACAATCGTATTAATACCGTACTTAGACTTTTTATAACACATTATTGAAGTCACGGACTGTGTGCGATATTAGTTTATGTCGATTTGTAACATTTATTGTAAAATAATATAGTATGCTCATTATTGTATGTATAAATACCATATGTTAAAAAGCAATCTTTTCAAATGTAGGAAGAGTTTGTAGATTTGTAGATTTCAGTACCCTGTACTTGCAGTCGAAGTTGTACCGTGGCAGACAGGCATCCGACATGGTTATTCTTAGAATCGGACCGCTTTCAATGAAGTCTCTGTGAGTCCTGTGGGCCAACTTGAGCTCTGTCCTGTCCTCGCCAGAGAGAAGTCGGTACATCACTAGCCGAGCTTCCTTCAATATATGGAGGTGCAGCTCCCATGGTAGGCACTAGTAATAGCCGCCGTCAGAGCCTCGCTGGTCAGTTCGATATCCATCACCGTTTTGACCGAAGCAGGAATGGATCCAATCCCATCCATGAGGAGTGTTTCGAGTTGACTCCAATCTGTGGATTTATGCACCCGATACATTTCTTCTTCCAGGCCCCCAGAGACCATGATATAAAACCTAATCTCCCTATGATCGGATATGGATGTCTCATTTGAGACATGCCATCCACTAACTCTACTGCCGATAAACTCAGTGCAAAGGATGATGTCAAGGACCTCTTCCCTAATTGAATTTATGAATGTCGGCCTATTGCCCTCATTCATAACCATTAATTTATTGCTATATATAAATTCCAATAGGCTCTCACCTCTTTTGTTTATATTGTTCGTCTGGGTGGGCACAGTCTCCCGGGAGGTAGGATGAGCACACAATAAACTCTGTCCAACCCCCGGAAGACTTCACCTTCACCAACGCAGCTACCTGATCCTTAGAACAGTAATCTGCAATGGGAAAATACGTCAGCCTTTTATTAAGCAAAATGCAAGCCCTATCCTGCCTCCAATTGTATTATCATACAATAGCTCACCTGTTAGAACCTTAACCTGTTCCTTCACTATGTAAGACTCTTAGATAAAGGCAATGTCGAGGTGAATCTCAACAATTCTATGAGCTAGAGCATCAGTAGATGCCCTAGCATGCTGTAGATTTTTTTGGATGCACCTCACAGCTATATCATTTCCTCTGGCTCTTGTCTATGAGCTTTGGCCCTTTAAGCAAAGGCTTTACATGAGCTTAATTTCTCATTGACGCATCTTGGTGGGCGCCTGAACTGCCACAGCTTCTTTTACCGTCCTAGGTGTCACACTAGCCCCTCCAACAGCAAATACCGAAGCAGTTCCGGGCTTCCCAATGGGCTTGAGCCTTTTTGGTTCACCCGGGACGCTTGTATTTGGCGTGCTGGTCGATGGTCCTTCCGTTTCTCTTGCCGCCATTTTGGGAGCGACTTCAGACTTTCCAATGAGTTCTGACTCTGAGTGCTCGTCTTAGTCGCGGTGGGCATTGGTTTTTTATTTTGTCCTGCCCTGCCGCCAGCACCTTGAGAGGATTTCCTTCCTTTAACCTGAACGGTAACACGAAAGAAGTTCAGGAAAAGTCGGAACTCCGCTTTCCGTAGATCTTCCAATCCGCAATCATTCACGGAAAAGGTGATGGAGCAGCCCCCGTCCTTTTCCTTATCCATCCTCAGCACCTTCCAGGAAATCATCTTGCGGCTGGGATTTTGCTTCTCTATCCTGCTTAGAAATTTGTCCCTGGAGAGCCTGACGGTTGTCTCGTCCTTTGGTACGTAATGGTCACTGTCGTTATTGTTGTTGTTCTTGTTGTTGCTGTTGTTGCTGTTGTTGTTGTTATTGTTTTCGTTCTCCATTTTGTTTTCACGAGTAGCGCGGGAAAGTATAATCACCCATGGCAGAGCCCGGCATACCATGGGAAGGCTTGTTTAAACTGGAGGGCGCCTGGTATTCAGAGTCCGCATATTAACGACTAAGCTCCCCCTTAGCCATGCAGTCATCGGCATATGATGTTTCACCTGGACTTGGGACGCCTGTCGTCAGCTGACGTATAGATATAGGGCTAAAACTCACAAAGCAAGAGATTCGCCGCGAGACATGACCACGACACGAGATGACAGTGCGGTTTTGGGCCCCGTAGGAAAAGTTAGAATAAACGAATTTTTTATGAAAATATTTTTTATGAGTTACACTCTTTTTAAAGAAACTTAATATTTTGTGATTATTATTGCAATTTTATTTAAAACTTATATTTTTTCAAGCAATATTCAACAAATCAATATCAACAAATAATAAAAGTTTTACGATATCTTATTAATGTAAATCACTAGAATAACGTTCCAGAAACTTAGCTCCGCAAGTGCAAATACAATATTTGAAAGCCTCTTGAAAAACTTACAATAAAAGTTTTTCTATATTTTTGGAATTTCTATTAAAGCTAGGCTTACAAAAATTTGTAGATACATGCGCATAGTTATGTAGCATTAACAGAAGCAGGGAAAACTTTTATTGTAAGTGCACTGAGAATAGTTATATTTGGAGCCGTCGGTTTTATTTCGCATATTTCTTTTTGTTCTCACCATTCAAATACAGTAACAAATTTAGAAAACTTAAACCTTGGATACGAGTATCATATTATTTCTAAAAAAGAAAAAACGTGATAAGGTCTGGAAATTTGTGAAACTCGGATTCACAACAACTCGGATTCGTTCAAAAACTTATTATAAGAAATTAAGTTTGAAATCAGTGAATGCAAGAATATTTATTTTGCTAATAAATTTCAGAGTTGTACGAACAATAGGAATAGGACTTCCTGTGAAACTGATATACAACTTATTGTAGATGGAATTTCCATTTCTGAGCTGCGTATTGTTGCTGAACATTTCAGTGATTTTTTGCCAATGTTTCCAAATAGTTTTGCAGCATTTCTTATTCTCCTCATATTAATTAATTATCTATTAGAGAAGATCCTAGTCAACTTGTTCTTATAATTGTTCAACCCGTGTCGAATCACTATTTGGATATTTTGCGGGTTGGTTTGGAAAGCATAAACTTGTTATGAATTCTAAAACTAAGCGTATGTATTTTAGCATTAGGGATTTTATATGTCATGATTTTCATTTGTTTTCTCATTCACAGGATTGTGATAGTTTCTGTCCTTTTTTGTATAGTGAAAATTGTTTAAAGATGAAAGGTATCCTTAAATTTAAATAATTATTGATTGTAGGTTCGGCTGAAAGGAGCACACGTCTTATTTGAAGTCGTATTTTATGAATATGATAAAATAACTGCATTAAGTAAGCTTGTGCAGATTTTCTTGTATCACATGTATGGTTACCTTTGTTCTATTTCATTCAAAGCTCCAGTATGAATTTTTGTGTTTGGGTGGTACTCACCGCAACAAAATACAGGGTGTCTTGGTTTCGTAGAAACATGCTATTAGAATTGTAACTAAAAATAGTCGTTTAAAATCTACGTTTGAATTTTGTAAGAATTTAGGTATTTTGGCAATAAATCAATCGCATATTCCTAAATTTATGAATTTATAACTTCTGATAAATACGTTTTGTTTACTATATATATAAAATAATATAAATAACTATATATATAAAATGAATTTACACCAGCAATAACTGTGTATATTAATTTCCTACAATTATTTCATTCTTGCTTTTCAGCAACGAAATAATGTTTTCTATTTCTTTATTATGCTTTAAATCATAATTTACTAAATTTATGGAATCATCAATCTGACAAATTAAATGAATAATCATGTCTTACCATATAAACTTTGTTAATGCTACATGATATTAAATTTGTATTTTTTATTATATATATCATTGTTTAGTGCATCATAAATGGATAAAATCGAAACTAATTGTCAAAAATTAACGGTTTCCGAGATACGAGGATTTTAACGAATTTTCACAAAATTTTTACTTACAAAATTTTTAATTTATATAACTTCCGAAGGAGATGAAGGCTTAAAATGAACAATTTCTTAGTAATAGTCTTAAAAGCAACATATTACTTGATTTTGCATTTTATGTACTTTCAAAATACAATGCATTCGAACTTTGCAAAAACGCCATTTTTCCCCATTTTGAATTTTTTTAATTTTTTTTATCCCTAAAATTTTGGCCACTTTCTTAAGTTTTAATTTAAGTAATTAAGAGTCAAAAAATCTTATATGGCAAGGAGATAGGAGAAAAATAAGCCATTGTTATGATAAGATTTTAAACGCCCAAATAAAATGTAAAAAATCAAAATACCATTAATCCAGATTTTTATTGAATTTAATTGCTGTAATTATCAAATATTTTTTTACTGCAATAGTTACTTTGAAAAGCAGTTGACCAAAAATGTTCGTGGGGAGAACACACAGATTCTCGAGGTACTTTTCCACCTTATTTTGTTGGACATACGGACGAGGTGGCTGGCGGTGGAATCGGTCGTATGTTTGCGAGCTCTGTCACAGTGGGTCTATATCCCTGGACATTTTGAGCTGATGAATATGTGGATATAATCGGAAAGTAATCAATGCAGCATCGACGTGTAATCATGTAAAAATGCGTTTCATATTAAATCAGTTGTGCATCAATTTTTTTTTGTGATTTTGTATAGATGCAAAGTTTTTTAATTGGAAGCTGAGAAGTAAATAATTTATTATTTTAACTCAATAACTATTGAAGTTAATTATTTCTTTATGCACGGTATTAATATTTTTAAATGTTCCATTATATTAAAATCTCCAAGACTTAATTGACTTTAAAATATTTTTTTTAATAGTTTTTCAGTTCTTAATTATTTTAATAATTTTACATAAAACCTTTTCGAAATAAATTTCAAATAACTTATGATTTAGAAAGTATCCAAAAATGTCAAAATAATATTGTATCAGCAAGGTGAAGGGCCCAAAACCGCACTGTCACCTCCTAGTGGTGGGCCCCGGTAATGGCGGAGGATAAAGGGGTGATTGAAACGATCATAGTTACGTTCGTGTCGTGGTCATGTCTCGCGGCGAGCCTCTTGCTTTGTGAGTTTCAGCCCTATATCTATACGTCAGCTGACGACAGGCGTCCCAAGTCAAGGTGGAACAGCATATGCCGATGACTGCGTGGCTAAGGGGGAGCTTAGTCGTTAGTATGCGGACTCTGGATACCAGGCGCCCTCCAGTTTAAATGAGCCTTCCCATGGTATGCCGGGCACTGCCATGGGTGACTTTACTTTCCCGCGCTACTCGTGGGACCAGAAATGGAAAACAACAACAACAACAACAAGACAAATAACAACAGTGACAACAACAACAACGACACTAAGGACAACATACAACCACTTAGTGCTCAAGGGTCTTCGGAACCAGAGCTTCTCTTAACTGACGCAGAGGAGGAACTCCTTCTCACGCCAGTGGAGGAAAAGGCGGCGCCTCCGATGGAGACGGATAATCAGGATCCTCTTGGACCTATTATCCAAAAAACTGAGGAGGACCTGAAAAGGTTGGACATCAGGGGAAAAAAACAATATTTCTCTGGTGCATCCAAGCGGCGTATCGCGGCTTATATCAGGGATGGCATGTCCCCAGAAGAAGCTCGCAGATACGAGAAGGAAAGGCTGGAAAAGCTGAAGGCCTGCGGATCGGTTGTTGTGGCCGACCATCCCCAAAAGAGGGAAAGGTCGGAAAGCAACACCCCTGATGCAGGGCCCTCAAAGAAGAGGTCGATGAAGGGCAATGTTGAGGAAAAGGTCCCTGGGAACATTCCTCAACAAAACCCGAAAATGACTTCTTATCGGGATGCAGTAGCACAGGTCAAGGTGGCCATCACTCATAGACTGCATCCAGAGGAAAGGCTATCCGAAGTCCAGATGGGGAAAATCAAAGTAGCCATCATGGATGAAATGGATAGGGTTGTGGACTCTCATCCACAATTCACTGCAGCGTTGCAAAGGGACGGATGGATATCCGTAACATGCAACAATCAAAACACCAGGGAGTGGATAACCAGTGTCTGCAGGAAGATAAAGCCTTGGGACGGTTGCGATGTCGTGGTACTGGATGGCGACAGCATGCCCAAACAGCATGTCTGCGTCACCTACGTACCAAAGGACGAGACAACCGTCAGTCTCTCCAGGGACAAATTTCTAAGTAGGATAGGGAAGCAAAATCCCAGCCTCAAGATAAGTTCCTGGAGGGTGCTGAGGATGGATAAGGAAAAGGACGGGGGCTGCTCCATCACCTTTTCCGTGGATGATTCCGGATTGGAAGATCTACGGAAAGCGGAGTTCCGACTTTTCCTGAATTTCTTCCGTGTTACCGTTCGGGTTAAAGGAAGAAAATCCTCTCAAGGTGCTGGCGGCAGGGCAGGACAAAATAAAAAACCAGTGCCCACCGCGACAACGACAACGACGAGCACTTCAGGCCAACCAAAAGAGCCAAAACTCATTGGAAAGTCTGAAGTCGCTCCCAAAATGGCGGCAAGGGAAACGGAAGGACCATCGACCAGCACGCCAAATACAAGCGTCCCGGGGGAACCAAAAGGGCTCAAGCCCATTGGGAAGCCCGGAAATGCTTCGGTATTTGCTGTTGGAGGGGCTAGCGTGGCACCTGGGGCGGCAAAAGAGGCTGTGGCAGGGCAGGCGCCCACCAAGATGTGTAAAAAGGCGAAAATGGGAGGTAAGGCTCATGTAAAGCCTTTGTCTAAAGGGCCAAAGCCCATAGACAAGAGCCGGAGGAAATAATATGGCTGTGAGGTGCATCCAAATAAATCTACAGCATGCTAGGGCATCTACTGATGTTCTGGCTCATAGATTTATGAAGGATCACCTCGATATCGCCCTTATCCAAGAGCCTTACATAGTGAAGGATCAGGTTAAGGGCCTAACAGGTGAGCTATTGTATGATAATACAACTGGGGGCAGGCCTAGGGCTTGCATCTTGTTTAGTAAAAAGCTAACGTATTTTCCCATTCCAGATTACTGTTCTAAGGATCAGGTAGCTGCGTTGGTGAAGGTGAATTCCTGCGGGGGCTGGACAGAGTTCATTGTGTGCTCATCCTACCTCCCGGGGGACTGTGCCCACCCGGACGAGCAACTGAAGGATCTAGTGGACTTTTGTGGAAGGAGGAACTTCCAACTTATAATAGGAAGTGATGCCAATGCCCACCACACCGTCTGGGGAAGCAGCAATATAAACAAAAGAGGTGAGTGCCTACTTGAATTTATATATAGCAATAAATTAATGATTATGAATGAAGGCAATAGGCCGACATTCATAAATGCAATTAGGGAAGAGGTCCTTGACATCACCCTTTGCACTGAATTTATCGGCAGTAGGGTTGGTGGATGGCATGTCTCAAATGAGACATCCATGTCCGATCATAGGCAGATTAGGTTTGATATCATGGTCTCCGGGGGCCTGGCAGAAGAAATATATCGGGTGCCCCAATCCACAGATTGGAGTCAATTCGAAACGCTCCTCATGGATGGGATTAGATCCGTTCCTGCTTCTGTCAGAACGGTGATGGATATCGAACTGGCCAGCGAGGCCCTGACGGCGGCTATTACTAATGCCTATCACGGGAGCTGCCGTGCTAAGCCGAGGCGGAGCAATAGGAAGTGCCCGTGGTGGAATGAGGAGCTTTCAAGGCTTAGACTAAAGACCAGGAAGCTATTCAATAGGGCCAAAGCGTCAGGTTCGTGGGAAGAGTATAAGGACTCACTCACAAAATACAATAAAGAAATTAGGAAAGCGAAGAGGATCTCGTGGAGGGCGTTCTGCAAGGGCATTGATGAACTCCCCAGCAGTGCGCGTCTTCACAGGGTGCTTTCCAAAAAGTATGCTAGTAGGTTGGGCCTAATGGAACGTCCTGATGGCTCCATGACTGAGAATGGAAGGCAGACGTTGGAGCTTATGGCGTCAACGCACTTTCCTGACTCGGAGATTCTTCGGAATCACTCAAATGCAGTCATCGAACCGGGGGCACCCTGGCCCAGGAGGGATGACTGGCAACGATCCCGTCTAGTCTTCACGATGGGCAGGATTAGATGGGCTGTTTTCTCTTTCAGGCCCTTCAAATCTCCAGGTGATGACGGGATATATCCTGCATTTTTGCAGAGGGGTTTCCAACATATCGCTAGAGCACTGTTGGGAATTTTTCGCGCCAGCTATGCGTGGGGTTACATCCCTCAGGCATGGAGGGTGGCTAAAGTGACGTATATTCCGAAGGTGGGTAAGCGACCAAGCAACCACCCAAGGTCTTTCCATCCAATCAGCCTTACTTCTTTTCTATTGAAAGCAATGGAAAAAGTGATTGATAGATTTATACGGGACGGTGCACTGGGAAGCAATCCCTTGCATGAATCTCAATACGCCTATCAGTCGGGAAGGTCTACTGTACTCGATCTGCAGAGTCTGGTGGGGGTCCTTGAAAACTCACTGGAAGTGCGGGAGGTAGCAGTTGGCTGCTTCCTTGATATAGAGGGAGCTTTTGACAACACCCCATATCATGTCATCTGTGGGTCGTTGCACAAACGAGGGATTGATGCGACGACTAGCAGATGGGTCAATCGGATGCTACAGGATAGGATTATTAAATCCACCATAGCTGACGATATACTCTTCATCTCCGCTGCAAAAGGATGTCCGCAGGGCGGGGTTCTTTCGCCCCTCCTGTGGTCCATTGTAGTGGATGATCTAATAGCTGCTCTCAGGGGCTCCGGGGCGCGTGTCTGGGGATACGCTGACGATGTGGCCTTCGTCGTGCGGGGAAAATTTGAGAGCACTATTTCTGATCTTCTACAGCAAAATTTACGTGTTGTGGAAAGGTGGTGCAAAGGCGTTGAGTTAAATATAAATCCAAGCAAGAGCACTTTGGTCGCCTTCACCAGACGCAGAAGCAGGGACAGATTAACGAGCCCAATTCTGTTTGGTGAACGTATTAGTTACTCGAGGGAGGTGAAGTATCTGGGGGTAACCCTGGATGATCGTCTCTCTTGGAATACCCATATCGATAGAGTTATCGGGAGAGCTACGGCGGCCTTGTGGACGTGTAGGAGCTTCATCGGGGGGACCTGGGGAATTAGTCCCAGAATAGCACTGTGGCTATATACGGCCCTTGCTAGGCCCATCGTCACCTATGCGTCGATTGTATGGTGCCGTAAAGCTCAGCAGGCGGGTGTGCGGGCCAAGCTGAAAAAGCTACAGAGGCTGGCCTGCCTGGGAGTGACCGGGGCGATGCGGACGGCTCCCACCGCTGCATTGGAGGTGATGATCGGATTGCCGCCACTGCACCTCCATATATTGAAGGAAGCTCGGCTGGTGACTTACCGACTTCTCTCTGGCGAGGACGGGGCAGGGCTAAAGTTGGCCCACAGAACTCACAGAGACTTCATTGAGGGCGATCCGATTCTAAGGATAACCATGTCAGATACCTGTCTGCCGCGGTACAACTTCGACCACAAGTACAGGGTTCTGTTTCCTGATCGATGGACGTGGGATCGGGGTGGTCCGGTACTTAGGTCGGGTTCGAGCGTGTGGTATGCGGACGGGTCCAAAACGGAGTCGGGTGTGGGCTCGGGCGTATACGGTGTCCGCCCGGACACGCGTGTATATGCAACCCTTGACCCGTATTGCACAGTGTTCCAGGCCGAAATACATGCAATAGAGATCTGTCTGAGAATCAATTTGGAAAGGGGGTATAGAAACCGCACCATCTATATGTTCTCAGACAGCAGGGCTGCACTGCTGGCGCTCCGTTCAGCTCAGGTTACATCCAAGCCGGTCTGGAGCTGCCTTGCTGCACTTATGGAATTGGCATCGGAAAACAGAGTGATGCTCATTTGGGTGCCGGGCCATAGTGGCCATGAGGGCAACGAAGTTGCCGATGAGTTGGCGCGAAGGGGATCTGGGGCTGCCTTTGTGCAGCCGTTGCCTTTCTGTGGTCTGCCTTCTTCCACCGTGGGGGCCAGGCTTGCCTGCCTACTCGCGGCGGAATGCAGTCGTCACTGGCGGGACACGAAAGGGTGCCGTCATGCGAAGGTGTTTGTTCCGGCGTGCTCCGGCGGATTCGCTGCGGAGTTGCTGGTGATGAGCAGGAGCCGGGTTCGCACTATTGCGAATTTCTTCACGGGGCACTGCCCGGTGAAATAGGGGGGAGCCCGACTTCCCCAGCCTGTGCAGATTTTGTGGGGGTGGCGATGAGACCGCCGTGCACATTCTCTGCGACTGTCCGGCACTGGCTGTTCGGCGCCGCAATTGTCTTGGACATGGGTCCCTAAGTGTTCGGGAACTATTGTCCAACTCCCTTAGGGATATCTCCGGCTTTGTGATTGGGACGGGGATATTATAGACGGGAGAGTGGGGTAGCTACAATAAGTCAAAAATGGCTGCGGTGGCTTGGGGGGATGCTCCTGCCCCACTCGGTTCCCTTAGAATCTACGATCTACGAATCAGCAAGGTGACCACATCACATCAGTATAGCATCAGGAACTTTTTTTTGCATCGACGCTGCATTGATGCACATTTTTGATTACTTTCCGATTATATTCTGTAACTGCGCGAGTCAACCGTGTCTCTCCTGACCCTTCGGCACTTCGATCCCGCCTAGACAAACCTGGTTAGCAACAGGCAACACATAGCGTGCATTTGTCTATTTCTAAATGAAATCGTTAGATCTTCACCGAACAGGTCTTTCAAACGGAAGTGGTTTTAATGGACGAAGCTATGAGCTGGCTGGTTGGTCACATATTTGGCAGAGGTCAGTATCTTCACCGACAATCAGGCAGCGATAAAGGCGTTTGAACCAAAAACAAGTTGCTTCTGAACGAGATGGCTAATCAGCTTAAAATTGACCTGATTTGGGTTCTGGGACACAGCGAAAGCTAAAAAAACTGCAAAGCAGATGAGCTCGCTAGGTATGGGACGAATATGAAAAGGAGGACCTTGGAATGCCTCTGAGTACGTGCAGGTCGCTGCTACGGAAGGGGTCGTTTTATCTTCGTCGCGCTAGGGCCTGATGTCTCTCCGCCGGAGAAACCCTGTGAACAATCTCTGCGGGAGCTGCTATGGCGGGGTAGAAGGTGGCCAATTTTTGCGGACTACGGATTTGGCCAATATAAATGTCGGGGGCCTTAGTCGTTTTCTGAAAAGCTTTGAATGGTTCTCGTGAGGGTGGGGGTTTTTGTATATCCGGCGGTATCACAACAGGATTCACTGGCCTTTGTGTCCCTTACGGTAGCCGCGTTGACCTAGCCTAACCCAACGTGCGAATTAAGTCCAAATCCATTAAATCTACTAAATTTGGGGTTCTATAGGAAAAACAAGTATCATCGGCAAAATTTGTGAGTTATTGCTAAAGTGCTGCAAAAGTAGGGAAAAACCAAAAAAAATAAATCAGAATACGAATCCCAATGTAGAAATATTTTACCTATACCCAATATAGATACATCGGTAAATTCCACACCCAACCTTACACATTGTTTCATTCCAAATAAATTATTTTGAGAATAGATCATGGTAAAAAACATCGAACACAAAACAATACAGTGGCCTCAAACACAAACCGCCTAACTCGAGTTAAGACAAAAATGAGATATGTTTTCCAGCGAATTCTCCGTTTTGAGTTTCACATGCTCACAAAATTTGGTGGTTCTGCGACTGTTGTAGCCGGAGTTATTGTCGAATTCACACATGACCTAACTCGAAATGGTAACTATGTGCACTTGCACTAATCGCCTAAATCGAGTTAAGAGCAGAAAACATCTTTTTTATGTTTTTGACAAACCACTTATTTCGAGATAGGCTATTGTTGCAAATCGAAATTAGTGACATTTTCTTTTATTTGTATGAATTTTTACAACCGCTTATCTCGAGTTAAGTTTTTGTTGCAAAATTAATTTTGAGTTTTTTTAAATACTAACTCGACATAAGCGACTTGTGTAAAATAATAATTGTTGGTTGTTTAAACTCATCTTGAGTTAGGCGATTATTGCAAATAAAATTATATTCCAACAGACTTCTTATGTTGAGTTAGGTTTTTATGACGCGTGCAAATAAGAACAATACATCAAAATTAAGCGTTTAGTGTTTGAAATAATACATGATCAGCATAGAATATTTTTTAGTGTTTTATAATAAAAAATATTTTGTAACGCTTAACATATTATTTTATGTGATATATAGTGTAGGTACTTTATGTCCATGATTTGAAACTTGTTCACTATGCTTAAATTTAAATCTTACATTCAGCGACAAGTAAGATAGTTGTATTTTTTAACCCAAAATATAAAACATCTGCACAAGTTACCTGCATTATTAATGCTCTAATTACCCAAATATCCCATGTTTAAGATTTGAATTTTTTTATTTAACAAATAATCTTGTAGGTCATTTCGTGATTTACCTGCGACAAATGTTTTTTTCAATTGACGGAGTTCCCATGTTAAAATGACACATGGCTAGCTACCTGATGGTAGACTGTTTTGCCTTTGTGGTCTAATTGTATTATTAAACAAAGTGTTGTTTTATTACGGCCTTGTAAAACACATGTTATTAGGAAGATCAAATTTTTGTATTTAACAAGAGTTTTTATTCTAATTATTGTATTACAAAACAACACTTTTATTATAAACTAGTAAAACACATTTTGTAAGGAAATTATTATAATTTGGAAGGGTTTTCAATAAATAAAATTGGTACATCTGGCAATAAGAATATTTTGTTATACTTTTTATTACTCATTTCCGTGAGATCAAATTTCTTCGATTTTCAAATATTTATGATATATATGTTATTTCCAAGGAAGTATTTTTTATAAAGACAGTTATTTATTATTGTTTTTAAATGTGCTGATGTTGGAAATTGTTAAATGATGTAAAAATTATCCAACATAAACTTTATCCACGCTTAATAATATTGTACGTTAAAAATTTTGGAACTTCCTAGGAGAGCTGAAATGATTGTGGCGGATGTTAGAAGTATTGCAATATATTTTAAATTAACATAACGGATTCAAAGTGTTTTAAAGCATAGAAATTAGCTAAACTGGTCCTATAGTAAATAAACAAGTATTTACACAACAGATCTTACTTTGAAAACCGAAGTTAATACAGTTTTGAAAATCGCAATTGACTTTGGTCGTGGTGACTGTATTAATGATCCTGATTTTAAAATTGACAACATTCAAAAGCAAGTTTTTGAGTCCTATTGGGCATGTGAACATATCTGTAGAGATAAAAAAATATGAAAGGCTTTCTACTTTTATTCTTTATGAAAAATCCTTTTACAATTTGCCGAACGGTTAGTAAAATTCGTTTAATCTTTCGCGACCGGGTTTCCTGGAAGCCCTCAAGTACGTGAACGCTCGAAACTTACTCGTGGTCAATTTGTATGGAGTCTTAATTGAAAAGTAAATGCTAACAGCTAAAATAAAAATGCCGTGCAAACTTACAATATTCTTTGATTATTTGAAAATCAAATACTTATATACTCTATGAAAAGAGAGCAAATTCTGAACCAATTTACTTTGCCACAACTTTTTACGGAGATCTATATACTTTTTACAGCAGAACTTAGAGAAAAAATGACGAACAAACGCTTCTCTATACGTAATTAATAATACGTCTCCAAGATTTAATTTTCACAAGTATCGAATTATCATTTTCTATACGAGTTCGAATTCACTATCAAATTTGACTTTTCACTACAGTAGTTGTAATGACTCACACTCGATTTCATTTTGTTTTCGATTTAAAAATTTTAATTGATTCGCATTTAGTATCATTATGAACAAGTAAGAAAGTCATATGAACTATATAGTACATAAATAAAATAACAAACACCAAACTCATAAACTCATTTTAGAGATTACTTTATGTGCTCATTTTTACAATAATGTAACAACTTTGTCAGATCTGTTGCCCAATGAAACCTTTTTGTAATTGAATTTCTTTTTGAAATTCTCTTAAGTGGAAAGAGTAGCACCACAGATTTATTATTTTGCTTATTGCAAATATAAAATATTCAAGCTGTTTGATAAAATGATGATTAGAATTTAACATACATACAAAACAAAGCATTTTCTGAAGTATGGTTTTGCTGCAATTGCAATGAATTTATGATAAAAAATATTTTTATTTAATAAATAAAGCAAAGTGAGCAATATTTGAATTTGAAAATAAGTGAATTCCATACGAAGCAAATGAGCAGATTTTTAAAATACAAAGTAACTTGGGCAAGTAAAAATTTCGTGAAAATTCGTAAGAATCCCTGTACCTTGTAAACCGTTGGGATTTGACATCTAGTTCTGAACAAAAATTTAATTCATTTTTGATTCCTTTAATGGTGATTTATATTATGTGGCAGATTACTGAATTACTATAATATTATATTTTTTAAAGTATAGTTATTGTGGTTTATATTAAATATGTAAAAAAGTTAATATTATTATTCATATTGTAAGCCATTTGAGGAGACAAACACAAACCTTTAAAAAAAGTTATTATAATCATGCTTTTCATGCAACGATGGATTCTTATGGCTTCCTAGTTTGTAACTGTGGCAAGTGAACGCCAATAGAATTTAAGTTTCTCATTTGCAAAATAATAAATGCAATATTTTAAATTACAAATAACTGCTTTACGTAAGTACATATTTCTGCCTTAGAATTTTTGGGAAATATTTTTCGATAATATGATAAAATACAAATGCTGTTCTCAAAATATATGTAGTTACATAAGTACATATGTACATATGTATGTTTTGTTACAAATTATTTTACGTACTAATGAATTATTAAAATTTAATATGGTGTAAAATTTTCATTTAAAATTTAAAAAAAAAAATGTATAAAAAGAACAAGTTTATTAAATTAAATAATGTGTTTGTTAACAAAATAAACTGTTGAAAAAAGCAATAATAAAAAAATTCAGCTTTTCAGTTTTTGTTTAAAAGATATAATTATTATAAATATACCCAATAAAAGCATTTAACAAATTTAAGAATAAAAAATTAAATTGGTTTTGAGAAATGCATTATTTACATTACTTTTGATTTTTATAAGATGAGTTGATTTCAAAATAAAGAAACTTCCCCATTTCACTTTATTCAACAGTTTTTATTTATACTAGAAAAATTTAGTTTCGTGCACCAAAAATATTGAAACTAAATTAAGACATGAAGGCTATATGTACATCACCCTCATAAATAATTAATTTAAGAAGGAAGGAAAATTTAAAATTAAATCAGATTGCTGTTAACTTGCAAAGTATCAAAATTTATATCCCCATAGCGTCGCTGCAATAGTCATTGAAGTTGATATGAAATGATTTTGAATTTTATGTTACAAAATATAAAAATCTTTTTGCAACTTAGCACCTGTACCATGATTATGAATAGTATGTACAATATGAAACTCCTCAAGGATGCATTCATGTTGAAATGAGGTTACTGCACATCATAAAAATATACGGAATCTACAAAAGACCCTTTTTAATATCATAAATCTTCAACAAGATCAGCTTTTTTTAAATTTTAATTAGAAAAAGTTAAAATTCAATCCTTTTCTATTTTACTATAGTGTTTACATTCTTAAACCATTCATCTAGTTTGTATTATTAAAACATTAAAAAATTGAATTAAAAACCATCCAGGCTCTGTTCATTTTTTTAAGATTTCAATAAACGTTATACTAGAAGAATGAAAATTAATGCAAATTCTTTTTTGGAAGTGTTAAGTTGATTTTTGTTTATTTTTTCAAATTTGAAAAAGTGTACCTTCGATATTAACAATTTTTTTAATTATATATGTACATATGTATTTTTTTAATTATACATATATGTAATTGTAATATGTATGTACATATTACAATTTTTTGTGTATACTAAATTAATTAATTTAATATGCTTCGTATTTCGTAAAATTTATTGCATATGTGTACTTTTTTTTATAATAAAAATCCATATACCTAATTGTTTTATTCACATTGTTAGTAAATCTAATTTACTAATTTAACTAAACAACCGTATCAGGAACTTTAAAAGCTATACAAGTTTCCTTATAATATTTATATTATGTTCGTTTTTTATAGTGGACAACTTGAAACGACGCATTTTTTATAATGATTTTAAAACATCAAAAACACTATAATAATAATAATTAAAACTTAAAATCTAATAATTAAATTTAAATTCTAACTTGAAATATAATAAAATTTTTATTAACTTTATTCTATGTCGTGTATACTGGAAAAAAAAATATAGCACAATTTTTTTTTATTCAGTGTATCATCATTTTTTACTCTTAATTCTCTCAGATATGTTGCCTGACATGCTTCAAAAAAATGCGGAAAAAACTTGAAAATATATGTTATCAAAATTATAGTAAAAATTTCGGCTTGAAATTTGAATTTTTGATCTGTTGCTCAGAAAACTCAAAATTTTATTTTACTGTAAAAATTTCTAGGTTTTAACCAAATTTTCGTACAGAAAACTCGAAATGGAAATACGTAAAACTCATCATTTTTCCAAAAAAAAAAATAAAAAGGAATTGAAAAAACAAAAAAAAATGACAAAAATGTAATTTTCCTTGATACTCGTATTACAAAAATTTATATGCGATCTGGGATAAAACTTGCAAAAACTTTAAAAAGGGAAACAATGACGAAATTTCTAGCGAAAAGAAAAAAAATTATCATTTAAAAAAAAATAAACCAGAGAGAAAACTTGAAGAAACTCCTAAAAACTTTATAAATATGTGGTAAACGTCAAATTTCAAAGTATTTAGTAAACATAAGCAAATATTTTTTGGTTATAACCAACAAAAAATCAGAAAAAACGAAATTCATGACCAAAATGGTTCCAAGTGGAGATTTCAATACGGGAACTGAGAAAATTCAACAAGTATTTAGGTCATAAGATTAGAATTTGCAGAGACAATCAAACATGTGAAATAAGCCGCAGAACAAGTTCGGCCTGGAATGCATTTGGTTAACTGCACCACATTTTTTAAAACTAATATACCGAAAAACCTTAAAAAAAAAGCATTTGATCAAGGCATTCTGCCGGTAATGACATATGGCGCCGAAACTCTCACACTAATAAGAAGTTCTCACAAAAGGTGAGAGTAGCAATGAAACAGAATTGCAATCATAATCAAAATTACACGAGTAAAATAGAGATGGGCAGATCACATGGTTTGAATGACAGACAAAAGATGGACTAAAAGACTAATAGAGTGGCGTCCCAGACAAGACCACCTAGAAGATGGACTGACGACATTAGAAGATTTAAGCCAAATTGGTTGGACATAGCGCAAAATAGATCCCAATGGACAGAAATGGAGCAGGGATATATCCAGCAGTGAATGCAAGCGGCTGCACAATGATTATGATGATACCAAAAACCGAAAATTTTGATTTTGTATTATAAAAGTGTGAAATTAAGAAAAAAGCCATTTGTAAACCCGCTTTGGTTATTTTATTTTATTTTTAATTAAAAAGTTTTGAAAAAACAAAGTTATTGTTGATGGCAGTTTTTTTTTCAAAAATATAACCTTCTGATATCACCAACAAAAACATATGTCTGTTTTTGGATTATACGATTTTACTGCTCATAAAACTGCTTGAGAGTCTGATGGTATGAGTATTTTGTGGTCCTTTACTCTTCAAATACTGAGGCGTTATCTGGTAGTATGAAATAGTAGTTGTTCACTATGTGCACCAGTTCCCGATCCGTCATATTTTTCGAGCATTAGTCCATCACTATATATATGAAACCATTAGTCTTTGAGTAATTTATGTTAATGATTTCTAAGTTCATTAATATAATATATAAGGTTTGATAAGTTCATTGTTGTCTGCATCATTGTTTTATGTGTTTATTTAAAATTAATTCTACACCCACGTCTATGTATTCTAGTAGATCTTGGGCGGTAAATCTCATTCTTATTTAAGAATTGCTTAAAACTTGGTTTTGACTTCAGCTCAATTTCATGTTGCTTTTTTAAAAACCATGTGTTTTATAATGGTGTGTTTCCAATTTTTTCCTATAAATAAGTGAATCTGATGTCTATATCGTTTCCAATTGGGATGTTGTTGGTGAAACTTCTCATGGGTTATATTGGTGTTACTCTTACTGCTTCTATAATCAGTGTATGTATCGTCTGCGTACATGCCTATCGATATATCAGAGTTTTTGTAAATTTTTACTTAGTCCTTGATATATATGTTGAACAACATTGGACTCAGCGCTATTTTTTATGCTTTTCTGCTAAGTTTCTTTGTCGTTTGTTACGCTTATTTTTTAATATATTAAGTTTTTCATTTCTAAAATGATTATAGTGTTTTACTCTTCCTCTGGGTATAGATTGTTTTTCTGCTACATTAAGTGTGACCTGGTTGTACATGCTTATCTTATTCATGTCTTGATGAAAAACATTGTTGTACTTCTCCCAGTTGGCCCTTTTGATTTTTTTTATCTTTTGTTTTTGTTGTTTCTTTATTTAAGCAAATTCTGGTTTCGATGATTTTATGCCCACTATCCTCGTCCTCCGCAAGTTTCTTTTTGCTGATTGTGTTAAAACTAATGTAATCTAGATTTGGTCTAGGTTGGTAGAATGACCTGTGTAATAAATGTAGTTTTTGGGTTCGTTTTCCTTTAAAATAACTGATAGGTGGTGGTGTTAATAAAATCTTCTATAACCTTCCCTGCTCCATTTTTATTTAGATATCCTCATGTCTGTGAGTGTCCATTGAAATCACCTGTTATGATTGATTTATTTTCCATGATGACGAAATCTAAATTGAGGTTATGGTTGGGTGTCGCGTTGTAGAAACTATATTAACTATATTTTAGTTTGTTCATCTATATATTTATTTTTGCGACTTCTGAGATGTTATCAGACTCCATAGATTTTATTATTTTAAAATTTGCTGACATGTGTGATCTAACTACTATAAGTATACCACTTGCTACCTGTCTGCTTTTACATAAATTGTATATTTAATAATTTTTGAATTTGAAGTGTTTTTTAGTTTCTTCTGTAATATTTGTATGGTTTTCGTGTATGTATTTTTATATCAATCTCTTTTTTTGCTGCAATAAAACTCCTGCGTTCTAGTGTAAAATTTTAAAATATTCTCTATTTTTCTTGTTTTCATATGTGCATATATAACGTAGTTGCACTTACATACATACATATATGCTGTACGTATATTTTGGGTTATGTTGTAGTTTTAATAACGACTTTTTATTTATATTTTCTTATTGCTTTTCTAAATCTCCTTTGTAGCTTTTACTTTAACTTAGGATTTTTCTTCCTAAATCCACCCACCCATACAATTTTTTGGTCGAAATTGGTCAGAGATTAATCCCTGAAATTATTTCCCACCTTATTCGAAACGCCCTGTATAAGTTATTCATGCATAACTTCAATAAAATATATCGTTTTTAAATTCGGAAGAAGTTAAACAATGTTTGTATGTAAAAATTGAATTTTAATGAAAGAACGCAATAGGTGCTAATCGTACTGAAAAGTATGATATATAAAATAAATGAAATAATAACAACAAAACATAATCATAGATGTTTCGCAGCGAAAAACAGTATACCTGAAATCAAACAACAATTTTTTATTCCTAACTTATGTAGATAAGATGGTACAAAAGTGTTTAAAATATTGGTTTGTATGCATTTTAGCTAACAGAAAAGAAGAATTTCTCAATTTTCTTAGTAAAGAAGAAATACTTTTAGAAACTTATCATCGCTAGACCACATGGGACCGATGGAAAAACTACAAGGAGCTTATATTATGAATTTTACTAATACAATATCATAGTTGCGAAATTAATAAGTAATGTGATTATTACACTTAATAATTTAACTTAATGGAAATCTCTTCATGCAACTGCAGAACAGTAATTAAAAAAATTTTTTCTCCTCGAACTGGACTCGAACCAGTGACCTACCGCTTTCTAGGCGGACGCTCTACCAACTGAGCTACAGAGGCATGAAGAAATTGCCGACGAAATGTTCTCTACATTGCTTTATACTGTAATTCACATGATTACTAAGTATTTGTTTTGTTTACATTGATTGTTACATGAAGAAAAAATTTTTAATTAATTTTTCTGCATAGATAATAGGCACAATCCTATAAATATATATGTTCTTGTGTTATTGTGTGTTTCAATAGTAGATTGTATGTAATAGTAGATTCAGTTAATGTGATCAGCACATAACCGACCGCAATCTAGTTAAGTGAAAGTGTTACAGAATATTATAAAAATGTCTGTTAAATACTTATTTCCAATTTTTTGGACATTAGTAAGCTTATAGTTAACATACCTAGAAAAATGTAAATTTGGCTCTTCGTAGAATTTCGTTTTGTGTTACTCGAATTCCCAGAAATGCTCGCCAGTTAGTTTCGGTAACAACCAGAACTCAAATATCAAATTTCAAGAAATTCCATCAATTCGTTCCGTAGATATGGTGAAAAATGTAAAATTCAGTTTTTGACCCCTGATCTTTCCAAAAATTTTATATGTTCATTGTTGCAATACGAAGTGTGGTTCCCGAAGAAGAAGTGCATTCCCACCGAAAACTCGATATGCAAAATTTGTTGTCATCACATAACCTACCTATTGTATACACAATACGGTCGATAATGACAATACTAAAATGGCTGTGCCTAACAACTAGACTTATAAAGCAATTCTTTTAAGAACAAAATTCTATAAGAGTTTACATCTTATAAAAAATACTTTATTAGAATTCAAATTTTTTATGGCTTGCTAAAAGTAGTTTTGCAAACCTTACGAGAGTTGCATAAAAACAAAAAAAAAAATATGAGAGTATGGAGTGTGGTATGAGAGTTTTATGAGAGTTTTGGTCAATTTTTTTGGGTATTACTCTTGGAAATTGTTACTTGGTTTACATGCCTGCTCGCGTCAATGTGTTGGCTTCACTGACAGAACAGTGAAGGCGGGATCATGCTCAGGAAAGTTCAACGCAGTTGCTGGGGATGAACTGGAGCCTGATTCGCGCTATTGCGAGTTTATTCACCAGACACTGCTCGGTAATATTTCACCTGTATAAGGCGAGGAAATCAGAATTCCTCTAATGTATGTTTTGTGGTGAAAACTTACATCCTTCAGCACTACCCGGCACTAGTTGTCCGGAATCTCGATTATTTTTTCTGGAAATCCTGTCCAACTTCCTCTGGGATATCTCCAGCTATATACTTCAAACGGTGATATTCTAAGTGAGAGCGTAGGGAGCTTCCAATAAGTCCTCCTACCTAAATCGGTTCTCTTAAGAGTCTATTTGGTTACAGTCATTTTCGTTAACTTATGGAATTATTAGTTCCTTGTTAATGGGAATTAGCCTCAAAGAAATTTTGATTAAAAATATTAGTTGTTATGTTGTGATTTTTGAAAATTCTACTTTTAAGTATTTGAGTCTATCTGCCCTTTTGCCGCAACCCTTGAGTACTTCTCCAGCGCTCTCATCGCCTTCTTTCTGATTCCTTCCTTAATTCACAACGAATTGTATGTGGTCCGATTCCGTAGAAGGGCTCCGGCCTCTTTTCCTTCCACGCCCTCATGGCCCGGCACCCAACATAGTGTGATCCGATTGCGCCTGCTCAGCTCATTGAGCTTCTCAAGACAGCGCTATCACCGCAGCCCGGTTATCTGAAATAATCATTATCTCCTGCACGAACTATTTAATGGCGTGCAACTCGGCTCGAAACACACTCGGAAGAATTCCCATATTTTCGGAGAATTTGATTCTTGGCCCAAACACCCCCACACCCATCTCTATATTGATTTTTGACCCATCTGCGTACCATCTGATAACGTGTGTTCCTACTGAACGACCAGCAAAACCACGCTCCCAGTCCCTTTTGTTACTCAGCAATGACGCAAAATTTTTCTCGAAGCTGTACCTCCTTACTTTGTCATCCCTAGGCATCGATAGGAGCGGAACCTGATTGATAAAACGATCCCGATCCCTTGCTCCGATTATTTCGACTCCATTTCTCCCCAGCCTTCGCTGCCATCTCCACAACGAGGTGCAAAGGGGTTACTCCCAAAATCATCTCTATTGCCAACGTTGTACAAGTTCTATAGCATAGCGAGTTTCTGCAATCGTTCCAGTTTCCTTCTAGCCATACTAAGAGCCACCGTTCTTGCCCATGCGACTACTCCATAAGTCTCCGATTTTCTCTCCACAGCCGAGAGCACACATGAATTGTGCGCAGATGCTTCAGCTTTGTTCTCCTAGTGAAAGGCACCAGGGTCGTCTTGTTAGGGTTAAGTCTGAGGCCCACTGCATCGCGCCAAGCCCGGGCCACCCGTTGGACTATATCACAAAGTCCCCTTTGGACCATATCACAAAGAGTCCCCTCAAACTTACCGCTAGTGCTGATGATAATATCATCGGCATTATCCTGGACACCAACTCCTTGATGAAGCAGCTCATCAGGGAGTCCATCCACCACAAATTCCACATTAGCTGAGACAGAGCCCCACTCTGTGGGCATCCCCTGGCCACGCGCATCCTTAGGGTGTTTTGCCCCACAACAGTCTCAGCAACTCTCGTAGCCAACATATTAGACATCCATAGAGAGATGCTATCACCCACGTCCTTACGCCTCAGAGCGGTCGCAATCGCCTCATGAGAAGTATTGTCGAAAGCCCTCTCTCTGTTCTATTGTCTTCTTCAGGGTACTAGCCAGGCGGAACAGAGCGGTCTCTGTCGACCTCCCGTTGCAGAAGTGCTGGTGAAATTCCACCCACTCCCGACGCCTTGAAGAGCTGGGAAGTGCCAACAGTCCAACTTATTATTTCCTCTGTACTTATGCGTGCAGCCCTCTGCCAATCCTCAGAACGTGGTGTCCTGCATTCCCACGCCACGGATCCGACATACGGAGTACTACGGGAGAAATGCGCCTCCAGGAGGAGAAGAGCCCTTTGCTCCTCGTTCTCCGTGTAGCCACCACCAGGCCTCCTTAAAGAAGCAGTCACTGGCACCCTTTCTCTAGGGCTCTGTGTAACCTGGCATCCGCCAGCGTCTCCGCTATGCTCCCCCAAAATGATCTAAAGCTTCTGCGCTTAGCACTGCGGATCTCCTTGCTGTAGGCTGTTAAGTTCATCTTGTATTCTTCCTAAGTATCTTCTCGCTTAGCTTTATTGAAAAGCCTGCAAACCCCGACCCTCAGGTTTTCCAATCGCGGGGTCCACCAAGGTGCATCTGTGAAATCCCTTGGCACACCAATAGTGCAGTTTGATTCAAAAGCTTCGACCATAATTCCCCCGAGTTCCTCCACAGACCTTTCCAACACCAGGGGATGCCTGGCCACAGTTCTAACCGAGGCCCTCGACAGTTTTATCTCCAGGTCCCTTCTGTATCCTTCCCAGTTTGTTCGCCTCGGATTTCTGAAGGAAGATCTCTCGTCCATCAACCCACCCAGACAAAACCGGATGATTCTATGATCTGACAAAGAAATCGCCCCTGACACTTTCCAGTCGCGTACCACAAACCCCACATTCGGCCTGCCAAACGCGATATCCACTACCTCCCATCTAACCCTAGTCATAAAAGTTGGAGTATTCCATACATTAAATATTTCTAGGTTTTCTTTAACTACAAATTTTAAAAAAGACTCACATCTAGTGTTGGTGTCACTGCTTCCCCATGCAACCTGATGCGCATTTGCGTCACACCCAATGATGAGTGGCCACCTTTTCCTATTGCACTACTCCACTAGCCTCTGTACCTCCGGTGGTGGAGGAGATGGTCCATCCCTCGGAAAGTACGCTGGTGCAAGCACTATCTCCGAATCCTTGACCTCAATATTAATGCGGGCCCTGACAGGTGCGAGGTCCCTTGTCATGTACTCTGAAAGTAGAATAAAGCTAATATTTTTTCTAATTAGAATGCAGGTTCTGGGTCGGTCCTGCTCGTAATACCATACTACCTGTGCATCTCTAATTGACAGTCCTTTGATCAGTCCCCTGTATACCCAGGTTCACTGTATCATGGATATGCCCAGATGTTCCTTGGTGAACATCCTTGCCAGAACAGCCGAAGCTGCTCTAGCGTAGTGGACATTCACCTGGGCAACTCTGGTGCTTTCATCCGTCATTTTTTGAGTTGACTGGCAGGACGATTTTCGCCTGCCATTGGGATATAATTTTCTGGGAACGGCTCCGTAAGACTCAGGAGGGTTGGTTCCATGTCTTCCACCATCTCCTCCGTCATTAATGAAGGGGGACGCCCCTCATCCGGGGTCTCATATTCCTCGGAAAGACCCCCCTCGTCCGCCGATTCCTTTTTGGGATCCTATGACTACCGTGGCGATTCTACCCGGCCCGCCAAGGATTCCATCAACCCCGTTCTTTCGGGCTGCCCCATTTTGACCCCAGGTACAGGGATTTTCCCGAACCGGTATCGCAGAGTGTGACAGCCCCGCCTGATGGCTTCTGGGAAGAATTATCGATCCCTATTCGGAGAACCTTTCCGCCACCGTCCTCTTGCTGCCCCATCAGCTTCCAGACGCGGGTGTGTATTCCCCCGTTCTGGGCCTGGAAGATGGCCAGCGTTTTTTCCCAGGCTTGGCCCCTGCTCCTGGGGACGAAGACCGTGATTACACAATGCTTAGGGATGTCACCTCCCATCTTTTCCATCGATTCTGGTCCGCTCCATGTGCCCAGAACTGGCGCTCGCTTGATCAGCCATTCAGCCGTCTCCTCGTCTGCACAATCGACGAGTACCATCCCGGGCCTGAAGTGTATTCCTTCAAATTGGATGAGTTGTCCCAGCCCTTGGTCACCAGCTGGGTGAGCTCCTGCTGGGTCAGCATTATGGAGGGGTATTCAATGGACAGAACTGCCACCTTCACAAGTTTGGCGGCCGCGGTATAGTGCCGGGCTCCGTTTTCGAGGTGGAGGGCATGGGAAGCATTCCCATATTCAGCCGTCTTCTTTCTTTTGGCCTGCTCTTCTTGGGGTGTCAAGGACTCTCGTCTGCGGTTGCCCCCCTGAGCCAGTGGAGATACGTCTCCAATAGGCCTCTTCTTTTCTTCCGCCATTTTCCTGGCCTCATCAGGTGATTTTCCTCGCTCCAAGAACCGCAGGTACTGTCTGACACCTGCACCGCTGAGTCCTCGTCTCCTTTGACCATCCAAGTATCCAGGTTGCCCCAGTGATTGCAGATAGGAAGGCTTCCTCCTTCTGCCCCCACGGTGCATCCCGGAAGGTTTGCTTTCTACATCGATAGCCTGCGAGGATGCGGAGCGCTTGCTCCGACTGTCCTCCATGCCATCCTTCTCTTTATTGCAAGGGGTAGCACGGAGGTTAGTCTCCATCTCCCTTGCAACCTTCTGCTTTTTTGTTTATCCGGTTGTTTGTCACGGACGAGAAAAAACCGTCACGGGACGGACGACGGAAGACCGTGACGGTTTTTTCCTGTCGTGTCGATTTTTCTGTTTTTGTTTTTTATGCCTTATTGATGTTTTGGTCCCACGAGTAGCTTGGGAAAGGGTAGTCCGCTACGCCAGAGCCCCGCATGACGTAGAAAGGTCAAAATACTCTTTGAGGTAATCTGGTATCAGAGAGACTCCGTTCGCGGTAGCCAGTATACCCCCCGATTACCAACTAGTCCACTAGGCACGGGTCGTATAACGCCATTGGATTGGGTGGAGGGGGAGACTTATTAAAGGTAGGCTTACGCCTTTACTTCATGCCCAGGAGATTCTCTTAGCTTTCAGGCCTCACTTTCGACCTTGTCAGCATGGTTACACCTGCCAGACACCACAGAGTCATGGTATCCGTCGACATCGCTGTCAAGATCATTGACCCTTGCCTTCCACGGCAAAGTTGAATCCCATCAAAGAAGTATCTATAGATTCGTTGTTGCTATAATATCATGGTTGTTATGCCCAATCAAGTTAAGTTATTCATTAATAATTTGTATGTCTTCATCGCTCATAGTTCCAGTTAATCATTTTTTAATTGTTCCGAGCAAGTTAACAAGTCCTTGCTTTTGGATGGTATAATGTCCGTTTTTTAGAGTAGCTAATTTGTCTAGATTAATTTCTGACTTAAATTTGTATCAAATGAAGATGACCATCTTTTCATATATAGTCTAGTTCGTCTAGGTCAATTATATGTAACAAATAATTGAAAGCTTTTGATATTAAGATTTGACTATTCTGAATAATTGTATAGCCATTATTTTATTAAATTTTTTCTACTTGTAGTTGAGTCGAGTGTGCTAGAGGTAACTTTAGAAATATCAGAAACATTGCCATCATCATTGTTATCTGAAAATTTTGAAGGTCATTTAATATCAATTGGATTTATGCCGTAAAGACTTATAACTTTTATTATATCCTACTTTACTGGTTTTTGTATAGTCTGAAAACGGCTTTTCTAACTTTTAATTAAATTTTTATAAATAGTTTCTTTAGGGACAAGATTATCTTCCGGATTTTCTGCTGTTGTTTTTATTGTACTATGATATAGATCAACGAATTAGAAATATTAATAGATGGAGCATCTTGAAAATACTCTGAAGCCAAAAATTTTCCAATTCTCTCTTTGCTCCGAGTAAGTCCCAACAGGACCGTATTTGTTTTATTTTCTTGTCTGGCCTCTATTATAAAATATGCGTAATTTCTAAGAAGGATAAGTTAAAAAATTTTTTTAAAGTAAAAACAAAAAAATATTTCAAAATATTTTTTCATTTTCGCTATCTGTAAAAAAGAAACCAAATTGAAACAAAACTCACTTTTTTTTTTCTCTTTGAATAAATTTATTTTATAAATTGCAAATATTTATAAGTATTTTAATGTCACAATATCTTATTACCCTCGAAAATGAACATATTTTTTTAGGAAATTTCTTATATGTTATCAGTTTTGTTTGACAATTTTACTGAACAACTATAAACAATATTAATAACAATAAATATTAATACATATAAATTTGAATGATTCTAAAACAGTATAATTTTTAACAAATTTTAATTACTGTGATGGTTATTACTCACTGAAGTAGATGATACGTCGTCGCATTCGTCCTTTTTAAGTAATTGAGCTTCACATACTCCTTCATTCTAAAACAAAATATTTCATATATAAAGCTATTCTAAAATTTTATATATATAAAGCTTTTCTGGTGTCAAAAAGTACGGGTACTTCTAGAAGGGCTGGAGACATGGGACAAAAGCCATTAGATAGAGTTTTGCCTCTAGGGTTCCTGAAAAATCTGACATTGGAACTTTTTAGCCCCGTAATAGCTTTATTTTAGGATTTTGTGAAAAAAATTTTTGTGTAACAAAAGCACGTTTTTTTCTGCTTTGTATAATTAGAAACACAAACCAATGTTTTGTGGCTTCTGAATATTAATGCTTTATTTGCTATTGTTTCGAACATTATGTTTCGTCAGCAAGGTTTAGAGAAATATACATATACAATTTATGTACGTATGTACTTAAAATTTTATTTTTATTGTTCCAAATGAAAAACTGTAAAATGCAAAATTCTAATACATTCATATGTACATACATACATATATTTGAATAAAATAATTATTTTGGTTTTGTCTAAACCTTTTCTTTATTTGAAAAATTACATTCATATGTTCATACATATATTTGAACAAAATTATTATTTTGCTTTTGCCTAAACTTTTTCTTTATTTGAAAAATTTTTTCTGTTTTTTTACCCCCATGATTTAATAATTATGTGTTTAAAATTTATTTCTATATGCCAAACCATTGTTTCGAATATTATTCAATTCATATAAAAAGCTTAAAAAAAATTAATTAGGATGCTTTAAAAAAAATATACAACATATTTTTTTTTTTTTTCCTTCTTCACTCCTAGAAGGAGCATAGGGCTAGTGCATGATTTCTCATGCACTAGTTTCATAACGTCATAGAGTTTAACTAGGTAGGTGACTAGCGTGCCGTAATTTTATTTATATTAATTATTTGAGATTATTAATATTTACTGTTTATTTTTCTTAGTCTTTAGTATCGAATATTATGAATATTTGAAAATTACTTGTATAATATTTATTAGTATTGCATATTAAGTTATATAATATTGAATATAATTTTTATAGTGACCTGACCGGGGTTTGAACCCGAGACCCTTCGGTTAAAGGGCCGATGCCATAACCACTGCACCAATGGTCAGATGTACAACATATTTACGTAGTTAAAATTTTTGCGAATTTTTCCAAACTATTATAACAATATTTTTTTGGAAATTTTCTTTACACTTTTATAATACTCGTATCTGTTATATGTACATTTAAAAAAATAAAACAAAAAATTTAAACAAAATAAAACAAAAAAAATTTTAAAATAATCCAAAAAAAGAAAAATACGATAATATCCAGGCAAGTCCCCGGTCACGTCACTATAAAAATTATATTCAATATTTATAACATAATATAAAATACCTATAAATATTATACAAGTAATTTTCATATATTTATACTCGTAATATTCGATATTAAAAACTAAGAAAAATAAACAGTAAATATTAATAAACTGAAATAAGTACTTAATATAACGAAAAAACTACGGCAGGCTAGTCACCTACCTAGTTAAGAACTATATGACGCTATGAAACTAGTACATGATTTCATGCACTAGCCTTATGCTCCTCCTAGGAGTGAACAAAGGAAAAAAAACTCCAGGCAAGCATCGATCTAATAACCTTCTTTATCGGAATACCACGCTACCCACCAGGCTAACGCAGTACCTTGAATTTGTTTTTATAATTCTACATTTTACATATTTCGTATAACTCTTCAAAAACCATCCCATTTTACATTATATATATAGCTACTTCTCACTTTTCACAAAGTACGGGTACTTCTAGAAGGACTAGAGACATGCGAAAAAAGGCATTAGATAGTGTTTTGCCTCTAGGGTCCCAGAAAAATCTGACATTGGAACTTTTTAGCCCAAAAATAGCTCTATTTTAAGATTTTCTGAAAAAAATTTTTGAATAACAAAAGCACGTTTTTCTTATATACTTTATATAATTAGAAACACAAACCAAGAAATAAATGATACGTTTCACGTTATTATTAGAAACATAAACCGAGAAATAAATAATATTTGAAAATATAATGATCTCACATATTTTCGGTTCGAATAATCGAATTAACGTAAATAAATGTCAGCTTTTATCAAAGACATCCAATGTTTTGTGGCATCTGAATATTAATGCTTCATTTGTTATTGTTTTGAATATTATGTTCCGTCAGCAAGCTTTAAAAAATATACATACAAAATTTATGTACGTAATGTGCTTAAAATTATATTTTTATTACTCAAACGAAAAACTGTAAAATGCTAAATTTTGATACATTCCTATGTACATACATATATTTGAATAAAATTATTATTTTGTTTTTGCTTAAACCTTTTCTTTATTTGAAAAATTACATTCATATGCATACATATTCACGTACACAAAATTTTTGCGAATTTTTCCAAACTATGAAAACAATATTTTTTTGGAAATTTTATTTCAACTTTTATAAAAATATTTATCTTTTATATATTTAAAAAAAAAATAAAACAAAAAATGTAAAATAATCCAAAATAAAGTTGGGTCAAACCAATGTATTGTATTGTAGCACTTTCCTCTTCAACAATCCGAGAAAATACTACTTTTAAACACAGCATCTTTATATAAAACTTAACTATGCACAATTTACCAATACACTCATATTGAAAATTTGAACTGGGGGGTTTTACTTTTCATAGTACTTTTTGTTAAGAAATATATTTTTAAATATATATTTCTAATATTAAATATATATAATTAAATATAACAAAATTTTTTAATTAATTTTTTTTATGAAATACATAAAAATTACTTTATTTTTTTTTATATAAAAAAATAAAATGTTGAATACATTTTTGTTAAAACTAGAAATATTTGAAAACAAAACAGGTATTTGCATACCATACGTATTCATAAAATATAAATTCTTAGCATTATTTGCCTGCGGCAAATTATATTTATAATTTTGCGCAGGCAAAAAAAAACAACTTCAAAGTTCTTACAAATTAAAAATTAAAATTTTAAAGTTATAATAGTTGATTGAGAGCATTCAACCAATGCGGATGCCTATAACTTGATATATAAAACTGTAATAATATTTCGTTAATATTTTAATTATCAAAATAATTGTAAATTCTAAATTGAACGTAATATACTTGTGTATTTTGTTTCAATATTATTGTATATATTGCACAATATACGAGTATAATAATTATTATTCAAATAATAAATTGCGAATTTACAATGAGCTTTTATTCAAAATCAAAAGTAAAAAAGTTAAAATCATTTGCTTTGAGGTAGACAATTATATTTGAGAGAATAACTGTTAATCATATACACAGCTATAAAAATTCAACACGTGTTTTGTTAAATTGTTATTTTGAGGTTAGAAATACTTTTTAATAGTATGAAAAGTATTTCTAACCTCAAAACTCCCTTCACTATATTGACAACAATATAGTGAAGGGAGCACGCATGGGAGACTCCAATGAAAATAATAAATGAACAATAGAATTAGGTTGGTATCAGATACCAAATAGAAAAAATTCTAAACTTGGATCCAAGAGAAGGAGAAATGATTCGCCAGATTTAACAAATGATTTGGTTAATCACAACAGATTCAATATTTTGAACGCTAATGTTTTCGAAGTAAATGAAGCAACAAATTTCAATCAAGAAAGGAAAAACCAGGCAACAAAAGATAAAGAAACAAATTCTATTTTAAAAAGTAACGTTAAACGTAAGAAATTTTGTCCTCCTATTATTATATCAAACAATAATTTAAATAAAGTTGGGTCAAACCAATGGTTTGTATTGTAGCACTTTTCCCTTCAACAAGTGAAAATTCTGCTTTTAAATACACTTTTAAAATTTAACACTATTAAAATTATTTTCATTCATTTTCAAAACTATTTCTAGGATTGCATATATTTAGGATGATGCATATATGCAGTCTTTGAAATAAAGCAAAAATTAATATAAAGTGGGGTTAACATAATGCTCGATTTTAAGGTTTAATTGTGCGAGTTAAGAAAAATAATTATATTTTTTAATGTCATGGAATTTACCGTTAGCTTTTTGCGTTTATAGAAATTTGAAAAAGCTTGCGGTTTCGGAAATATAAGGTGTCAAAAATTCAAATTTTACAAATTTCAAGAAGCGATAACTTGAGAGGGGGTGGAGATGTAAAAAAATTTTCTTCTAACGAAATGAACTATTTGACAATATCTAAAAGCCCCAAAAATATAAAGCTTCTACAGGCTGGGGTCTAGAAGATAAACGGCATCACAAATTTCGAAAAAAAGGACTTTAGATAACGGTAAATTTGAACGGCCATTTTGTTTTTTTAAAGTTTAACTATAGTATACCGCGCTAGGGAAATCAAGCTACTGCCTTTCTACGTTTGCACAATTTCAAAAATGCTTATGGTTTCATTGCAACAAATAGTTAAAAAGGGCCATTTTTAAGGTTTTGGGGGGTATAACTTCTAGAGGGGGGGGAGATAGGTAAAAATTTTGTTCTACAGAAATAAGTTTCTAGTAAAGATCTATGTACGTATTAAATTTCAGCTTCCTATCTTCAAGGGTGTAGAAGTTTTGTAAACAAAAAAGTGTCCACGGACGGACGGACGGACGGACGGACGGACGAACGGACGGACAGAGTGAAACTAATAAGCACTTTTTTCCAAAAAATTTTTGGAAAAGTGCTAAAAAGGTAATACAATTTGTTAACTCTAATATAAAAATTAATAATGAGAATTTTAAGGTGATCAATAATGTTAAAAAAGGCAAAAGTAAGCTTTTTGTTAATGATTGCAACGTTCATTCGACAATAATAGCCTATTTGAAAGATTGTAAGATAGAGGGTTTTAGTTTTACGCCGAATGAGCTTAAATTTACTAACCTTTTACTTAAAGGAATTGATATTTCCTATACATTACAGGAAATTGAGGAAACATTAAGGGAAATTTTATATCTCTAAGACATTAGAAATGTTAAGAGATATAAAATTTTATAAAGTTTTGAAGTTTTCTACCTTAAACTCCAGGAAAAACAATAAGGATTTAGGAATTTACCTGGTTCAAGTCCCCCCAGGTCAAAATATTGAGGAAATTTTAAAAGTAAAATACATTTTATGCCAATAAAATCTGTAGGCCCTATTCAACGTATGAATTGTCAGGACTATGGTCATGCTGCAATTAATTGCAGTCGTCAATATCGTTGTGTTAAATGCACTTTGGGGCATGGTCCTAAAGAATGTCCACTCAATAAAGAAAGGATTGTACCTAAGTGTACAAATTGCGGGGGAGAACATCATGCTTGTTATCGTGGCTGTCTTTATCCTTATAGATTATATTAAAAATAGAAAAAAATTTATGTTATATAATAACAAAAAGAGGGAAAATAAAATTTATATTTTGGTTTCATCCACACGTAATTACGGACCGGGTGCGCAGTCCTTTGCAAGTGTTTTGAACTATGATTTAAATAATAATTCAAACAATGTGGGATCCAAACAGGATACCTCATATCTCGGCAACATAAATTACAATCTATTAATGATATATTTGGTCTTTCTAACGATGTTTTTGGAATTGATTTTGTTCTTTTGTTGAAAGAAGTTGATGAGTTTTCTAAATCTTACAAGAATCTATCTACTTTAGAGGAAAGGCGGATTGCTTTCTTGCCATTTTTAATGAAAATTACAGCTGGTAATGGCTCTAGCCCATAAGAAAATTAAAGCATTAGCAGTTCATGTGGGATCTATACGAAATTTGAACAGGAGGGCATTATTAAATGATTTATTGAATAACAGGAAATCAAATTTAGGGTTTTAGTAGAAACACGTCTTAAGGAAAAACGTGGGATAACATTGAATAATTTCAAAATTAGGAGGTATGACTATTCAATTTTTGGAGGTGATTTAAATGCTCAGAATTTTAGGTTTGGTGACACTGTGAACAACCGTAATGGCGAAATGTTAGTAAAATGGTTGGATTCGGAACCTGAGCAATTTAGTTTATTTTTTAATTCGTTTCATGAAACTAATTGGGATAATTTTAAATTTGATTTAGATGAGGGACTATCTAATGGGATAGGATTGCCACTAAATTTTAGAAATCTTTCTAATGAGGCAATGACTTAGACATTTGAAGAAAAGATTCAGGAAATTTTGATTAAGCATTCAACAGTAAGCAAATTAAACGAGAAAATATATCATGATATTCCAGGCGATATAAAACATTTTTTTAGAATTAGGAGAATCTGGCAAAATTACTTAAAAATAATTTTTAGAAGGCATTTGAATCGCCGAAGTCTAGTGCATAGGCAATTAGAGTCCTAAATTAAATGTTTACAGAAAATTATTAACGAGAAATTAAGGCTGCACTTTAACAAAAAATTTTGTGAAAAACTGAAGGCTATCAGGCCTTCTCTGCAAATTTAGGCAAATTAATAGACTGATACGAGTAGTAGTTAGGCCAAAGAAATTATATTAAATTGAAAAAAGATGGAGATATAATTTATTCATTAGAGGAAAAGCTTACCGAATTTCAAAATTTCTATAGTGATTTGTATTGTTCAAGGAATTCCTCTGTTTCTTCCATTAATATTGAAGTGAATAACGTAGTTGAGAACTTTCCAAGTCGAAATTTTGTGGGTGATAATGCTTTTAATTGCGAGCAACTTTTTTCACCTGAATTGAATTCTTTAAATGGAAATATAATTATTCGTAACCATAATTATAGTAATAATAATAATAATAATAATAATAATAATAATAATAATATTAATAATAATAATAACAATAATAATAACAATAAAAGTAATAATAGTAATAATAATGGTAGTAATAATAATAATATAGTTATAATAATAATAATAGTAATAATAACAATAATCGTAATAATAACAACAATGACTTTATTAATCTTAATAATAACGGTAATGGTAATGACAGAATTAGTGTTATTTTTACTAGTACTTCTGAATTGCGACTTTTGATAAAGAAGCTAAATAATAAGAAATCTAGTGGTCCAGATGGCATTTCTAACTTTTTAATTAAAAAGTTTTCAGAAAGAGCTATAGAATTCCTAGTTTTAATATTCAATAATTGTATGAGTAACTGCTATTTTCCAAAAAGTTGGAAAAAATCGAGGTTAATACCAGTTCCTAAGAGCAAGCCTTCTTCAAAAGTTAGAGATTATTATTATATTTCATATAATACTATTTCACTTTTGTTTAATATGGGAAAGTTATTGGAACGACTTATTTCAAATTTATTCTACGAATTTTGTGACGGAAATAATATAATTCCTTCGCAACAGATAGGCTTTCGAAGGGGGCACTCAACAACTGATGCTCTTTTAGGGGTACATACTAAGTGTACGCATAGTTTAAATAATAGAGAAAGTTCTTTGCTTTTGTCACTTGATTGCGAAAAGGCTTTTGATTCTGTGTGATCAAGAGGATTAATTTTTAAAATGATTAATAGGAATGTTCCACGAAATTTAATAAAAATAATTTATAGTTTTTTAACAAATAGATCTTTATATGTTACAATAGATGGTAGAAATTCAGAAGGTGTTGGGGTTGGTTAATGGGTGCCTCAGGGTTCTATAATGGGCCCCAAACTTTTTAATTTTTATTTAAATGACTTTTCTCATGTCGTTTTGGACCAGAATGGTGGGGGGGAGTCCACTGCTTTACTTTATGCTGATGACACTATAGTTATTGCCCACTCAAGGAACCCAAAAGTAGCTTGGCGGTACGTAGAAAAACACATGAATTTGATACTTGAATATTTTCGGAATTGGAATATTAAAATAAATTTAGATAAATCTTCACTATTATGTGTTAGAAATTCTAGTGGAAGGGGTGTTCGAAATATTGCAAAAAAAAGTAGATCTCTGGAATCGAGGCTTGATGGATCTCTGATCCCCCTTGGCGAAAATATAAAATACTTGGGTTTGCAAATTACAAATTTGTTGAAATTTAATATCCACGGTAGGAGTTGCACTTGCAAAGGCGGCTGCCGCATACTCCTCTTTGAGGCCTCTGATTACACATAAGGATTTATCGGTTAAGTCTAAGTTATTAACTTAATGGAAATTTCTTCATGCAACTGCAGAACAAATGGATGACGTAATCAAAGGAACGAGTTAAAGGCAGAAAAATTCATTCAAAAATTTTTCTCCTCGAACTGGACTCGAACCAGTGACCTACCGCTTTCAACTGAGCTACAGAGGCATGAAGAAATTGTTCTTTGAACTGTAAATGTACATGAAATGAAAAAATTTAACTTAATGTTCACTGGTTCGAGTCCAGTTCGAGGAGAAAAATTTTTTAATGAATTTTTCTGCCTTTAACTCGTTCCTTTGATTACGTCATCCATCTGTTCTGCTGTTGCATGAAGAAATTTCCATTAAGTTAAATTATTAGTGTAATAAGCACATTCTTATTAATTCCGCAACTATGATGTTGTATTAGTAAAATTCATAATCTAAGTTATTAATTTATAAGCAACTCATTCGTCCTATTATGACAGACGGCTACCCAATATGGTTCGAGATTTCTCCTACTGTTGCGGAAAGACTACATGTGTTTGAGACAAAGATTTTGAGAAATTTCGTTGGAAAAAATTTCGAAAATGAATGCAAAAGGTATTCCAATATACATATATATAAAATTGCTAGGACCAAACCGTTGCTATCTTACATGATTTCAAATAACGTTAAATATTTTGCTAAAATAGGTAATCATCCGAATCCGATGATTAAAGATGATTTCAGAGGATACAACAAATTATGATTTTATTAATAAATATTACTTGTCACCTTGCTTACTTAATAACGAAAATTGTAATAGTTATTTTACTGATGCTCAAAATACAAAATGTTTACCAAATTTTTATATTTATAATAATGAAACAAAAAACCATCACCGCGGTTAAATTTAAACTGATAAGCCTTAAAGAAAAAACAATCTATAGTATAGGTATTAACATGTAATAGAATTACTCATATTTATATATTTAATTCCAAATACATAAGTTTTTTTTTTTTTTGTTTTAATTGTTATATTAAGCTAATAAAGGCTTCAATGTCTTTTTTTTTTTTCAAGGTTATTTATTTATTTCTTTTTTTTATGATCTAGTCAGCTTAAAGCAATACTATATAAAAAAAACGGATGCAAGTTTTCGTATATAACAAATATGGAGGACAAATACCTGTAATTTATATGAAATTAAATTTTCTCAAATTGTTAGGACAAATAAATATGTAATAAATCACTAAACAAAACATTGTAATTAAGTATGTATAAGAAAAAGAAAAAAAATAATTTTGTGAATTAAGTTTAAGAAATATTGTGTGAATATAAGACATAATAAAATTAATTAATTAATTAATTTTAAAGTTATATATATGCAATAAAAAAAAAATTATTATAAATATTCATCTTAAAACTAGTATTTATTCAATAACAAAATTATCACGAAAATTTTTTTAATTTTCTCTTATTAAAAGTTTGGTCTTTATGCACATTATTGAAATCTTTACAATAATTAGCTAAAATTATATTTGCCATAGGCATTTGTGGCATTTTAAAAATTTCAATATATGGTCCTCCACAATTGCAAAATTTTGTCGGTTTCTCAAAGTTAGTTCTATTAAAATTTTTCTTCGACTATTTTCAGAAAAAAAGTTAGTTTTTAGTTTTTCACTTCTAATTATTTCTTGAAAAATAGCGCTAATGTCTTTATATCTAACAAGTCCCAATGCTCAGAGAGAAACTTGAAAGCACGACCTTATTTTACATGGGTTTTTTAAATCGAAGTGGTTATTTTTTGAGAAGAAATATTAAAATAAATTCACACTTATTATAAAGCAGGTAAAATTTAGAAAATATATTTAAAAAATCAAGAAAATATATTAATTTTTTCATTCATAATTATTTTAAAATTCTTGAAATAGCGGAAAAACAATAAGCACAACCTTCGCCTTCAACGTTTTATATGTTACTGAAAGCATTTCATTATTTTTAAGTGAACAGCTTTTTTTTCTCATAGGGTAAGTTAACTCAAGATATGGAAAGTAACCGTGGTGTCAAGTTGAAAATATAATTAATGAAAGATAATTATTAAATATTGATATGAATACATAGTAAAGAAAAAATTTGAAGAGGGAATTAGAAAATAATATCTAAAATACAATCAAATATTATTTGTTAATTACAAATTTTATATACACTTCTAAATTTTACCTCTATTTTTGAGAAAAATTTTTAAAACTTAATATATTACCTAAGTAAAAAAATATTTAAAAAGTTTTGGAAAAGACAATAATATATTTTTATGACCGGATTGAAATAAATATTATCTTAGATTAATATTTTGAAATAAATATTATCTTAGCAAATGACTCAAAAACTCCGATTGTAAAATGACAGGTAATAGGTACTGATGTAAATTTTTGTCTGTTTACGTTTACTATTAAGACTCATACCCAGGCAGGGCCATTTTATAAATAGATTGCTCTTGTTTACCTGCTAATAAAATATGAAAGAAGGGGGCAACAAAATTTTTGAAGCACTCAATATTACATGTTTGAAATAGTTTTAAAATAATTATTTAAAAAAAAATGATTGGAAGTACATACATATTTATTTTTAATAACTTAAAAACTAACAGAAATTATTTGAAACAATTTTATAAGTAACGTATATTTATACGGTTATTCGGTAACGTATATTTATACGTATATTTCGGTTATTTTACCGAAATGGGATAACTCAAATTGTTGAAATGTGTCAACCTATATTACTTTTACTAACATTTTTGTTAGCCGATACTACTCAACTTACCTTATTGGGAAATATAAAATGTGCATGAAAAATCATACATCCTTCCTCATTAACATTTGAAACCATACTGAAATATGAATTTGATATTTTTTAACATTTTTTCTACCTTTTTTTCTTTTTCGTGCAATAGAATTTAAATGGGAAAAATGTGTTTAATATCCTGAGATTTTTTAAAATATGAAACTCTTTTTTACATAAAAAAAAAGAAAAAAGTAATAAGAAATATGACACGATCAGTGGCATTTAAAGAAAAAAACAGGAATGAAGTCAAAAATTCGTAACATTTCGTAAAAAATAGTATTGGGACTTGTTAGATGTAAAGACATTAATAGCGCACATATGAAAAAAAAGTGTTGTACCATTGCGGTTAGTTGAACCAGGCCACCTCTTTGTAAATAATCAAAATAAATTTAATCCACCTTGGCTCCGACATTATTTTATGCATCTCTATTTATTTAAACGTAATTAAATATATTATTATATAATATTAACTTTATATAATAACTTTAAAAAATGCACCAAATCTTACAAATTTTTAGTCAATTTTTTTTAAATAAACTTAATAGTGTAATTTTTTTAAAAGCACCTTTGCTTTAGATTAAATATTAAGATCAAAATAAAAAATTAATTAATATACATTATAAATCATCTTTTCATTTAATAACACAATTAATTCATATAATAATTCACTAAATTTAAATTAAAATTAAATTTTAAACCACAAATAAATTACAATATTACTGCTCAGCGACGCAACCATTTTGTCTCAATTTGTCCATTTTGTCTTGGCTATAGTCTCATTTTATAGTTGTGAAACCTTATTCAATAGACACAAACACAAAAATATTGACATGTCTTGTACATTAGAGTTTATGAAAAATTACGGTACGCAAAGGAATTGTTGTAGTATAGTACAATATGCTTAAATAACTTTTAAAAGTTAATTCTTAATGTCCTAGAAAGTAAAATAATTTAAACGTCTCCAAAAACGTGACTACAAAATACTGTCAATTTGAGAACTCATTTTGTACATTGCCTTGTTTATGTAGGCCGTGGGTGGATGTGTATTATAAAAACGCGTTTGTCATCGCTAAATGGTTTTGAGAAATTCTCTGTATTCAAAGTAGTCATGGACAATATCGTTCATTTCCGTGATTCGTTCTGAACGAACTACTATTTTTCACTGACCGATTATAAAATCTCGTTCAATAGTTCATTTCCTTCACTTCCCTTCTGTATAGATATATTGCATGTTTTTTGGTTATAATTATATGACTATTCGTATTTATGGTTAATTTTAAAAAAAGAATATGTAATGGGTTTGTGAATTAGTAATAAGTTTTAAACCACAAAATGTCTCTACTTTAAACCATAAAGTTTAAAACGTAAAGAAAAATTTAAAACTTACTTAAAAAACTGTTATAAGAAATTGTAAGTAATTTGTTATATGTGAGAAAATGAAAATTTTTAACTATTTGAGTTTAAATTTATTATTCCTTATAAGAAATTTATAGAATAATTATAATTATCTTTATTTTTAATCTTTATTTTTAAAAAAATCCTAAAAAAAATCTGATCTCCTATTCCAAATTTTTTAAACTTTTGTTTTATTTACTTTAATATTTTATTTTAATCCATATTACGTTAGAATGTTAACTTAAAATAACTAATTTTTGTTTAGTTTTTTTTTTTATTGAAAATATTTAGGTAAAAAAGCGATCATAGTTAAAATTAAATGCTTCCTTCTTTTTATTTTATACCGGTAGCTTTCAATTTGAATCAACTAGTCTAATTTTTCAATTTTCTTATTTAGGTAGATTTGGTCATTTTTATTTGTATTGCGTTTATATTAGGCAATAGGCAAGTGTGACGTAAATCGGTCAATTTTATTTGTATAAGTATTGCATTTTATTTATATTTGATTAGTTCTCGTTCGTTTTTATTTGTATTGGATTAAGTATATCGTTCAATTTTACTTGTATTTTATTTGGTGACCAGACACCTCATCATACGAGACATTTCATCATTGTAACATTTCATCATTGTAACATTTCATCATTATAGCAATTCATCATTGCACATTTCAACATTATAGCAATTCATCATTATTGTATTTCATCACCATAACAATATAAATGATGCGCTTTAGATTTGTCATGATTTGAATTAGTCATGTGTCGTTCGCGAACGAACTAATATTCAAGAACGAATCACTTCACTGAACTATCCATCCCTAATCTCATGTATTCCGATAGATTTTATGTTTTGTTTAACTTGGTTTTTGTTGTTTGTCAACGTATTAATAGGATTCATGCAAAAGTGAGCACAATGTACATCCTTTCCTTATGAAGGAGTTTGGATTATATACATACATTACTTTGTACATACAAATATGCATATATGTATGTACAAAGTATTTGTAACAAAGTATATCTAATAATAAGTAGTTCGACTCGTTCCATTCCGTTATTTTTCGTTTGCTTGACACTTCCAAAATCTTAAAATATTCCATTTTTTTTTAGAAATAGGTGGTAATAAGAGTTGTGTAGGTGAGAAAAAAACAAGATATTGTAAACAAACGAGTTTTTCAAAAACATTGAACTGAAATAAAATTAAATTAAGTTAGCTAAAAATGTCTTGTTAGGTTATTTTTATTTTGTTACCAATTTTTTTTTTTATATTTTATTTTTCATTTCATAAAAGTTAAAGTAAAAACATTCTAATGTACGATAAATTTAAAATTTCTATGATGTAGTAATATGTTTACCCGTTTAAATGGCGGCTTCAAACTTATTATTGTCTATATAAACGTTACTTGACCTGAAGCCGACTTCACTCAAGTCGCTTACTTGACTTGAAATGTTAATGATTTGAAATTTAATAGCTAACATAGTAAAAACGCAACTTGAGTTTCGAGCTGATTTCACATCAAGCCGCAATGTAGGCATAGAAATTAAGCAATTTATAAAAAAAAATGCCTATTACCGATACGCGTGTATGTATGTACATTCATAAGAAATATTTGTTTTGAATTTTTATAACAAAATTAAAGTAAAAATAAAAAATTCATAGTTTATATTTTAGATTTGTCATGATTTGAATTAGTCATGTGTCGTTCGCGAACGAACTAATATTCAAGAACGAATCACTTCACTGAACTATCCATCCCTAATCTCATGTATTCCGATAGATTTTATGTTTTGTTTAACTTGGTTTTTGTTGTTTGTCAACGTATTAATAGGATTCATGCAAAAGTGAGCACAATGTACATCCTTTGCTTATGAAGGAGTTTGAATTATATACATACATTACTTTGTACATACAAATATGCATATATGTATGTACAAAGTATTTGTAACAAAGTATATCTAATAATAAGTAGTTCGACTCGTTCCATTCCGTTATTTTTCATTTGCTTGACACTTCCAAAATCTTAAAATATTCCATTTTTTTTTAGAAATAGGTGGTAATAAGAGTTGTGTAGGTGAGAAAAAAACAAGATATTGTAAACAAACGAGTTTTTCAAAAACATTGAACTGAAATAAAATTAAATTAAGTTAGCTAAAAATGTCTTGTTAGGTTATTTTTATTTTGTTACCAATTTTTTTTTTTATATTTTATTTTTCATTTCATAAAAGTTAAAGTAAAAACATTCTAATGTACGATAAATTTAAAATTTCTATGATGTAGTAATATGTTTACCCGTTTAAATGGCGGCTTCAAACTTATTATTGTCTATATAAACGTTACTTGACCTGAAGCCGACTTCACTCAAGTCGCTTACTTGACTTGAAATGTTAATGATTTGAAATTTAATAGCTAACATAGTAAAAACGCAACTTGAGTTTCGAGCTGATTTCACATCAAGCCGCAATGTAGGCATAGAAATTAAGCAATTTATAAAAAAAAATGCCTATTACCGATACGCGTGTATGTATGTACATTCATAAGAAATATTTGTTTTGAATTTTTATAACAAAATTAAAGTAAAAATAAAAAATTCATAGTTTATATTACAATAAACGTAATGAGAACTACCAATTACAAATTTTAGGTTTTTTGTTAATGTTATTTGTCATTTCAAATTACTTTTTCAAATTATATACATATAATAATATGTAAATTATAATTGTTTTTATTTTAATACTCAAAATTTTTTTTAAATCGCTTTGCATTTATAATATGGATACACCATTTCTGCCACCTTGTACTCGAATAAGTTACAGAAATAAAACTCCCGCTTTTAAAATTCTTAATATTTTTTCCTGTACTTTATATACGAAAAAATAAATAACTTTTGCTTTTAAAAATATATTTAAAAAAAAACAGGTAAACGTCTATCACAATATTTGTGATTTGGTTTTGTGTCGTTTCTGTCGTAAAATTGTCCAAATCTGCTTCGTTTACAGATTTCAATACTAGAAAAAGCGGTGATTTGTGCTTTTCTCGTGCATATTCTAGTAACTCAAAGTTTTCAATAATCATATCACGGTCGTTTGCATTGTTATTTTCAAAGGCGGACGCACTTTCACCATATATGTGTTGATACAACATGTTCTTCAAAATTTTATAGACAAAATAATTAATACATTAAAAATTTTAGAAAGACAAATTTGAAAAAAATAGCTAAAAACTAAAGACATATGTATTATGTATGTATGTTTAACAACCATTTCTAACGCTTGCACACCTTCTTGTGGTTTTGCTATTGTTTTGACAAAAAACCTGAAATCTTTAAAATTTTTACCAACCGCAAAGCAAGTAGAAGAGCAAGTAATATTTAAGCTTCTACTCTTTACTAAAATTAACAATATTATGTTAAATTGTACCTTATCTTCTTCCGTCAATGGAGATCTTAACTCTTTTTCGGAAAATTTCAAACAAGTGACTGTTCCATCCCCACTACATGCCCACTACTGGGCCCCATGATAAATCCAGAACGCTATCCTGAAACTACAAATCATGTATTACAACCATTGGCCGTTGTAAGGCCGTCATCCAAACCGACAAAGATCTATCTCTCGATCCTACAGCAAGGCAACAGTAATGTTGAGATTTTTTTGTTTTCGGCGCGCGCCTTTTTAAAATTGAATTGTGAAATCGAACACATGTAACTGCTTTGCGATGCCCAACAAAGTATTTGTCACATTTACAACTTTCTCGCTCAATTATTTGAGCAGTAGGACCACCACCATTCATAGCATGAGCAGATACTAAATACTGGCCATCAGGAGACCAGCTTAACCTTAAAATATGTGTAGTACCACCACACTCTTCAAAAGGGTCTGTTATAGTATTATTACAATAATTCAGAATATTTTAAGAATTTAGAAGCAAAATGCAAATGAAAACTAACGGAATGGAATGATTCGAACTACTTATTATTAGATATACTTTGATTGCATTGGAGTGATAAAAATGGAGAGTCGAACTACTTATTAATATATATACTTTGTATTTTTAATAAAATAATTCGGATAAACACTTATTGGTATCAAACACGACTGACAGATATTTATTGTAATGTCAAGGTATTAAAACAAAACATACCTTATTTAATTTTCAGTTTAAAGTTTGGAAAAACTATTGCAATTTTAAGTGACAAAATATATAAGAAATGAAGCTTCTTAAACCGCATTGGGTGCATCATGATGGTAAATTCATACTATTGAAATAAATCCTGAATTAAATTACCAAATTATTAGAAAAGCCTATATTTTCTGTGGATATTCACCCAAATTGCTTGAAATTTGCTACCGGAGGTCAAGGAAATGATTCAGGCCGCGTTGTCGTTTGGAATTTGTTGCCAGTTATATCCGAGGAAGCAGAGGAAGATGAAAATATACCAAAAATACTTTGTCAAATGGATAATCATCTAGCTTGTGTGAATTGTGTTCGTTGGTCAGAAAATGGCCAAATGTTGGCTTCAGGCTCTGACGACAAATTAGTTATGATTTGGAAGATGTGCAAAGGTCCAAGTGGAGTATTCGGAACAGACGGAATAACCAAAAATCCTGAAAGTTGGAAATGCATATATACACTTCGAGGACACTCTGGTGACGTTCTAGATGTAGCTTGGTCTCCTGGAGACAGAAGGCTCGCAAGTTGTAGTGTGGACAATTCAATTATAATTTGGGATGCTCAGGCTTTTCCTACAATCATTAGTGTTCTTAAAGGTCACACTGGTTTGGTAAAAGGAGTTGCTTGGGACCCGGTAGAAAAATTTTTGGCGTCACAGAGTGATGATCGCAGCATAAAAATTTGGAAAACAAGTGATTGGAATTGTAATAATACTATAACAGACCCTTTTGAAGAGTGTGGTGGTACTACACATATTTTAAGGTTAAGCTGGTCTCCTGATGGCCAGTATTTAGTATCTGCTCATGCTATGAATGGTGGTGGACCTACTGCTCAAATAATTGAACGAGAAGGTTGGAAATGCGACAAGGACTTTGTTGGGCACCGCAAAGCAGTTACATGTGTTCGATTTCACAATTCAATTTTAAAAAGGCACGCACCGAAAACGAAAAAATCTCAACAATACTGTTGCCTTGCTGTAGGATCGAGAGATAGATCTTTGTCGGTTTGGATGACGGCCTTACAACGGCCAATGGTTGTAATACATGATTTGTTTCAGGATAGCGTTCTGGATTTATCATGGGGCCCAGAAAAGTGTGTCCTTTTGGCATGTAGTGGGGATGGAACAGTCGCTTGTTTGCAATTTTCCGAAAAAGAGCTAGGAACTCCATTGTCGGAAGAAGATAAGGTAATATTTAACATAATATTGTTAATTTTAGTAAAAAGTTGTAGCTTAAATATTACTTGCTCTTCTACTTGCTTTGCGGTTGGTAAAAATTTTAAAGATTTCAGATTTTTTGTCAAAACATTTGCAAAACTACAAGAAGGTGTGCAAGCGTTAGAAATGGTTGTAAAGCATGCATACATATACATATGTATTTAGTTTTTAGCTTTTTTTTCAAATTTGTCTTTCTAAATTTTTATTGTATTAATTATTTTGTCTATAAAATTTTGAAGAACATGTTGTATCACCGCATATATGGTAAAAGTGCGTCCGCCTTTGAAAATAACAATGCAAACGACCGTGATATGGTTATTGAAAACTCTGAGTTACTAGAATATGCACAAGAAAAGCACAAACCACCGGTTTTGCCAGTATTGAAATCTGTAAACAAAGCAGATTTGGACAATTTTTCGACAGAAACGACACAAAATCAAATCACAAATGTTCATTTAAAAACTGCAATCAACAAGCAAATCGAAACTATAACAGTGGATGGTAAAAGAAGAATAACACCAGTTTTTATTCCTCTTAGCTTGGAAGGGTATGGAAAAAATATGAACTAACAATTTTATTTAATATCTGTTTGATTTTTAAGGGAAAAGAACATATCCGAATTTATTAGTTCGTCCAGAATAAATTGTACAGTCCCAAAAGAAAAAATCCATAATCTCACAAAAACTGATCAAAATACTATTTCTGCTAAAATAACTACTGTTGAAAAAGCACATTTGGACAATCGTCTGACAAAAACAGTAATTTCTGCTCCAGCAAAAAGTTCAGGCATATCAAATTCTATAATCACTCAAACTAAGCAAATTCGTCAAAATTCAATTATCAATGTACCAAACAAACTTAACATAATACAAAATCATTCCATTAGCTCATGTAAAACTTCCAACGAAACTTCTAAAATTGCCGGCGATTTTCGAGTTTTTGTTAAAAACTCATTTTTAAAAACATCTGTTGGAGCTTTGTGCAGGGTCAATGCTTTGTTATTGAGTACTGGTGAAAAGTTATGGGAAAAATTAATAGGTTTTTCTGTTAGTGTTGATAGAAAGAAAGAAATTTAAAATTTTTTATTTTAGGATCTGCAGTGGCAAATTTCAGTGTTTCCGTGAAGTACGTTATGATTTGCACATTAGACGGAAATATAAGATTTCTCTTTACTAAAAATGGAAGTGTCGTTGTTCCGATTTTATCAATATCTACAGCAGCTACTCAATGTGCTTTTGTTCGTAGAGCTATTGACGTAAAAAAAAAATTTTTTAATTGAATTTAATTTTAGTGTCCATCAGGTAAATTAGCTGGTGTTATATCTGAATGTGGTTCATTGAAAATTTGGAATGTTGAGGAGAAAAAAATCTTTATATCCGCATCATGTTCTGAAATGTTCAAAAAGTGTGGTCAAGTAATTCAATTTAGCATTACTGAAAGCGGAACACCAATTGTTTTGTTTTGCAATGGTACTTCATACTCGTACTCTGAGACAATGAAGTGTTGGTTAGTTTTAAACTCCCAAGATCCCGTTATAATGCATGGATTGCAGTCTACTATACCAAAAGATTTACAGAAAAATTTTGCAAAATATCCTCTTATGTCCGTCCAAGCTGCTACATTTGGTCATCAATCATTTTTGGACATGTAAGTAATCATTTTTCCTTCCATGTTTTCTAGTATTTATTTTTTGTTGTGTGTTCTTTTTTTTTTAAAGCAATTCAAGTAAATTCCTTTCCGGGGCAAAATTAGATTTTATAGAAAACCAAATCAAGTTATCTGAATTAATTAATGCTCCCGATGAATTAATATATTGGTATTCCATGTTAGGCTACTTTTTGTGCACTGAAGGTACAGAAAAAAAAATGCGGAGTGTACTGGATGATTTAGCAAAAACAAGCAACTTGTATTCAAGTCATTCAAACTATTGTAATCGTGTTTTGGTAAGTTATGCTTCCAGAATAATTAGTTGAAATATTCATTCTACAGATTTAATATACATACGATGTATCATAATAATATATAATCTTTTTCAATTCCTTAAAATACGTATTACTTATAACTATAGGTATTTTACATAATTTAAAACACCTAAGGTTAAAACTTTAAGAATTGTTAAATGTGTACATAAAGTGTACTGGTACGCAAGGCCTAACATTTCTCCCGGTAAGGTAAGGCCCTCGAGTTATGAGACCGCAAAATTGGAATTTCTGGAAATCGTCTAGTTTTTGTATTTTATTATTAGCTCGGGAAATATTGCACGTAGAACCAATTTTGTATATACAGGATACTGTTGAGAGTTTTCACCTGGCTCCTGCGCAACCTTTGCAAGCTAAGTATCTATGAAACCTAATATCTATGATGAAGAGCTTCAAGCATTTCTGCGGGACCCTTCTGCATCTACTCAATTAGTTGAACTTCTCAAAACAGTGCCACGATGCTCCGATACTTCACCTCGGTTTTCTTTTCTACTGTTTCTCCGCATACTCGAGTTGTATGCAGACGTTCCTGTTTTCTTCCCTTAGTAGAGGACACCAAGGTCGTCTTGTTCGGATTAGGTTCTCTGCACTATGTTGCAAAGAGTTTCCTCAAACTTCCACCTAGCGATGATAACAAGGTCATCAGCGTAGACTTGGACGTCTATGTCCTAGCGGCCGAGCTACTCTAGTTGTTCATCAACCACATTAAACTCCACATTAGTGGAGAAAGAAATATACCCTGTGGACATCTCCTTGTTATATAGATGGAATCCTTGTAGTCAACATCCTGCCATCCAGAGCGATGTCGTGGTATCCACGTCTCTGCTGCCCCCAATCCGTAATATCATCAGCCCTGTGTCCTTTTGTAGAGATTATGAATAAGCAATGGCAACACAATTTTTCGGAGTTTCAAAATCAGTATTTTATTTCAACTGTCAAAAGTTTATTTATGTTTTTTTTGAAAGGATATTTTTTGAAAACTAGGTTTTGCAGTTTTTTCCTTTTGGAGTCTTTTTGAAAAGTGAATTAATTTCGTTTCATGGTAGCTGTTTTGGAAGAACTCAAATTCAAACAAAAAACTTGCTTTTACGTGTGAATATTTCTTTCGTAGACTAATGACGGCCGCGTGATTCTGATATGATTACTTTCTCCACTGTTTTTCTGATGATCCATTACTTTTTCCACTGTCTTTAGTAAAAAAAAGAGGTGAGGCTGATTGACCTAAAAGACTTGGGCACAATGAATCTTCTCTCCACCTTGGAAACTACAGTAAGCAAAATGTATTTTTAGAAGAAGAAGATCCCTATGCTCCTCATTCTCTGTGAGTTTACCACCCGACCTTCTCAAAATGCTGTGGTTACACCATTCCAAGGCCCTTCTCGCCATGCTTTATTTATGGCGAAAGCCTACGAACCTTTCCTCTGAGGTTTTCTATTAGAAATGAAGTTTGAAAATTTCCTACATTATATTTCTCTAGATATTCTTTAATTACATGTTTTAACAACAAGAAACCTCATTTATTAGCACTTTTATAAAAATTTTTTGAAAAAAAGTGCTTATTAGTTTCACTCTGTCCGTTCGTCCGTCTGAAATTTTATACGTGCATAGATCTTTACTAGAAACTTATTTCCGTAGAACAAAATTTTTACCTATCTCACCTCCTCCAAAAATCCCCTTTTGTAACTATTTTTTGCAACGAAACCATAAGCATTTTTCAAATTTTGCAAACGCAGAATGGCAGTGGCTTGCTTCTATCGTAGCATACCATAGTTAAGCTATAAAAAAAACAAAATGGCCGTTCAAATTTACCGTTATCTAAAATCCGTTTTTTCCAAATTTTTGATGTCGTTTTTCTTCTAGACTCCAGGTTGTAGCAGCCATTAGCAGCTTTTAGATAAATAGTTTATTTTGTTAGAAGAAAATTTTTTTCTCAATTTTCTCACCCCTCAAATTATCGCCTCTTGAAATATGAAAAATTTGAATTTTTGATGCCTTCCGAAATTTTGATTTTTAATGATTTCCGAAACCGTAAGCCTTTTCAAATTTCTGTAAACGCAAAAACGGTAAATTCCGTGACATTAAAAAATGTAATTATTTTTCTTAACTCACGCAATTAACCTTTAAAATCGAGTTAAGCCCTCTTTAAATTAATTTTTGCATTATTTCAAAGACTGCATAAATCGTTCATCTTATATATGCAATCCTAGAAATAGATTCGTATATGAATGAAAATATTTTCAATAGTGTGGTAAATATACTAGACTGTGTTCAAAAGCAGTATTTTCACGAATTGTTGAGGGGAAAAGTGCTGCATTACAAACCATTGGTTTGACCCAACTTTATTATTATCGCTGTTGCTCCGTGCCTCGTTATGTGGATTTACACCATACCCAATGATTAGTGATCAGTTCTTTCCTTTGCAGTCCCACCTGCTTTTGCATCTCCAGTAATGGGACGAGTTCAACGTTTTCCGCAAAGTGCGCCGACGCCAAAACACCTTCCATGACAGGGAGACATATTAATTGTTTTTTTCTATTAGAATGCTAATGTGTCCGCTACATTCTCAGTTAAGGATTCCTTGTTCGGCTGTTCCATACCCTTCGGAGAGTCCTACCCCATCGCTTATTTTTGTTCCTGCTTTTGAGGCTTCTGCTTGTCTCTTTGCTGTGAACGGAAGCAAACCGGGGCCGCAGAATATAACCGTCCTGACTGTTGACTTCAGCTGACGTCAACACCAATCATTTAAACGAAGGTATCATCTGCGCTGATTCCACGACTTTTGGGATCACCTAAGCCTTAAGCTCAATGTGGAATTAGATTACCCTCCGTTCTTTTATCAGTGCTACTGTTGTTAAAAGGGTCAGATGATGGAGCTTGGCCTTCATTCTTCTTGCAACCCTTTCCTCAAGTATTGTCTAATAAGTGTTTTCCCAAACTGTGACGATCCTATCCTGTTTTCTGTTTGGTTTTTGTTTTGTTTTTTTGTTTTTATTTTTATTCCCATTCATGTCTTCGTTCCACGAGTGGCTAGGACATGAGTGGTCCGCTACGTCAGAGCTCTGCATGGCGTAGTAAGATCATAATAGTCCCTGAGGTGTCAAGGATACTCCGTTTGCGACAGCTAGTACATTTCTTTCGATTATAGGTATACGAGCCCGCCGGTGGTTTAGTATTAGACTAATACCGTTACTAGATGCCCAGTAAGACACTTAGTTTTTCAGACCCCCCTCTCCAGATCATCAAAATACCGGAGTGCTAGACAGTGTTACCGCGGAGTGTCCGCCGACAAAGCTTATTCTAATATAGGCATATGGTTTTCATAGACAATCTTGAACTTTTTCTGAAGCATAGTAATCAATATCGAAAAAAAGAAATCAAAAAATATTACTTCTTTGTTACCTTTCTTATTTATAATTATGATGTAATGATTATTTGAATATATCATTATATGAGCTTTATTTTTTTGCAGACTACATTAAGTTTGTTTATGCAAAAAAAATGAAGAAAAAATTATTGTTGTTCTTTGGATATCTCGTTTTATTTACGTATTTATGGTATCTTCTATTATTTTATTTATTTATGATTAATATTTAAAATTTTAGTCAATACAGAAATTATGGTAAACATTAGTTTGTACGTTACCCAGCATTTACACATACAAGTTACTTGCATGCAAGTTTGTATAATATTAATTGTCAATTAGTTGTTCGAAATGTCAAATTACTTGCTATTATGACGTAGGCGTTTAGCAAGTTAATTTTTGAAAATGTCTTTGAGAAGAAAACAACTAGCAATATATATAATATAAATTTTAGAAACCATAAGTTTGCTAAGTTTAATTTTTTCAAAACAAAATTCAAAAATTTTAAATTAAAAAAAAAAAAAATCAAAACAACAAATTTTTTTTGTGAATTTCTCAATATGTCAAATTACTTGCTCAAATTACTGGCAGCAAAATTTTCTTGCAAGTTGAACTGCAAGTAAACAAGCAAGTAGAAATATTTCAATGTGTTAGTAAAATTTTTGTATGTATTGCAACTTTCTTGCAAGTAACTTGTACGTGTAAATGCTGGGTTAGACTAAAATATTTGTCAATTTTATTTATGTAAAAATTTTTATGATATTATGTTATAACAACGTAAAAATTGAAAAATTTAAAATCAAGTTTTCAAAAAAAGTTTTAGCAAAATGTCAATTGATTTCTTTCATATAATCTCTTATTTGATAACAAAAAATTTATTAAAACAGTAAAAATAAAAAGTTGATTTAATCGAAATTACAGTTAGAATTTCCATTCAGTCAAAAAGTAAAAGTAAAAGTTTTCAAAATTTTATGCTGCATTTTAGGAAAATAGAAACTTAATAACTAGCACTTTATAGCTGAATGTACGTTATATGCTTGTTTATTTAATTGGTTATTTCTGGCAATATTTATATGACATGTAGAAGAAAAGCGTGCTCGATTTTTTCGATACCCGATTAACTTTTATTTTACTACGTATAGAACGCATTTAGGAAAGTGTACAGTATCAAGATCTAATGTCTTTACATCTAACAAGTCCCAATACTCAATTTCTTTTTACGAAATAATTTTTGGCTTCGTTCCTGTTTTTTTCTTTAAATTCTACTGATCGTGTCATATTTCTTATTATTTTTTTCTTTTTTTTACGTAAAAAAGAGTTTAATATTTTAAAAAATCTCAGGATAATATACACATTTTTTAAAAAGCTTCCCATTTAAATTCTATTGCACGAAAAAGAAAGAAAGGTAGGAGGAAAGAAAAAATGAAAAAAAATTTCAAATTCCAATTTCAGTATGGTTTCAAATGTTAATGAAGAAGGATGTATGATTTTTCATGCACATTTTGTATTTCCCAATAAGGTAAGTTGAGTAGTGTCGGCTAACAAAAATGTTAATATAAGTAATATAGGTTGACACATTTCAACAATTTAAATTATCTCATTGCGGTTTTTTATACGTTACTTATAAAATTGTTTCAAATAATTTCTGTGAGTTTTTAAGTTATTAAAAATAAATATGTATGTACCTACTTCCAATCAATTTTTTTTTTAAATAATTACTTTAAAACTATTTCAAACTTGTTATATTTGCTTCAAAAATTTTGTTGTGCTCTTCTTTCATATTTTACAAGCAGGTAAACAAGAGCAATCTATTTATAAACTGTCCCTGCATGTGTATGTATGACCTTTCTTAATTCTAAACGGAAAGAATATTACATAAAGAACAAAAATTTTAAAATACCTGTTATTTTACAGTCGGAATTTTTGAGTCATTTGATAAAGTACCATTTTTTTCAAAAATAGAAAAATATTCAAATCCGGTCATAAAAATGTATGATTGTTTTTTCCAAACATTTTAAATATTTTTTTCTTTGGTAATTGATATAAATGATAGTAAGTTTTTAATATTTTTCTCAAATAAAAATAGAGGTAAAATTTTGAAGTTTATATAAAATTTGTATTTAAAAAATAATATTTGATTGCATTTATTTTATTTTTCATATTATTTTCTAATTCCCTCTTCAAATTTTTTCTTTACTATGTATTCATATCAATATTTAATAATTATCTTTCATTAATTATATTTTCAACTTGAGACCACAGTTACTTCCCATAACTTGAGTTAACTTACCCTATGAGAAAAAAAAGCTGTTCACTTAAAAATAATGAAATGCTTTCAGTAACATATAAAACGTTGAAGGCGAAGGCTGTGCTTGTTGTTTTTCCGCAATTTCAACAATTTTAAAGTAGTTATGAATGAAAATATTAATAAATTTTTTGATTTTTCAAATATATTTTCTAAATTTTACCTGCTTTATAATAAGTGTGAATTTAGTTTAATATTTCTTCTCAAAAAATAACCACTTCGATTTAAAAAAACCCATATAAAATAAGGTCTTGCTTTCAAGTTTCTCTCTGAGCATTGGGACTTGTTAGATATAAAGACATTACAAGATCTTTTACTAAACTTTTTGGAATGTGATACTTTGTAAAGTTTACGTCGTAAGCGCAATAATTGAAGTTACTGATATTTATAAAGTTTTTAAAAGTTTTTAAAAGTTTGCGACAAATTACGTCATTGATTCTCTTTTTAAAGCTTTTTCAAGTTTTATCCCAGACGGACTTACAAACGCAAAACTTTTTCTCTCAACAGTTTTTTTCTCTTCTTATTTAAGAAGATCTTTCTGTTTATTTCTTACCAGGATTAAGGCCAACTAGCGTTTTAAATGCTAAAAAAGCATTACTTTTTGCTACGAAAGGCAAATATTTCGATTTTAGCATTTAGAGTATTTTAAGCATTTTTTTATTACGAGTATTTAGTATTGTTTTTTTTGTAAGCCAAGCTATATGCTATTTGTCTCGAAAACTTTACGACATTAAAAATTTCAAATTAATGTTTTCGTGTTTTACATACCTAGCAAATTAATGAAGACATTTACTTAGCCTAACCTGAAACAATAATCTAGCAATTCGAAAAAAAACAAATTATATTGTGAACGATAATTTTTATGATAACATCCTGGTGACATTTGTTGCATATTTGTAATAAACTAAAGTTAACTGGAAATAATTTAATATTTGGGAAATTTTGACAAACTTTTTTCAATTCAATTTTATTGTGAATTCAATTCAATTTTATTGTGAATGTTATTTTTTCTAATTATTTCATTTTGCAAAGTTTCATTTATTTGTAAATGATTTAATTTAATTTAAAACAGATTTCATTTAATTTGAAAAAGGTTTGTTATACTATATACATATATATACATATAAATTTAATAAATTTACTAATATTAAATAATTACAGATATAAAATATTCTACATAATTATTTTTTATGATTTAAATCAAAACTATCTGGTGTAATAACTTATAAAAAATTATAGAAGTTAAATATTTACTTTGATATTAATCTCGAATTATTTAAGAATGTGTTACTATTTCAATATTATTTTTTGCTTTAAAAACTCTTAAAAAAAAATTTTGAATTATTTTTGGAATATATTTTTTAGCAGTGTTTTTATACCTGATTTTACGTTGAAGCCTGCTTTAATAAGATTTTAAAAAATGGGTTGATAAGTTCGTTTTGAAGGTGCATTAAAAAAAAAATTATTTGCAATTTTATATGCAATTTTATATCAATTTAGAAATTTTTGTAATTTACGAACTTACCTTTCTTCCAAATGCAAGTCTACCAAATTAAACAGAAAAATTTTTTAAAAGAAATTGAAAAAAAAAATAAATATTGAAATGATTCATAATCCAGATGCCTTTTGCAAACATACTTAAATTAAATAAAGATAAATAATAACATGTTATTCGTGTAGTGTGAATAGGGCATAAGAAAGAGGCACAAAGAACGCCTTTTTTTTATTTGTGAAAAAAATTTACATTAACAGAGGTTTATTATTATCCCAGCTATTACATTAACAGAGGAGGTTATTATCCCAGCTATTTTTATTTAATGTAAAAATACATTAAATAAAAATAGCTGGGAAAAATAAAACATATCGAAATTATGTAGTAAGAAATTACGTTATAGGAGGGATTGCTGTATTGATAAAAATATGCATGTGTGTGCGAAAACGATTTTTATCCAAATTGCTCCAATATTTAAAAGATGTGCAAAAACACCTTCATTCTTCCCTCACTGCCTCTCAAATATTAGAATACCAAAAAAATGATGCAAATGACTAGTTTTTAGATGAGCATGTAAGTATAGTCAAACAATAATATTTTAATGTTAAATTAAAGAAATTATGTTTTCGGAATTACACCTTTATTTCTCTATAATGTTTTATAGGAAATGAAAGTAAATTATTTGATCTTTAATTTTATACCAACTACTAAGGAAAAGTTTTAGTAATAATACTCGTAATGTCTAGAAAGCGAATCGATTTCGAAACTTATTAAAAACCAAAAAAGATAGAGTTATGAAATTGGATATCAAAATACTTTTCAAAAGGGAGATTATAAACTAAAATTAACATTTAACTTTTTCTTACTATAATTATTACTACTTTTTATATATCCCGTAATGAAAAATTTTATAATTTAATAGTTGTTAAAAAAACCAACTTTGACGTCAGCTTTGAAGAAGAAGGGTGGAAAATAGGAAAGCGTTTCTTATTATTTTTTGTTCGTCTGGAATGATAGAAAAGTCTTCGCTAATATTTACTCGATTTCTATTTTACGTTTGGCATATACTTAGTTATTAATTTTAGTTAATATTTAGTTATTCTCCTTATTTATTGTAATATAGTTTATTATAATATACCTTGCAATTTTATCGCAAAATTAAATTTGTACAGGGTGTTTGACATTTTCGCATAATTTCAGGGAATTGATCAATTCCAGCAAAAAATTGTAAGGGTTGGGGAGCGGGGGAGGGCCTGCGGATATACTCGTATTTGAACTACAGCCTGTTGAAAAAAAAGTACCAGATTTTTTTTGCGTGTCAAAAAATGCTTATAAAAACGGGACCATGCGGCATAGAGCAAACATCGAGAGGCGAGTTGTGTGCTTTACAGGCGATTGATTTCTCTTTACTTTTAGTTTTACAATCAATTTTATCTGAGGCATAATTTTCGAGATAAAGCTCCTCAAAATCAGAAATTTTGTATTTTTTTTTTTGTAAAAACCCGATATTTCTCGAAAACCTTTGTTATTTTGTTTTTGTTTTCCTTGATGTGCTACGATGCGAGCTAAAAGTTAATTCTTATAATATTTTCCTCTATCTCTCATAGCTTTGCCAGAAAAACGTGTTAAATGAAATTGTTTGTCACCTTATTCGAAACACCCTGTATATGTACGCATCTTAATACATTTCAATACATTCCGTATTAATAAAATGTTATTAATATATTCAACATTCATAATATATTCAATTCATAATATATAGCCATGTATATAGCCATGTTATATAAATGTATTTTAGAAGATAAGCCCATGCGATTTTGTTACATGTTCATAGATTTTTGGAGTATTTTTTCCAATCTTTCCTTCACTCAAACACTCCAATTTACTTGTTTTCTATTTTCGTTTAAAAATTTTCGAAACGGTCACTTAGAAATAGTTTTTTTTTTGTAATTCAGGTCATCTGACTGTTCCAATCTTAATAAGCAACAGCTCTTTATTTCTGGGATACTTTTCGGGTTCAAAAGTTTTTTTGCTTCAAACAAGCGATATCGGCTTGTACAAGCGATATCTGATTTCCTACATAAAAATTTAGAGGGTTTTGAAGTCCCACTAAAAGTTGCATCGTGGAGGTTACACAATTTGTGCTATTAAAGACTTCTTCGAGCAATATCTCCCAAACATCAGGGATTCTACATTCTACAACGCACAAAGCATAATGGGATTGGGTTATGGAGTCTTTTTAAGTTTGGTTCGTATCATTTTGCTTTAGAATTTTAAATAGTTACAGCATTTACATGCATTTCGGAAAACCATCTTTCATATCGTCAATTATCATCAATTAAATCTATCGTCAATTATCATCATATTAAATTAATGGAAAATATAACCATAGTTGTCTTTATGGCAACTGCTCATCAATAAAGATTAAAAATATTTATTTCATTTTTGATTTTAATTTTTTAACGTTTTTAAAAATTTATTCAAATTTTTGGAATTTCATGTACATATTACAATATATTCACGTATAACAATAACTATTATATAAATACAATAAATTTAAATTTAAATTTGAAAAGTTTTGTTCTATCTTTATACATAAGTATGCAATTGCATGTTAATGAAAGTAACATATAATAATAACAATTTTTTCAAAATCTTTTTTTTAATATCCATTTCAGAACACAGAAAAATGTATGTTTTTGAAAACTATTTTAAATATTCTAAAATCCCATTCAAAGTGGCAAAGAATTTATATGGAATACAATGAGCAATTAAACTTGCAACAAACTGATCATATAGAAGAAAATAATAGTATAGATAACACGCTTTAGCAGAATGCGCAAATCGAATATATGAAAATATTGATTTATATACTCGTATGATTTTTATTTACGTTTTATTTGATTTTTCAATTTGCATTATCGACAGAAGTATGTGTTGAGAATAACAGTATATATAAAATTTGAAAAAATAAAATGTTGTAAAATAATAACTCATTCATTAATAACAAAAATCTCTTATTATACTTAAAAATATTTTCAAAGCATTTTACCAATTTAACGTTCTATTATGATTGGATTTTATGAAGCTCATCTATGACACAATAGTAAGTAATGTATTAAATAGTAATTATCTTAGAATTAAATTGAAGATGTTTTATTATCATAAATTAAAAGTCTTTATATATAATTTTACAAAAGTTAATATAGATCACTTAAAAACTTGTGTCTTTACCTGCACGTTACAATTCGGAACGACTTATGCTGATACTATTATACATTACAATTTATTCTTATTTCTACATAACTCTTGTATATTCTTAATTGGAATTGAAACACTTACGATAAGCATATTACTCGTAACTGTTGGAAAAATATATAAACAAAGAATATTTCATGGATGTAGGTTAAAATAACAATCAACTTACAGTTTGATCAGAATTCTATTATTTAACGTAGGTCATAATAATATGTTGCAGCATATTTTGTTTACTGCAGTATATCCTAAAATACTATGCTGGGATATTTGTTGAAAAAAAGTAGATTTTTAAATTGGGCATCTGTTTCCTCCAAAGCATTTACAAATTCCGTTTTTTTTTTACTTTTACAGTTATTGGATTATGGATTTCACTCATTTTTGAAACTAAAAAAGATATAAAATTATCATTTTAACTAAAATATATATGTTTCGGAACTTACGTTAGAGCACTCATGAGATGGTTCCTTGAAATTTTTTAAGAAAATATTCTTCGAGTGAAAGGCAGGGGCCGAACGTCTAAGACTAGTTTTGGAAGGTTTAAAAAAACCAAAACAGAAAATCATAAAATTTTACAATAAAAATATTTAGAGGCTCATGTAAGAAAAATGCTCGTGGTATCACATTGAATGTATGTTATTTTTAGTCCATATTAATCCACAAAAGCTCTGTACTGTAAATGTGCAGCTTTAAAGCAACTCCTATTAATGTGCATCTCTTAGTGCATAGACTCCTATAATGTACAAGCCATGTTAATATTTTTGTATTTGTGTCTATTGATTAAAGTTGTACAAAAAATGAGACTATGGTATTCTTTAGTCCATATATAAATTTCGTACGGGAAGGCTGTGCCGCTGTGCGGTAAAACAATTTATTTGCTGTTTAAAATTTAATTAAAATTTAGTGAATAATTATATTAATTTTTTGTGTTATTAATTAAAATGAAGATTTATAATATATATAAATAAATTTTTTCTTTTGTTTTTCATATTTGGTATGAAACAAAGGTGGATTTTGAAAAAATTTCTACTAAAATTTATTTAAAAAGAAAAATCACTTAATAAATTAGTAAGATTTGATGTACTTTTTAAAGTTTGAATTGTAATCATATTTAAATAAAATATAAAAGTACAGTTGATTACCTTCATATAAATAGAATTGCCCCAAAAGTGTTGCGTCGAAGGATGCAGAAGCAATAGTCTACGAGAAAAGGAGAACGTAAATGCTATACCTACATTTACTTTGCCAAAGAACAAAGTCATCAGGGACAAATGGATACGAGCATTAGAAAACCTACTAATGTTAAGATTTTAACAATTTAAATAAGTATGCAATTTAATCTCTGATAAAAGAAAATTAAAAAATTTTGTGAATTAAGTTGAGCACATAGGTACATTTATGTCATAGAACTTTCACGAATACGTCTATAATTGGACACACAACTGCCAAATTTCATAAATCTGACTTTATTATTTTTCCAAATATTTAAAATAAGCTTTATTCTTGTATGGGAGCTACTCGAACCGGTCAAGCCATTCAAACAAAACTTCAGAAATATATCTGACCTATAATTGGACACACAACTGCCAAGTTTCATAAATCTGACTTTATTATTTTTCCAAATATTTAAAATAAGCTTTAGGCTTGTATGGGAGCTACTCGAACCGGTCAAGCCATTCAAACAAAACTTCAGAAATATATCTGACCTATAATTGGACACACAACTGCCAAGTTTCATGAATCTGACTTTATTATTTTTCCAAATATTTAAAATAAGCTTTTAGACTTGTATGGGAGCTACTCGAGGCTGTCAAGCAATTCAACCAAAACTTTCCATTAAAATTTTTAGAGCATGTGTAGAATATAATTGAACACATGTTAGTTTAGTTATTAGTTTTTGAAAAATTTAAAATAAACTCTTTGAGTTGTATGGCAGCTACCCGAACCCGTTGTCCGAATTAGTCCAATTACAATAGGGTTCGTCCCTGGCACAAAAGAAACAACCTGTGAAAGTTTGGTGTCGATGGCATTATTCGTTTTTGAGTTATCTTGCAATCGGACGGACGGACGGACATGTCTAAATCATCGCAGAATTTTACGATGAGCAAAAATATACATATATACATGTCCATACCGCAGATGACTCCTTCAAGTAGTTACAAACTCCATGCCAAAGTTAACATACCCTTTAGGAAGTGCAGGGTATAAAAAACGGATTTTTTGATAATAACAAATTTTTTAAATTTTCAAAATATGAAGCGAAATTTCGAATTAGACACAGTGTTACTTTTTAAATCTTTCATTATCCAGTAGCAATTCATAAAATATAACTCCAAGTAGTGTTAGAGAACTATGGATACATTGAACCATCAATAGTTTCGATATTTCGTCGCAAAACTATCGCGATATATCGATAGTTTTATAACGCAACTTGCTATGTAGTATAACCGGTGGTCCCCATTAAATTTGCAAAGAAGTATATAGAATATAGAAGTATTTGTAAAGAAGTAGAATCTACTATAGAATATAGAAGTATTTGTAAAGAAGTAATAGTGGTATACATGTGATTATAACCACACATGGAATGAATAAAACAAGTAAGTATATAAGTAATATTATTTGAAAAATATCAACTATATTTAGACTTATCAGCGGCTTACGCAGGCATTGTAATGTGCATAATATTTACTTTAAATATTTCTCTTTTGGTAACTTTTTATTCTATATTTTATTGATAAAAAATCGTTTGTTGTTTTAAACTTTTTGAATTTGTCATTTGCTTAAGCAAAAAAATTTTTTTGTTGGTTGCCAATAAACTGACAAGTTGTGATATTTTAGAATATTAGTTAAATTATTGTATACATTGAAACATTTATGCCAAAAACTCGCTTATGTAAACGCTCAGTTAAATTCGGTATTTAAACGGCATGTTGTGTGTTAAACTTCAACTTTGACATGATTTTTCCCTTGTTCATTCTAAAGAAAGAATATTAAAGAAACTCAATGCCAGCTTCACTCCAAGTATTCACGAAATATTTTGAATAAAATAAGGGAACATAGAAACTGAAAGAAGAAATTTTCAATATTAAAAGATGTAACATAATTAGTGAAATATGAATGTAAATTAACGTATATACGTTTGGAAATAATGTTATGGAATTCATGAAATTCAAAACCATATTCCGTTCTCGCCCATTTTTCAAAATTTATTAATTGGCAAGAAGTGATGTTTATTTGACGATAGTATTAAGTATATCGACTTTAAAACCATCGATAGTTTCGATAGTTGAAAACTATCAACAGTATCGATAGTGCAATCGACAGTTCTCGACCTTTAATCCAGGATCGCTAAACGGTAAAATAATTTTATTTGTTTAAAATTTAATTTAAATTTAAATTTAGTGAATATTTATTATTTGTGTTATTAAATAAATCGAAGAATGTTTATATTATGTAGTATAAAAAAAAGGTGCTTTTGAAAGAATAATACTAAAGCTTATTTAAAAGATAAATAGCTGAATGAGTTGGTAAGATTTGGTGTATTTTGTAAAGTTTTTATTGTATGCATATTAAAATAAAACGTAATGATATATTTGATTACTTTTATATAAATAGAAATACCAGGAAGATGTAGCGTCCAAGGTTGCATTTCTATAAGAAACAGTAGTCTACGAGAAAATGAAAATGTGAATTTTTTCAAAGAACGAGGTAACAATAAAGCATATTATTAGCTTTAAGAAAAATGGATTCAAAATTTCCCTTTTTTATTTAAATATGATATGTAGTTGATAAAAAAAGTGAATTGTTTTTTCAAAAAGAATTCTTATTATGTATGTATTTACTATTTTTGTTTTACGTTAAAAACAAAATAAATTACCTAAAACCAGTGTTGTTACTTATAATTCATTATTTTAGTTTGTGAGAACATGCAATTTAATTTTGTTATTTAAAAAGGAAATAAAATAATTTCTGTATAATATATTTTGTATTTAATCGTTTTTTATTTTCCAAACATTCCAAATCAACATGAACATTTCTAATTCATACGAAAATACGAGTACCTAATATAACAATATATTTCTTAACAAAAAGTATGCTGATCAATTTTGAATACACCGTATGTATGGATTAGTAAATTGTGCATTACCCACAGACATCTTTATATTATAAGACTTGACAATACACAATTTACTAATACATTCATACGGTGTATTGAAAATTAATTATCGTACTTCTTGTTAAGAAATATATTTTTATATTAGGTATTTTCGAATAAATAAGAAATGTTCATGGTGATGTTGGATGTTTTAAAAATAAAAATGATTAAACACAAAATATATATGCCCAGAATTTATTTTATTTCATATAAATAATAATAAAATTAAATTTCAAACTAGAATAATAATACAATCTTACAAACTAGAATAATAAATCATAGGTAACAAAATATTTTTTAGGTAGTACAAAAATAGCAAATACATAAAAAAAGATGTTTTTGAAAAAAATATTTTTGAATTCACTTTTTTTATTACCGACCGTATTGTGTATACAATAGGTAGGTTATGTGATGGCAACAAATTTTGCATATCGAGTTTTCGGTGGGAATGCACTTCTTCATAGTAGGGAAGTGTAAGTAAACTATTTTTAGCAACCTGTCGGTCCGTCGGTCTGTCGGTCTGTCGGTCTGTGTGTGCACGCATGTATCTCAAGTTCTGCTAAACCGATTTTGATGAAATTTTATATGTAAGTTTATTTCCACCATGGCACGGATTGATCAATTTTTGGTATATATCAGGCCTCGGGAACTGCAATTTTTGAGGGCCTGTTTTACATTTTTGAACATTTTGAAGAAAATATTCAACCGATTTACTTGAAATTTCATATATAAGCTTAGGCATAAAAAATCAGGCATCGGCAACTAGACGTTTACTGCGGGCCAAATATACATTTTTGTGTATATAAGGAGAAATAATCAACCGATTTCATTGAAACTTAATATTTGAATTCCTCGTATTAAAACAATGAACATGTAAATTTTTTGGAAAGATCAGGCATCGGCAACTAGACGTTTACTACGGGCCAAATATACATTTTTGTGTATATAAAGAGAAATAATCAACCGATTTCATTGAAATTTAATATATGAATTCCTCGTATTAAAACAATGAACATATAAATTTTTTTGGAAAGATCAGGGCTCGAAAACTGTTTTGCGGGCCGTTTTTACTTTTTTCACCATTTTGAAGAAAATATTCAAGCGATTTACTTGAAATTTCATATATAAGCTTTGCTCGATCGTCCGCGAAAATTCCTATGTTTTGGAAGAAATCAGGCATCGGCAACTGGACGTTTACTACGGGCCAAATATACATTTTTGTGTATATAAAGAGAAATAATCAACCGATTTTATTAAAATTTAATATATGAATTCCTCGTATTAAAACAATGAGCATGTGAATTTTTTGGAAAGATCAGGGCTCGAAAACTGATTTTCAGGCCGATTTCACATTTTTCACCATATCTACGGAACGAATTGATGGAATTTCTTGAAATTTGATATTTGAGTTCTGGTTGTTACCGAAACTAACTGGCGAGCATTTCATGGAATTCGGGTAGCACAAAGCGAAACTTTACTAAGAGCCAAATTTACATTTTTCTAGGTATGTTAACGTTAAGCTTACTAATGTCCTAAAATTGGAAAGAAGTATTTAACAGACATTTTTATAATATTCTGTAACCCTTTCACTTAACTAGACAATATACAATGCGGTCGGTTATGTGCTGACCACATCAGATTTTTAACTACTTAACATATTTATATAAAAAATTAATTTTTTTTAAAGCTAGAAATATTTGATAGGAAAAGCTATAAATTTTATCTCATAAATTTACCCATGTATTCACTTAAATTTTAATTTTCTTTTGTTAGAGATTAAATTACATACTTACTTAAATTATTAAAATGGTAGCATTAATAGGTAATTACATTTGCCACAGGCAACAGAAAAAAATTAGCGCTCTTACAAATTAAAAATACTTCGTTGATGTCGAATCCCTTTTTCTTAACGCTTGTATCCATTTATCCCTGATGATCTCGTTCTTTGGAAAAGTAAATGTAGGTATAGCATTTGCGTTCTCCTTTTCTCGTAGACTGTTGCTTCTGCATCCTTCGACGCAACACTTTCGGGGCATTTCTATTTATATGAAGGTAATCAAATATATTATTATATTTTATTTAAATATGATTACAATAAATATAATTTAAAAAGAAAGACACAAATCTTACTAATTTATTAAATCATTTTTTCTTTTTAAATAAATTTTAGTATTATTTTTTTAACAGCACCTTTGCTTTATACTAAATATTGCGAACAAAAGAAAAAATTTAATTAAAGTAAATTATAAATCTTCATTTTATTTAATAACACAAATAATATAATTATTCATAAAATTTAAATTAAAATGAATTTTTAAACAAATAAATTATTTTCCGGCTCACCGACAGAGCCTTCGCGTACGAAATTTATATGTGGACTAAAGAAATGCTATAGTATTTTTATTTGAAACTTATCCAATACACATAAATGCAAAAATATTACGATGTCTTGTACATTATAGGAGTTTATGATTTCTAGTTTAACATTCTGTTAATTATTTACTATTTATAGGATTTTAAACTTTAATTTTGTTTTAATTCAATTTAAAAAAGTAACTACAATGAAATTTTAGTTTATCTTAACTTTATTGTTTAAATTTCTTAAAACTAAGGAATTTTTTCCTATTTGAAATGTATTTATCAAAAATGGTATCTTATTATGAAGTGTTCTAGATATAAAAGGCTAGATATAAAATATAAAGGCTAAATATAAAATCTAGATATAAAAGGTGTTGAATTGTGAAATCCCGTCGTGTTGAGTTTGTAAATTCATCTCTTTTTGAGTTCGTACTCCTTTCATACGACGTATTTCAAAAACCTTAAAGGAACATTTTATAGATTCGTAACTGCAACGTTATTTTAAAGTGAAGAATTGATATTTTTCAGTAACGTTAATTAGAGGTATAAAAATGCCTTTATTACAAAGTTAAAATAATATTTTCTACAAAGGTTTAAAAATATCTTTATCATAATAATAAAACCAAACATTGTATTTGGGATTTGAAATATTATCATTAAAAGGTTTTACTTTAAAATAATGTTTCAGGGTTTTTGGAAACCAAATTTTATAGGTTATTTCAGCACGTGGATCCAGCAAATCTTACCGATTCCAGTTAGGAAAACGTTGAATATGAGTTATGGGATCATACTATTTACCCAATTGGAACCTTTACGTTGATATAACTTGAGTTTGAAAACGGTTTTACAACTTAGTTTTAACCAAAAATTAAAATTTGGGTATAATGGAGAATAGTACCAAGAGAGATACGTACATATATCCAGAAATCTTAACTTCAGAAATATGTCAGTAAATGAAATACGTATTGCTACGTGAGACGCTAATGAAGTTGTAAGTAAAAATCACTAACTGGATGTTTTTCTTAGAGCTAGAATTATTGATGTATGCCTGTTTTCAGAAACACATTGTGGAGGGATTTGGAAGTGTTGAGTTATAGATGCTATAGGGCAACTCACATAGGTAACCATTAAAGAGGAGGTAGTGCTATTTTAATTAAGCAAACCAAAAAGCCTACCAAGAAGCGAAAAAACCAAAAATCCTAAATAGAGACAGAGAAGCTTCAACCCATTATGGTTAAAATTGAATCTACCAAGCATAGCTTCCATGTTGGTTCAGTATACTGTCCACCAAGATTTTACATAACGAAAGATATTTTTAGAGATCTCCTACGCGGGGGCAGATCCTACGGTTTATAGGATAAAATATAACGCCAAATATGATTGTGGCTCTATTTTAACCTCAACTAAAGGCAAAGAATTAAGGTAAGCTATTCTGGAGTTCGGATGCTCCTATCATTGTGCTGTCAGCCCGACTTATTGGGATACTGATAGCTAACAAAGTTATACTTAAAGATTTCAGCAAATTTTGTGAATTCGGAAAATGATTTTTATTTAAATTCCGATCAGTCTGCTGCAATATTAACTCTTGTTGAGAAAATAGCTAACAAACGGAGTGGGTCCACCTTATTTAACAAAACCACAGTTTGAACAGTCTTCAAATATGATGTTATCAGAAACATAAATCTTAATGTTAAACTGCAGACAAGATCCAAAAAAATTTTTACAAGGCAATATATTTCATTTTATAATTTCTAGAAAACTGTACAAAAAAATATAAATTAAAATATTTGTTTGCTTGCTTTACATTTTATCAAACTCATTTTGCTTAAAAAAAAGCCGGTCCTGGTAAAATTATGTTATCCGAAGTAATTTTAATTTAAAACAAAACAAAAACAAATTTTTTCTTTGAAAACTTAAAAACTTAATAAAATTACAAATTATGAATTAATCAAAGCACTATTGAATAAATATTTCTTTTAATTATTGAAATCAATAATATTCACGTGTATATGGTGTAAAAAAAGTATTTGTTTTTGCAAATGGGAATAACAGTTTAGAAGTACACACCTTTTTCTTTTTCAACAATTTTTCTTCTTTTTTTCACTTGTTATAATTTTTTTATAAGTTTTTATAAAATAATATTCTTTTTTTAACACTTATTATTAAATATTTTATAACTTTTCATTTACAAACTGTTTTAATTTTATAACTCATGTACCAATTTTTATCTCATAAGACTCTTGTAGAGCTATATGGAGAATTCTTAAAGAAAATTACTCTTATAATTTCAGTCTTGTAGAACACTAAAAGACCCTAGTGAAATCTTTATAAGAACAAAAGAGCGCAATTACTAGAGTTATTAATTCTTGTAATTAATTCTTGAGACTTAAGCTCCCATTAAAAGAGTTATTAGAGTTATAGCTCTCTATGCTATAACTCTAATAACTCTTTTAATGGGAGCTTAATAACTCTATGAGTTATTAGAGTTATAGCTCTCTCTATGCTATATGTCTAGAGCTATAACTCTCATGCCATCACTAGTATGAGAGTTACGAAAACTCTCACAAGCCATTTGTAAAAGTGTAACTAGAAAGAGAAAGCAATACTTTGTAAAAAATATATCTATTCCGTTTTTAATAATCATTTTTTTAACAACAATGAAACAAAATATACATATGTTAACATATATGATACGTAATCAATAAATATTTGTATTCAACAAATATTTATAAATATGTAAATAAAAATTAAAATAATTTTTTTGCCATGATTATAAATCAAAAAGTTGTTGCCATTAAAATTTTATTGATAAATATTGGTATTGTACTTCGAGAAAAAGCAACACCAACTAAAAATAATTGAAATTTAAAAAATTTTTATACCTATTTTTTAACCCTATAATATCTTATTTCTTTTTTTAACATAATTTTTAAAATTTAAGAATTATTAAGCAAAAAATAAATATACTAATGTGCATAAATTCCAACTAAAGCTTTATTATATTCAAATAAAACTATAATTTTCCATTTCATTAATTTTAATTTAATAATTTCTGAACAATAAATATATTTCGGACTTCTTTCCAAAAAAAGAATTGTCAGTCTCATTAGGGTTAAAATTTAGATAAGGAAAAATGACAATACTAAAATGGCTTTACCTAACAACTAGACTTATGAGAATTAAATTCCTTTTATGAGAATAATGGATCCCTAAACGAATGATATTTACAGGTATATCATTATTCGTTTCCGTTTGTAGCACATAAAATGAAGTTGGTACTGATAATTCTCGATTCTAAAAGGTTATTATTTTGTTGTAAATTTGTAGAATCGTCAAGCATGATTATGTCTGATTGATATTAATTAGAACCTTTTATAATATTTACATCAGGTTTTTTAAAATTTGATGATGCTTTTAACTCTATGATAACTGATGATGCTTTAAATCGAACTGATTGCTTAAAGCAGTGTATAATTTATAAACATATTTTTTATGTCACTTTTTGCGTATTTTATTTGTCATGTTCTGACATTTGTTTATAAAGGAATTCTTTTAAGAACAAAATTTTAAGAGTTGACATCTTATAAAAAATACTTAGCGAGAATTAAAATTTTTTATGGCTTGCTGAAAGTAGTTCTGCTATGAGAGTAGTAGAATTTTTAATACTATAAGTGCTAAGTCCTTATTATAAGAACCTTACGATGGTTGCATAAAAACAAAAAAAAAAAAATTATGAGAGTTTTATGAGAGTTTTGGTCAATTTTTTAGGGTATTATTCTTGGAAATTGTTACTTGGGAAATAAAATAAAAATATCTTTTTTTATTTTTTATATAGCGGCGCGTAAGTTCGTCGTTTTCTTAGAAAATAAAAACAACAACTTTTGGCATTTAATGTTAATTTCAGTTTGATAATGCTCGGAGCGAAAAAAGGACTTACCTAAATTTTTAGCTTCATTATGTTTTTTTTTTCAAGATACGATTTTTAGGGAGTGTAAGCGAGATAGAAACAAAAATGCTCCTTTCTTTAAGTATTTCTAATTCGTTGCTATAAATCAAAATCACTATTTCCACTTACCGGCAAAAAATAACGTAACGGAACAGATCATGAACGCATTTGTTGAGTTTCGTTCTACTTTTTTTCGGTTTCTAAGTGGTAGTTTGTACGTATAAATCGAGCGGAAATGATATTTAAGTTCAGTACATAATGTTTTTTTTTATATCAGCGATAATAAAGAAGCTGGAAGCTTTAGTTTTATTTCAGTTTCAAATTTCATTCCTATAGTATAATAATACGTACTCTTTTAAAGAATTTCATTCCAGGTTTTGACTTACTTTAAAATAAATTTTATATGTTGTTAGTTCAAACACCTGCATATATGCGAACCTGAACTTGTATTATACGGTATTATCTAGGCCAAATTATATACAATAGGGTTTTGCATACCCTCTTGCCCCATTCGGAATATTGTGTAACAACAATTATTCTGAATTCTAAATTTCTTATTTTTATTTTCCCATTTATTTCAATTACCAAAATTGATAAAATTCTAATTTTTCAAAAGTTAATTAACGCACATGTATTTGCAAACATTATAGTTAGTTAATGTAAATATTTTCCCATACATAACTTTCTCACAATATTTTAGTAGGAGTCAAATTTTGTTTAGAAAATTATGAATTTTATAAATGCATAAAATTGCTTACTAGTCTTTTTCGGTGGGAAATAATTAATTTTAAGTAGTACATTTTTTGTATAAATAGGTCAGATTTTTATAAATAAATTAATTAACTTCAAACCAAGCAACAAGAAGTTTTTCAATTAAACTATCTAAAATTTTGGGTGAGACATTTTGCGTGGTCTTAAGTCATTTTGGGCGATTTTGGATGGGAAAATAATAATAAGAAATATAGAATTCAAAATAATTGTTGTTACACAACACGGATCTTTAAAAATCTACAATATATGAATTATAAATTAAATTTAACACTATTAAATAAATATTTCTTTTAATTTTTAAAATAAATTTTCCTCTTTCAAATGGGAATACCAATTTGGAACTATATACAATTTTTTTTCCTCAACAATTTAGTTGTATTTGCCATTTTATGTATTTTTTAAATAACTTTTTATGTAATAAGTCCTTTTTCAACACCTTTTTATGCATATATATTTTATAACGTTCAGTAGCAAACGACACCAATTTTTAATAAAAATCACGAGACTTTGCTTGTTTACACTTGTGCCAACAATGCTGACTTTTCTAAAAAAAAAACTATATGACATTATAATGTCAATTTCAATTTGAAAATATACCTTCATGTTCCTAATTCGTTGCTCGCATATACATATGGATGTATACATACGTATTAAGTATGTGTATGTATTTGCATGTATTAGAATAAAAGTTAATTAAAGAAATCTAGACATAACAAAAGTAACTTTAGGCTGTGAAATAGAAAAGAATTTTATACAAAATGTGTATGTCATAATTTTATTATACGATTCTTATTATCGATTATTAGAATTCTACGAATTACGAATTCAGCTACGACGTAGACTTTTAAATTATCGCAATTTCACTTCGCAGAGATTGTGAATTAGCAATGGCAGCAAACACAAAGAAACATCATTTGATGTAAAAATAATTTATACTTATGACATTTTTGCTACTTTTCTAATTTCGGTGTGATCTAGTGTAATTCACTCAACGGCTTTTGTTTCTTCACCTAAAAATTGAATCTATTGAATTTAACATGTAATTTTATTAACAGCACTTTTTGGTTGAAACTCGTAAATGGACTTCAGGTCCAATAAATTCTTTGTTTTTTTTCAAAAATTATTTTTGTTTCTAGCAATTTATTTTTTCACTGATATGCACTGATTTATTTTTTCACTGTCGCTGAGTTTGCAGCGATTATATCAAAGTGTATATCAGCTATTGATCAAAATGTAATACATGTAGTTAGGAAAAAATAGAAAGTGAATTAAATTGGGAATGGAAGTACAAAATGGAAAACAAGAAACGTAGAACCGTACAACAACAATTTGTATTGCGAGATACATTGCATTACAGGCTCGTTGAACTATACCATATGATCTATATAAAAAAAAGAAGAAAAACTTTAACAACCGAAAAGTGGGACTGACCAGGAATAATTTCACCGTTGCACAACAGCTAATTTCATAAATTATAAAAGAGAAAAAATCATCCAGAAGAAGAACCACTAAGAAGAAGATTGCTAACCGTAAGAGACATATCGAATTTCGAATTATAAACTTTGTTGCGCATAAAAAATTTTTAATTAATTTTGCATTGTACAGACATATAAAATTTTTGTATATTAAAACAAATTTGAATTGTCAAGTTTTTAAAGAGGAAAAGAAAAAATTGTCTTTTTATTGCTTAAATTTGAATAAAATATATAAAGGAAAGAAACAATATGTAATTTGGAAATTTTTTTTTTACATTTAATGATTTCTGTAATGACGGTATTAATTATAATTGAAACTTTTAAAATATTGAACAGGACTGTGGCATAAATTATGTACATATATACAACGTACTCGTACATACCGTGAATGCACTTTTTAGCAATTTTTAAGACTATTATTTTAGAAGTGTTGTTTTTCGAATGAAGGTTCCGTTTTTAAAAATGAATTTATAAATTAACTTAAAAGGTTTTTTTATAAAATAAACAAATTGCAAGGACAATTTAAATTAATTTAATAATGTACAATATCAATTTTAATTATCGATAAAATTGAAAAAAGAAATGAACTTTGTATAAAATAAAAATTTAATAATTTTTTAAATAAAATTTTACGGTGGATATACAATTAGCGTTTTTTATTACCCATGTTCATCTACTTTTGAATTTCATTTGTTTTACATTGACATAAAAAGATATTTTTGTGACAAACTTTCTGATTTTGTAGAAAGTATATCGGATAGACAAGTTAATTAAGCTTCAATTAGGGGATAAGCTTTTGATCGAGGAAATAGTTTTACATTTTTTGGATGACACGCATGAACAAGCCAAAAGGGCTTTACAAGGAAGTACTAAGCGACATAGATAGCATGAACAAATATTTGTTGCATTATATACTGATAAAAATGCGGGCAATGCAAAGTATCCATACCTGGAAAATAGCGTTTTCAACGAAATAAAAAATATTTTATCAACATAAACTCCAAATGATAGAAGCTGAAACGAAAGACCACCGAATTAAAGTGTAAACCAAAGAATGAATGCACGAATATTTCAATAAATCTGCCAAAAATTACCTTAGCAAAATTTGACGGCGACTATCAGAAGTGGCCTTCATTCTATGATCTTTTTAAATCTTTTCAAATTCCAAGATCATCAAATAGTCACGCAAGTACAGAAATAGTCACGCTTTGCATGTTGCTACAACTGCAACAGCGAATAGTAACCTACCTTGTCGTATTTGTTGGAACCCACACAAAATAAAAAAATGCAAAGGTTTTTGGGATTAAAACAAGTCAAAAGATTGGAAGCTGATAAAAATACGTTGTGTATCAACTGTCTCCATTTTTGATTAACAACAGCAATGTTCACACTTGCGGTATATCGGAGATACATACAAGACAGGTTTTATTGGCCACTGCGTGCATTAAAATAGCAAACCGGACGCCATAGAAGGGCGAGAGCTCTAATCATTCCTGGTTCACGAAGTTCTTTCATCACCTAATCAGCAATTCAAAATTTGCGAAAAACAGGACCATTAGAAATATATATGCTGTATCACAAACCGGCATCGGCCAATCATTGGCAAAAGTAAATATCATATTACAAAATCTAAAGGATGCCAAGCAGGTGCGGACTTCGACAATGGTTCTCAAGAAGCTGACTAACTTGCTACCAGACCGTCATATCACATCTAAAGAGTGGTCAGACATAGACGGATTGGTCCTAGCTGATCCAGGTTACTTTGCGATGGGAAAAATAGATGTATCGTGACTTCAATAATGCGCTCACGACGGAAGTTTTATAAAGTATCAAATTCCAAAAAGTTTAGTAAAAGCTCTTGACATTGTACACTTTTCCTAAATGCGTTTTATACGTAGTGGAGACCTAAAATAAAAGTAAATCGGGTACGCTTTTCTTATACCTTTCATATAAATGTTGCCAGAAATAACCGATAAAATAAACTAGCATATATTTCCAACAATAAAGTTCTAGCTATCAATTTTTTTTTTCAAAATATTGCTATGTTTTTAATGCTGTGGTAACGTTTTATAAAAATGAACATTTGAACAGAACTTTAAATTGAAATTTTCAAAAAACGTCAAAGTTGTATTGATATGGTATTGTATTCCAAAATTAGCTTTAGTAGTTTTTTTTACAATATAAAGGTATTGAAAGCTCTGAAACGGTACTACAACCGTATTAATACCGTACTTAAATCTTTTTTAAAGCATTATTGAAGTCACGGGTACTCATCGGATCAGATATTTTTGGCCAAATTATTTTTGAAGGACTAAGAAAGGATCCTGCTGTGTTATGAACCAATTACATGTTGATGTTTAGGACGACCTGTCAGGCCGGATGCACACCTGTTCTAAACAGGATGCACACCTGTTCTAAACAGGTTTAGAACAGGTGTGCATCCGGCTGTGTCCCGGAGCCTCAGCCTAGGATGGGTTAATTAGAAGTAGCAGGTTACCATCAATAGCCACATATCATAACCAGAAAAAAATTATGCACACGTTGACATGAATAAATAAAAAAAACTCGATTTGCGATTGCAAAAAGAATTAAAGTTGAATTTAGCTGGACAACCCTCTAGTGAACCAGAATATGAAGCATTGAAATAGGGTACACCACACAGTGCATCATTATCACATTACAATATAAATATTTTAAATTTTCATCCATTTTTTCTTAAATTCCTATATTTTTTTTTCTTTTTTTTATATATTTTAAGTCAAAAAACTTTTATATTTTACTTAAAAAACAATTTTCTTTCTCTTCAATATAGACTCATCATTTTTCTTATGTTTTAATTTTAGTTGACATCAGGTTTATTACATTTTTACATCTATATATTTTATTCCCTTTTTTATTCTTTATTTCTTCACATTTATATATATTTTTTTTGTGTAATGGTACCAAAAAAATTATAAAAAAAAAAATAAATTATACTACTAAAAAGGACTGGGCCCAGTACTAACATTTTCGGCTTGTTAATGGGGGTTCCGTCCAGATGGCTTCCTCATTCCTTAATTTCTATTTTCTTCCGTTTCTGCTCTTTTTTCACGTTTTAAAGACATATAGTTTTTTTTTATTGTGTAAATAACATTTGGTATACATACACATTATATATATACACATATATATTTATATTTATAGTAAAGTAAAGTTTATTTAGGTATAAGGAATTTTATATAAAGTTTTCATATTTTTAACATTAAATTGAAATTTTAATGTACGTTGTTCTCTTTTGTATCGGTGTATTATACAAATTTTTTCTTCTTTTTTTTCGTTTTAAATACTATTTTTACGCATTAATAATTGCAATGTAGATTAATTCATTTTTATAAAATAAACTGAAAAAAAAACAAACTGATTATGCTAAATCAATTTAAATTTTTATAATTCAAAAATTGTAAATTTTTGTATCCTTGTTTTTCTCGTTTTAATTTAATTGAGTTTAATATTTTGTTCACATAGTTACAAGCAAAGTATCTCCATTCGGAAAAAAATTGATTAATTTTACTTTTCTTCTTCTTTCTTTTTTTTTCTTATTTTCTATTAACTTACATTTGCGTAACTTTATTTAGATTTAATTTTGACACATTTTTAATTTTAACGTAATTAATTTTAATTAATTTTTATTACTGTTTCTTTGAATTTTTACTGTTTCTTTGAATTAAAAAAAATTTACTTATTTTACTCTTGTAATTTATTTTTGTATTAATTATTTTTATTGCTTGTAATTAATCTTCTATTGCCTTTTTCTTTTCTACATGTTTTTCTTTTTCTCCTTTTTTTCAAAAACACGTCTTATTGGTTCTTATTCCTGCAATAAATCAAATTCCTGCAAAAAATCTTATACAAATCCACTTATTCCTGCAAAAAATCCACCCATACAAATCAAAAAAAAAATAACTCTAAGATTCCTAACGGCAAAGTCGTATGATATACATACGCTCTAGAGATTTCGATTTAAAAATTCTAATAGAAAAAACAACAACAAAACTCAGATCATAAAGAAGAAAAAGAATTATGAATTTTCAAACACAATATGTAGTTATTAAATTAATAAGTAATATGCTTATTACACTAATAATATTAACTTAATGGAAATTTCTTCATACAACTGCAGAACAGATGGATGACGTAATCAAAGGAATGAGTTAGGCAGAAAAATTAAAAAAATTTTCTCTTCGAACTGGACTCGAACCAGTGACCTACCACTTTCTAGGTACCAACTGAGCTACAAAGGTATGAAGAAATTGCCGACGAAATGTTCTTCACATTGCTTTATACTGTAATCCATATGATTACAAATTTTCTGTTCTTGCATTCCCCATTTCAATATTTATGTCTAAATGTATGTTATTGCCCATTTTCCATCTGTTTCCCTAATAGGAGGGACATATAAGATTGACCTTTTAATATTTTTTGCAGCACTCCCTAAGGAATAATTACTTTATTGTTCGGCTGACAAATTTTTAATCTAATTATCAAATGAATCTTGTCTGATTTTTCTTATTTTTCTTTTTAGATTCTGAGTGAGTCGATTGAGAGCTTTTGAGCAATCGAAATCATAGTTATCTTCTAAACTAATGAAATTTGACGAGATTCTATTACGAAATCTAACAGATCTGGTGGATTGGTAGTGACGACCAATCTCATTAATAGCTTTTCTTAGCTCTCTTCCTCTTGTTGAAGACAATCTAGAACTCCAATCAAAATGTTTGGCATTATAGTCACCTCCCAGAATAAACCTTTCTTTAAGAAGATTCAGGAAGTCTTTGAATGAACCACTCTGTATAACACGTCCCGGAGAACAGTAAAGCACACTAACATCAAATTTTTGTTTATAAGACTCTATTCGTAAAGCAACAAATTGGCTATCGTCTCTTTCTACTTTACTTATTTCATTATGTTTTATATTATTTTTTATCAAAATAGCGCAACCATCTTTTGATTCATTATTAGGATGCGTCCTTTTATATTCTATGTAAATCTTATTTTATCTTCGTCCATTATTGGTAAATTCTTAAACGTCAAATTTTACAAAATCTGAGTTGTCTGAGTTTACGAATACTCTACTGCGTTTTTATTTTAAGTCAAAGTTTAAATTCAGTAAATAAATTAGATGTATTGAGTGACTATCATTACGTTAAAAATAATATAAAAAATTTTTTTTTTCTTAATTTTTAATATGTAAGTATAAAATTATTTTAAATCTAAAAAAAATTTTTTTTTTTGTTTTGACGTTTACGGATGATCAAAATTCAAAGTCAATTACGGGTAAAAAGTTTACTACATTTCTGTCTGTAAAAGTTTTATACGTCAGACAGTTTGCAGACTGAAAACAAAATTCTGACGTTAAAGAATTTGCGGTATTTTTTATTCTTTTTGGCATACATACATAAAAATTACCACACTTGTCTTCTAATCTGTTCAATCTCAATGAGATTTCATAGTTTTTATCATAGTTTGCATCATTTGCATTGTATTAATATTGCTTTCAGCAAATTTTTGAGGTGGTAAATCTCTTCGTTCTTTTGTGTGGTTATATGTTTCAACTCTCTCCACTTGGGTATGTTGTACTCCCTACACTCTTTTACTCAATGTAGTTGTTTTTGGGGTTTTTGGAGTTTTGGGAGTATTTATTTGTATTATTTTTCTTTATTATTTTCTTGTTTATGTTTTTTAAGGTTACTTTTCTTTTTTTGCAATTCCTTTGAGACTATGTAACCCCTGTAATTCGCAGGATGTGCCTCAGAGCAATTTGCACACTTTGGAGCTTAGATTTTTTGCTTACTACAATTTATCGTTTAATGAGGACCAGCACACTTGACACATTGAGCTAGACGCTGACAAATCCTCTGTGTGTGCCCATATCTCAGACACGTTTTGCACTGAGGAACTAAATTATTCCTCCTTAGTGACTCAATTTTAATCTTTATGTGCTGAAGTACATCTATTTTGTAAATTTTATTTATTTCCTCCGAATTTTCAAAGATTAATATAAAGGGAAGTCGGATCATAGTGATCTTGTTTTCTTTATTGATCTGGTTTATGCTTTCTAATTTTATTAACGACTTCAAGAGCTTTAAAGCCCTCTTTTTTAGCTCATTTTTAATATCTTCAAGTTGGCACGAAGGATGCAAGTCTCTAGCTATCACCTTCATGGGTCTTGTCATTTTATTTTCGTAAATATGCTACTCTACTTTAGATTCATTTATTTTTTTTGTTAATTCTCTGTAATCTTGTTCTTGATCCACACTGATTTTAAGTTGGTTATTATTCGTCATGTTGACCCTAAAGTTTATTTGGCTTCTTTTAACATCTTCTTAATTTTTGGATATTCCTCCACATTGCTTAATATAACAGGAGGGGGTTTGATCTTTCTTGTAGTGCATTTGTCTGCACAGATTTTTCAATTTTGCTCACCTTGTCCTCAGGACTTATTTCAGGTAACGTATCTGCTCTTCACTTTTCGCTTTTTCTCTTGAGAATCCAGTCGGTTTCCCGGGCAGATCCTCCTCATTGACTACCTAAATATCCACCTAAAAATTGAATCTATTGGATTTAACATGTAATTTTATTTACATTAAAATACTTGCATGAACTTGCAATATCTTCCAGTCATCCATCCATCAGTCCAAATAGTGTCTTTTAGTGCCAGCACTTTTTGATTGAAATCCGTGAATGGGTGAACGTTTTCTCCTTCCAGTGCTGCATTTTTTTTTGGGACTTCAGGTCCAATAAATTTCTTGCTTTTTTCAAAAATTATTTTTGTTACAAGAAAATTATTTTTTCACTGATATTCACTTCACAATGTAAACAAAAATGGTGGGTGACAGTGTGCAGCGATTATATCAGCACTAATATAATTTATCAGTGCCGCCAAAGATCACTTTAAGTCATACACAAGATTAAGTTAATGTAGAGTAATAGTCAGCTTTTGATAAAAATGTAATAGAGTTAGGAAAAAATAGATAGTGAATGAAATTTGGAATGGAAGTATAAAATAGAAAACAAGAAACGTAGATCTGTACAACAACAATTTGTGATGTGATGTACATAAGCGTGGTACATTGCATTACAGGCTCGTTGAAAGAAAAGAAGAAAAAATTTAACAACCGAAAAGTGGGACTGGCCAGGAACAACTTCACCGTTGCCCAACAGCCAATTCCATAAAGTATAAAAAGGAAGTAGAATATCGCTACTAAGTAGAATATCGCTAACCGTAACAGACAAATCGAATTTCAAATTATAAACTTTATTAAACATAAAAAATTTTGAATTATAATTTGCTTTGTACACAAATATAATATTATTGTACATATATTAAAATAAATTTGAATTGTCAAGTTTTTAAAGTGGAAAAGTAAGAAATTGTCTTTTTATTTCTTAAATTTAAATACAATATATTTTTTTTTTTTTTTTAATATATTTTAATATATTTTACTGGATCAAAATATTTTTATTGAATAATGTAGAAAATAAACTACATTTCATAAAAGCACAAAAAGAACATCATCCCAAACAACAAGCCGTAATTTTTTAAAATTTTCCTTGCTTAATATTAAATTTTCAAAAGCTCTGCTTGTAAAGTTTCTGATCATGATATCAAAAAATACATATATTATAACTTGCGTTATAATATATGTATTTGCCAAAAAACCAAAATTTGATATTTTGAAAATTGTTATTGATATTAATGTTTTTATTTACAATACGACTTTTTCTTCAATTATAAGAGACGTACATACTTCGGGATTTTTCTAATAACATTTTTTGACATTATTACAAATCGGCTAGAATTTTGGTAATACTACACCCATATACATATATTAATGATCAATGATTTAAAAGATTAGATGTTCCGTGCTCCATATTAGATTTCATCCTATTTTTTTGTTTTTATTCGAATCTAAAAACAAATCTTTCGGCATCGTTGAAGTACTACGTCGAAGTTTTACAAAAATATTTTCTTACAATTTACTCCGGTGGCTTGGGGAGGTATTATTTCACCAGCAGGTATGCTTATGGTTGAAGTCCATTAAAATCTAGGCGTGTCTGATTCAGAATGGACGCCTTCCTGCTCAGTGGAACACACCTTGGCTGAGTTAGTAGCCATATGACTTATAAACAAATGTGAAATGTTCAATAATAAAAATTTAAATGCGGTAGGGATACCAGGGCTGTCAGCACGGGCTTGAATGAATTTTCAAAACATTCAGAGAAGTCGCCAGTGGAAAAAAAATCACTTAGCGAAATTAACAAACCCGTTTGGCAAGAGCTCTAGGGTAGCGAGGTCTCTTCCTATGGCAGCAGTTAAAAGAAAAACCATAGAAAGTTATAAAAATATAATGTCTGAAGGAGACCACAAAACTAAAATCTCCAAAGGTAATGTAAGAGGCCCGTTTTTTTAATACACGTGTTAAAAATCATCGAACAACAAAGATCGTCAGACCTCCCAATAGTGACGAATTTTAACCCAACCTAAAACGCACCTGGACGGTCATAAATTTCTAAAACTAGTCAAACTGACTAACCATTAGCTTTGCTCTATCGTGTTTTTGTATATATATTCCGTGAAGGAAAGCACGGAAGTACTTTCATAGCAATTTCGGCTGATTCAAGAGATTTCGTTCGCTTCAGTTTTTTTGTCCGAACCCTCTCTGCTGTAAGTCAAGAGTTCTCGACATTTACATGCTATTCCAAACGCAACCTGTGTTTCGTAGCACAGTTTCTTATTTCCTCACTTACTTGGAGAACACCCAGATCGCTACGAATATCATTATTGCGCACATACCAGGGAACACCCACCAAATTCCGAAGGGAATTGTTCTGGAAAGTTTGTACTTGTTTTATATGTGTTTGCTTGGCACAACCCTATAGCTGCAAGCCCTACGTCCATATAAGCTTTATCATTTGGCTATATATGTTGACAATAAAAACCCACGACCTAGGCTAACAGTGTTCTCTATATTTCTTTTCTAAATCTATAATTATTTCCATTTAAGCTTGACATCAAAAATCATACCTAGGTATTTAGCTGTATTTTGGATTTATACTTTAGCACCACTCAAACTCAATTGTGGTGAATTTACTAAATTTTTCTTTGTTTCACATTTACAAATTCACTTTGATTTAGCTTTATTTTCCATGTATTTGTCTATTTACTTATATTGTTTAAGCACGTATAATATAGGACCCAAAATATTCCCTTGAAGCACACCTGCACTAATTTCCCTAAGCGTGGAGTACTCGTTGTCCGTTTTGATTCGGAAAAGCTTGTCAAATAAATATGATTTAAATAACAGCACGAAAATATTTCTCTGGAAATATGTTCGACAATATCTGTCGTCTGGATGACGCAACTCTTGCCATTTACGTCTAGCAATTCCTTTTTGTACTATTAAATAAGTTATGTCCTTAGGATAATAACTTGATACAGGTTTCAATTCAGAGAATATTGTATTTTTGCCAGCGGTATTTGTATCAATTTAATAAAACCCTCCAATTCAAAATCTAGTAGATCTCTAGTCTGAAGTTTAACATAAAGATTTATATGTCTGTCAACATCATGTTTGAAGCCTACTTAATCTGTGGTTTTGTTGACTAAAGCATAGGTACGCTCCATTTATTAGCCACTTTCACTAAAGGTTAATATGAAAGTAATCGGAATTCAAATTAAAATAATCTTCCAAGTTCAAAAAATTTGCTGAAATTTTTTTATAAGATAAGAAAATTTTTAAAGAAATTTTCTGATATAAAAAAGTCAATAACATCCGAAACCTTGTTAGCGTCAGTAAACCAATAAGTCGGAGTGGCAGCAGAATGATGGGAACATCCCAAAGCCCCAATCTACATGTTTGGCATTATAGTCATCTCTCAGTAAGAATCGGTTTCCTCTCGCATACAGCAGATGCTTAAAAATATGTTTTTTTATGTTATATTCCGGTGAACACTATACTGAACCAACATTTAAGTCTTGCTTGGTATACTCAATTTTAACTACAACAAGTTGAATCTCCCTAGTCTCAATTTTGGATTCATCTTGTTTTGTGGTTTCCCTAATTAAAATAGCACTACCTTCAATGGTTACCAGGGTTAGTTACCCTATAGCATTTAAAACTCAGTACATCTAAGTCCTTCCTAAAGTGCGTTTCTGATAACAGACATACATCGATATTTTTAGCTCTAAGAAAACACTCCAATTCGTGCTTTCTACATAGAAAGCTATTTGCGTTTCACGTACCAATTTGCATTTTATTTACCGACATTTTTCAGAAATCGCTTTGGGATCCAACAAGTATCAGCAGGGTTGCACGTTAGATCAAATAGCAATATACTTAAAAAACATGGCTTCAATTATGATTGATATTCAAGCATCTCAAACTTTTATATCCAGTCAATTTGAGGAAATTATAAAAATTCAAAAAACCTTAATTCCAGAAAATGGGGACTTAAAAAATTAAATCAAAACAAGAAGCCATATCAGGAATTGGAGCATAAAGTTAACTATCTGGAGTCGCTAATAGACAAGGATAAATATGCCATAAATAAAGACAATATTGTTTTATCCGGTTTACCAGAAAATCCAGGTAATCTTAAAGATACACTTTTAAAAATATCAAAAAAAAATGAACTCAAATATTGATGAAAACGATAGCGAGCGAATTGCGCCATTAAATACAAATATACGTGGCGAGAATAGAAATAAACAATATGTGGTATGTTTTCGTACTAATGAAACAATACAGAATTTAATGTCAACCAAAAAGAAACAGCATATTTCAATATCAATTCTGCAGAATTGTTTCCAACGGAAATGTGTAACAGAGAAATATATTAGAAATCATTTGTCTAGTCTGCAAAAAAAATTTTATTATAAGGCAAAACAAATCAAAAATAATAATGATTTTAAATTCCTGTGGATTAAAGATAATACTATTAAAATTCCTAAAACCGCATCTAGCAAAATTTATAATATCAATAATTTTAATGATATCACAGCACTTAAAAAAAAAATAATATATAAACTAATGATATTTAAACTTTTAATATTAATTAAAATGATTTCTAATTTATATATCTTTCTCTTTCCTTCTGTAATTACAACTATATATACACCTAACTTTGTTCTATTTTATTCTTATTCTTTTTTTTTTATACACAATTAATTATTTAACTTTTTATAACAAATTTTTTAATTTTTAAACTTTTAATCTTAATATTAATTTTTCTTATAAAATATTATTTTTCTTATTTCATGAAATCTTAGATATTCTACCATTTTTAAATAATTTTGAAAACATATTTACCTTTTTTATATTCTTCATGGAATTCACTCAAGAGCACATGTTTTATTTTAAAGAAATCTGTGGCTATTTTATTTTAAATAATTTTAATTTTACTTACTATTTAATATGTTATCACACTATTAAATATTACATCACACTATTAAATATTTTATTTGAATTTAACTTTACACTACATAAAACTATACTTTACATTTTGCACTTTACACTAACTGTTTTGTTTGCCTTAAAGCACGTTTTCTTAGATACTAATCTTATCAATATGACAAATACTCTCTTTTGCCTAATGTAACACTGTAGTGCTATTATTGTTGCCGGCCACAAAAATGTTGCTTGATATCCAAGAGAAAATCAACGTAAATTATTTTACGGGATTAAGTGCAAATGCAATGATTAATTATAGAAATGGTTTCAATATAATTTATTTGAATATTCAAAGCATTCGAAATAAATTAAGTGATGTTGAAGTGTTGATTAATTCTTGTCATTGTGACATTCATGTGGTTGTCTTAACTGAAATTTGGCTCCTAAAGCATAAAAACCAATTTTATAATCTTCCCGGATATACTGCGTATTTTTCCAATCGTGAAAAATCATATGGTGGCGCTGCTATATATATATGTATCTAATGATATAGGTTGTAATTTGGTATTTTAGAAAATTTTTGCGACTCAAATATCCTTGCAATAAAGTTGCCAAAACTACATATTCATGTGATGTGTTTTTATAAGGCACATGAGACAAATTTGTAGGAAAACTTGATGAGGTGACAGATAAATTTAGAAATTCGTTAATCTTAGGGGATTTCAATATCAATTTATTAGACAGGAATAACAGTGGCGTAAAAAACTATTTGAATACACTACTGTGCAATGGTTTTGTGGTTTATAATAATAAAAATGATAAATATAAGACAAGAATTTTCGGCTGGTAGTTTTTGGCAAAGTTTGGATGGTTTTGATACTTTTGATGAGTTCAGTCGGGTATTTTCTGAAGGGATACGAAATTGTACTGAGGTTAATGAACTTTATAAAAAATACAGGAATATACGAGTAGTTAAAATTAGAATTAGACAAGCTAAGCAAAATTTCTGTGGTACTGTAATTTCTGGCGATCCTAATATTGGTAGGAAGTTGTGGAGCCTCTATAGGAGAATTATGTACAATAATCATGGTTCGAATAGTAGTGGTTTAAATGAAATTAGATACAATGGCGCCATTATAGTTGATTCGCAGGAAATTGCAGATAAGATGAATTCATATTTTATAGATGTTACTAATACTTTGAAAATACCGACAGATCCTGTGGATAAAAATTATTTAGCTTCATTTTCGAGAAATATTTACAATAAATTTTCCTTATCACCTACAAATTTTGAGGAAGTTAAAAAGACGATTGGATCATTAAGATATGAATCTGCGACTGGGTATGACAACATTTAATCAAAAGTATTGAAAAGATTTTCGCATCAGTTGAATCCAGTTTTAGTTAGGTTCACTAATCTGACCTTCGAATCCGGTGTTTTTGTCGATTCACTCAAACATGCTATTGTTACCCCATACATAAAGCCGGTGATAGAACAAATCCATCTAACTATCGCCCAATCTCAGTTTTAAATTCTATCTTAAAAATATTTGAAAAAATTATTAAACAAAGGCTCACTTTCTTCTTGAACTCGAATAATATACACAATGGCCGCATGTTTGTCTTTGACTGACTTTGTTACAAAAAAATGGATAGTAAAAAATATACTGCTTCTCTATTCATTGACTTGCAGAAGGCATTTGATTGCGTTGATCATGATGTGCTTCTTTTTAAGTTGTCCCAACGGGGTTCAACTGAATTTGTTCAGGTCTTATTTGCACAATAGGGGGCAACGGACGTGCTGTAATAACACTTACAGCAGAGTACGGTACATGAAAAAGGGGTTGCCTCAGGGGTCAATTCTGGGTCCCGACTTGTTCAAAATCTATATTGATGATATGGCTAGATTACGACTTAGGGGCATTTTGCAGCTCTTTCCTGACGATGCTGTTATTAAATGTTCCATCGTTGGTGAGGTAGATTTAGGAGAATCAATCTTACAAGACTTGGGCATTATTGAGGAATGGCTACTTAAAAACAAGATGTCCTTAAATATTGCGAAGACTAAGCTATTACTCTTTGAAAATAATACTTTCAACTTCTCTAATATCACTTACAAAACCGGCCAAATCAATGTAGTGAAGAACTTTGACTATTTGGGTCTAATATCGGATAGTAGACTTAAATGGCATGATCACATAGATTATGTAATTAAGAAAATTATTCCGTATACTGATAGGTGCAATACTTCTCAAACATATATGAAAAGACTTGATATTGCACATAAAAGAGCAATAAAAATAATAAATTTCTATCCTATTAGGCAACACTCTTGCTTGGTTTACTCCTCACAATATTTGAGTTTTGAAACCATTTCTAGATGGGAATTAATTTTTCTGGCCTATAAAGTAATTAACAATTTAACCAAATATAATTTTTTAATTAATCGAAACATATGTATGTATGTATGTAGATATACACAACCATAATACTAGGATAAAGCTTTTACCTTTCGCTATTTAAAACTGACAAACAAAAAATGAATTGCGTGTACACTAGTTTAAGTGCTTACAATAATTTAAGCAATGATGTAAAAAATATTAGTTCTTACAGTTTATTTAAAAAAAATTCTGGATTTCCTTTTACCTTAATTAAAAAAAATAGTACTATGTCTAAATACAGCATCTATATAACGTAAATACATAATTTTATTTACATTAGTTTTATTTTAATTTTTCTTGCATAAACACTTTGTAAAAAGAAGATAAAAATGTTTTTTTTTTTGGTAAAACTATAGAGAGATTATGAGATTATGAGATAATGAGATTAATCTATATGACCAAACAGCTTAGGATAAGTTCTTAAATAATCAATAATAATAGTAATCATTTTAAATACTTAATTTTATATCTAACGGTTATCCTTATTTTTATATCCTATGGACACTACTTCGGCCAACACACGGAGACAACACCAACAAATCAAACAAGAAATAGGGGATTATTTCATATTTCAAAAAATCAAACTAAGAAAAAATTTAGAAGTAATATAAACGTAGCTACCGAAAATTTTATACCGTCTGAATCATATGGAAACTATAGATATTCAAGAGGGGGATATTATTCTCCAAATTCTCTTCGAAACTTAAATCAATTTTACGAATAAGCACCGGAAAACCAATACAGAAAATTTTATCCAACCAACCTCAACGGACCAGCTGGATGCATAGATATTAATAAACATGGTAATATCTTGCCATATATAGAGATATCATCTCTATTTAACCGTCCACTGAAATTGTTAGTGGATACTGGTCCATTTTCTTCATTCATAAATCCATAATTTGTCAATCCTTCTTGCATTCAAAATACTAAACTTACAATAATTTCCACTATATTTAATTAACATATGTACATTACATATATTAGATAAGGCAACTATTTTATCTAATTTCAAGGAATTTAATAAGGACAAATTTCTTTTCTTATATTTCGTTTTCACCATTATTTCGATGGCCTACTTGGTTTAGAAACTTTTTCTATATTAGAGGCTAAAATAGATCTAGTTAGTCACATTCTAATTACAAAAACACTACATTTTCTCTGCATTTTAAACCAAATTTTATATTAGAACAATTTACAATTCCGGTAAATACTAAATTCACTGCTAAACTACCCGTAGATATTGAAAATGGTAGCATTTATATTAAACAAATACAATTAAAACTTAATTTGAATACATCGGAACTGAGTATATTCCTCTAGGGACTGGTTCAGTCATATAGAAATTAATAATTCGGCTAATTTTGAACAAAAATTATTGTTCGAACAACCTATTAAAGCTGGAGGATACTCATCTGAGGATCTTATAGAAATTCCACCTCATTGCTGCAGCACAGTCAAATTTTAAGGAAACTATTTTCTGCATTTTGAAGTGCAAACCTTAAGTTCCAATTGGACAAATCGGAACTTTTACGTAAGGAAATAAATTTCTAAACCCAATAATAGAAGGAATAAAACCCAATCTTTCGAAAATTAAAGCTATTAAGGAGTATCCTTCGCCAAAGAGCCAAAAGGATATAAAGGCGTTTCTAAGTATATTGGGTTACTATAGAAAATTCATAAAGGATTTCTCTAAATTAACGGAAGCAATTAAGCAATGCTTAAAGGAAGACAGATTAGTAATTCATACAGATGACTTTTTAAAAACTTTTGAGACTTGCAAACATTTGTTAATGAACGACCCTATACTCACCTACCCCGACTTTAATCGACCACTCATTTTAAAAATAGACGCAAGTAACTACACTTTGGGCGCGGTCTTGTCCCAAAGACCCATAGGTGCAGATAAATCTATCTGCTACGCTGTAAAACACTCGCAGATTCGGAAATAAATTATTCCACTATAGAGAAGGAACTCCTCGCTATCGTTTGGCTACAAAATACTTTAGGCCCTATCTCTATGGGATAGAGTAGAGATCAGGAAATTTAAACTAGTAACTGACCATAAGCCACTCACGTGAATTATAAGTTTAAAGGATCCGGGTTCTAGACTAGTAAGATGGAGACTATTGGGAAAGGGACTCGTTAGAATTCAGCTCCTCGTAGCTGAGGTTAATCTAAACGAACCTGATTCGAGTTCTTGTGCGGCTACTATCCAATCAGCAGAAGAAGACATGAATGACGGTATAACAATATCAGAACGATCTTTGAAAGAATTTTCACTACAGATTATAATATAAAAGAACAAACCCACAGACATCCCCAAAAATTTTATTTAAGAACAATCAGAGACGTATAATCAAAATTAACGAATTGAACAAAACAACAATATCAGACATACTAAAAAAATTTCTTGCACCCAACAGACTAACTATTATGAAACCAATAAAATATATAAGAATATTCACTATAAATATTCAAAATTTTTTTCTCAGTCTAGGTTATTTAATTAGATGAACGGAGGTCCTCGAGGACAAACAAGACCAAATAATAAATAAATATCACACTTATAACAATCATCGAGGTATAAATGTGAAGCTTTTATATTTAAATATACAAAATAAAATAGTGAAAAATAAAATCACTAAGTATATTAGTTTAATTTTATATTTAAAATACGATAGGAATCCTTCTGTACTCAAACGCACTATTCCAGAAATTCCCAATAAACCTTTGGATATAGTCCATACCGACGTGTATTCTACAAATCATCAACAAAATCTGACAATTATAGCCTCTAAATTCGCCGGGGCTTATACAATAAAATCAAGAAATAGCATATCTGTAATACAAAAAATTAAAAATTTTATGAGCCTTCACGGCATACCTAAAAAATTAATTGCAGATTCAGCCTGCGAATTTCTTTCAACAATTTTTAAAGATTTTTCTATACAATAAAATATCGAACTTCATACCATATCTATTCAACAAAGTAGTAGTAACTCTACGGTAGAAAGATTACATTCTACCATAACCGAGATATATGCAGAATAATTTATGAAAAACTAAAAAATAGTAGTCACGAAGAAATTCTTTTCGAAACTCCCTTAACCTATAATAATGCCATTCATTCCAGTACCCACATTCATTAAGTTCAATTTGAAAAATTTAGGCGCCAAAATATTCACGAAAACTTGGGATACAATTGGCGAAAAGTATTGGGATGGGATACAATTTCAAAAACAATATCATTTCTGTTATTTTCGAACGATTTATTATTTAGAAGTTTCAGAATTTGTAGACTGCGTAAACAAAAAGAAATTAGCTAAAGTTTGCGCATATTGTTTAACGCTGCGATTTAGAAATTTTAGTTTTATTGTAGAACTTTCAGACTAATCAAACTTTTATTGTAGAATAATTCAACCAAGATCAAGTTGCAAATTGTGAACTACACGATCTACACGACACTATAAAAATATATCAACCAGAGCCAAACCATATTATTCCTGTTAATGTCCCAGAACCGTGAGTAAACTACAACCTGCAAACCAAACTCTCAATAACTTAAAGAAACAAAGTGAATACATTTGAATAATTGCAAAATAAAAACAACGGAATAACATATTCCACAATTCCAAACTACCATTGGGACGAAATCAACGTGCATCCAATAACTTTCAATGAAATAAATATCACTTTTACACACAATAGCACACAATTTAAAAAATTAGAAAATTTATAATTTATGAAATCTATTCCAACACATGTTGATTATATGGTACAACAAGATTTATTTATAACGACAATTAGAACTATACAATTTTCTTCCTAATTCTGGTACTTCTTTAAATTTACTTGTACAAAAGTTTCAACAAGAAAACTTCATTTCAACCTTGTATTACAAAATTCTTCAATGAATCCAACAAAAGAAAACAAACAAATAATTTATTTGGTCATAACTTTAAACTAATGGGGGAGGAATTACGTATGCTGAAACTATACTTTCAAACAACAACATAATAATATACTTAGTTTAAATATAGAAATTTGATATGAATGCTTTTAATTTTGTATAAATATCAGATACATTTAATTCAAAATTATAACATTCAATTAAATAAAATTGTTTACCAGTTAAAACCAAAATGGATAAAAACCAAAGTTATCGATTTTGTAATTAATCATAATTTAGATTTGAAGTAAAAAAGTACATTCTGTACTTAGAATTAAAAATAGTTTGTTTTTTCTTTCCTATTCGAACCATTGCTGCACTTAATTCGCGGGGGAAATAGAATCTTACTGCGGGGTGACTGTAATGCCAAACATGTGTATTGGGGCTCAACTAGAGGTAGAGAATTAAAGAAAGACATTCGGGAGATGAGATGTTCCTATCATTCTGCTGGCAGTCCGACTTATTGGTCCACTGATGCTAACAAAGTCCCGGAACTTATTGACTTTTTTATATCTAAAAGGCAAATTTTTTAAACTTGGAAGATGATTTTAGTTTGAATTCCGATCACTCTACTCCTTTATTATATTAACTTTATGAGAGAAACTATATTAGCCTTTAGTGAGAAATAGCTAAAAATTAGAACGTCCGTAAGAGCAACAAAACCACAGATTAAGTAAGCTGTTTGTCTAGTAGAAGATTTGTATATGGATGAGAGCACTGTCTTTATTTAATGAAAAAGAAATTTGCTGAGCGATAAAGTCGCTTAAACCGAATAAGACCCCAGGTTTTAGTCTCATTACAGCTGAGATATTAAGAGAATTGCCGAGAAAGGCTACAACATTTTTGGCAAAATTGATAAATGCAGTAGTTGACCTGAGGTTCTTCCTTGTGTTTGGAAAGTAGCGGAAGTTGTTATGATAGAAAAACCGGGGAAACCCTTCAATGTGGCAAAGTCATATAGACCGATTTCTCTACTACCAATGATATCAAAACTTTTATTAACAAGGCTGATGCCGATAATTCTAAACCATATGATTTTTTGTGTAAAATCATGCAACAATATTGATCAAGTACCCAGAATAACTAATATTGTGCATTTAAAGACGTTAGAAGCAATGCAATATAAAAGGCGTTAGAAGAAAGGCAAATATTATCGGCAATATTTCTGGACGTGGCCCAGGTGTAAATTGATAGCTTTGCAATTCTTGGAGTTGCTTGAATCATATTTATCTGACGGGATTTTCCAAATCAAACCAAACGACGAGTACTCCACGCTTAGGGAAATTAGGGCGGATGTGCCTCAAGGTAGAAATTCCGCAAATTCTTTAACGTCAAAATTTTGTTTTCAGTCTGCAAACTGTCTGACGTTTAAAACTTTTACGGACAGAAATGTAGTAAACTTTTTACCCGTAATTGACTTTGAATTTTGATCATCCGTAAACGTCAAAACAAAAAAAAATTTTTTTTTAGATTTAAAATAATTTTATACTTACATATTAAAAATTAACAAAAAAAATATTTTTTATATTATTTTTAACGTAATGATAGTCACTCAATACATCAAATTTATTTACTGAATTACTACGTCAGACTGTCTGCATGTAAAAAAAAAAATCTACAATTTTGACGCTTAATTGACTTTTTTTAAACGTTTAAGAATTTAAACTTTGACTGAAAGTAAAAACGCAGTAGAGTATTCGTAAACTCAGACAACTCAGATTTTGTAAAATTTGACGTTTAAGAATTTACCAACTGGGTCCTATAATTTACGTGCTTTATACATGCTATTTGCCAGATTCAGAAGGTGCAACTTTGGCTACGTTTGCCGACGATACAGCAATATTGACAGTGAGATCATAAGTAAACAGCATAAGTAAATAGACAAACACATAGAAAAATAAGCTAAATGAAAATAAAGCTGTACATGAGAATTTCACAAACAAAAATTTAGTGAACCCTCCGCAGTTGAGTTTTAATGGTGCTAAAGTATTAATCCAAAACACAGCGAAATACCTAGTAATGATTTTTGATGTAAAGCTCAGATAGAAATAACATTAAAAAAAAAGAATAGAATTAGAAAATAAAAACAGAGAAAACTTTTGACTCCTAGGTCGCGGGTTTAGATTGTCAACATACAATAAGGTGTTGATATATAACCAAATGATAAAGCTTATATGGACGTATGGATTTGCAGCTATGGGGTTGTGCCAAGCAAACACATATCAAACAAATACAAACTTTCCAGAATAAGGTCCTTCGTAATATGGTGGGTCCACGGTATGTGCGGAATAGTGATATTCTTTGGGATCTGGGTATCCCCCAAGTTTGTGAGAAAATAAGGAATTGTGCCAAGAAACATAGGTTGCGTTTGGAACAACATGTAAATGTCAGGGCCTCCCGACTTATAACAGAAAGAGGGTTTGCACAAAAAAACTGAAGCGAACGAAACCTTTTGAATTAGCCTAAAGTGCTCTGACAGCACTTCCGTGGCTTCCTTCACGGAATATAGACACAAAAACACGATAAAACAAAACTAATGGTCCATGTGAGTTTTAGGTTGGGTTGAGTCCCCTACTATTGATAAGTTTGATGACAGGTTCGGTCCCTCCATCTTTGTCTTTGGATGATTTTTAACACCTGCATTAAAAAAAATTAAAGAATAAAACAATTTTCTTACAATTTATTCATCAATATCGGAATAAATTAATGAATATTTAAATATAATAAGTTTGGCGTTATACTCAATTTATTAAAACTACATAAAATCGAAATTTGGATCTTCGAAATTATTTGGTCTAGGAAGTTGACTAGGACCTGAGCTTCCTATCATATTCGGATTCGATCCTACCATCTGCTGTAACTGTGGCCTAAATTGATTACCTGGCTGAGCGCCTGGTTGTTGCAAAAGCATTCTAAGGCCTGGATTCGACATCATTGGGCGAACCATCCGTTGTTGTTGCGGACCGCCGATCTGATTAACTCCCTGTATAACAGGTATGTTAACCGCATTAGGACCTTGATGTTGCATTAATCCACCCATTCCGGTCCTTTGCATCATACCTATCTGTTGCAAATTATTTTGAATTTGATCTTGCTGCATTTGCAGTTGTACTTGATTTGGATTATAAGAATTGAAATGTTGTTGCGTATTCGTCTCCGATGAAATATTTGAACTTTGGGACTGCTGCAAGGAATTTCCGACTACATTTCCAACCATGTTAACATTTGCACCAATAACACCAGTAGGAATAATTTGGGAAGTCTGAGACGATTGCTGCGTCGATTGTGATTGTTGTTGTGACTGTTGATGCTGTTGCTGTTGATGTTGCGACTGTTGTTGCTGTGCTGGTTGTAAAGGTTGCTGTTGAGGTTGCAATTGTTGTGCTGATGGGGATGGTTGTTGCATTTGTTGGGGTTGCTGTTGCTGAGTATTTACGCACGGTTGCTGCTTCTGTTGAATGGCCTGTAAAAGAGTAATCAATATAATTGCTTGAAAAAAATAAGAATCAAAACCCACTTTACGTAGCTGATCAACGAACATAGTTTGATCGTTTGGTATAAAACCTAAATATGTTTTTTTTTCGGGTGTGTACAACAATATAAGTATTCGAATATCACAAGAAGGACCTTGAGTTGAGACATTGAAATGCACGCAACCAGCAAATCCATTGTTCATAATTTTTGATAATGCGTCTAATGATTCGCTTGATTGTGGTTTAAAGACTACTACTTTAGAATCTTTTAAATATTCCCCTCCAACATTACCAACTAAATGTTTTGGCATTAGTTGCATCAAAAGTCGTGGCGGCCAATTATCAGCTTTGACTTCAACTTCACCATCTTTTATATTAGCAAAAACTTGGCACTGCACTGATCGAGCTGACTTAGATTGATCTGTTTTAGATTTTTCTAACCACTCGAGGGTTCCACTCCAAACCTTTTCCCTCTCTGCTGAAATATTTCCAACATTAGTACTATTACTACTTGTAACAGGCGCATTATTTGAAACTGCAGATCCTGATTGGTTGTGCTGAGATTGTTGGTGCATAAGTTGATGCTGTGCACTCGATGCTTGCTGCTGCATAGGAAGAATTCCTGGTTGCTGACCTGCTGTTGAAGGTTGTTGTTGATTTAATAGTTGCATTCTCATTTGTTGCTGTACGGGAGTGAGCATTTGATTTTGCATTTGCTGATTCATATTTATATTGGGCGCATTTGGAGGTTGGTTAAGCTGAGAAATCAAAACAGAATTTGAATTCGATCCAATATTTCCCACAATTTGAGTTTGTTGTTGTTGTTGCATATTTGCACTTATGTTAGTACCACCTAAAATAAAATAGATATTGAGAAATTTGTATGTAATAAAATAAAATTAAAACTTTTTTTTTTTTTAACTTAATGGAAATTTCTTCATGCAACTGCAGAACAGATGGATGACGTAATCAAAGGAACGAGTTAAAGGCAGAAATTTTAATGAATAATTTTTCTGCCTTTAACTCGTTCCTTTGATTACGTCATCCATCTGTTCTGCAGTTGCATGAAGAAATTTCCAATAAAATAAATTAGTAGTGTAATAGGCACATTCTTATTGATTCCGCAACTATGATGTTGTATTAGTAAAATTCATAATATAATTAGTGGAATAGGCACTATCCTATAAATATATATGTTCTTGTTATTGTGTGTTTCAATGGATTGTATGTAGCAATCAATATAAACAAAAAAAAAAAAAAAAACAAATACTTAGTAATCATGTGAATTACAGTATAAAGCAATGTAGAGAACATTTCGTCGGCAATTTCTTCATGCCTCTGTAGCTCAGTTGGTAGAGCGTCCGCCTAGAAAGCGGTAGGTCACTGGTTCGAGTCCAGTTCGAGGAGAAAAATTTTTTTAATGAATAATTTTTCTGCCTTTAACTCGTTCCTTTGATTACGTCATCCATCTGTTCTGCAGTTGCATGAAGAAATTTCCATTAAGATAAATTAGTAGTGTAATAGGCACATTCTTATTGATTCCGCAACTATGATGTTGTATTAGTAAAATTCATAATATAATTAGTGGAATAGGCACTATCCTATAAATATATATGTTCTTGTTATTGTGTGTTTCAATGGATTGTATGTAGCAATCAATATAAACAAAAAAAAAAAAAAACAAATACTTAGTAATCATGTGAATTACAGTATAAAGCAATGTAGAGAACATTTCGTCGGCAATTTCTTCATGCCTCTGTAGCTCAGTTGGTAGAGCGTCCGCCTAGAAAGCGGTAGGTCACTGGTTCGAGTCCAGTTCGAGGAGAAAAATTTTTTTAATGAATAATTTTTCTGCCTTTAACTCGTTCCTTTGATTACGTCATCCATCTGTTCTGCAGTTGCATGAAGAAATTTCCATTAAGATAAATTAGTAGTGTAATAGGCACATTCTTATTGATTCCGCAACTATGATGTTGTATTAGTAAAATTCATAATATAATTAGTGGAATAGGCACTATCCTATAAATATATATGTTCTTGTTATTGTGTGTTTCAATGGATTGTATGTAGCAATCAATATAAACAAAAAAAAAAAAAAGCAAATACTTAGTAATCATGTGAATTACAGTATAAAGCAATAGAGAACATTTCGTCGGCAATTTCTTCATGCCTCTGTAGCTCAGTTGGTAGAGCGTCCGCCTAGAAAGCGGTAGGTCACTGGTTCGAGTCCAGTTCGAGGAGAAAAATTTTTTTAATGAATAATTTTTCTGCCTTTAACTCGTTCCTTTGATTACGTCATCCATCTGTTCTGCAGTTGCATGAAGAAATTTCCATTAAGATAAATTAGTAGTGTAATAGGCACATTCTTATTGATTCCGCAACTATGATGTTGTATTAGTAAAATTCATAATATAATTAGTGGAATAGGCACTATCCTATAAATATATATGTTCTTGTTATTGTGTGTTTCAATGGATTGTATGTAGCAATCAATATAAACAAAAAAAAACAAGTAAAAACGTTTCAGTCGGTATAAACCGATTGAATTATACCCTGCACCTTTCGTTATTGAGTAGCAATTACTCGAACCTGTGAGATCATTCTATAGAAACTTCACGGACATGTCTGACCTAAAATTGGACATCCGACTGCCAAGTTTCATCAATCTGACCTTATAATTTTTCAAAATATTTAAAATAAGCTTTTGGGGTTGTATGGCAAGTACCCGAACCTGTCAAGCAATTAAACTAAAACTTCACAAATATATCTGATCTATAATCGGACACACAACTGCCAAGTTTCATGAATCTGACTTTATTCTTTTTCCAAATATTTAAAATTAGCTTATGGAGTTGTGTGGCAGGTACCCGAACCTGTCAAGCAAATCCTCCAAAACTTCGGAAATATGTCTGACCCATAATTGGACACATGACTGCCAAGTTTCATGAATCTGACTTTATTATTTTTCCAAATATTAAGAATAAGCTTTTAGACTTGTATGGGAGCTACTCGAACCTGTCAAGCAATCGCACCAAAACTTTAGAAATATGTCTGACCCATAATTGGACACACGACTGCCAAGTCTCATGAATTTGACTTTATTATTTTTCCAAATATTTAAAATAAGCTTTTGGGGTTGTATGGCAAGTACCCGAACCTGTCAAGCAATTCCACTAAAACTTCACAAATATATCTGATCTATAATCGGACACACAACTGCCAAGTTTCATGAATCTGACTTTATTCTTTTTCCAAATATTTAAAATTAGCTTATGGAGTTGTATGGCAGGTACCCGAACCTGTCAAGCAATTCCTCCAAAACTTCGGAAATATATTTGACCTATAATTGGACACATGACTGCCAAGTTTCATGAATCTGACTTTATTATTTTGCCGAATATAAAAAATTTGCTGTTGGAGTTGTATGGCAGCCACCCGAACCGGTGCAGCTATCCCATTATAATTTTTAGAGCATGTGTAGAATATAATTGGACACATGTATACAAAATTTTATATTTATAGCTTTATTAGTTTTTGAAATATTTAAAATAAACTCTTGGAGTTGTATGGCAGCTACCCGAACCCGTTGACCGACTTAGTCCAATAACAATAGGGTTCGTCCTTGGCACAAAAGAAAAAACTTGTGAAAGTTTGGTGTCGATTGCATTATTGGTTTTTGAGTTATCGTGCGATCGGACGGACGGACGGACGGACGGACGGACGGACGGACATGTCTAAATCGACGCAGAATTTTACGCTGAGCAAGAATATATATATATGTCCATACCGCAGATGACTCCTTCAAGTAGTTACAAACTCCATACCAAAGTTAATATACCCTTCACGAAGTGCAGGGTATAAAAAAAAACAAATACTTAGTAATCATGTGAATTACAGTATAAAGCAATAGAGAACATTTCGTCGGCAATTTCTTCATGCCTCTGTAGCTCAGTTGGTAGAGCGTCCGCCTAGAAAGCGGTAGGTCACTGGTTCGAGTCCAGTTCGAGGAGAAAAATTTTTTTAATGAATAATTTTTCTGCCTTTAACTCGTTCCTTTGATTACGTCATCCATCTGTTCTGCAGTTGCATGAAGAAATTTCCATTAAGATAAATTAGTAGTGTAATAGACACATTCTTATTGATTCCGCAACTATGATGTTGTATTAGTAAAATTCATAATATAATTAAAACTTTTGTTATAAAATAATATTATAGTTAATAATAAATAAGGTTAGGCCGCTATAATATGCCACAAACAGCTCATTTTAGGAAATAAAAATAGGTTTTAAAAATATTTATTAAATGACTTTAATTTATTATTCAATAAAAAACGCAAAAATAACAATAACCAATACAATAAAGCAAAACAAAAATCAAAATATTGTAAGAACAAGAATAAAAACTTAATCAGGTTTATTTTTAAAAGTTTGCAGCTATCAAAGAGGAGTTCTAGATCAAGTTTTGAAAACTGCAAAAAAAACTGCAAAATTTTTGAAGAATAACTTGCCATTTTATATGCCGCGTTTAGTGAAACAAGGCTGAATAAATCATTCTCTATTTGGTTAGTCTGATTTAATATTTCGTTGCTATTATTAAGAAAGTGCTGTTGCAAATTATTGAAAAATAAATGATAAAACTTTGTGTGTTGTACCTTAAAACATTTTTACAAACAAAACGTTCGTTTAATTTCAACTGGATTAAAGTTTTTTTTTAATACAGGTGTTAAAATTTATCGATAGACAAAGATAGGCGAACCCAACCTGTCATCAAACATATCAATAGTGGGAGACTTAGTCCAACTTAAAACGCACCTAGATGGTCATAAACTCCTAAAACTAGTTTTATAGTGTTTTTGTGTCTATATTTCGTGAAGGAAGGCACGAAAGAGCTGTAAGAGCACTTTAGGTCAATTCGAGAGGTTTTGTTCGCTTCAGTTTATTGTCCAAACCCTCTTCTCTATAAGTCAAGAGGCGTCGACATCTACATGCTATTCCAAACGCGCTCTGTTTTTCATGGCTCAGTTCCTTATTTCCTCAATTGCTTGGGGGACACTCAGATCCCTATGAATATCACTATTGCGTACATACCAGGGAGCACCCACCATATTACGAAGGACCTTATTCTGGAAAGTTTGTATTTGTTTGATGTGTGTTTGCTTGGCACAACCCCATAACTGCAAGCCATACGTCCATATAAGCTTTATCATTTGGTTATATATCAACACCTTATTATTTGTTGACCATCTAAACTCGCGACCTAGGAGCCAGTAGATTTCTCTATATCTTTTTTTCTAATTCTATTCTTTTCTTCTTTACATGTTATTTTCAACTGAGCTTTACTTCAAAAGTCTTACCTAGGTATTTCGCTGTGTTTTGGATTGATACACATCTTTCACATGTACAGATTTACTTCCATTTAGCCATATTTTCCGTGTATTTGTCAATTTACTTATATTGTTCCTTGCTTCCCGTACTTTTTTTATCGATTCTTCAACACTTGATCCGACTGCAAATATTATTGTATCGTCGACAAATGTAGCTAAAGTTACACCTCATAAATCTGTCAAATCGCTTGTATTAAGCACGTATAATATAGGACCCAGAATATTGCCTTGAGGCACACCTGCCCTATCAACTTGTTAGGTTTAAATAATAAAGCCAAACTTTATCAAACGCCTGAACCACGTCCAGAAATATTGTCGAACATATTAACTTTCTTCTAACGCCTTTTGCACAATATTTGTTATTCTGTGTACTTGATCAATATTGTTGGGTGATTTAATACAAAAAATGATATGGTTTAGAAGCCATATCATTTTTTGTATTAATTGTAAGAAGGCATCAGCCTTGTTAATAAAAGTTTTGATATCATTGGTAGTAGAGAAATCGGTCTATATGACTTTTGGCTCATTGAAGGGTTTTCCCGGTTTTTCTATCATAATACCCTCCGATACTTTCCAAGCACTAGGAAAAACTTGAGCTCAACTGTTGCATTTATCAATTTTTTCAAAAGTGTCGTAGCCCTTCTCGGCAACTCTCTTAATGAGATCATCAGCAGTGATGAGATCAAAACCTGGGGCCTTATTCGGTTTAAGCGTTTTTATCGCTTGGCAAATTACCTTTTCATTAAAGAAAGCCATAGTGCTTTCATCTATATCAAAGTCTTCTACAAAAGAAATACTAGAATTGAGCTCATTTGATTGAAAAATTCCCTCCAAGTGATCAGCAAATAGTTCAGCTTTATCCCTGTTGCTTTTTGACCATGATCCACCACCTTTTTTCTGTTGGGAATTAGCTTTATCGGTTTCTTGATAGTTTTCGTTGCTTTCCACAACGAATAATTCGTTTCTTTAATTGCCGATAAGCCCTTTTCTTTTGAGTATTTGAAAAATTCTATTCACAATCATTCTATCGTCTGAGTGACGCGATTCTTGACATTTACGTTTTCTTGATAGAGAATATTACATTTTTCCAGGTGGCTTTCTGTATCAATTTGATAAAACCCTTCATTTATTGATGCATGATGTTATTAAACATATAACCCAAGATTTATATGTTTAATAACATCATGTTTGAAGTCTACCCAATCTGTGATTTTGTTGACTAAAATGGGTACGCTCCGATTATAAGCTATTTTCTCACTGAGGGTTAATATTACAGATGGGAATTAAAATTAAAATCATCTTCCAACTTCAATAAATTTGCTGAAATTCCTTAAGATATAAAAAAGTCAATAAGATCTGGTGTTTTGTTAGCATCAGTAGATTGACCTACTCAGCCAATCTCCTTACTTAGAAGTCTGACTGCCAGTAGAATGATAGGAACATGCCAACTCCCGAATGGCTTTTCTTAGTTATCTGCTTCTATTTTAGTCACTTCTATATTATAGGCACCTCCCAGTAAGACTCAGTTTCATCTCGCGCATAGTAGATGCTTAAAAATATTCTTCTTTATTTTACATCCCGGTCGACAATATACTGAGCCGACATTGAAGTCCTGCTTAGTGGACTCAATTTTAACCACAACGAGTTGAAGCTCCTTAGTCTCTTTTTTGGATTCCTCATCATATTTTATGGTTTTCCTAATTAAAATAGCACTACCTCCTCTTGGATGGTTACCAGGGTGAATTTAGCATCTATAACTCAGTACATCCAAGTACTTCCTCAAGTGGGTTTCTGACAACAGAGATGCATCGATATATTTAGCTCTAAGAAACACTTGCGTTCCACATTCCAATTCGTATTTTATTTACTGACATTTTTCAGAAATCGCTTTGGGGTTGCTAGATACACATTATTGTATCTATTCTCCTTAGTAGTTAGTCTTATTGAGATTTCGTCATCTCTTTGTAGCACGTCTTGCATCATTTGCATCATGTTACCGTCAATTTCTTTAGGCTTTTGCATTGTATTTTTGTCAATTTCTTTATTATTCATGTATATAATTTTCTATATAATTTTCTGCCATTGCCAATGAGTATGTAACAACATTTTTTATCTAATTTGTTGTAAAAATATTAATCGTTTTTCGGGTCCATGATTACCCAGGACCCGTTTAGCCCGATTTCATTTCATTATTTTTTTTGTAATTCGCTAGCCACAAAACGGCCTCGGTAACTAGCAGGGTGTGCCTTGTTACAGTTTGTGCACTTCACCTGAAAATAATCTTTCTTATTACATTTTGCCGTCGTATGATTACCAGCACATTTAACACACTTAGCTCCTCTTCGGCAAATTCTTTGTGTATGACCAAACCTCTGACATCTCTTACATTGCGGGATGTACACATTATTTCTGAAAGGTTCAGCTTTTATTCTCATGTACTGAAGATATTTTATTACAGTATTTACATCATTTTCTTTTATTTTTTTTAATTTTATAAGTGATACGTTCACTTTTAATATTCTGAGGCTCACATGATGGATATAGGTTTATGATCTTTACTTTAATTGACCCCGTGAATTTATTTTCATAAGTATGCCATTCCAATTTGTCCTGATTAACAGTTTTAGTTAATTGTTTATATCCTTTTTTAAAATTGATTTTTAGTTGATCGTAATTAGTTACATTACTTACTATTACGGGCGGCCGTTTATGTTTTTTAAGTTGAGCATTCTTCTTTGGTGGAGATTTCTCCACACTTTTTTATTAGTGCCGTTTCCATTTCTGGTGAATTCTTGGCTTTTCTCTTCTCTGAGTTTCTTTTAGTTTTAAGAATCCAATTGGTTTCTCTAACCAACTCTTTCTCATCTGTTTCATACACGATCATACCTATTTTGTTTTTCTTGGTGCCACTTGAAACTGCTTTGTGTTAATATAATAATATTAGCCCAATAATCTTAAATTTTCTGCCTCGACCTTGCAGATCTCTTCTTTCAGCTCCTTACACAGGCTCTCCAAGTCACTTATACACGAATCCACCTTTGGTCACTGATGTAACGGGCTTTTTACATTACCCTAGAGGTTTTACTTTTGTTGTCTTCTTCAGACCTTCTTTCTACGGGTATATAAGCTTCTATGGTTTTTCTTTTAACTTCCCCCATAAGAGGAGACCTTGCATCCCTTGAACACTTGCCAAACGGGTTCATCAAGTTCACAAAAAAGAAATAACTTTACTTCTTTTCCACTGGCGACTTTTCTGAACGTCTTGAACATTCAGCCAAGCTCTCGTTGACAGTCATGACCTTTTTTGAAACTTTGCTAGATATCCCTACCGCATTTATATTCTTATTATTGGACATTTCATATTTGTTTATAAATTATATGGCTATTAACCAAGCCAAGGTTTCTTCCACCATCGTCCCTCTGGCATCAGACGCAGACCAGAAAGCCATCCATTCTCGATCAGACGCGCTCGGGTTTTGCCCGGATTTTAGTGGACTCATATAACGTAACTGGAAATAATGAGACGAAAGTTTAAAGTCTGGAGTTCAGCCCCTTGGCACTGAAGTTGCAAAATTTCCATTTAAGATATCGGAATTATTAAAGAAAATGTTGCCAACATTTTTACTTTTTATTTCAAATCTTTGAAAATGTTAGCAGTAAAAACTGTATTTTATATTTTGCTTTTTATTGCAGAGTTGAAAAATTATTGTACATAGATTTGTTGCAGAACTTTTTTATTTTTCGTGCTATTATTATTTTCTTATAAGTTTAATAAGCCTGTTACACAGCAGTAGCGAAAATAAATTATGTATAATTTATTCTTAATAATACTCAAAACATGTTATAGCATATTCCGTGACTTCAATAATGCGCTTACAACGTAAATTTCACAAAGCATCAAATTCCAAAAAGTTTTGTAAAAGCTCTTGACATTGTACACTTTTCCTAAATGCGTTTCATACGTAGTGGAGACCTAAAATAAAAGTAAATCGGGTATTGAAAAAATCGAGCACGCTTTTCTTATACCTTGTCATATAAATGTTGCCAAAAATAACCGATAAAATAAACTAGCATATATTGTCAACAATAAAGTGCTAGTTATCAAGTTTTTTTCCCAAAATGCAGCATAAAAATGTTATGTTTTTAATGATGTGAGAACATATTATAATAAGGTTGAGCCAAACCAATGGTTTGTATTGTAGCACTTTGCCCTTCAACAAGTGAAAATTCTGCTTTTAAATACAGTCTATGTATACCTATCACACTATTAAAATTATTTTCATTCATATACAAAACTATTTCTAGGATTGCATATATTTAGGATGAACGATTTATGCAGTTTTTGAAATAAAGCAAAAATTAATATAAAGTGGGGTTAAGATAATGCTCGATTTTAAGGGTTAATTGTATGAGTTAAGAAAAATAATTATATTTTTTAATGTCATGGAATTTACCGTTAGCTTTTTGTGTTTATAGAAATTTGAAAAAGCTTGCGGTTTCGGAAATATGAGGTGTCAAAAATTCAAATTTTACAAATTTCAAGAGGCGATAACTTGAGAGGGGGTGGAGATGGAAAAAAATTTTCTTCTAACGAAATGAACTATTTTTTAATGTCTAAAAGCCTCTAAAATTTTGGGCTTCTTTAGGCTGAGGTCTAGAAGAAAAACCAAATCAAAAATTTGAAAAAAAAAAAAGACTTTAGATAACGGTAAATTTAATCGGCCGTTTTGTTTTTATAAAGTTTAACTGTAGTATACCGCGCTAGGGGAAGCCAGCCACTGCCTTTCTGCGTTTGCAAAATTTCAAAAATGCTTATAGTTTTATTGCAACAAATAGTTAAAAAAGGCCAATTTTAGGGTTTCGGAGGGGTATAACTTCTAGAGGGGGGGAGATAGGTAAAAATTTTGTTCTACGGAAATAAGTTTCTAGTAAAGATCTATGTAAGTAACGTAGAGATAAATTTGGTTTCTACGGAGGATAAAAAACTTTATATATTATATATACATATATAGCTACTTCTCAGGTGGTAAAAAGTACGGGTACTTCTAGAAGGGCTAGAGACATGGGACAAAAGGCATTAGGTAGAGTTTTGCCTCTAGGGTCCCAGAAAAATCTGACATTGGAACTTTTTAGCCCCGAAATAGCTCTATTTTAAGATTTTCTGAAAAAATTTTTGTATAACAAAAGCACGTTTTTCTTTTATACTTTTTATAATTAGAAGCACAAACCAAGAAATAAATGATACGTTTTACGTTTTACGTTATTAACATATTAGAAACACAAACCGGGAAATAAATAATATTTGAAAATATAATGATCTCACATATTTTTGGTTCGCATAATCGAATTAATCTTAACGTAAATAAATTTCAGCTTTTATCAGACATCAGATGTTTTGTGGCATCTGAATATCAATATTTCATTTGTTGTTGTTTTGAACATTACGTTTCGTCAGCAAGCTTTAAAAAAATATACATACAGAATATATGTACGTATGTAGTTAGAATTTTATTATTATTGTTACAAACGAAAAACTGTAAAATGCTAAATTTTAATACATTCATATGTACATACATATATTTGAATAAAATTATTATTTTGTTTTTGCCTAAACCTTTTCTTTATTTGAAAAACTACATTCATATGTACATACATATATTTGAATACAATTATTATTTTATTTTAATCTAAACCTTTTCTTTATTTGAGAAACTTATTTCTATATGTTCACCCGCAGTTTTAAAAAAATAGGTATACATTCATAATTATATACGTTTTTGCTTAAAATTTTATTTCAAATTTTTTGAACAAAAAATTTTAAAATGTTCAATTCTAATACATTAATGTTCATACATATATTTGAATAAAAATATTATTTTATTTATGCCTAAACCTTTTCTTTATTTGAAAAATTTATTTCTTATGTTTCCCCCATGATTTAATAATTATGTGTTTCTATATGCCAAACCACAAATTTGAATATTATTCAATTCATATAGAAAGCTTAAAAAAATTAGTTAGGAAGCTTTAAAAAAATATATACATACATATTTATGTACTTAACTATTGTAACAATTTTTTTTTTGGAAATTTTCTTTAAATTTTTATAATAATATTTATCTGTTATATATTAAAAAAAAAATAAAACAAAAAATTTAAACAAAATAAAAAAAAATTTTTAAAATAATCCAAAAAAAGAAAAATATGACACCATCCAGGCAAGCATTGATCCAATAACCTTCTGGCTATCAGATTACCACGCTACCCATTAGGCTACGCAGTACCTTGAATTTTCCTTTATAATTCTATATTTTATTCATATTTCGTATAACTCTTCAAAAACCATCCTATTTTACATTATTATATATATATAGCTACATCTCAGGTGGTAAAAAGTACGGGTACTTCTAGAAGGGCTAGAGACATGGGACAAAAGGCATTAGGTAGAGTTTTGCCTCTAGGGTCCCAGAAAAATCTGACATTGGAACTTTTTAGCCCCGAAATAGCTCTATTTTAAGATTTTCTGAAAAAATTTTTGTATAACAAAAGCACGTTTTTCTTTTATACTTTTTATAATTAGAAACACAAACCAAGAAATAAATGATACGTTTTACGTTATTTTTATTATTAGAAACACAAACCGAAAAATAAATAATATTTGAAAATACAATGATCTCACATATTTTTGTTTCGGATAAACGAATTAATCTTAACGTAAATAAATGTCAGCTTTTATCAGACATCAGATGTTTTGTGACATCTGAATATTAATATTTCATTTGTTATTGTTTTTAACATTACGTTTCGTCAGCAAGCTTTAAAAAAATATATGTACATACAGAATATATGTATGTACGTATGTAGTTAGAATTTTATTTTTATTGTTCCAAACGGAAAACTGTAAAATGCTAAATTTTAATACATTTATATGTACATACATATATTTGAATAAAATTATTATTTTGTTTTTGCCTAAACCTTTTCTTTATTTGAAAAATTACATTCATATGTACATATATATATTTGAATACAATTATTATTTTATTTTAACCTAAACCTTTTCTTTATTTGAGAAATTTATTTCTATATGTTCACCCGCAGTTTTAAAAAAACTAGGTATACATTCATAATAACGTGTGTTTGTGTTAATAATTTTATTTCTAATTTTTCCAACAGCAAAATTTCAAAATTTTCGATTCTAATGCATTCATATGTACATATGTTCATATGTTGGAACGAAAAATTTTAAAATCTTCAATTCTAATCCATTCATATATACATACACACATGTATTCATATATACATACATACATATATTTTTACATACTTAAATTATTATTTTGTTTTTGTTTCTTTTTTAATTTTCGATTCTAATACATTCATATGTACATATGTTCATATGTTGGAACGAAAAATTTTAAAATCTTCAATTCTAATCCATTCATATATACATACACACATATATTCATATATTCATACATACATATATTTTTATATACATAAATTATTATTTTGTTTTTGATTAAACCTTTTCTTTATTTGAAAAATTAATTTTTGTATGTTTACTCCCATGATTTAATAATTATGCGTTTAAAATTTATTTCTATATATTCTACAGTTTTGAATATTATTAAATTCATATAGAAAGCTTAAAAAAATTACTCAGGAAGCTTTAAAAAAAAATATACATTCATACATACATATTTATGTACTTAAAATTTTTGCGAATTTTTCCAAACTATTATAAGAATATTTTTTTGGAAATTTTCTTTAAACTTTTATAATAACATTTATCTGTTATATATTAAAAACAAGTAAAAACGTTTCAGTCGGTATAAACCGATTGAATTATACCCTGCACCTTTCGTTATTGTGTAGCAATTACTCGAACCTTCTGAAGTCATTCTATAGAAACTTCACAGATATGTCTGACCTATAATTGGACATCCGACTGCCAAGTTTCATGAATCTGACTTTATAATTTTTCCAAATATTTAAAATTAGCTTTTGGAGTTGTATGGCAAGTACCTGAACCTGTCAAACAATTCCATCAAAACTTCTTAAATATATCTGATCTATAATCGGACACACAACTGCCAAGTTTCATGAATCTGACTTTATTATTTTTCCAAATTTTTAAAATAAGCTTTTAGACTTGTATGGAAGCTACTCGAACCTGTCAAGCAATTCCACTAAAACTTCAGAAATATTTCTGACCTATAACTCGACACAAAACTGCCAAGTTTCATGAATCTGACTTTATTATTTTTCCAAATATTTAAAATTAGCTTCTGGAGTTGTATGGCAGGTACCGGAACCTGTCAAGCAATTCCTCTAAAACTTGACAAATATATCTGATCTATAATCGGACATCCAACTGCCAAGTTTCATGAATCTAACTTTATTATTTTTCCAAATTTTTAAAATAAGATTTTAGACTTGTATGGGAGCTACTCGAACTTGTCAAGCAATTCCACTAAAACTTCAGAAATATATCTGACCTATAACTCGACACAAAACTGCCAAGTTTCATGAATCTGACTTTATTATTTTTCCAAATATTTAAAATTAGCTTCTGGAGTTGTATGGCAGGTACCCGAACCTGTCAAGCAATTCCTCTAAAACTTCACAAATATATCTGATCTATAATCGGACATCCAACTGCCAAGTTTCATGAATCTGACTTTATTATTTTCCCAAATATTTAAAATAAGCTTCTGGAGTTGTATGGCAGGTACCCGAACCTGTAAAGCAATTCCTCTAAAACTTCAGAAGTATATTTGACCTATAATTGGACACATGACTGCCAAGTTTCATGAATCTGACTTTATTATTTTGCCGAATATAAAAAATTTGCTGTTGGAGTTGTATGGCAGCCACCCGAACCGGTGCAGCTATCCCATTATAATTTCTAGAGCATGTGTAGAATACAATTGGACACATGTATACAAAATTTTATATTTATAGCTTTTTTAGTTTTTGAAATATTTAAAATAAACTCTTTGAGTTGTATGGCAGCTACCCGAACCCGTTGTCCGAATTAGTCCAATAACAATAGGGTTCGTCCTTGGCACAAAAGAAGCAACTTGTGAAAGTTTGGTGTCGATTGCATTATTCGTTTTTGAGTTATCGTGCGATCGGACGGACGGACGGACGGACGGACGGACGGACGGACGGACGGACGGACGGACGGACGGACGGACAGACGGACATGTCTAAATCGACGCAGAATTTTACGCTGAGCAAGAATATATATATATGTCCATACCGCAGATGACTTCTTCAAGTAGTTACAAACTCCATACCAAAGTTAATATACCCTTCACGAAGTGCAGGGTATAAAAAAATAAAACACAAAATTTAAACAAAATAAAAAAAAAATTTTTGAAATAATCCAAAAAAATAAAAACACGACAACATCCAGGCAAGCATTGATCCAATAACCTTCTGACTATGAGACTACCACGCTAACCACTAGGCTACGCAGTACCTTGAATTTTCCTTTATAATTCTATATTTTATTCATATTTCGTATAACTCTTCAAAAACCATCCTATTTTACATTATATATATATAGCTACTTCTCAGGTGGTAAAAAGTACGGGTACTTCTAGAAGGGCTAGAGACATGGGACAAAGGGCATTAGATAGAGTTTTGCCTCTAGGGTCCCAGAAAAATCTGACATTGGAACTTTTTAGCCCCGAAATAGCTCTATTTTAAGATTTTCTGAAAAAATTTTTGTATAACAAAAGCACGTTTTTCTTTTATACTTTTTATAATTAGAAACACAAACCAAGAAATAAATGATACGTTTTACGTTATTTTTATTATTAGAAACACAAACCGAGAAATAAATAATATTTGAAAATATAATGATCTCACATATTTTTGTTTCGGATAAACGAATTAATCTTAACGTAAATAAATGTCAGCTTTTATCAGACATCAGATGTTTTGTGACATCTGAATATTAATATTTCATTTGTTATTGTTTTTAACATTACGTTTCGTCAGCAAGCTTTAAAAAAATATATGTACATACAGAATATATGTATGTACGTATGTAGTTAGAATTTTATTTTTATTGTTCCAAACGGAAAACTGTAAAATGCTAAATTTTAATACATTTATATGTACATACATATATTTGAATAAAATTATTATTTTGTTTTTGCCTAAACCTTTTCTTTATTTGAAAAATTACATTCATATGTACATATATATATTTGAATACAATTATTATTTTATTTTAACCTAAACCTTTTCTTTATTTGAGAAATTTATTTCTATATGTTCACCCGCAGTTTTAAAAAAACTAGGTATACATTCATAATAACGTGTGTTTGTGTTAATAATTTTATTTCTAATTTTTCCAACAGCAAAATTTCAAAATTTTCGATTCTAATACATTCATATGTACATATGTTCATATGTTGGAACGAAAAATTTTAAAATCTTCAATTCTAATCCATTCATATATACATACACACATGTATTCATATATACATACATACATACATATATTTTTACATACTTAAATTATTATTTTGTTTTTGTTTCTTTTTTAATTTTCGATTCTAATACATTCATATGTACATATGTTCATATGTTGGAACGAAAAATTTTAAAATCTTCAATTCTAATCCATTCATATATACATACACACATATATTCATATATTCATACATACATATATTTTTATATACATAAATTATTATTTTGTTTTTGACTAAACCTTTTCTTTATTTGAAAAATTAATTTTTGTATGTTTACTCCCATGATTTAATAATTATGCGTTTAAAATTTATTGCTATATATTCTACAGTTTTGAATATTATTAAATTCATATAGAAAGCTTAAAAAAATTACTCAGGAAGCTTTAAAAAAAAATATACATTCATACATACATATTTATGTACTTAAAATTTTTGCGAATTTTTCCAAACTATTATAAGAATATTTTTTTGGAAATTTTCTTTAAACTTTTATAATAACATTTATCTGTTATATATTAAAAAAAAAATAAAACAAAAAATTTAAACAAAATAAAAAAAAAATTTTTGAAATAATCCAAAAAAATAAAAACACGACAACATCCAGGCAAGCATTGATCCAATAACCTTCTGACTATGAGACTACCACGCTAACCACTAGGCTACGCAGTACCTTGAATTTTCCTTTATAATTCTATATTTTATTCATATTTCGTATAACTCTTCAAAAACCATCCTATTTTACATTATATATATATAGCTACTTCTCAGGTGGTAAAAAGTACGGGTACTTCTAGAAGGGCTAGAGACATGGGACAAAGGGCATTAGATAGAGTTTTGCCTCTAGGGTCCCAGAAAAATCTGACATTGGAACTTTTTAGCCCCGAAATAGCTCTATTTTAAGATTTTCTGAAAAAATTTTTGTATAAGAAAAGCACGTTTTTCTTTTATACTTTTTATAATTAGAAACACAAACCAAGAAATAAATGATACGTTTTACGTTATTTTTATTATTAGAAACACAAACCGAGAAATAAATAATATTTGAAAATATAATGATCTCACATATTTTTGTTTCGGATAAACGAATTAATCTTAACGTAAATAAATGTCAGCTTTTATCAGACATCAGATGTTTTGTGACATCTGAATATTAATATTTCATTTGTTATTGTTTTTAACATTACGTTTCGTCAGCAAGCTTTAAAAAAATATATGTACATACAGAATATATGTATGTACGTATGTAGTTAGAATTTTATTTTTATTGTTCCAAACGGAAAACTGTAAAATGCTAAATTTTAATACATTTATATGTACATACATATATTTGAATAAAATTATTATTTTGTTTTTGCCTAAACCTTTTCTTTATTTGATAAATTACATTCATATGTACATATATATATTTGAATACAATTATTATTTTATTTTAACCTAAAACTTTTCTTTATTTGAGAAATTTATTTCTATATGTTCACCCGCAGTTTTAAAAAAACTAGGTATACATTCATAATAACGTGTGTTTGTGTTAATAATTTTATTTCTAATTTTTCCAACAGCAAAATTTCAAAATTTTCGATTCTAATACATTCATATGTACATATGTTCATATGTTGGAACGAAAAATTTTAAAATCTTCAATTCTAATCCATTCATATATACATACACACATGTATTCATATATACATACATACATATATTTATACATACTTAAATTATTATTTTGTTTTTGTTTCTTTTTTAATTTTCGATTCTAATACATTCATATGTACATATGTTCATATGTTGGAACGAAAAATTTTAAAATCTTCAATTCTAATCCATTCATATATACATACATACATATATTCATATATTCATACATACATATATTTTTATATACATAAATTATTATTTTGTTTTTGACTAAACCTTTTCTTTATTTGAAAAATTAATTTTTGTATGTTTACTCCCATGATTTAATAATTATGCGTTTAAAATTTATTTCTATATATTCTACAGTTTTGAATATTATTAAATTCATATAGAAAGCTTAAAAAAATTACTCAGGAAGCTTAAAAAAAAAATATACATTCATACATACATATTTATGTACTTAAAATTTTTGCGAATTTTTCCAAACTATTATAAGAATATTTTTTTGGAAATTTTCTTTAAACTTTTATAATAACATTTATCTGTTATATATTAAAAAAAAAATAAAACACAAAATTTAAACAAAATAAAAAAAAAATTTTTGAAATAATCCAAAAAAATAAAAACACGACAACATCCAGGCAAGCATTGATCCAATAACCTTCTGACTATGAGACTACCACGCTAACCACTAGGCTACGCAGTACCTTGAATTTTCCTTTATAATTCTATATTTTATTCATATTTCGTATAACTCTTCAAAAACCATCCTATTTTACATTATATATATATAGCTACTTCTCAGGTGGTAAAAAGTACGGGTACTTCTAGAAGGGCTAGAGACATGGGACAAAAGGCATTAGATAAAGTTTTGCCTCTAGGGTCCCAGAAAAATCTGACATTGGAACTTTTTAGCCCCGAAATAGCTCTATTTTAAGATTTTCTGAAAAAATTTTTGTATAACAAAAGCACGTTTTTCTTTTATACTTTTTATAATTAGAAACACAAACCAAGAAATAAATGATACGTTTTACGTTATTTTTATTATTAGAAACACAAACCGAGAAATAAATAATATTTGAAAATATAATGATCTCACATATTTTTGTTTCGGATAAACGAATTAATCTTAACGTAAATAAATGTCAGCTTTTATCAGACATCAGATGTTTTGTGACATCTGAATATTAATATTTCATTTGTTATTGTTTTTAACATTACGTTTCGTCAGCAAGCTTTAAAAAAATATATGTACATACAGAATATATGTATGTACGTATGTAGTTAGAATTTTATTTTTATTGTTCCAAACGGAAAACTGTAAAATGCTAAATTTTAATACATTTATATGTACATACATATATTTGAATAAAATTATTATTTTGTTTTTGCCTAAACCTTTTCTTTATTTGAAAAATTACATTCATATGTACATATATATATTTGAATACAATTATTATTTTATTTTAACCTAAACCTTTTCTTTATTTGAGAAATTTATTTCTATATGTTCACCCGCAGTTTTAAAAAAACTAGGTATACATTCATAATAACGTGTGTTTGTGTTAATAATTTTATTTCTAATTTTTCCAACAGCAAAATTTCAAAATTTTCGATTCTAATACATTCATATGTACATATGAGTTAAAGAAAATGTTCTTGTTATTATTAAAAAAAACAAATTTTTCTTTTAACACTTTTTATTTTTATTTTAATACAAATGCACAATTATAATTACGTTCACAAATTATGAACTTTACAGTTATAAATTATAATAACGATTAACAATGTTCTGTTGTTAAATGGTAATATTTATAATATAAATATGCGAAATAAGCAAATTTGCTTATTGCAACTTGTGGGAACATAACTGTGAGAAAATATTTTAGAATATTTTTATATTTGATGTTTCTCATGATTGATAATGCCGCCGTGTAACGTGAGCTTTTATAAGTTTGAATGTTTCACGTTAACTCTTCCCCGCTTAAAAATGATGGTCCTCAATCGTTTAAAAAAAGGGTATGTCAAAAATTTTGGTAGATTTTGGTGTGCGTGAAGATTCAAGATTTTGCACGTTAGGTTTTTGCTCCTCTTGCCTTGATATTGGTTGTTGAATAATGATTTTAGATGTTTTTGAAAAGTAAGTTTTTAGTAATAAAATTATTAAAAGTATGCATATGACTGGAATAACTGCCATAATTGTTATTCGGTTAGTATAGGATTCTACCTTAATCTTTTGCAAGGATTTTGTATTATTTATGTGAATTGCATCTAGCAGTTCTAAGGATAGGACCTTAGTTAATTGTTTTTCTTTGGGAAGAGGGTGAAAAATTGCTGGAAGGACATGAAAATTGGAGGTTTCACGTGAAGTGAATGATTTGTCCTTTATTGCTATTTCCGTATTATGGAATTTTAATAGAAAAGTTCCATTTATTATCTGAGGATTAGAATTTATAAAAATATTTCCTTCAAAGTTATTTAATAAGATGATCCCAGGTGAGATTTCATCTATTGTTTTAATATGCTGGTTGTTACTGAAGTTGCAATCTGCTAATAAGCTTTTTAAAATATTTGTTATACATTTATCATTTATTAAGTTTATAATATTTTCTTCGTTACAAATAAAAAATTTATTTCCATTATTTTTACAGTTCTTTTTCAAAGCAAAAATGTTATTTTTATTCTTTATTACATTTTTATATTGGAGATCTATTGATACATTTCCCCTTTTTATGGGTTTTAATAAAATTTTGTCATAATTATCCCGTTCAGTTATTGGGATATTTATAATATAAAGGATAGTTGAGCTGTTGGTAATTATTTTGATTTCGGAAAAGTTTAAAGCTTCTTCTACAGTAGCATATGGTAACTCTTCCTGATTTAATGTTTTAATTATATTGTTAATTTCGCTTCTGGATAAAATTAAAGAATTAATTAGTCCCAATTTCGCCCAATGTATGGCATAATTTATATTACGAAGGTCTTCCTTCAGGATTTTAAGTTTATATGCAATACTGGAAACGATTTCGTTGTTAATATTCGTACTTTGGTTTAGCATTTCTCGGATGTTATTGTTTATTAAGGTCAGGTTGTTTAATCTTTCAGTTATTATGTTATTTATGATTACTTGTCTATTGTTGTTCTCTAGCATGTTATTAGTTGTTTGTTTAATGGTAATCCAGTCCTCGTGATCTGGACTCCCAGCGATCCATTTCCAGGCACTGCCTAGAAAATCTAGGGATCTCCTATTTCGTCGTGGTTTAAGATTTTCTATATAATTATTAATTTGGTCGAGTTCGTAAGTAATGTAAGGGTCCAGATAGTGTCGCTTGTCAACATTTGTATCATAAGTAAGTTTTATTTCGTTCAATACTTTTTCATAATCGTTCAAGTCTATGACGTGTATTATTTTGTAAGTTCCTGTCTGTATTTTTACTTGTCCAGTGATGATAGAAACTACTATAGAATTTGTGAAATCCAGTATTTGGATTTCCCCGTTGGTTGCGTAAAAGAGTAACCTGTAATAAAGATTTGTTTTAGTGAAAATGACCCTAATTTCGAATATTGCTTTTATGAATTCTTTTTCCTGATTCCGTGATTACAATTGTATTTTTATTTTCTTTGACAACTTCTTTGTTGTACCTAGCGGATAGTTTGGAGCCTACTCGTTTATTTTGCTTTACGAAGATTATTTGTCCGGGTGTATATGTTTTTACCGCCTGTCGGTTCTTATTATGGAATGTAATGTCTTTATTCTGTTTTTCTTTAATTTTGTCAATATTATTGAGACGAACTCTTTCGAATTCGGCGGGACTAATATTGGGAGTTCTACCGAAAAATAGTTCGACCGGTTTTTTTCCTATTGTAGAATGAAATGAATGATTATATTCATTCACCGCCCTTTCGAGCAATTCTTCGAAGTTACGCGAAACTTCTTCTGCTTTCAAACATCTCATTATCTCGGTTAACGTAGAGTGGAATCGTTCTACCTGCCCGTTTACTTCGCTTTTGTGAGGGGGTGTTGTAAATATATTGATTTTCAATTCGTCGGCCATCATAGACGTTAGAGAGGCCGAGTTAAGAGCTCTCTCATTATCTATCACAACATGTTCTGGTACGCCGAAAAAGTATAATATGTCCGTTAAAGGTCTTCTAACGGACATATTAACTCGCTGCTCGCGAGTTAATACATCGTGCTTTAGCGTACTTTGTAAGTTTGTCAAGAGCTGTTAAAACTAGTTTTCCTTCGGTCGTATAGATATCTATGTGTACTATATGTCCGGGGTATGGGATGGATTATCGGTTTATTGGGATGTCTTTCGTATTTGTTCTGTTTGCAAATTTCACACTGTTTCGTTAGTCGTTGGATTTTTTTTATCATTTGTGGAAAGTAAGATTTCTCAAGGATCTGAAGTTTATTTTCCTGAGCATTGCGATGAGCTCCACGGTGTGTACTCCATATTATCTCCTCTTGTCGCGTTTCGTTTTGTATGTCATCTAAAAGTTTTCGCGTAAATACGATTTTATAGTTAGAAAAGTGTAAGGGACGAATCTCCTGAATTTGACCCATTATATTTTCGTCAGTAGATATGCCGTTTGTTTTATTGGGGTCAAGATATCTTTTTAGGATATCCACAATGTCTGAATTGGGGTACTGCGGCTGAATTAAGGTGTGTCTGTGGAAATTCGGAAAAGGATTTTGTAATTGATAACTGGTCTCGTCTCCAATCTTTAGAAATATTTGGTTTCTAAAAGCATTTATGGGACTGTCTACTAATGTCCTGAACTTTCGTCGCTATGTTGTGTGGATGTCAGTGCGTTCAGTTCCGTCCGAATGGGTAATCTGGAAAGGGAATCAGCAACAACGTTGGACCTGCCAGGCTCGTATTTAAGCTCGTAATTATATTCCTCGAGCGTAGCCTTCCACCGTTTCATTTTGCTGTTCGTATTTTTGCTGCTAAGAGCATGTGTCAATGGCTGATGATCTGTATAAATTTTAACACTTCTTGAGCCATATAAAAAGTTTCTTAGTGAATTAAGAGCCCATATAATGGCCAACATTTCCTTTTCGTTCGTCGCGTAATTTTCTTCCGTCTTACTTAGTGTGCGCGATATGAACGTTATAGGCCTATTATTCTGCATCAGAACCGCCCCTATTGCGTAGTTCGATGCATCGGTCGTTAATTCAAATGGCTTTTCGAAATTTGGGTGTATTAACATGACATCCCTTGAAGTCAAAGTAGTCTTTAATTTTTCAAATGCCTGTAGTGCATTACGGTCTAATTTAATTTGTTTATTTTTTGAAGCGTTTTTGGACACACGTCCGTCCTCCCCACGCAAAAGGGATGTCAGGGGTTTTGCTATTTTAGCATAGTCCATTATGAAGCGTCTGTAGTACCCTGACATGCCTAAAAATGATCTCAGGTCTTTGAGATTTTCAGGCGGAGGTAAGTTGACAATTGCCTCAATTTTCTTGGGATTCGGTTTCAACCCCTCGGTTCCAACAATGAACCCCAGAAACTCTACTTCTGACCGTAAAAATTCGCATTTGTCTAACTGTACTTTCATATTTGCTGCCTCTCTTAAAAACAAGTCGTAAATTGTTCAGATGTTCGTCTAAGTCTCTACCGAATATGATGATGTCGTCTATGTAGACGTAACATCGCTTTCCAATGTGTTCTCTCAGAATATCGTCGAGAGCCCTTTGGAAAATTGATGGGGCATTCTTGAGCCCAAAAGGTAGGCGAACGAATTCAAATTTGCCATTGTTTATAGAGAATGCGGTCTTTTCGATGTCTGAAGATTTTAGAAGGATCTGGTGAAATCCACTCTTTAGATCAATAGTTGTGAAGTATTTATTTCTCCCGAGATTTGAAAGAACTTCGTTAATCTCCGGAATCGGATATTTGTCTGGTATGGTAATTGAATTTAGCTTTCGGTAGTCTATGACCATCCTGAATTTTTTCTTACCCGAGGCGTCCTCCTTTTTGGGCACGATCCAAACTGGTGAATTATAGGGCGATTTCGAGGGTCTTATGATACCCTCATCCAATAATTACCGGACCTGACGTTCTACCTCCTCCTTCAGCGCCATAGGATATGGGTATGGCCGCGAATAGACAGGATTGTTCGACGTAGTTCGGATTTCTCCTCTCACCGTAGTAGTGTACGTCAATCTTTTATCGGGATCCGAAAAAAGCCCTGGGTTTTCGTCCAAAATTCTGTTTAATTTGGTCCTTTCAAGTTCGTTTAAGTGAGACGTCCTTATATTAATGTTGTTAACGTTCTCTGTAATGTACTCGCGTAGTGGAATCTTTTGATTGGAATTTATGGTCATGAATTTTTTATCAGTGTGTATGACAGCTTGAAGTTCCTACAGACTATCATTTCCGATTATGCCATTGAATGATTTCAAACTAGGTAATATAAAAAATTTTAATTTGGTTTCTCCTAAAATTTTTATGAAAGCATGGTGGGTTATTTTTATATTTCCACCAGCAGAATTTGCGAGAAAGGGTCTATCGTTAGGGATTGGGGTACGTACATGTTTGCTTTGTATGTAGTTCTTGTTCGAACCCGTATCTATCAAAAATTTTAGAGCCTCTCCGTTACTAAGTTTGAATTCGAAGTAAGGCAACGAAGAGCGCCTTAATCTAAAAAATAAATATCTTCAAGTTCCTCCGGTTCAACTTCGTCATTTACATCCGTGTATTGAGATGCATCAGACCGAAAATTCTGTTCGTAATTTTCGACGTCAGTGTAATATTGGTTGGAATGCGAAGATGTGGAAGGTTGAGGATCTAGATTTGTAAGGTTAAAATTTTCGTCTTTGTCCGTCTCTAATTCCATATTAAATAATCTTTGAGTTTTATGAGGATTGTGTGTCTGCATAGTATTGTTAAAAGGCCTTTTGAAAGTGTTCCTTCGATTTGATGGTATGTTTGAATAATTTACTCTTCTGGAAAGGATACTTTGATCCACTTCCATCGGGATTACTTTCGGCGGGGGTCTTTGAGGAGTCCCCGCAAAACCTGGATTACGATATTGTTGTGGATAGGTTTGAGTTGGATACTGTCTTTGAAAATTTAACTGATTTCGTTGGGGATAGTTTACTAGTTGTGGGTGAAATTCGTGTCGGTATCTTGTATTTTGCAGTTTGAAGTTTGTTGCCTTTGGCAACTGGAAATTGGTATTAACTTGTGGAGTCCGTGGTGCAGGAAGGGATGGTCTACGTGGAATGTTTTGATTGTTTTTAGTGTAGCTTATCCGAAAGTCGACATTTTGTAGCTTTAAGCAAAGGTGCAAGGCCTGCGGTAAATCTACCGGCTCCTTGACACTTAATAGTCTTGGTAAATCTCCGCGTAATCCTCTCACAAAAGTATCTAGAGCCTTTTCTCGATAAGCTCTAGCCATATTGTCCAAGGCATCACTGCTCATATCCGTGCAGGATAGTTTATCTAAGATAAGAGATAAATGCTGATATACAGTTTGGTAAAATTCCGTAACAGTTTGATTGCCCTGTATTAAAGAGGTCATCTGGTACTCGAGAGTTCCTACATCGCGTTTGTCGGCATAGTGCATTGTTAAGCACCTGCATATGGATTTCCAATTTAATGGCGTATTGTATGATTCAAGGATAATGTCAGCTTGTCCTATTATTTTGTTCCTAATTGTACTTAGAATCCCATAATATTTTGGTTTATTTTTAATAGACTCATAAATTCCTAGAATTCTTTCTACGCTCTTTTTCCACGAGCTGAATTCTCCGGCGTTTCCCGAGAATTCCCTAATGGTTTTTACTATATCAGGGATCTTGTCAAGGTCTGCTAAACCCCTTTCGTTTTCCACGTTGATTTTTAAGTCACCCTCGTCACTTATTTCAGGTGAACAACTTATTGCTCCCTGAATCAACTCTCTACATTGCGGTGTCTGAAAGAATTGCGTTATAGCATCCGCGATTTGTTGTTGGGTGTTTTGGTTTCCGTTAAGGATTGAAGGACGAATTATGTCATCAGGCATACTGATTTGTTTTGTTAGGACTTTAAAAAATTTAAATTCGAAAAATGAAAGGAAATTCTCCTTTATAATATTAGAGCGAATTGGAAAAAGTGTTTTCCTCAACTATTCTTTATATTAAGAAGAAAAAGGGATTTCTTCTCCTATACTAATTTTATAAAATTTTATTTATTCAAAAATTTAATTTTCTTTTTTTTTTTTTTTTTAAATTTATTAAATTTGGTAAAAATATTTAATATTATTTTGTGCAATACAAAATTTTAATAATTTTTTTGATAATAGATGATTTTATTTATTTATTATTTTTTCTTTTTTTTTTTTAAATATAATTTTGTAATTACTGAAATTATTTTGTATTTTTTTGATTTTTAAATTTACTGTTACTCATGATATATATATGCATGTATAATTTTTTTTCAAGGTATAATTTTATAACGGTGATTTGAAAAAATTTTTGTAATTGGAAATTATTAATTTTTTTGATTTTTATGTTTTAATAATAGATAATTTTATTTGATTTTGATTTTCTAATATTTTTCAAAATTTCGATTATCGATTTCTGATATTTAGAGAAGCGTTATTTTTAATTAAAAAGAAAATATTACTTTCTAAATTTGACTTTTTTATTTTTTTAAAATGATTTAAATTTGCTCAAATATTTTCAAAACTTTTTTATTTCTTATATTTTTTTTTTTTATTTAAATTTCTTTTTCTTTTTTATTTCAATCTAATTCACTTTTATAAAAATAATTTTTGGTTTCGATTTCTTATAATTAAAAATAATTGAAATTTAACTACTTACAGCAGTATTATTGTTGTACATTTGTAGGTTAATCGCTGCGGCATCAAGCTGATGATTATTGTAAGCTGCGAAGGCGGCTGTTTTTTTCACTAATTAAAGTTGTCTAAAAACTCCGTTTCCTCTCTGTTGAGTTACTTCGGGGCCTCGTTCCTTCGTCCAAATTGCTTTCAACTTTTCACCTTGTGACCAAGTTACAATTTTTTTCCCTTACTTTTTATCGGTTGCGTTTTAATTTTTTATTATATTTTTTGTTTTTTGTTTTAATTATTATCGTTTTGATTTTTTCGTTTTTGTCGTTTTAATTTTAGTTTTTATTATTTTATTGTTATTATTATTTTATTATTTTTTTGTACAGTTACTTAACTTTTATAAAATTCTTTTTTTCTGTACACGAAAAAAATTTTATTATATTTTTATGTAGTTAATTATTATTATTGAATTGGCAGTTTTAGCTTTTATAAAGCTTTGTTTTGCACATCAATTTTTTACAAATTTTTTTTTTTATTTATTTAATTTTTTATTAAAAAAATTTTCAGGTATTTTTCAAAAGTAACCTTTTCACACTTGAACGCCTTTTACGTTGGGCGCCAGTTAAAGAAAATGTTCTTGTTATTATTAAAAAAAACAAATTTTTCTTTTAACACTTTTTATTTTTATTTTAATACAAATGCACAATTATAATTACGTTCACAAATTATGAACTTTACAGTTATAAATTATAATAACGATTAACAATGTTCTGTTGTTAAATGGTAATATTTATAATATAAATATGCGAAATAAGCAAATTTGCTTATTGCAACTTGTGGGAACATAACTGTGAGAAAATATTTTAGAATATTTTTATATTTGATGTTTCTCATGATTGATAATGCCGCCGTGTAACGTGAGCTTTTATAAGTTTGAATGTTTCACGTTAACTTATGTTCATATGTTGGAACGAAAAATTTTAAAATCTGCAATTCTAATCCATTCATATATACATACACACATGTATTCATATATACATACATACATATATTTTTACATACTTAAATTATTATTTTGTTTTTGTTTCTTTTTTAATTTTCGATTCTAATACATTCATATGTACATATGTTCATATGTTGGAACGAAAAATTTTAAAATCTTCAATTCTAATCCATTCATATATACATACACACATATATTCATATATTCATACATACATATATTTTTATATACATAAATTATTATTTTGTTTTTGACTAAACCTTTTCTTTATTTGAAAAATTAATTTTTGTATGTTTACTCCCATGATTTAATAATTATGCGTTTAAAATTTATTTCTATATATTCTACAGTTTTGAATATTATTAAATTCATATAGAAAGCTTAAAAAAATTACTCAGGAAGCTTTAAAAAAAAATATACATTCATACATACATATTTATGTACTTAAAATTTTTGCGAATTTTTCCAAACTATTATAAGAATATTTTTTTGGAAATTTTCTTTAAACTTTTATAATAACATTTATCTGTTATATATTAAAAAAAAAATAAAACACAAAATTTAAACAAAATAAAAAAAAAATTTTTGAAATAATCCAAAAAAATAAAAACACGACAACATCCAGGCAAGCATTGATCCAATAACCTTCTGGCTATGAGACTACCACGCTAACCACTAGGCTACGCAGTACCTTGAATTTCCCTTAATAATTCTATATTTTATTCATATATCGTATAACTCATCAAAAACCATCCTATTTTACATTATATATATATAGCTACTTCTCAGGTGGTAAAAAGTACGGGTACTTCTAGAAGGGCTAGAGACATGGGACAAAGGGCATTAGATAGAGTTTTGCCTCTAGGGTCCCAGAAAAATCTGACATTGGAACTTTTTAGCCCCGAAATAGCTCTATTTTAAGATTTTCTGAAAAAATTTTTGTATAACAAAAGCACGTTTTTCTTTTATACTTTTTATAATTAGAAACACAAACCAAGAAATAAATGATACGTTTTACGTTATTTTTATTATTAGAAACACAAACCGAGAAATAAATAATATTTGAAAATGCAATGATCTCACATATATTTTAATTTCGAAAAATCGAAATAAACTTAAATAAATGTCAGATTTTATAAAAGACATCAGATGTTTTGTGGCAACTGAATATTAATGCTTCATTTGTTATTGTTTTGAATATTATGTTTCGTCAGCAAGCTTTAAAAAAATATACATACACAATTTATGTACGTATGTATCTACCTAAAATTTTATTTTTATTGTTCGAGCGAAAACCTGTAAAAAATGCTAAATTCCAATACATTCATATATACATACATACACACATATATTCATATATACATTCATACACATATTTTTACATACATAAATTATTATTTTGTTTTTGACTAAACCTTTTCTTTATGTTTAAAATTCAATCCTATATGTTTACCCACAGTTTAAAAAAAACAGGTATCCATTCATAATTATGTATATTTGCATTTATAATTTTATTTATAATTTTTCCAACAGCAAAATTTCAAAATTTTCGTTTCTAATACATTCATATGTACATACGTTCATATGTTGGAACGAAAAATTTTAAAATCTTCAATTCTAATCCATTCATATATACATACACACATGTATTCATATATACATACTTACATATATTTTTACATACATAAATTATTATTTTGTTTTTGACTAAACCTTTTCTTTATTTGAGAAATTAATTTTTGTAAGTTTACCCCCATGATATAATAATTATGCGTTTAAAATTTATTTCTATATATTCTACAGTTTTGAATATTATTAAATTCATATAGAAAGCTTAAAAACATTACTCAGGAAGCTTTTAAAAAAATATACATACATACATACATATTTATGTACTTAAAATTTTTGCGAATTTTTCCAAACTATTATAAGAATATTTTTTTGGAAATTTTCTTTAAACTTTTATATAACATTTATCTGTTATATGTATATTAAAAAAAAAATAAAACACAAAATTTAAATAAAATAAAAAAAAAATTTTAAAATAATGCAAAAAAATAAAAATACGACGACATCCAGGCAAGCATTGATCCAATAACCTTCTGGCTATGAGACTACCACGCTAACCACTAGGCTACGCAGTACCTTGAATTTGCTTTAATAATTCTATATTTTATTCATATTTCGTATAACTCTTCAAAAACCATCCTATTTTACATTATATATATATAGCTACTTCTCAGGTGGTAAAAAGTACGGGTACTTCTAGAAGGGCTAGAGACATGGGACAAAAGGCATTAGGTAGAGTTTTGCCTCTAGGGTACCAGAAAAATCTGACATTGGAACTTTTTAGCCTCGAAATAGCTCTATTTTAAGATTTTCTGAAAAAATTTTTGTATAACAAAAGCACGTTTTTCTTTTATACTTTTTATAATTAGAAACACAAACCAAGAAATAAATGATACGTTTTACGTTATTTTTATTATTAGAAACACAAACCGAGAAATAAATAATATTTGAAAATATAATGATCTCACATATTTTTGTTGCGGATAAACGAATTAATCTTAACGTAAATAAATGTCAGCTTTTATCAGACATCAGATGTTTTGTGACATCTGAATATTAATATTTCATTTGTTATTGTTTTGAACATTACGTTTCGTCAGCAAGCTTTAAAAAATATATGTACATACAGAATATATGTATGTACGTATGTAGTTAGAATTTTATTTTTATTGTTCCAAACGGAAAACTGTAAAATGCTAAATTTTAATACATTTATATATACACACATATATTTGAATAAAATTATTATTTTGTTTTAACCTAAACCTTTTCTTTATTTGAGAAATTTATTTCTATATGTTCACCCGCAGTTTTAAAAAAACTAGGTATACATTCATAATAACGTGTGTTTGTGTTAATAATTTTATTTCTAATTTTTCCAACAGCAAAATTTCAAAATTTTCGATTCTAATACATTCATATGTACATACGTTCATATGTTGGAACGAAAAATTTTAAAATCTTCAATTCTAATCCATTCATATATACATACATACACACATGTATTCATATATACATACATACATATATTTTTACATACATAAATTATTATTTTGTTTTTGTTTCTTTTTTAATTTTCGATTCTAATACATTCATATGTACATACGTTCATATGTTGGAACGAAAAATTTCAAAATCTTCAATTCTAATCCATTCATATATACATACACACATATATTCATACATACATACATACATATATATGAATAAAATTATTATTTTGTTTTTGACTAAACCTTTTCTTTATTTGAAAAATTAATTTTTGTATGTTTACTCCCATGATTTAATAATTATGCGTTTAAAATTTATTTCTATATATTCTACAGTTTTGAATATTATTAAATTCATATAGAAAGCTTAAAAAAAATTACTCAGGAAGCTTTAAAAAAAATATACATACATACATATTTATGTACTTAAAATTTTTGCGAATTTTTCCAAACTATTATAAGAATATTTTTTTGGAAATTTTCTTTAAACTTTTATAATAACATTTATATGTTATATGTATATTAAAAAAAAATAAAACACAAAATTTAAACAAAATAAAAAAAAAATTTTTTAAAATAATCCAAAAAAATAAAAATACGACAACATCCAGGCAAGTATTGATCCAATAACCTTCTGGCTATGAGACTACCACGCTAACCACTAGGCTACGCAGTACTTTGAATTTCTCTTAATAATTCTATACTTTATTCATATTTCGTATAACTCATTAAAAACCATCATATTTTACATTATATATATATAGCTACTTCTCAGGTGGTAAAAAGTACGGGTACTTCTAGAAGGGCTAGAGACATGGGACAAAAGGCATTAGGTAGAGTTTTGCCTCTAGGGTACCAGAAAAATCTGACATTGGAACTTTTTAGCCCCGAAATAGCTCTATTTTAAGATTTTCTGAAAAAATTTTTGTATAACAAAAGCACGTTTTTCTTTTATACTTTTTATAATTAGAAACACAAACCAAGAAATAAATGATACGTTTTACGTTATTTTTATTATTAGAAACACAAACCGAGAAATAAATAATATTTGAAAATATAATGATCTCACATATTTTTGTTGCGGATAAACGAATTAATCTTAACGTAAATAAATGTCAGCTTTTATCAGACATCAGATGTTTTGTGACATCTGAATATTAATATTTCATTTGTTATTGTTTTTAACATTACGTTTCGCCAGCAAGCTTTAAAAAAATATATGTACATACATAATATATGTATGTACGTATGTAGTTAGAATTTTATTTTTATTGTTCCAAACGGAAAACTGTAAAATGCTAAATTTTAATACATTTATATGTACATACATATATTTGAATAAAATTATTATTTTGTTTTTGACTAAACCTTTTCTTTATTTGAAAAATTACATTCATATGTACATATATATATTTGAATACAATTATTATTTTATTTTAACCTAAACCTTTTCTTTATTTGAGAAATTTATTTCTATATGTTCACCCGCAGTTTTAAAAAAACTAGGTATACATTCATAATTATGTATGTTTGCATTTATAATTTTATTTATAATTTTTCCAACAGCAAAATTTCAAAATTTTCGATTCTAATACATTCATATGTACATACGTTCATATGATGGAACGAAAAATTTTAAAATCTTTAATTCTAAAACATTCATATATATGTACATACACACATACATTCATATATTCATACATACATATATTTTTACATACATAAATTATTATTTTGTTTTTGACTAAACCTTTTCTTTATTTGAGAAATTAATTTTTGTAAGTTTACCCCCATGATATAATAATTATGCGTTTAAAATTTATTTCTATATATTCTACAGTTTTGAATATTATTAAATTCATATAGAAAGCTTAAAAACATTACTCAGGAAGCTTTTAAAAAAATATACATACATACATACATATTTATGTACTTAAAATTTTTGCGAATTTTTCCAAACTATTATAAGAATATTTTTTTGGAAATTTTCTTTAAACTTTTATATAACATTTATCTGTTATATGTATATTAAAAAAAAAATAAAACACAAAATTTAAATAAAATAAAAAAAAAATTTTAAAATAATGCAAAAAAATAAAAATACGACGACATCCAGGCAAGCATTGATCCAATAACCTTCTGGCTATGAGACTACCACGCTAACCACTAGGCTACGCAGTACCTTGAATTTGCTTTAATAATTCTATATTTTATTCATATTTCGTATAACTCTTCAAAAACCATCCTATTTTACATTATATATATATAGCTACTTCTCAGGTGGTAAAAAGTACGGGTACTTCTAGAAGGGCTAGAGACATGGGACAAAAGGCATTAGGTAGAGTTTTGCCTCTAGGGTACCAGAAAAATCTGACATTGGAACTTTTTAGCCTCGAAATAGCTCTATTTTAAGATTTTCTGAAAAAATTTTTGTATAACAACAGCACGTTTTTCTTTTATACTTTTTATAATTAGAAACACAAACCAAGAAATAAATGATACGTTTTACGTTATTTTTATTATTAGAAACACAAACCGAGAAATAAATAATATTTGAAAATATAATGATCTCACATATTTTTGTTGCGGATAAACGAATTAATCTTAACGTAAATAAATGTCAGCTTTTATCAGACATCAGATGTTTTGTGACATCTGAATATTAATATTTCATTTGTTATTGTTTTGAACATTACGTTTCGTCAGCAAGCTTTAAAAAATATATGTACATACAGAATATATGTATGTACGTATGTAGTTAGAATTTTATTTTTATTGTTCCAAACGGAAAACTGTAAAATGCTAAATTTTAATACATTTATATATACACACATATATTTGAATAAAATTATTATTTTGTTTTAACCTAAACCTTTTCTTTATTTGAGAAATTTATTTCTATATGTTCACCCGCAGTTTTAAAAAAACTAGGTATACATTCATAATAACGTGTGTTTGTGTTAATAATTTTATTTCTAATTTTTCCAACAGCAAAATTTCAAAATTTTCGATTCTAATACATTCATATGTACATACGTTCATATGTTGGAACGAAAAATTTTAAAATCTTCAATTCTAATCCATTCATATATACATACATACACACATGTATTCATATATACATACATACATATATTTTTACATACATAAATTATTATTTTGTTTTTGTTTCTTTTTTAATTTTCGATTCTAATACATTCATATGTACATACGTTCATATGTTGGAACGAAAAATTTCAAAATCTTCAATTCTAATCCATTCATATATACATACACACATATATTCATACATACATACATACATATATATGAATAAAATTATTATTTTGTTTTTGGCTAAACCTTTTCTTTATTTGAAAAATTAATTTTTGTATGTTTACTCCCATGATTTAATAATTATGCGTTTAAAATTTATTTCTATATATTCTACAGTTTTGAATATTATTAAATTCATATAGAAAGCTTAAAAAAAATTACTCAGGAAGCTTTAAAAAAAATATACATACATACATATTTATGTACTTAAAATTTTTGCGAATTTTTCCAAACTATTATAAGAATATTTTTTTGGAAATTTTCTTTAAACTTTTATATAACATTTTTCTGTTATATATTAAAAAAAAAATAAAATACAAAATTTAAACAAAATAAAAAAAAAAAATTTTTAAAATAATCCAAAAAAAGAAAAATACAACATCCAGGCAAGCATTGATCCAATAACCTTCTGGCTATGAGACAACCACGCTAACCACTAGGCTACGCAGTACATTGAATTTCTCTTAATAATTCTATATTTTATTCATATTTCGTATAACTCTTCAAAAACCATCCTATTTTACATTATATATATATAGCTACTTCTCAGGTGGTAAAAAGTACGGGTACTTCTAGAAGGGCTAGAGACATGGGACAAAAGGCATTAGGTAGAGTTTTGCCTCTAGGGTACCAGAAAAATCTGACATTGGAACTTTTTAGCCCCGAAATAGCTCTATTTTAAGATTTTCTGAAAAAATTTTTGTATAACAAAAGCACGTTTTTCTTTTATACTTTTTATAATTAGAAACACAAACCAAGAAATAAATGATACGTTTTACGTTATTTTTATTATTAGAAACACAAACCGAGAAATAAATAATATTTGAAAATATAATGATCTCACATATTTTTGTTGCGGATAAACGAATTAATCTTAACGTAAATAAATGTCAGCTTTTATCAGACATCAGATGTTTTGTGACATCTGAATATTAATATTTCATTTGTTATTGTTTTTAACATTACGTTTCGCCAGCAAGCTTTAAAAAAATATATGTACATACATAATATATGTATGTACGTATGTAGTTAGAATTTTATTTTTATTGTTCCAAACGGAAAACTGTAAAATGCTAAATTTTAATACATTTATATGTACATACATATATTTGAATAAAATTATTATTTTGTTTTTGACTAAACCTTTTCTTTATTTGAAAAATTACATTCATATGTACATATATATATTTGAATACAATTATTATTTTATTTTAACCTAAACCTTTTCTTTATTTGAGAAATTTATTTCTATATGTTCACCCGCAGTTTTAAAAAAACTAGGTATACATTCATAATTATGTATGTTTGCATTTATAATTTTATTTATAATTTTTCCAACAGCAAAATTTCAAAATTTTCGATTCTAATACATTCATATGTACATACGTTCATATGATGGAACGAAAAATTTTAAAATCTTTAATTCTAAAACATTCATATATATGTACATACACACATACATTCATATATTCATACATACATATATTTTTACATACATAAATTATTATTTTGTTTTTGACTAAACCTTTTCTTTATTTGAGAAATTAATTTTTGTAAGTTTACCCCCATGATATAATAATTATGCGTTTAAAATTTATTTCTATATATTCTACAGTTTTGAATATTATTAAATTCATATAGAAAGCTTAAAAACATTACTCAGGAAGCTTTTAAAAAAATATACATACATACATACATATTTATGTACTTAAAATTTTTGCGAATTTTTCCAAACTATTATAAGAATATTTTTTTGGAAATTTTCTTTAAACTTTTATATAACATTTATCTGTTATATGTATATTAAAAAAAAAATAAAACACAAAATTTAAATAAAATAAAAAAAAAATTTTAAAATATGCAAAAAAATAAAAATACGACGACATCCAGGCAAGCATTGATCCAATAACCTTCTGGCTATGAGACTACCACGCTAACCACTAGGCTACGCAGTACCTTGAATTTGCTTTAATAATTCTATATTTTATTCATATTTCGTATAACTCTTCAAAAACCATCCTATTTTACATTATATATATATAGCTACTTCTCAGGTGGTAAAAAGTACGGGTACTTCTAGAAGGGCTAGAGACATGGGACAAAAGGCATTAGGTAGAGTTTTGCCTCTAGGGTACCAGAAAAATCTGACATTGGAACTTTTTAGCCTCGAAATAGCTCTATTTTAAGATTTTCTGAAAAAATTTTTGTATAACAAAAGCACGTTTTTCTTTTATACTTTTTATAATTAGAAACACAAACCAAGAAATAAATTATACGTTTTACGTTATTTTTATTATTAGAAACACAAACCGAGAAATAAATAATATTTGAAAATATAATGATCTCACATATTTTTGTTGCGGATAAACGAATTAATCTTAACGTAAATAAATGTCAGCTTTTATCAGACATCAGATGTTTTGTGACATCTGAATATTAATATTTCATTTGTTATTGTTTTGAACATTACGTTTCGTCAGCAAGCTTTAAAAAATATATGTACATACAGAATATATGTATGTACGTATGTAGTTAGAATTTTATTTTTATTGTTCCAAACGGAAAACTGTAAAATGCTAAATTTTAATACATTTATATATACACACATATATTTGAATAAAATTATTATTTTGTTTTAACCTAAACCTTTTCTTTATTTGAGAAATTTATTTCTATATGTTCACCCGCAGTTTTAAAAAAACTAGGTATACATTCATAATAACGTGTGTTTGTGTTAATAATTTTATTTCTAATTTTTCCAACAGCAAAATTTCAAAATTTTCGATTCTAATACATTCATATGTACATACGTTCATATGTTGGAACGAAAAATTTTAAAATCTTCAATTCTAATCCATTCATATATACATACATACACACATGTATTCATATATACATACATACATATATTTTTACATACATAAATTATTATTTTGTTTTTGTTTCTTTTTTAATTTTCGATTCTAATACATTCATATGTACATACGTTCATATGTTGGAACGAAAAATTTCAAAATCTTCAATTCTAATCCATTCATATATACATACACACATATATTCATACATACATACATACATATATATGAATAAAATTATTATTTTGTTTTTGACTAAACCTTTTCTTTATTTGAAAAATTAATTTTTGTATGTTTACTCCCATGATTTAATAATTATGCGTTTAAAATTTATTTCTATATATTCTACAGTTTTGAATATTATTAAATTCATATAGAAAGCTTAAAAAAAATTACTCAGGAAGCTTTAAAAAAAATATACATACATACATATTTATGTACTTAAAATTTTTGCGAATTTTTCCAAACTATTATAAGAATATTTTTTTGGAAATTTTCTTTAAACTTTTATATAACATTTTTCTGTTATATATTAAAAAAAAAATAAAATACAAAATTTAAACAAAATAAAAAAAAAAAATTTTTAAAATAATCCAAAAAAAGAAAAATACAACATCCAGGCAAGCATTGATCCAATAACCTTCTGGCTATGAGACAACCACGCTAACCACTAGGCTACGCAGTACATTGAATTTCTCTTAATAATTCTATATTTTATTCATATTTCGTATAACTCTTCAAAAACCATCCTATTTTACATTATATATATATAGCTACTTCTCAGGTGGTAAAAAGTACGGGTACTTCTAGAAGGGCTAGAGACATGGGACAAAAGGCATTAGGTAGAGTTTTGCCTCTAGGGTACCAGAAAAATCTGACATTGGAACTTTTTAGCCTCGAAATAGCTCTATTTTAAGATTTTCTGAAAAAATTTTTGTATAACAAAAGCACGTTTTTCTTTTATACTTTTTATAATTAGAAACACAAACCAAGAAATAAATGATACGTTTTACGTTATTTTTATTATTAGAAACACAAACCGAGAAATAAATAATATTTGAAAATATAATGATCTCACATATTTTTGTTGCGGATAAACGAATTAATCTTAACGTAAATAAATGTCAGCTTTTATCAGACATCAGATGTTTTGTGACATCTGAATATTAATATTTCATTTGTTATTGTTTTTAACATTACGTTTCGCCAGCAAGCTTTAAAAAAATATATGTACATACATAATATATGTATGTACGTATGTAGTTAGAATTTTATTTTTATTGTTCCAAACGGAAAACTGTAAAATGCTAAATTTTAATACATTTATATGTACATACATATATTTGAATAAAATTATTATTTTGTTTTTGACTAAACCTTTTCTTTATTTGAAAAATTACATTCATATGTACATATATATATTTGAATACAATTATTATTTTATTTTAACCTAAACCTTTTCTTTATTTGAGAAATTTATTTCTATATGTTCACCCGCAGTTTTAAAAAAACTAGGTATACATTCATAATTATGTATGTTTGCATTTATAATTTTATTTCTAATTTTTCCAACAGCAAAATTTCAAAATTTTCGATTCTAATACATTCATATGTACATACGTTCATATGATGGAACGAAAAATTTTAAAATCTTTAATTCTAAAACATTCATATATATGTACATACACACATACATTCATATATTCATACATACATATATTTTTACATACATAAATTATTATTTTGTTTTTGACTAAACCTTTTCTTTATTTGAGAAATTAATTTTTGTAAGTTTACCCCCATGATATAATAATTATGCGTTTAAAATTTATTTCTATATATTCTACAGTTTTGAATATTATTAAATTCATATAGAAAGCTTAAAAACATTACTCAGGAAGCTTTTAAAAAAATATACATACATACATACATATTTATGTACTTAAAATTTTTGCGAATTTTTCCAAACTATTATAAGAATATTTTTTTGGAAATTTTCTTTAAACTTTTATATAACATTTATCTGTTATATGTATATTAAAAAAAAAATAAAACACAAAATTTAAATAAAATAAAAAAAAAATTTTAAAATATGCAAAAAAATAAAAACACGACAACATCCAGGGGCAAGCATTGATCCAATAACCTTCTGGCTATGAGACTACCACGCTAACCACTAGGCTACGCAGTACCTTGAATTTGCTTTAATAATTCTATATTTTATTCATATTTCGTATAACTCTTCAAAAACCATCCTATTTTACATTATATATATATAGCTACTTCTCAGGTGGTAAAAAGTACGGGTACTTCTAGAAGGGCTAGAGACATGGGACAAAAGGCATTAGGTAGAGTTTTGCCTCTAGGGTACCAGAAAAATCTGACATTGGAACTTTTTAGCCTCGAAATAGCTCTATTTTAAGATTTTCTGAAAAAATTTTTGTATAACAAAAGCACGTTTTTCTTTTATACTTTTTATAATTAGAAACACAAACCAAGAAATAAATTATACGTTTTACGTTATTTTTATTATTAGAAACACAAACCGAGAAATAAATAATATTTGAAAATATAATGATCTCACATATTTTTGTTGCGGATAAACGAATTAATCTTAACGTAAATAAATGTCAGCTTTTATCAGACATCAGATGTTTTGTGACATCTGAATATTAATATTTCATTTGTTATTGTTTTGAACATTACGTTTCGTCAGCAAGCTTTAAAAAATATATGTACATACAGAATATATGTATGTACGTATGTAGTTAGAATTTTATTTTTATTGTTCCAAACGGAAAACTGTAAAATGCTAAATTTTAATACATTTATATATACACACATATATTTGAATAAAATTATTATTTTGTTTTAACCTAAACCTTTTCTTTATTTGAGAAATTTATTTCTATATGTTCACCCGCAGTTTTAAAAAAACTAGGTATACATTCATAATAACGTGTGTTTGTGTTAATAATTTTATTTCTAATTTTTCCAACAGCAAAATTTCAAAATTTTCGATTCTAATACATTCATATGTACATACGTTCATATGTTGGAACGAAAAATTTTAAAATCTTCAATTCTAATCCATTCATATATACATACATACACACATGTATTCATATATACATACATACATATATTTTTACATACATAAATTATTATTTTGTTTTTGTTTCTTTTTTAATTTTCGATTCTAATACATTCATATGTACATACGTTCATATGTTGGAACGAAAAATTTCAAAATCTTCAATTCTAATCCATTCATATATACATACACACATATATTCATACATACATACATACATATATATGAATAAAATTATTATTTTGTTTTTGACTAAACCTTTTCTTTATTTGAAAAATTAATTTTTGTATGTTTACTCCCATGATTTAATAATTATGCGTTTAAAATTTATTTCTATATATTCTACAGTTTTGAATATTATTAAATTCATATAGAAAGCTTAAAAAAAATTACTCAGGAAGCTTTAAAAAAAATATACATACATACATATTTATGTACTTAAAATTTTTGCGAATTTTTCCAAACTATTATAAGAATATTTTTTTGGAAATTTTCTTTAAACTTTTATATAACATTTTTCTGTTATATATTAAAAAAAAAATAAAATACAAAATTTAAACAAAATAAAAAAAAAAAATTTTTAAAATAATCCAAAAAAAGAAAAATACAACATCCAGGCAAGCATTGATCCAATAACCTTCTGGCTATGAGACAACCACGCTAACCACTAGGCTACGCAGTACATTGAATTTCTCTTAATAATTCTATATTTTATTCATATTTCGTATAACTCTTCAAAAACCATCCTATTTTACATTATATATATATAGCTACTTCTCAGGTGGTAAAAAGTACGGGTACTTCTAGAAGGGCTAGAGACATGGGACAAAAGGCATTAGGTAGAGTTTTGCCTCTAGGGTACCAGAAAAAGCAAGAATTCCACCCGCCCTCCCCCTTCACCCCCTCCAAAGATACTTTGGTCCATTTTTTTACAAAATGGTACTACATCCTTATGGGGGTAATGTTTGTATAATTTTGATGGCATATATATTCGTAATAAGTTATATTCTATAAGTGTGAGTTATAACAAGAAAACCAAAAATTAATAATATCTACATATAGTTTTATAGCATGTACGATTACATACACATTTACTTATATACATATGTATTCTTTCTGCGATTTGCTACAAAGGTATAATCAATTATACTAAGGTACAATCGGAAAGTAATCGATACAGCATTGATATGCAATCATGTAAAAGACCTGTATGAAAATGTTTTAACAAAGTTTGTTGCCCAAAAATGTCAAAAATACACATAGAAATCGTATGCAATACGTATTACCCTATATACGTTAGAATTGGTGTTAACTCATTCTACAGTCACGCGTTTTATTCGCATGTTTTATAAACTTCAAATACATACGTGCATGAATTGTAGTTTATAATTAACAATAATTTATGGCTTAAAGTGTTTATTGTAAAAGGTATTTTACGATTTTATGCGACATAACTCAAAGTGAAGTTTTAAAATAAATTACTCAAAAGGTATTAGATTTCAAAGGAACTAATTATTTGTTTAATTATGTATTTTTGGGTAATTATTTCTCAGAACTTTTTTATTTTAAGTTTTAAGTTTTATCTTATTATTTATCAACAAAAAACATATCTATATGTATATTACGGGCGTGTTTTTGAAGAAATAAAGTAAACATAAAATATCTCAGCCACAGAACGGAACACAATTTCAAAACTACAGGCATCATACTTGCAAGGCTTGCAATGCAAGCACACACGACTAGTTATATATATATAGCTACTTCTCAGGTGGTAAAAAGTACGGGTACTTCTAGAAGGGCTAGAGACATGGGACAAAGGGCATTAGATAAAGTTTTGCCTCTAGGGTCCCAGAAAAATCTGACATTGGAACTTTTGAGCCCCGAAATAGCTCTATTTTAAGATTTTCTGAAAAAATTTTTGTATAACAAAAGCACGTTTTTCTTTTATACTTTTTATAATTAGAAACACAAACCAAGAAATAAATGATACGTTTTACGTTATTTTTATTATTAGAAACACAAACCGAGAAATAAATAATATTTGAAAATATAATGATCTCACATATTTTTGTTTCGGATAAACGAATTAATCTTAACGTAAATAAATGTCAGCTTTTATCAGACATCAGATGTTTTGTGACATCTGAATATTAATTTTTCATTTGTTATTGTTTTTAACATTACATTTCGTCAGCAAGCTTTAAAAAAATATATGTACATACAGAATATATGTATGTACGTATGTAGTTAGAATTTTATTTTTATTGTTCCAAACGGAAAACTGTAAAATGCTAAATTTTAATACATTTATATGTACATACATATATTTGAATAAAATTATTATTTTGTTTTTGCCTAAACCTTTTCTTTATTTGAAAAATTACATTCATATGTACATATATATATTTGAATACAATTATTATTTTATTTTAACCTAAAACTTTTCTTTATTTGAGAAATTTATTTCTATATGTTCACCCGCAGTTTTAAAAAAACTAGGTATGCATTCATAATAACGTGTGTTTGTGTTAATAATTTTATTTCTAATTTTTCCAACAGCAAAATTTCAAAATTTTCGATTCTAATACATTCATATGTACATATGTTCATATGTTGGAACGAAAAATTATAAAATCTTCAATTCTAATCCATTCATATATACATACACACATGTATTCATATATACATACATACATATATTTTTACATACTTAAATTATTATTTTGTTTTTGTTTCTTTTTTAATTTTCGATTCTAATACATTCATATGTACATATGTTCATATGTTGGAACGAAAAATTTTAAAATCTTCAATTCTAATCCATTCATATATACATACACACATATATTCATATATTCATACATACATATATTTTTATATACATAAATTATTATTTTGTTTTTGACTAAACCTTTTCTTTATTTGAAAAATTAATTTTTGTATGTTTACTCCCATGATTTAATAATTATGCGTTTAAAATTTATTTCTATATATTCTACAGTTTTGAATATTATTAAATTCATATAGAAAGCTTAAAAAAATTACTCAGGAAGCTTTAAAAAAAATATACATTCATACATACATATTTATGTACTTAAAATTTTTGCGAATTTTTCCAAACTATTATAAGAATATTTTTTTGGAAATTTTCTTTAAACTTTTATAATAACATTTATCTGTTATATATTAAAAAAAAAATAAAACACAAAATTTAAACAAAATAAAAAATAAATTTTTGAAATAATCCAAAAAAATAAAAACACGACAACATCCAGGCAAGCATTGATCCAATAACCTTCTGACTATGAGACTACCACGCTAACCACTAGGCTACGCAGTACCTTGAATTTTCCTTTATAATTCTATATTTTATTCATATTTCGTATAACTCTTCAAAAACCATCCTATTTTACATTATATATATATAGCTACTTCTCAGGTGGTAAAAAGTACGGGTACTTCTAGAAGGGCTAGAGACATGGGACAAAGGGCATTAGATAAAGTTTTGCCTCTAGGGTCCCAGAAAAATCTGACATTGGAACTTTTTAGCCCCGAAATAGCTCTATTTTAAGATTTTCTGAAAAAATTTTTGTATAACAAAAGCACGTTTTTCTTTTATACTTTTTATAATTAGAAACACAAACCAAGAAATAAATGATACGTTTTACGTTATTTTTATTATTAGAAACACAAACCGAGAAATAAATAATATTTGAAAATATAATGATCTCACATATTTTTGTTTCGGATAAACGAATTAATCTTAACGTAAATAAATGTCAGCTTTTATCAGACATCAGATGTTTTGTGACATCTGAATATTAATATTTCATTTGTTATTGTTTTTAACATTACGTTTCGTCAGCAAGCTTTAAAAAAATATATGTACATACAGAATATATGTATGTACGTATGTAGTTAGAATTTTATTTTTATTGTTCCAAACGGAAAACTGTAAAATGCTAAATTTTAATACATTTATATGTACATACATATATTTGAATAAAATTATTATTTTGTTTTTGCCTAAACCTTTTCTTTATTTGATAAATTACATTCATATGTACATATATATATTTGAATACAATTATTATTTTATTTTAACCTAAAACTTTTCTTTATTTGAGAAATTTATTTCTATATGTTCACCCGCAGTTTTAAAAAAACTAGGTATACATTCATAATAACGTGTGTTTGTGTTAATAATTTTATTTCTAATTTTTCCAACAGCAAAATTTCAAAATTTTCGATTCTAATACATTCATATGTACATATGTTCATATGTTGGAACGAAAAATTTTAAAATCTTCAATTCTAATCCATTCATATATACATACACACATGTATTCATATATACATACATACATATATTTTTACATACTTAAATTATTATTTTGTTTTTGTTTCTTTTTTAATTTTCGATTCTAATACATTCATATGTACATATGTTCATATGTTGGAACGAAAAATTTTAAAATCTTCAATTCTAATCCATTCATATATACATACACACATATATTCATATATTCATACATACATATATTTTTATATACATAAATTATTATTTTGTTTTTGACTAAACCTTTTCTTTATTTGAAAAATTAATTTTTGTATGTTTACTCCCATGATTTAATAATTATGCGTTTAAAATTTATTTCTATATATTCTACAGTTTTGAATATTATTAAATTCATATAGAAAGCTTAAAAAAATTACTCAGGAAGCTTTAAAAAAAAATATACATTCATACATACATATTTATGTACTTAAAATTTTTGCGAATTTTTCCAAACTATTATAAGAATATTTTTTTGGAAATTTTCTTTAAACTTTTATAATAACATTTATCTGTTATATATTAAAAAAAAAATAAAACACAAAATTTAAACAAAATAAAAAAAAAATTTTTAAAATAATCCAAAAAAATAAAAACACGACAACATCCAGGGGCAAGCATTGATCCAATAACCTTCTGACTATGAGACTACCACGCTAACCACTAGGCTACGCAGTACCTTGAATTTTCCTTTATAATTCTATATTTTATTCATATTTCGTATAACTCTTCAAAAACCATCCTATTTTACATTATTATATATATATATAGCTACTTCTCAGGTGGTAAAAAGTACGGGTACTTCTAGAAGGGCTAGAGACATGGGACAAAGGGCATTAGATAAAGTTTTGCCTCTAGGGTCCCAGAAAAATCTGACATTGGAACTTTTTAGCCCCGAAATAGCTCTATTTTAAGATTTTCTGAAAAAATTTTTGTATAACAAAAGCACGTTTTTCTTTTATACTTTTTATAATTAGAAACACAAACCAAGAAATAAATGATACGTTTTACGTTATTTTTATTATTAGAAACACAAACCGAGAAATAAATAATATTTGAAAATATAATGATCTCACATATTTTTGTTTCGGATAAACGAATTAATCTTAACGTAAATAAATGTCAGCTTTTATCAGACATCAGATGTTTTGTGACATCTGAATATTAATATTTCATTTGTTATTGTTTTTAACATTACGTTTCGTCAGCAAGCTTTAAAAAAATATATGTACATACAGAATATATGTATGTACGTATGTAGTTAGAATTTTATTTTTATTGTTCCAAACGGAAAACTGTAAAATGCTAAATTTTAATACATTTATATGTACATACATATATTTGAATAAAATTATTATTTTGTTTTTGCCTAAACCTTTTCTTTATTTGAAAAATTACATTCATATGTACATATATATATTTGAATACAATTATTATTTTATTTTAACCTAAAACTTTTCTTTATTTGAGAAATTTATTTCTATATGTTCACCCGCAGTTTTAAAAAAACTAGGTATACATTCATAATAACGTGTGTTTGTGTTAATAATTTTATTTCTAATTTTTCCAACAGCAAAATTTCAAAATTTTCGATTCTAATACATTCATATGTACATATGTTCATATGTTGGAACGAAAAATTTTAAAATCTTCAATTCTAATCCATTCATATATACATACACACATGTATTCATATATACATACATACATATATTTTTACATACTTAAATTATTATTTTGTTTTTGTTTCTTTTTTAATTTTCGATTCTAATACATTCATATGTACATATGTTCATATGTTGGAACGAAAAATTTTAAAATCTTCAATTCTAATCCATTCATATATACATACACACATATATTCATATATTCATACATAGATATATTTTTATATACATAAATTATTATTTTGTTTTTGACTAAACCTTTTCTTTATTTGAAAAATTAATTTTTGTATGTTTACTCCCATGATTTAATAATTATGCGTTTAAAATTTATTTCTATATATTCTACAGTTTTGAATATTATTAAATTCATATAGAAAGCTTAAAAAAATTACTCAGGAAGCTTTAAAAAAAAATATACATTCATACATACATATTTATGTACTTAAAATTTTTGCGAATTTTTCCAAACTATTATAAGAATATTTTTTTGGAAATTTTCTTTAAACTTTTATAATAACATTTATCTGTTATATATTAAAAAAAAAATAAAACACAAAATTTAAACAAAATAAAAAAAAAATTTTTAAAATAATCCAAAAAAATAAAAACACAACATCCAGGCAAGCATTGATCCAATAACCTTCTGACTATGAGACTACCACGCTAACCACTAGGCTACGCAGTACCTTGAATTTTCCTTTATAATTCTATATTTTATTCATATTTCGTATAACTCTTCAAAAACCATCCTATTTTACATTATTATATATATATAGCTACTTCTCAGGTGGTAAAAAGTACGGGTACTTCTAGAAGGGCTAGAGACATGGGACAAAGGGCATTAGATAAAGTTTTGCCTCTAGGGTCCCAGAAAAATCTGACATTGGAACTTTTAAGCCCCGAAATAGCTCTATTTTAAGATTTTCTGAAAAAATTTTTGTATAACAAAAGCACGTTTTTCTTTTATACTTTTTATAATTAGAAACACAAACCAAGAAATAAATGATACGTTTTACGTTATTTTTATTATTAGAAACACAAACCGAGAAATAAATAATATTTGGAAATATAATGATCTCACATATTTTTGTTTCGGATAAACGAATTAATCTTAACGTAAATAAATGTCAGCTTTTATCAGACATCAGATGTTTTGTGACATCTGAATATTAATATTTCATTTGTTATTGTTTTTAACATTACGTTTCGTCAGCAAGCTTTAAAAAAATATATGTACATACAGAATATATGTATGTACGTATGTAGTTAGAATTTTATTTTTATTGTTCCAAACGGAAAACTGTAAAATGCTAAATTTTAATACATTTATATGTACATACATATATTTGAATAAAATTATTATTTTGTTTTTGCCTAAACCTTTTCTTTATTTGAAAAATTACATTCATATGTACATATATATATTTGAATACAATTATTATTTTATTTTAACCTAAAACTTTTCTTTATTTGAGAAATTTATTTCTATATGTTCACCCGCAGTTTTAAAAAAACTAGGTATACATTCATAATAACGTGTGTTTGTGTTAATAATTTTATTTCTAATTTTTCCAACAGCAAAATTTCAAAATTTTCGATTCTAATACATTCATATGTACATATGTTCATATGTTGGAACGAAAAATTTTTAAATCTTCAATTCTAATCCATTCATATATACATACACACATGTATTCATATATACATACATACATATATTTTTACATACTTAAATTATTATTTTGTTTTTGTTTCTTTTTTAATTTTCGATTCTAATACATTCATATGTACATATGTTCATATGTTGGAACGAAAAATTTTAAAATCTTCAATTCTAATCCATTCATATATACATACACACATATATTCATATGTTCATACATACATATATTTTTATATACATAAATTATTATTTTGTTTTTGACTAAACCTTTTCTTTATTTGAAAAATTAATTTTTGTATGTTTACTTCCATGATTTAATAATTATGCGTTTAAAATTTATTTCTATATATTCTACAGTTTTGAATATTATTAAATTCATATAGAAAGCTTAAAAAAATTACTCAGGAAGCTTTAAAAAAAAATATACATTCATACATACATATTTATGTACTTAAAATTTTTGCGAATTTTTCCAAACTATTATAAGAATATTTTTTTGGAAATTTTCTTTAAACTTTTATAAAAAAAAAATAAAACACAAAATTTAAACAAAATAAAAAAAAAATTTTTAAAATAATCCAAAAAATAAAAACACGACAACATCCAGGCAAGCATTGATCCAATAACCTTCTGACTATGAGACTACCACGCTAACCACTAGGCTACGCAGTACCTTGAATTTTCCTTTATAATTCTATATTTTATTCATATTTCGTATAACTCTTCAAAAACCATCCTATTTTACATTATATATATATAGCTACTTCTCAGGTGGTAAAAAGTACGGGTACTTCTAGAAGGGCTAGAGACATGGGACAAAGGGCATTAGATAAAGTTTTGCCTCTAGGGTCCCAGAAAAATCTGACATTGGAACTTTTTAGCCCCGAAGTAGCTCTATTTTAAGATTTTCTGAAAAAATTTTTGTATAACAAAAGCACGTTTTTCTTTTATACTTTTTATAATTAGAAACACAAACCAAGAAATAAATGATACGTTTTACGTTATTTTTATTATTAGAAACACAAACCGAGAAATAAATAATATTTGAAAATATAATGATCTCACATATTTTTGTTTCGGATAAACGAATTAATCTTAACGTAAATAAATGTCAGCTTTTATCAGACATCAGATGTTTTGTGACATCTGAATATTAATATTTCATTTGTTATTGTTTTTAACATTACGTTTCGTCAGCAAGCTTTAAAAAAATATATGTACATACAGAATATATGTATGTACGTATGTAGTTAGAATTTTATTTTTATTGTTCCAAACGGAAAACTGTAAAATGCTAAATTTTAATACATTTATATGTACATACATATATTTGAATAAAATTATTATTTTGTTTTTGCCTAAACCTTTTCTTTATTTGAAAAATTACATTCATATGTACATATATATATTTGAATACAATTATTATTTTATTTTAACCTAAAACTTTTCTTTATTTGAGAAATTTATTTCTATATGTTCACCCGCAGTTTTAAAAAAACTAGGTATACATTCATAATAACGTGTGTTTGTGTTAATAATTTTATTTCTAATTTTTCCAACAGCAAAATTTCAAAATTTTCGATTCTAATACATTCATATGTACATATGTTCATATGTTGGAACGAAAAATTTTAAAATCTTCAATTCTAATCCATTCATATATACATACACACATGTATTCATATATACATACATACATATATTTTTACATACTTAAATTATTATTTTGTTTTTGTTTCTTTTTTAATTTTCGATTCTAATACATTCATATGTACATATGTTCATATGTTGGAACGAAAAATTTTAAAATCTTCAATTCTAATCCATTCATATATACATACACACATATATTCATATGTTCATACATACATATATTTTTATATACATAAATTATTATTTTGTTTTTGACTAAACCTTTTCTTTATTTGAAAAATTAATTTTTGTATGTTTACTTCCATGATTTAATAATTATGCGTTTAAAATTTATTTCTATATATTCTACAGTTTTGAATATTATTAAATTCATATAGAAAGCTTAAAAAAATTACTCAGGAAGCTTTAAAAAAAAATATACATTCATACATACATATTTATGTACTTAAAATTTTTGCGAATTTTTCCAAACTATTATAAGAATATTTTTTTGGAAATTTTCTTTAAACTTTTATAAAAAAAAAATAAAACACAATATTTAAACAAAATAAAAAAAAAATTTTTAAAATAATCCAAAAAATAAAAACACGACAACATCCAGGCAAGCATTGATCCAATAACCTTCTGACTATGAGACTACCACGCTAAATACTAGGCTACGCAGTACCTTGAATTTTCCTTTATAATTCTATATTTTATTCATATTTCGTATAACTCTTCAAAAACCATCCTATTTTACATTATATATATATAGCTACTTCTCAGGTGGTAAAAAGTACGGGTACTTCTAGAAGGGCTAGAGACATGGGACAAAGGGCATTAGATAAAGTTTTGCCTCTAGGGTCCCAGAAAAATCTGACATTGGAACTTTTTAGCCCCGAAGTAGCTCTATTTTAAGATTTTCTGAAAAAATTTTTGTATAACAAAAGCACGTTTTTCTTTTATACTTTTTATAATTAGAAACACAAACCAAGAAATAAATGATACGTTTTACGTTATTTTTATTATTAGAAACACAAACCGAGAAATAAATAATATTTGAAAATATAATGATCTCACATATTTTTGTTTCGGATAAACGAATTAATCTTAACGTAAATAAATGTCAGCTTTTATCAGACATCAGATGTTTTGTGACATCTGAATATTAATATTTCATTTGTTATTGTTTTTAACATTACGTTTCGTCAGCAAGCTTTAAAAAAATATATGTACATACAGAATATATGTATGTACGTATGTAGTTAGAATTTTATTTTTATTGTTCCAAACGGAAAACTGTAAAATGCTAAATTTTAATACATTTATATGTACATACATATATTTGAATAAAATTATTATTTTGTTTTTGCCTAAACCTTTTCTTTATTTGAAAAATTACATTCATATGTACATATATATATTTGAATACAATTATTATTTTATTTTAACCTAAAACTTTTCTTTATTTGAGAAATTTATTTCTATATGTTCACCCGCAGTTTTAAAAAAACTAGGTATACATTCATAATAACGTGTGTTTGTGTTAATAATTTTATTTCTAATTTTTCCAACAGCAAAATTTCAAAATTTTCGATTCTAATACATTCATATGTACATATGTTCATATGTTGGAACGAAAAATTTTAAAATCTTCAATTCTAATCCATTCATATATACATACACACATGTATTCATATATACATACATACATATATTTTTACATACTTAAATTATTATTTTGTTTTTGTTTCTTTTTTAATTTTCGATTCTAATACATTCATATGTACATATGTTCATATGTTGGAACGAAAAATTTTAAAATCTTCAATTCTAATCCATTCATATATACATACACACATATATTCATATATTCATACATAGATATATTTTTATATACATAAATTATTATTTTGTTTTTGACTAAACCTTTTCTTTATTTGAAAAATTAATTTTTGTATGTTTACTCCCATGATTTAATAATTATGCGTTTAAAATTTATTTCTATATATTCTACAGTTTTGAATATTATTAAATTCATATAGAAAGCTTAAAAAAATTACTCAGGAAGCTTTAAAAAAAAATATACATTCATACATACATATTTATGTACTTAAAATTTTTGCGAATTTTTCCAAACTATTATAAGAATATTTTTTTGGAAATTTTCTTTAAACTTTTATAATAACATTTATCTGTTATATATTAAAAAAAAAAATAAAACACAAAATTTAAACAAAATAAAAAAAAAATTTTTAAAATAATCCAAAAAAATAAAAACACGACAACATCCAGGCAAGCATTGATCCAATAACCTTCTGACTATGAGACTACCACGCTAACCACTAGGCTACGCAGTACCTTGAATTTTCCTTTATAATTCTATATTTTATTCATATTTCGTATAACTCTTCAAAAACCATCCTATTTTACATTATATATATATAGCTACTTCTCAGGTGGTAAAAAGTACGGGTACTTCTAGAAGGGCTAGAGACATGGGACAAAGGGCATTAGATAAAGTTTTGCCTCTAGGGTCCCAGAAAAATCTGACATTGGAACTTTTTAGCCCCGAAATAGCTCTATTTTAAGATTTTCTGAAAAAATTTTTGTATAACAAAAGCACGTTTTTCTTTTATACTTTTTATAATTAGAAACACAAACCAAGAAATAAATGATACGTTTTACGTTATTTTTATTATTAGAAACACAAACCGAGAAATAAATAATATTTGAAAATATAATGATCTCACATATTTTTGTTTCGGATAAACGAATTAATTTTAACGTAAATAAATGTCAGCTTTTATCAGACATCAGATGTTTTGTGACATCTGAATATTAATATTTCATTTGTTATTGTTTTTAACATTACGTTTCGTCAGCAAGCTTTAAAAAAATATATGTACATACAGAATATATGTATGTACGTATGTAGTTAGAATTTTATTTTTATTGTTCCAAACGGAAAACTGTAAAATGCTAAATTTTAATACATTTATATGTACATACATATATTTGAATAAAATTATTATTTTGTTTTTGCCTAAACCTTTTCTTTATTTGAAAAATTACATTCATATGTACATATATATATTTGAATACAATTATTATTTTATTTTAACCTAAAACTTTTCTTTATTTGAGAAATTTATTTCTATATGTTCACCCGCAGTTTTAAAAAAACTAGGTATACATTCATAATAACGTGTGTTTGTGTTAATAATTTTATTTCTAATTTTTCCAACAGCAAAATTTCAAAATTTTCGATTCTTATACATTCATATGTACATATGTTCATATGTTGGAACGAAAAATTTTAAAATCTTCAATTCTAATCCATTCATATATACATACACACATGTATTCATATATACATACATACATACATTTATACATACTTAAATTATTATTTTGTTTTTGTTTCTTTTTTAATTTTCGATTCTAATACATTCATATGTACATATGTTCATATGGTGGAACGAAAAATTTTAAAATCTTCAATTCTAATCCATTCATATATACATACATACATATATTCATATATTCATACATACATATATTTTTATATACATAAATTATTATTTTGTTTTTGACTAAACCTTTTCTTTATTTGAAAAATTAATTTTTGTATGTTTACTCCCATGATTTAATAATTATGCGTTTAAAATTTATTTCTATATATTCTACAGTTTTGAATATTATTAAATTCATATAGAAAGCTTAAAAAAATTACTCAGGAAGCTTTAAAAAAAATATACATACATACATATTTATGTACTTAAAATTTTTGCGAATTTTTCCAAACTATTATAAGAATATTTTTTTGGAAATTTTCTTTTAACTTTTATATAACATTTATCTGTTATATATTAAAAAAAAATAAAATACAAAATTTAAACAAAATAAAAAAAAAATTTTTAAAATAATCCAAAAAAAGAAAAATACAACATCCAGGCAAGCATTGATCCAATAACCTTCTGGCTATGAGACTACCACGCTAACCACTAGGCTACGCAGTACCTTGAATTTCTCTTAATAATTCTATATTTTATTCATATTTCGTATAACTCTTCAAAAACCATCCTATTTTACATTATATATATATATATAGCTACTTCTCAGGTGGTAAAAAGTACGGGTACTTCTAGAAGGGCTAGAGACATGGGACAAAAGGCATTAGGTAGACTTTTGCCTCTAGGGTCCCAGAAAAATCTGACATTGGAACTTTTTAGCCCCGAAATAGCTCTATTTTAAGATTTTCTGAAAAAATTTTTGTATAACAAAAGCACGTTTTTCTTTTATACTTTTTATAATTAGAAACACAAACCAACAAATAAATGATACGTTTTACGTTATTTTTATTATTAGAAACACAAACCGAGAAATAAATAATATTTGAAAATATAATGATCTCACATATTTTTGTTGCGGATAAACGAATTAATCTTAACGTAAATAAATGTCATCAGATGTTTTGTGACATCTGAATATTAATATTTCATTTGTTATTGTTTTGAACATTACGTTTCGTCAGCAAGCTTTAAAAAAATATATGTACATACAGAATATATATATGTACGTATGTAGTTAGAATTTTATTTTTATTGTTCCAAACGGAAAACTGTAAAATGCTAAATTTTAATACATTTATATATACATACATATATTTGAATAAAATTATTATTTTGTTTTTGCCTAAACCTTTTCTTTATTTAAAAAAATTACATTCATATGTACATATATATATTTGAATACAATTATTATTTTATTTTAACCTAAACCTTTTCTTTATTTGAGAAATTTATTTCTATATGTTCACCCGCAGTTTTAGAAAAACTAGGTATACATTCATAATTATGTATGTTTGCATTTATAATTTTATTTATAATTTTTCCAACAGCAAAATTTCAAAATTTTCGATTCTAATACATTCATATGTACATACGTTCATATGTTGGAACGAAAAATTTTAAAATCTTCAATTCTAATCCATTCATATATACATACATACACACATGTATTCATATATACATACATACATATATTTTTACATACATAAATTATTATTTTGTTTTTGTTTCTTTTTTAATTTTCGATTCTAATACATTCATATGTACATACGTTCATATGTTAGAACGAAAAATTTCAAAATCTTCAATTCTAATCCATTCATATATACATACACACATATATTCATACATACATACATACATATATATGAATAAAATTATTATTTTGTTTTTGACTAAACCTTTTCTTTATTTGAAAAATTAATTTTTGTATGTTTACTCCCATGATTTAATAATTATGCGTTTAAAATTTATTTCTATATATTCTACAGTTTTGAATATTATTAAATTCATATAGAAAGCTTAAAAAAAATTACTCAGGAAGCTTTAAAAAAAATATACATACATACATATTTATGTACTTAAAATTTTTGCGAATTTTTCCAAACTATTATAAGAATATTTTTTTGGAAATTTTCTTTAAACTTTTATATAACATTTTTCTGTTATATATTAAAAAAAAATAAAATACAAAATTTAAACAAAATAAAAAAAAAATTTTTAAAATAATCCAAAAAAAGAAAAATACAACATCCAGGCAAGCATTGATCCAATAACCTTCTGGCTATGAGACTACCACGCTAACCACTAGGCTACGCAGTACCTTGAATTTCTCTTAATAATTCTATATTTTATTCATATTTCGTATAACTCTTCAAAAACCATCCTATTTTACATTATATATATATAGCTACTTCTCAGGTGGTAAAAAGTACGGGTACTTCTAGAAGGGCTAGAGACATGGGACAAAAGGCATTAGGTAGAGTTTTGCCTCTAGGGTACCAGAAAAAGCAAGAATTCCACCCGTCCGCCGTCTCCCTTCACCCCTCCAAAGATACTTTGGTCCATTTTTTTACAAAATGGTACTACATCCTTATGGGGGTAATGTTTGTATAATTTTGATGGCATATATATTCGTAATAAGTTAAATTCTATAAGTGTGAGTTACGAGTATAACAAGAAAACAAAAAATTAATAATATCTACATATAGTTTTATAGCATGTACGATTACATACACATTTACTTATATATATATGTATTCTTTTTGCGATTTGCTACAAAGGTATAATCAATTATACTAAGGTACAATCGGAAAGTAATCGATACAGCATTCATATGCAATCATGTAAAAGACCTGTATGAAAATGTTTTAACAAAGTTTGGTGCCCAAAAATGTCAAAAATACGCATAGAAATCGTATGCAATACGTATTACCCTATATACGTTAGTATTGGTGTTAACTCACTCTACAGTCACGCGTTTTATTCGCATGTATTATAAACTTCAAATACATACGTGCATGAATTGTAGTTTATAATTAACAATAATTTATGGCTTGAAGTGTTTATTGTAAAAGGTATTTTACGATTTTATGCGACATAACTCAAAGTGAAGTTTTAAAATAAATTACTCAAAAGGTATTAGATTTCAAAGGAACTAATTATTTGTTTAATTATGTATTTTTGGGTAATTATTTCTCAGAACTTTTTTATTTTAAGTTTTAAGTTTTATCTTATTATTTATCAGGAAAAAACATATCTATATGTATATTATGGGTGTGTTTTTGAAGAAATAAAGTAAACTTAAAATATCTCAGCCACAGAATGGAACACAATTTCAAAACTACAGGCATCATACTTGCAAGGCTTGCAATGCAAGCACACACGACTAGTTATATATGTATAGCTACTTCTCAGGTGGTAAAAAGTACGGGTACTTCTAGAAGGGCTAGAGACATGGGACAAAAGGCATTAGGTAGAGTTTTGCCTCTAGGGTCCCAGAAAAATCTGACATTGGAACTTTTTAGCCCCGAAATAGCTCTATTTTAAGATTTTCTGAAAAAATTTTTGTATAACAAAAGCACGTTTTTCTTTTATACTTTTTATAATTAGAAACACAAACCGGGAAATAAATAATATTTGAAAATATAATGATCTCACATATTTTTGGTTCGCATAATCGAATTAATCTTAACGTAAATAAATTTCAGCTTTTATCAGACATCAGATGTTTTGTGGCATCTGAATATCAATATTTCATTTGTTGTTGTTTTGAACATTACGTTTCGTCAGCAAGCTTTAAAAAAATATACATACAATATATATGTACGTATGTAGTTAGAATTTTATTATTATTGTTCCAAACGAAAAACTGTAAAATGCTAAATTTTAATACATTCATATGTACATACATATATTTGAATAAAATTATTATTTTGTTTTTGCCTAAACCTTTTCTTTATTTGAAAAACTACATTCATATGTACATACATATATTTGAATACAATTATTATTTTATTTTACCGCAAATTCTTTAACGTCAAAATTTTGATTTTAGTCTGCAAACTGTCTGAAACTAAAACTTTTACGGACAGAAATCTAGTAAACTTTTTACCCGTAATTGACTTTGAATTTTGATCATCCGTAAACGTCAAAACAAAAAAAAATTTTTTTTTAGATTTAAAATAATTTTATACTTACATATTAAAAATTAACAATAAAAATATTTTTTATATTATTTTTAACGTAATGATAGTCACTCAACACATCAAATTTATTTACTGAATTACTACGTCAGACTGTCTGCATGTAAAAAAAAAAATCTACAATTTTGACGCTTAATTGACTTTTTTTAAACGTTTAAGAATTTAAACTTTGACTGAGAGTAAAGACGTAGTAGAGTATCCGTAAACTCAGACAACTCAGATTTTGTAAAATTTGACGTTTAAGAATTTACCAAATCTAAACCTTTTCTTTATTTGAGAAACTTATTTCTATATGTTCACCCGCAGTTTTAAAAAAATAGGTATACATTCATAATTATGTACGTTTTTGCTTAAAATTTTATTTCAAATTTTTTGAACAAAAAATTTTAAAATGTTCAATTCTAATACATTAATGTTCATACATATATTTGAATAAAAATATTATATTATTTATGCCTAAACCTTTTCTTTATTTGAAAAATTTATTTCTTATGTTTCCCCCATGATTTAATAATTATGTGTTTCTATATGCCAAACCACAAATTTGAATATTATTCAATTCATATAGAAAGCTTAAAAAAATTAGTTAGGAAGCTTTAAAAAAATATATACATACATATTTATGTACTTAACTATTGTAACAATTTTTTTTTTAAAAATTATATTATTAACTTTATATAATGAAACTCAACGTGTGAATTTTGTTCTAATACTTTCAAAAATATTTGAAATTAGTGCAATTCGCACAAGGGGCTTCTAGTACAAATATACAGAAGATTTAGAAAAGTATACAACACATATACAATTCTTTAGGGAGGTTAAATGAGTAAAACTTTTGTTCTGGACTAGGTGCTTAATCTCAAAGTTTTGCGAGTTACAGGAATTTTAACGAATTCTCATTTAATATCTGCTTCTCGAAGTTTTTTTGATTGTATCGAAAGAGATACGGGTTTTAAACAAACAGCTTTAAAAGGTCTAGCAAAGGGCTTAAAATCAAAATGTTACTCCATTTTGTATTTTATGTACTTTCGTAATACCAAGGATTCGAATTATAGGAAAAATTAAATTTTTCCCTATTTATTATTTTAGTTTGCTCTAATAAGACAAAATCTTTTGAAATTTTGAAATTTTTTTTACCTAACGGCTAAAACAAATTTCCTCAAACGTTAAAAACTCTTTTATGGTACAGAAGATATAGCAGAAACACCATTTCTATGTCAAGATTTTAAAGAACCTAAAAAAATGTAGAAAATTAAAAAAATTCTCACTATTTTTGTTTTTTATTGATTTTAGGTCGCAATAATCATTTTAAAAAATAGTTAACATTTTTAAGAACCGTTATTTTGATAAAAAATCTAATTTTCGTTGAAATACAATAAATTTTTGAGAAAAATCGCTATTGTTGAATTTTCTTGGAACTTTTCTCTACAAATAAACTCGTTCAGGGATGCTGTAAACTAAACAAGTAACCGAAGATTCCCGGAGTAAGCTCAAATATGTATTTAATTTCGTCCAGCTTATTTTGCTTGTGGAATATCTGTGCAGCTTGAGCATTTAAAGCAAAAATTGGAAAAATTATTGTATTTCAGCAAAAATTTTAAAATTTACTTTTTTTTAAATTTAAATCGCTTTAAAATGAGTATATTGATCAAAAATTAAAAATCGATAATTCCATCACTTCAAATCAATACGAGTATAAATAAAAAATAGTGACAATTTTGTGGGTTTGTACATTTTACTGAGGATTTCAAAATTTTGACATAGAAGTGGTTTTTGTGCTATATTTCCTTTAACATAAAATGTTTTTTCTATATTTCCTTTGTGCTATAAAAGATTTGTGCTATATTTCCTTTACTATAAAAGGTTCGAGGATTTAAATTAAAGCCTAAGAAAATGGGCAAAACTCCGTGTAAAAAGTTTCTAAAAATTTTACAAAAAGTTGCGAGGTTAGAGAAAACTAAAAAAAAAGCAAAAAAAAGGGGAAAATTTAAGTTTCTTAAGTTCGAATGCTTGGTATTCGGAAACTACATAAATTACAAAATCAAGTTGGTTTTAAGCTCCTTTCTACGTTTTTAAAAAACTACATGTTAGAAGCTAATATCTTTTTCGGAACGGAAGTTATAAGTAAAAAGACTTGAAAAAGCAGAATTTTCATGAAAATTTTTTAAAATTCCTAACTTTGAAACCCCTGAGATTTAGTACCTAGTCCTGGTGACTACTATGTAAAAATGCGAAAGTTGCAAATTTGCATAAGTTAAAACAAATTTGGCATAGTGCATGAATTTTACTATTATCGTCAATCTAAATCAATACCCTGCACTTCGTGAAGGGTATATTAACTTTGGTATGGAGGTTGTAACTACTTTAAAGTGTCATCTGCGGTATGGACATATATATATATTCTTGCTCAGTGTAAAATTCTGCGTCGATTTAGACATGTCCGTCCGTCCGTCCGTCCGATCACACGATAACTCAAAAACGAATAATGCAATCGACACCAAACTTTCACAAGTTTTTTCTTTTGTGCCAAGGGCGAACCCTATTGTTATTGGACTAATTCTGACAACGGGTTCGGGTAGCTGCCATACAACTTAAAGAGTTTATTTTAAATATTTCAAAAATTAATAAAGCTATAAATATAAAATTTTGTATACATGTGTCCAGTTATATTCTACACATGCTCTAAAAATTATAATGGGATAGCTGCACCGGTTCGGGAGGCTGCCATACAACTCCAACAGCAAATTTTTTATATCCCGCAAAATAATAAAGTCAGATTCATGAAACTTGGCAGTCATGTGTCCAATTATAGGTCAAATATATTTCTGAAGTTTTAGAGGAATTGCTTGACAGGTTCGGGTACTGCCATATAACTCCAGAAACTAATTTTAAATATTTGGCAAAATAATAAAGTCAGATTCATGAAACTTGGCAGTTGTGTGTCCAATTATAGGTCAGATATACTCGTATTTCTGAAGTTTTGGTGGAATTGCTTAACAGGTTCGAGTAGCTCCCATACAAGTCTAAAAGCTTATTTTAAATATTTAGAAAAATAATAAAGTCAAATTCATGAGACTTGGCAGTCGTGTGTCCAATTATAGGTCAGACATATTTCTAAAGTTTTGGTGGGATTGCTTGACAGGTTCGAGTAGCTCCCATACAAGTTTAAAAGCTTATTCTTAATATTTGGAAAAATAATAAAGTCAGATTCATGGAACTTGGCAGTTGTATGTCCGATTATAGATCAGATATATTTGTGAAGTTTTGATGGAATTGCTTGACAGGCTTATTCTTAATATTTGGAAAAATAATAAAGTCAGATTCATGGAACTTGGCAGTTGTATGTCCGATTATAGATCAGATATATTTGTGAAGTTTTGATGGAATTGCTTGACAGGTTCAGGTACTTGCCATACAACTCCAAAAGCTAATTTTAAATATTTGGAAAAATTATAAAATCAGATTCATGAAACTTGGCAGTCGGATGTCCAATTATAGGTCAGACATGTCCGTGAAGTTTCTATAGAATGATTTCACAGGTTCGAGTAATCGCTACACAATAACGAAAGGTGCAGGGTGTTTTTACTTGTTTTATTGTAGTTTAGCATTTTATCAAAATCTTAAAAAAATTAACAGAGTCTGGAAGGTTTTTTTGAAATCAAGATTTTAATGATGTTCTATAACTACAAAAATGTTAGTAATAACCAAATAGAAAAGGATTGAATTTTAATTTTTCCTAACCTAAAATTTACAAAAAGTGGAAAGTGTAGTAAATTTATGGTGTTAAAAAGGGCCATCATAACGTCCATTAGAAAATGGGTAAATTTGTCAGCTATGAACTGTCACCTATGAACTGAGCCCTTTGGGCTCAGGCAGACATGCGGTTATTAGTTTTGCAACTGTTTGATTGTTAATTTATATTCCATAGGATTATGTGCAACCGCGCACTCTAGGAGCAACTGCAGTCAAGGAGTAATAGCAAAACTAAAAATTGTATGTCTACCTAAGCCCTTTGGGATCTGGGTCTGGGATTGTATTTCGGTCAGCCGTGCCTTAATATCAAGCAAGGTTTGCATATACCCATGTAAATAATAAGTTAGATATTTAGATTCTGTGTCGTATAAAATCTATTGCTGTTATGTTATTTCAAATATTACAACAAAATATAGGGAATACATAATTAAGTAGAATAACGTAATTGCTTTTTTAAATATGCATGTATGTATGGCGCATAGGTTTATAGATAGCTGTTTTGTTTTTCTAGATTAATCCATTTTGTACTTTCTTAAATAAAAAAATTACTCCAAAGTTATTAAAAACTATTAAATTGAGACAAATCAATAATTTTTAGAGAAAAAATAGAAAAAATATTAAAGCTAAAAGAAGGGGATACGTTCAATTTGAGTAATTTTTGTGTTCAATACAATATAGTATTGTATTGTATATAGCTTATTAAACGTACAAAATTAAAAATATTTCCTTAGTTACAAACATTATAGCAAAATTGTTAAAATTTCTGTAATTTAAAACAGAAAGATGTATATATATATCGTTATACAGCTGTTTTGATTTGCAGCACTAGTGCATCGAAAAAAAAAAAAATATGTAACAAAAATTTTCGATAAATTTCGAGTTTTATAAAAAAAAAATTAAGAAAAAATAAACAAAAATTTTAATTTTGACGAGCTGTATCTCTTCTAGCTGTATTGAACTATAGCTCAATTCAAATTGTTTGTAAGACCAAAAATAAAGAACAATCACTTGTAAAACAAACCAATGATAACTTTGTATGTATGGTTCCGAAGTTATAAGCATTTATATATATGCAGGAGAGGTCCGGCACCTACTTTTTTCCTCTGAAATTATTTGCCACCTTATGCGACACACCCTGTATAACGACTTTAGGCACTCTTTCAAATAACACGAAATTGTTATATAGTACGATAACATTACAAATACTACATAATTACTTCACATAACATGTACATTAAAAAAAGCAGAAATATTTTATATACTTTTAAAAAAAAGACAAAATTTTATCTCAAATTTGATAAAATTTTACAAAGCTTGTAAGGCATTAAAAAATGTAAAAGCACGTTAGTTTAGCAGTAACCAAACATCCAATACAAAAAATAATTGGAAATAAGAAAACGTTTCTCTTTTAGAACCATTAGTTACTTTTAAAATATATTTTGATCTTTGCCATTTAATTTTAAAATCAATCGTTGATTTATAAATTGATTTTTTATTGCGTAGAAACAGTTTTATTTTTACTAAAATCTTTGCGTGACCACAAAAGACAAAATTTTGTGTCTTTATAGCAGCTTTTAAATTGAAATATGAAGTCCATTTTTTCTAATTTTTATGAAAAAACTGCTTTGTAAAGTTTACATTTTCTTGCAAATAATTAAGCTAAGGAGGCAGTTATTACTTGAGAACAAGAATTTACCTGTGGCAACTGAACTTATCGACATCTGATTAAAAGACCCTCTAGGCGGATTTTGAAATAACCAACGATTGACTGGCTGAATATTTGAATTGAAATTATGATTCTGTTGAAGAACTTGTTGCTGAGTTAATATCACAGAGTGTACTTGTTGTTGTCCTTGTGACTGCTGCAAATTCGGCATGCTGGATGCCATTGAATTTATTTGACTATTTTCGATTACATTAGAATTCAATATTTGGTTCTGAGCCATTGGGCTTACAGCTCCTGAAATTGAAGACATTTGTTGCGCTTGTTGAGATTGCACCGTATTTGCATTAATATTTGGACTTGACGATCTTTCTTTAAGATTAAAACCTTTTAAAAGAACTAAGTGTCGTGGATCTTTACAAAAATTTTTTGCAGTTAAAGGCAAATCTCCATCGGCTTTTACGAAAAGTTTAAACAAAATTGGAATTTTTCTTGGCGATATTATAGAAAAATTTATTTTTTTCTCGTAAAACATCGTGGCCAATTGCTCAACCGATTTTCCTTCATGTTGATAGCATTCCAAAACGGGCATTGAATAGGGCGTACTATTACAAATAAGTATACAATGTTTTTGTAGATTTATATCATTTGGATGTCGTAAAATTTTTAAGTCATCAAAGCAGCACTATTAAAAAGAGAAAAAAAAAATGTTAAAAAAACATAATATCCTTTGATGTTGTCACAAACCAAGGCGGTGGCTAACCCCTCCGCTAAATTAGCATTAGATTCACTACCCCCTCCTGCCATGTCCAATTTGTCGAGCACATTTATTACTTTTTGAGGGTTTGTAAAAGGTCCATATGTTACAGTTGAGTTATTTGGCATAGATTGAGCTGTTTTATACAAAACTATGCCGTAAAACATAGCTTAATATATTTTTATTAGAAATTGAAATTGAAAAATAATAAAAAAGTAAGTACCACTTTTCTCTGAAGTAAAGTATTCTTTTTCTTCAAACAGAGATTGAGAAAAATATTCAAGAGCCGGAATTAAATAATTTGTTTTTAAATCGTTCATATATGCTCCATTTATAGCGGTGCCTTCTATTACAAATATTACATCAAACATTTTTTCAATTTCCATTTATATGTTTGTGCGAATTTCCAAATTAAATTTTGAAACAATATATCAATTTGAAGTTTTTGAAAGTTGCTTCCTTTTCACTCAAACTTCCCGAAAATTTGAACTTGAAAATTGTCTATGCACTCATTCAGACACTAGCATGCATATGAGAGTTAATTCATATTACTCATATAAACGTTGGATAAAAATCAAATATGTATGTATATAATTCTATGTATTTTTACGCCGTTCAGTAAAATTTTAAAAGTAGTACTTTACTCAATCTCATCAAAATTTTTATTCAACATTACAAAGCCTACTCCTATTTTTCATCTGCAATAAATAAAATTAATGTGTACTTAACTAGTTCACAATAGTCATGTGTCTTTCGCGAACAAACTAATTTTAAAGAACGAATCACTTCATTGAACTACCTGATTAGTTCACTTCTTCAAAAATGAATCATTCATCGTTCACTGAATGATTCATTCAATCACATTATATTCATTTTATATTTTTCCTTGTTTTTTTCGGTATTAATATTATATAACCTTTCAAAAGAAATTTATGCAATATTGATAAAATCGAACGAAAACTAAAATAAATGAAATACTGTACACACAAAACTGACCGATTCAGTTTCCTAATATAAATACAATACAAATAAAAGTGACCGAACAAGAAGACTACCTAAAAAAAAATACAAAAAAATGAACGAAATGTTTGTATTCGCGTTCATTCTAGTTCTTTTACAATTAGTTCACTTTTCTTTGTTTTGCATTTTATTAACGAATAAAAAGAACTGATATATTCATGGAAAAAAATATTAAGAAAATCATTTTCTAATAAAAAGAACTGAAATATTCATGAAAAAGAATATTAAAAAGATCATTTTCTAATTTAAAAGAACCAGAACAATTAACTATACATAATGTACATATTTAAAAAACTTTCTATATGTATTGCAAATGGAAACACTGCAAATCTTTTGTTACAAGAAACGGTTTAGAAATAAAAAATTTATATCTAAATAGGTAGTTTAAAATTCAAAATATTTAAATCTTAGAGAGTATTCAGCTTTTAAATTAAAATAAATATGAGAGCTTTTAAATTAAAATCTTTTAAAGTTGACGTATGTTAATCTATTTTGGCTTAACTTATAAAAGGAATGATTAAATAGTAACAATAACTAATCTAAAGAGTTTAAATTTTTTAATTTCGTTTTCTCCCTAATTTAACATTTTTACGATTTAAAAAAATTTAAAGAAATATTATAAAGTATGATAATTTTAAATTTACATTTCTTATAAGCTAAAAGTTTATAGGCTTATTACCTGTAAGATAAAAGAGAATACGTCTTACAAGGATTTGTGTGTACCTGTGAGAATAACTATCTATATATATGAATAGCATCAACGTGTAATTGTATACAGCAATCCCTCCTATAACGTAACCTCTTACTATATAATTTCGATATATGTAAATTTTATTTTTCCTACCTATTTTCAATTAATGTAATTTTTACCTCGTTTTACGTAATTTTAAAATAATTTAATATGCAATAATCTATTTTTTTTTTAATTTAAATTTCTTTCTTTACCAACAGACAATTTACTAGTTTAGGCAAATATCAAGTACTTACATACATATGTATGTACATACATATTAGTCATATTAGTTTAGTTGGACCTCCTATAATGTAATTTCACTTAACGTAAAAATTTTTCGGTCCCAAAAATTACGTCATAGGAGGGATTGCTGTATTTTTAATCTTTTTTATATATTAATCTAATTTTTATTAAAAATAAAGTTTGCTGAATTAAAACCTATTACGTATTTTTTGCTGCAAAATTGTACATAAATATGACAGATATTATTATATAAATATAGATGTTATTATAGATATATATATATGTATATGAAAAAGAAGTGAACGAAATGAACGATAAACAAGAATTTATAATCGGTCAGTGAAATTGAATATTTCGTTCAGAAGAAATCAGTAAGATGAATAATATTTTTGCCATCGCTTCTTCACAATATTTCAGCTTTTAGCATTCCATGGCGCCTTAAATAAAATAGATGCATAAAGCGTTTTACATATATTTTCCCAAACAAAATCAGCTGATTTTATTTTGGAAAGTTTTTGTTTTGAATTTTGATATAAGAGCCGGAGAAATTATAAAATTACTCTAAGAAAATACCCCATTTTTATGTTATTATACATACATACATAGTTTGTATGCCATTTTTAATTTATACTTTCTCTAAAACAGTAGATCATAAAATTTATATCTAAAAATAAATTAAATTTTAATCAACTATTAAAGTACTAAGTAAATTTAAAAGTTTCAAATAGACAAAAAATGACAACTCAATATTTGACAATTTAAAAAAGAATGAAATATGTACGCGATAAAATATTTTATATTACATAATAAAATTAACTCAGATTAGCCAAAAAAAAATTATATGAGAACTTACCCAGTAGCATCAAAAAGTACCCCAGTTTTAGGTAATTAACTCAGGTTAGAAGATCATACAAGGTTAAATCGAATTTAAAAAGCGAGTTAACTCCTAATAATTTTTTTTTTTAAAAAAAAAACAAGTGCTAAAATTTTTAAGTATTACAAAGAAATTTTGGCGGCTGAAATAAAGATGAGGATTACTTGAGATAAAGCTAAGGATCTCAGACATAGTAGGGAAAAAAGAATTCGAAAAAAGCGTAAATAAACAAAAATATATTGTTTTGAATGTTTCTCTTTATCTTCACTAAGAAACAACACTTCTATTTCATTCACATATCACAATATTCTTTAAAGGATAGTTTAATGCAGTGATTCCCAAAGTGGTCTATATAGACCCCCAGGAGCAGCGTTCCCACTTGGATACAATTGTATCCATTTGGATACATTTTTGCTTTAAAATTTAGCTTGGATACAAAGATACTCAAATCTGCTAAAATGTCGAAATTGGCTACATTTTAAAATTTTGCTGAAATATGGATACATATCTTTCTCGAACACTAAATAAATGTTAGAAAACTTTTAAAGTGCTGTAACTTTTAAGTGCATTATCTTCCAAAAAATGTTATTTGCTGACTAAATAAAATTTGCCCGTTTTCGTGCTGAATAGTTTTTACCGCATAGTTCAACAGCTACAGAACATATATTTTCTGACCTTAAATTTTAAAATGCAATAGAAATTGCGTGTGATTTTTAAAAGAATTTACTATAAATAACGAAACTTACATTGTTGAATAAAGCAAATTAATATTATTTATGAGTTTATTGGTATAAAATAAGGCGATTTAGTATAATAATTCTACTTTAGGAGGCTGGATACATTTTGGATACATTTTTTTCTTGAAATTGGATACATTTTGTTTTTATTGAGTGGGAACACTGCCCAGGAGTCCATGAAGACCTGCTAGAGGTCTACAAAAAAAATATGAATTTGATTGAATAAGTATTAAGGGGTTCTATCAAAAATTCAAAAACACGACAAGGGGTCTACGAGGGAAAATAGTTTGAGAAACTCTGGTTTAATGGAACAGATCTACCAGTCTCATATCCATTTTTCAGTTTTACTAATATATTATAAGATCTATATAGAGCCCTTTTTAACATCATAAATTTCCCACAATATCAATTTTTTTTTTTTTCAAATTTTTAATTAGTAAAAGTTAAAATTCAATCTTTTTCTACATTCTTAAAGTTTTGTATTATTAAAACATTAAAAAATTGATTTAAAAAAAATTTCATTTCACTTCCCGTTCATTTTTTAAGATTTCCATAAATGGTACTTATTATTGTATAGCTTGAAGTAAATTATTATGTTAATGTAAAATTCTATTTTACATATGTGACAATATTTAAGATTAAGTTTGAGTTTGTTGATAGCTATTTATATAAACACTGTTTAACATCAAACTTTGTCTTACGGCAAATAATAGAAATTACACCATTCTTATCAGATGGACTGATTTCTATATACATACATATGTATGTATGTACATAGAAATCAGTCATAGATACGTACATAGTTTATTTTTTTGAGAGTTTGGAACATGGCTAACAGAAGTACAGGCCTGGACCATAAGAGAGTAACAGTTAAGAGCTGACGAATTTACACGTATTCCTATGGGAGAGGGCCCTTTAAATAAATCTCCCGCAAGATCAACTTTTTTCAAATTTTTATTTAGAAAAACTTAAAATTTAATCTTTTCCTACTTTGCTAGTGCTTACATTTTTAAGATTCTGTGTTATAAAAACATTAAAAAATTGATTTAAAAAACCTTCCAGACTCCTCATTTTTTTTAAATTTTGTGAAAATGCTACACACAGGCAAATTTTTTGTTTTTGTGAAAATTTGCCTGTAAAAATTGAACATTTGACATAAATAAATATAATAAAATAAATATATAATTGTAAATAAGTAATTATTCCCCTTTCCGCACTACCTTGCAGAGGTAGAGGATATGGCGTGTTTTTTTATAGTGGTATCCCCAGTAGGCCTAATCCACCCATTTACTTAAAATTGAAGCATATTAGTAAAATTTCAGTATTTTTTATTATATGTTTTTATTATATTTCAGTATTATTTATTAGTAAAATAAACTGTGTCATACATCAGATAAATTTGTTGTTTTCCATTAGGATTAGGAAATTTCTTTTCACTATTGACTACCAGAACACTAAACATAGCCTGATTGATTTTATTGTTGTCACAAATAATGAGGAAAACATAGAAGCCTTTTCTTTGAAGTAAATTTATAACTAAATAAATATAATTATAATATTCCACTAAATAATCTGCGGTGGTACGAACTACTGGAAATAACTTTATAATTTCGTTTGAACTACCAAAAACCGACTTTATCATGAAAGCCATAATGGTTTTGGCAGGTTCAATTGATTCATTATGAGTTACTCATGAAATATTACTTGCTTTATATTGTAGATTAGGACTAACATAAATCTCATCTATTAATAGTGTTACAATTTTTTCCCGTTCCGTCAAGGACTGCGAAGCTGCTGCTATATAATCATCATCACTTCCCTCATTTTTATAATCAGGGGTAATATGTAGTCTGGAAGATAAACGTCGGAGATGTCGACTAGATGGTAAAGAAAGGAAATTTCTAAGGATTTCATATGTAGATTTAGATTGAGCGTATATTAAAAATGACATAATAATGGTTTCACAACTGTATTTTGGAGCCTTCACGCTTAATAAACGAATTTGGTCGATAAGAATGTAAATTTTTTTAAAATGTTTTCTAAATCACCTACTTTTTTTAAATTTCTGAGAAGATGCAAAGCTTCATTAAGATAATTGGCATCAGAACGATAAGCGCACAAAAAAGGTAATAATTTTTTGAGTTGAGTCCAATAATCAAGTTCCATATCTCCTGATAAAATATTTTCTAATTTAATGGCTGGTATTTCACTATTTCCCGAAAAGACACTTACTGTTAAATCACAATTAATTTTTAATCTACATTTAAACTCATACCCGAAGTTATCATTATTTTCTAAAATAGATAATACAACGCAGAAACTATTTATTAATACTAACCAGCCATGTAACACAATATTTTCATTGATTTTGTTTACTAAAACATTAAAATTTACCGGGCAATTCCGGAAAATACCTGGAATCGCTTCTGGAATTAATCGAAGCCTTTTTTGCGTTTTTGGATAAAAACATGTTTTTTTAAAATGTAAATGGCAAACACCACTACTCTCAACAGGTTTCCAATTTTTTCTAGGAATAGCTTCAATCCATGCCTTCCTACAAATCTCCTCGTTAGGAAACTTAAAAACTGGAACCTTTTTTCTTTATTATATTATTATTATGTTTTTTTTTAATTGGACGGACAGCCAGGAACCGCATAGTTTGCATTTGCGAATCATAATTATATGAATATATTAAAAATCACTATAATGATAAAGCTTAAAGTATATTTTTTTTTTAACTTATTTTATAATAAACAAAATAAAAATTTTGCATCAAAACTTTATTTTTTTCTTAATAATATACACAGCACAAATTTTTTTTTATTCACTGTATGAAAAAAAAAACTGTAATGTCTTTATATCTAACAAGTCCCAATGCTCAGAGAAATTTGAAAGCACGACCTTATTTTATATGGGCTTTTTTTAATCGAAGTGGCTATTTTTTGAGAAGAAATATTAAAATAAATTCACACTTATTATAAAGCAGGTAAAATTTAGAAAATATATTTGAAAAATCAAAAAAAATATATTAATATTTTCATTGATAATTATTTTAAAATTTTAAAAAAAGCGGAAAAACAACAAGCACAACCTTCGCCTTCAACGTTTTATATGTTACTGAAAGCATTTCATTATTTTTAAGTGAACAGCTTTTTTTTCTAATAGGGTAAGCTAACTCAAGATATGGGAAGTAACTGTAGTGTCAAGTTGAAAATATAATTAATGAAAGATAATTATTGAATATTGATATGAATACATAGTAAAGAAAAAATTTGATAAGGGAATTAGAAAATAATACGAGTATCTAAAATACAATCAAATATTATTTATTATATACAAATTTTATATAAACTTCAAAATTTTACCTCTATTTTTATTTGAAAAAATATTAAAAACTTACTATCATTTATATCAATTACCTAAAAAAAAAAAATATTTAAAATGTTTGGAAAAAACAATCATATATTTTTATGACCGGATTTGAATATTTTTTTATTTTTGAAGTAAATGGTATTTTACCAAATGACTCAAAAATTCCGACTGTAAAATAACAGGTATTTTAAAATTTTTGTTCTTTATGTAATATTCTTTCCGTTTAGAATTAAGATAGGTCATACATACATACCTGCTACCTGATGTTTACCTGCTAATAAAATATGAAATAAGAGAACAGCAAAATTTTTGAAGCACTCAATATAACATGTTTTAAATAGTTTTAAAATAATTATTTAAAAAAAAATTATTGGAAAATTATTGGAAGAAAAAAATTGTATGAAACATACATATTTATTTTTAATAACTTAAAAACTAACTGAAATTATTTGAAACAATTTTATAAGTAACGTATAAATAACCGAAATGAGATAATTAAAATTGTTGAAATGTGTCAACCTATATTACTTTTACTAAGATTTTTGTTAGCCAACACTACTCAACTTACCTTATTGGGAAATACAAAATGTGCATGAAAAATCATACATCCTTCCTCATTAACATTTGAAACCATACTGAAATATGAATTTGAAATTTTTTTTTCATTTTTTCTTTCCTCCTACCTTTCTTTCTTTTTCGTGCAATAGAATTTAAATGGGAAGCTTTTTAAAAAATGTGTATAATATCCTGAGATTTTTTAATATATTAAGCTCTTTTTTACTTAAAAAAAAAAGAAAAAAATAATAAAAAATATGACACGATCAGTGGCATTTAAAGAAAAAACCAGCAACGAAGCCAAAAATTCGTAATATTTCGTAAAAAAAATTGAGTATTGGGACTTGTTAGATATAAAGACATTAAAAAAATGTTTTACCTTCGTAAAAATTCTGGAACGCTTTTTTTTAAAACTTACATATTTCCTTTAAAAACTCCTCTAGAAAGTTGATTTTTTCACCAGTTCAAAATAGAAGCTTTAAATTTTCTTTTAATATAAAATTTTTATATTTTTAATGAAAATAACAATACAAAAAATCGATTTAAAAATTAAAAATCTTACTTTTTCTTCACTACTTTATACTGAAATTGTAAAACAACAAACTGATTTTAACTCTCAATTCTCTCCCATATACTGTTTGACATCTTAAAATGGTGGCTACTCAAAAAAATGCGGGAAAAACTCGAAAATATATTTAATCAAAATTATAGTTAAAACTTTGAGTTGAAATTTTGATTTTTGATATGTTGGTCACTCCAAATTTCATTTTAGTATAAAAATTTTTAGGTTTTAGTCAACTTTTCGTACAGGAAACTTGAAATGAAAATAGGCAAAAATAATAATTTTTCCAAAAAAACAACAAAAAAAAAATGATTCTTCAGAAATGCAATTTTACTAACCATTCACAAAAAAGCAGTGTCCATACCTTGATATTTTGTAATGTAAAGATTTGCAACAACAAATATGTGATTCCTTTTTTGGTTATAATTTTCGCAGCAAAATTATTAAATGTTGATGTAAAGTATGTAAGATTTGAAATGAATCACACGCAAGTCATTTAAGTAAGGTCGTTTATACGAAAATTTCGAACAGTGATCATCAGATTTTTATTTAGTTTATAATTTTCTTATCAAATTGTCGAATTTCCACATATTGGTTCATAAGGCAATTTCAGTGTGATAATATATAAACCAACGAATTAGAAATATTTAATAATAAATACTAAAAAAGAATACTATTTGTTAAAAACTTATAAAAAAAATATAACAAGTGAAAAAAAGGAAAAAATCTGTTGAAAAATAAAAAGGTGTATAGTTTTAAATTATTATTCCCATTTGCAAAAACAAATAGTTTTATTACAACATAAGTATACAAGTGAATATTATTCATTTCAATAATTAAAAGAAATATTTATCCAACAGTGCTTTGATAAATTCATAATTTGTAATTTTATTATGTTTTTAATTTTGCGAAGAAAACATCTGTTTTTGTTTCGTTTTAAATTAAAATTACTTTGAACGACACAATTTTACCAGGACCGGATTTTTTTTCTAAGCCAAATGAGTTTGTGTTTGATAAAATATAGCATGCAACATACAATATTTCAATTTGGTCTTTTTTTATATAATTACAGTTTCCCTAGAGGTAATGAAATGAAAAGAAAGGTGATTGGAATTATTAATAAAGAAGACCACATTTCAAATATATATAATTTATCAGAATTTATAATTTTATAATTGATAAAATAAATTTATTCGAAGAGAAAAAAAAATGAGTTTTGTTTAAATTTGATTTTTTTTTGCAGATATTTAAAATAAAAAAATATTATATTTTTTAGTTTTTACTTTACAAAAAAATTTTAAATTTTACTTTACAAAAAACTTATCTTTCTTACAAATTGCATATATTTTATAGTAGAGGCGAGAAAAGAAAATAAAATAAATACGCTTCCGTTACAGCTTTGACAATGCTCGGAGCAAAGAAAGAGACAACTAGAAAAAATTTGGCTTCATTGTTTTTTCAAGATGCTTCTTCCCTTAGTATTTCTAATTCCTTGAAATAAACAATCATCAGAATTTACCATAGATTTAAGTAAAGTATTGTTTCAAACCAGTGTTTGAAATTTTTCGTTAAATGAGATCTCATTCATAGTTTTTTAAAACGTCTCATAAAAATAAATACTTTATCGTAAAAATATGGATTTCACCGGCAAAATAAAAAACAGAAAACACATCATATGATATAGCTTCTCATTTCAAGTAAACGTTTTTTGTCATATAGACTTCTTACACAAACAAAATATAAACGAAAAAAAAAGAAATAATCTGCGAAATTTTTGCAGCGATTTTTTTTGTTTTCTTTACATGATCTTTTAAATTATTTTAAACCGATAAAGCGTTCTCTCATTAGTATAAAAAAGAAGAAAATAAAAAGAGTTCTGTAGAAGTTAAAATGTATAAGAAATATTTTTTAGCATTAAAATAATGTCTTTATATCTAACAAGTCCCAATACTCAATTTTTTTTACGAAATATTACGAATTTTTGGCCTCGTTGTTGGTTTTTTCTTTAAATGCCACTGATCGTGTCATATTTTTTATTATTTTTTTCTTTTTTTTTACGTAAAAAAGAGATTAATATTTTAAAAAATCTCAGGATATTATACACATTTTTTAAAAAGCTTCCCATTTAAATTCTATTGCACGAAAAAGAAAGAAAGGTAGGAGGAAAGAAAAAATGATAAAAAATTTCAGATTCATATTTCAGTATGGTTTCAAATGTTAATGAGGAAGGATGTATGATTTTTCATGCACATTTTGTATTTCCCAGTTGAGTAGTGTCGGCTAACAAAAATGTTATTAAAAGTAATATAGGTTGACACATTTCAACAATTTTAATTATCTCATTTCGGTTATTTATACGTTACTTATAAAATTGTTTCAAATAATTTCAGTTAGTTTTTAAGTTATTAAAAATAAATATGTATGTACCTACTTCCAATAAATTTTTTTTTAAATTATAATAAAACTATTTCAAACATGTTATATTGAGTGCGTCAAAAATTTTGCTGTGCTCTTTTTTCATATTTTATTAGCAGGTAAACAAGAGCAATCTATTTATAAAATGTCCCTGCATGTGTATGTATGACCTATCTTAATTCTAAACGGAAAGAATTTTAAAATACCTAAACAAAAATTTTAAAATATCTGTTATTTTACACTCGGAATTTTTGAGTCATTTGATAAAATACCATTTATTTCAAAAATAGAAAAATATTCAAATCCGGTCATAAAAATATATGATTGTTTTTTCCAAACATTTTAAATATTTTTTTTTCTTAGGTAATTGATATAAATGATAGTAAGTTTTTAATATTTTTTCAAATAAAAATAGAGGTAAAATTTTTCAAGTTTATATAAAATTTGTATTCAATAAATAATATTTGATTGTATTTTAGATATTATTTTCTAATTCCCTCTTCAAATTTTTTCTTTACTACGTATTTATATCAATATTTAAAAATTATCTTTCATTAATTATATTTTCAACTTGACACCACAGGTACTTCCCATATCTTGAGTTAACTTACCCTATGAGAAAAAAAAGCTGTTCACTTAAAAATAATGAAATGCTTTCAGTAACATATAAAACGTTGAAGGCGAAGGTTGTGCTTGTTGTTTTTCCGCTTTTTTTAAAATTTTAAAATAATTATCAATGAAAATATTAATATATTTTTTTGATTTTTCAAATATATGTTCTAAATTTTACCTGCTTTATAATAAGTGTGAATTTATTTTAATATTTCTTCTCAAAAAATAGCCACTTCGATTAAAAAAAGACCATATAAAATAAGGTCGTGCTTTCAAGTTTCTCTCTGAGCATTGGGACTTGTTAGATATAAAGACATTACATGTACATATGTATATAGTATACGTATTAGTAATAAAAAATTAAAACCTTGTTTTAATTGAAAATTTTAACTCAAAAAGTAAACAAAAAATTAAAAAAACCTTTCTAATAAACAAATATAAACCTTCACTGAAAAGAACCTAATAGAATAAAAAAAAAGCTTTACTCACAAAGCTATTAAAACCTATCACACAAATGAAAACCTTCAACTAAATAAAAAATTAAAATCGCCTCACGATATACATAAAATGGCTCATAAACGTCTCATAAAAAAACGGATTATACTTTATTGATTGACTTTCTAATTCTCTTTCTTTTGGATTTTATTAAAAATTTTTGCAATGGTATCACGCCAATTGAATGAAACATTAAAATCTCTCTTATAATTTCGTCTCAAAATAATAAATACTATTGAAAACAAAAACAAGTAAAAACGTTTCACTCGGTATAAACCGATTGAATTATACCCTGCACCTTTCGTTATTGTATAGCAATTACTCGAACCTGTGAAATCAGTCTATAGAAACTTCACGGATATGTCTGACCTATAATTGGACATCCGACTACCAAGTTTCATGAATTTGACTTTATAATTTTTCCAAATATTTAAAATTAGCTTATGGAGTTGTATGGCACGTACCTGAACCCGTCAAGCAATTCCACCAAAACTTCAGAAATATATGTGACCTATAACTCGACACACAACTGCCAAGTTTCATGAATCTGACTTTATTATTTTCCCAATATTTAAAATTAGCTTCTGGAGTTGTATGGCAAGTACCCGAACATGCCAAGCAATTCCTCTAAGACTTCAGAAATATATTTGATCTATAATTGGACACATGACCGCCAAGTTTCATGAATCTGACTTTATTATTTTTCCGAATATAAAAAATTTGCTGTTGGAGTTGTATGGCAGCCACCCGAACCGGTGTAGCTATCCCATTATAATTTTTAGAGCATGTGTAGAATATAATTGGACACATGTATACAAAATTTTATATTTATAGCTTTATTAGTTTTTGAAATATTTAAAATAAACTCTTTGAGTTGTATGGCAGCTATCCGAACCCGTTGTCCGAATTAATCCAATAACAATAGGGCTCGTCCTTGGCACAAAAGAAAAAACTTGTGAAAGTTTGGTGTCGATTGCATTATTCGTTTTTGAGTTATCGTGCGATCGGACGGACATGTCTAAATCGATGCAGAATTTTACACTGAGCAAGAATATATATAAATGTCCATACCGCAGATGAGTCCTTCAAGTAGTTACAAACTCCATACCAAAGTTAATATACCCTTCACGAAATGCAGGGTATAAAAAGAATAAACTTTGGTAATTAGACTATTTCAAAATAAAAAAATATAAGAAATTTTTCAATAGACGAAATGAAAAATAAGCAAATTCTTTTTCTCTTTTCATGAGATTTTTTTCTTTTCAATTTTACTTCCCCTACTGTAACAACAATATTAAAGGAAAAAAATTATATATTTTTAACACGAAATACTATTTAAATGGTAAAAAGCTCTTAAAAAATAGAATAAAAAACAAACATGCTGTTTTTCGCTGCGGCTGTATATTCGCTTCATTATTTTATTTGTGTATTGTATCATACGCAACAAAATGTGAGCGATCAATAATAAAATTTCAAACACTGTTTCAAACACAACAAAATCCAAGGCTGAATCAGACGAAAGTCATATATGTAAATATTGACTAACATCAGACTTTATGCCGTCAAACTAATTCAGATATCAAACAATGTTTGATTATAAGACTTTCTTCAGGCTCTTATCAAATTTGTGATGTTGTTGTATATAAAAGTTTCTAAGATTCAATCTGATGCAATAAAGGTTTTACACAGGCAACCCACGTAAATGGTGTGTGGGACATGCATTGTAGAGATTTGTTACAATTTATGTCATTTTATGTTACGTCTAGGGTTTTCAATAAAATAAGAATTATAAAGAATTCTCAAAAATTACACAAAACAAATAAAAAAATAATTCAATCGGCATATTTCGAAAACATAAAACATTAAGAATTGCTTTTGTATTTTTTGCAGAATCAAAATTTCGGAAAATAATTTCAGCATTTCAGCTTGGAGGCCTGATAGATATATACGGCATTAATTCATAACTTTTTTTTGTCAAAAGTGTAGATATCATGTTCCGAGAGAAAACCCTAGACTTCATTAGGTGTAGAAAATGTGTAAATACCAAATTATTCGAATATGTCAAAAACTCAAATTTTTCTTGTTAAGGTGTAGGATTTTAATAAAATTATAAAAATATTTTTCCAAAATTGAGCCCGGATCCTAATTTTAAAAGATTAATTGGTTATGTTAGCTTAGCAACTTTTGAGTTTATAATGCGATTAATATTAAATTGTGAGTAGAAATGATAATTTCAAACACTGAGGAAGAAAGCAATTTTGATAGCTGATGAGCGTCGGAATTCCATATATGGTTGTTTATTATGAGATCGTGATATTAGAGATATAATTTTAGAGAATATCAGAACTTTTATGATAAATGTTGTGGCATTTTAGAAATTTTTCATTCAAAAGTGCTAGTTAAATTTTGTTGATTAAATTAGAAGAATATAAAAATAAGAAAAAAGTTAATTAAAAATACTTATATAAAAAAATTGGCTTGTATGTACGTACATGTGTTGCGCACATGAATCTTGACAGAATATAAATGCAAAATTTACCATTTGACAATTTAAAAAATTCCTTTTAAAATCGGTCGCAAAATGTGTGTATAAAAATTTAAATTAATTAAGTCTGAAAAATAATCGAGTTTTGTCTTCAAGTAGTGTTTTAAATTTTGAATAAGCATTTTGCAGAACACAATAAATTACGTACTAAAGAAATGTCAAATCCAATTAATGTCAGTACTCAAAACAAAACGGACGTTCAATTACAAAATCAAAGCAATACATCACCATTGCAGGTTTCATTGCAGCAATCCACGACACAACGAGTTGTTGACAATGTCCCTTTTCCGCCAAGTCACAAATTGACAACTCCTGAAGTGTTTGATCCAATAACCGGGAAGCCCAATCATGAATTGCTTAAACAACATTTTATATTGGAAGGTAGAATCGAAGAAACTCCTGCTCTAAGAATTATACATGAGGGTGCCGCACTTTTAAAGTCTGAAAAAACTATGATAGATATTGAAGCTCCTGTTACTGTTTGTGGTGATATTCACGGGCAGTTTTATGATTTGATGAAACTTTTTGAGGTTGGTGGTCCCCCGTCTTCCACAAAATACTTGTTTTTAGGTGATTATGTGGATAGAGGTATAGTAATATATAAAATTTGTGAAATAACGTTTAATAAGAATTTAAATTTTAAGGTTATTTTAGCATTGAATGTGTTCTATATCTGTGGTCGTTAAAACTGTGCTACCCGAATACATTATTTTTATTAAGAGGTAATCACGAATGTCGTCATTTAACAGAATATTTCACATTTAAACAGGAATGTAAAATAAAGTATTCCGAGCGTGTCTACGATTCATGTATGGAGGCATTCGATTGCTTACCTTTGTCAGCTTTAATGAATCAACAATTTCTTTGTGTTCACGGCGGTCTGTCACCCGAAATTCATGACTTGGAAGATATAAAAAGGCTTGATAGATTTAAGGAACCACCAGCATTTGGACCAATGTGTGATTTGTTATGGTCAGATCCTTTGGAAGATTTTGGTAATGAAAAGAATTCGGAATTTTATTCACACAATTCGGTTAGGGGATGCTCTTATTTTTATAGCTATGCCGCATGTTGCGACTTTTTACAAAATAATAATTTGTTATCTATTATAAGAGCCCATGAAGCCCAAGATGCTGGTTACCGAATGTATAGAAAAAGTCAAACAACCGGTTTTCCCTCTCTTATAACTATCTTTTCTGCCCCAAATTATTTGGATGTTTACAACAATAAAGCAGCAGTTTTAAAATATGAAAATAATGTTATGAATATTAGACAATTTAATTGTTCTCCACACCCATATTGGCTTCCGAACTTTATGGATGTTTTTACATGGTCCTTACCATTTGTTGGGGAAAAAGTTACGGAAATGCTTGTAAACGTACTTAACATTTGCTCCGATGACGAATTAATGTCCGAAGTGGAACAGGAGCAGATCGAAGAGGCTAATCTTCGTAAGGAGGTGATTCGAAACAAGATTCGTGCCATTGGAAAAATGGCGCGTGTGTTTTCTGTTCTAAGAGAAGAATCAGAATCAGTTTTACAATTAAAAGGCCTAACCCCAACTGGGGCATTACCATTAGGTGCTTTATCAGGTGGAAAGCAATCACTGAAAAATGCTCTTCAAGGTTTTTCACCAAATCACAAAATTACTTCTTTTGCAGAAGCAAAAGGTTTAGATGCCATAAACGAAAGAATGCCTCCGCGGAAGGATACTACACCAACTTCAACGGAGGAGAAGCAAATAAATCTTTCTAATAATGAAAATCGTAATCACACAAATTCGTGAATGCATTGTCTTGCAAATATTTGAACAAACCTCGTAAGATGCATTTATCTTACAATGATTAAAGAATTTTAGATTAATATAAAGAAGCATTATAAATTTTAAAGTTAGCATTATGCACTTAATTACACTTTCAATACATTATGTAGATAACTATGATATTATGTGTATTGAAGTAAACATCATCTGTATGTATTTAAATCAAATTTATGTGCATTTATCCATACATTTAAGTTATGAGCAATATGAATAGTTTAATATTATAGGCATGACCGTTGTGACTTGTTCCATAATTTGATTTATTATTATAACCTTAATTTTCTATTATTTTACTTATCTGATAAAAGTTCTCTTACTTTACCACGCATATGCATAATTATTTCCAAATGATTGTTAATTAAAATAAGGGAAGATTGGACGAAAGCGTGGTTTTAATTTACGAATAATTAAAAAAAGAAATATAAAATAAATGCATTAAAACACAACCAAAAATTAATTTCAAAATAATCTTTTATAGCTTGTTTTAGACATGCTTACCTATTATCTAATAAGAAGCTGAATTAATATCGACGAATATCGCTGAAATACTACTAGAAAAAACATGATTAACTTGAGATCATTAAATTATAAAATTAATGGATTTAGTATAAAATCAATAAAATGAATAATATATAAATTAAATTAATAAAAAGTATTTAAAGGCAAAAATTATAAAATATTATGAAACTCGTATGCAAGTTTCTATATATTTCCATTATATCCATATGGTATTTCCATCTTCATAACCCTTAAATTATCACATTGCACATAATTTGTATGTAATATAAGTTTTACAACATTAATTCATATAATATGCTTGTCTAACTTTATCGTTATATTATACAATGAATGTAATTATATTAGACATGCCGATAGATTTGCATAATGTAATTAAAAAAAAGTTTTCAAATTTTATCAGTCCCAGTTTTTTATTAAATAAATACTTAAATGATTATAATTGTAATGCAGATAAATTCATTCACATTTAAAACTTTGTTTGTTTATCATATTTATCTAATACATTATCTTGGAAGCAAGAAAAGAAAGATTTTTCAAACTTTTTAAAATAAAATGTACTATATTATTCAAATTTTAATCGTTATATACATATAAAAAAATAAACATATGCATATACATATAAAAATAAACTCAGCTAAAAGCTCAATTTGCTTGATTTAAAAAAAATTACATAAATTCACAAATTAATTTCAAATATGTATAATTAAGAATTTTAACATCAAGTTGAAAGTTAAAAAAACTCTTTTCTCGTTTTTTTATTGAATAAAGTTTATTGTTGCAAAAAAAGTATGTATATATATAAATATATGTATATATATATATATATATTTATATATATATATATATATATATATATATATATATATATATATATATATATATACGTACATATAACGTGTATTTGTATATATATTGCAAAAAATTTTTTATTTTTATTAATTCTAAGGTCATAAATATTGTATACATTTAATATTTTTAATCAAATTCAAAAAGTTAAAATCGAATAAGTAAAGTTATCATAAATAAGTATAAATATATTTAAAAAATATAAAACATATTAAATCTTCATATTTTTAATTATAACATACATACTGTTCAATCATAAATAATACATGCTTTAACAAATATACTACAAATTCGTTTAAAAAAGTGAATTTTCTATTACTAGTTTATATAAATCTGCATACCTTATGTATTATACATTATGCATGTAAGTATATGTATTTAAATGGTTTTTCGCAAGTGTAAGGTAGCGTTTACGCAACATGCAAAGTTTGACGATTTTATTTGTTTGAAGAATGAAAAATTGTAAAATAATATACATTAATATACAGGTTGATTCAGTAAAGTGTACAATATATTTCATTGTTTAGGGCATCAAAAATGGTTAAAATTTTTGTTTGGAAGTAGTTGTCAAAACTCAATGGCTTCCGAGATCAGGAATTTTAACCCACTGCCGAAAAAAGCAGTGGACAATTTTAAAAACCGTTATTTTGGTAAAATATGAAATGTTAAGATTTTTATTGAAATACAATAAATTTTATAGAAAAATCGCTATCGTTGGATTTTTTGGAGCCTTTTTCTACAAATAAACTTATTCATAGGTGCTCCGAACGAAAAGTGAATTTTCTATTACTAGTTTATATAAATCTGCATACCTTATGTATTATACATTATGCATGTAAGTATATGTATTTAAATGGTTTTTCGCAAGTGTAAGGTAGCGTTTACGCAACATGCAAAGTTTGACGATTTTATTTGTTTGAAGAATGAAAAATTGTAAAATAATATACATTAATATACAGGTTGATTCAGTAAAGTGTACAATATATTTCATTGTTTAGGGCATCAAAAATGGTTAAAATTTTTGTTTGGAAGTAGTTGTCAAAACTCAATGGCTTCCGAGATCAGGAATTTTAACCCACTGCCGAAAAAAGCAGTGGACAATTTTAAAAACCGTTATTTTGGTAAAATATGAAATGTTAAGATTTTTATTGAAATACAATAAATTTTATAGAAAAATCGCTATCGTTGGATTTTTTGTATCCTTTTTCTACAAATAAACTTATTCATAGGTGCTCCGAACTAAATTGGCGAGAAGATTGTCGAGTAAGGAGTAAGTATTGCCATCTCGCTCACCCTTTCTGGGGGCATTAACTTCCCGGTCAGCAAGCTCCGTATATTGAGTTGCGTCCAGCTTTTTTCGCTTCTGGAATCCTCGAAACGCTTCAACCATTCAGTATTTATACTCGTAGCAACAAGTTCGAAAAAAAAAAACCTTGGGAAATTTCCGCTAAAATTTATGTATTTCATGGAAAATTTTAAAATTTAATTTTTTTACCAAAACAACGGTTCTTTAGAATGTCAACCGCTTTTCAAAGTAACTATTACGTTCAAAAATTTGTAATAGTTGATACTTAGAGCACTTAAATTCAATAAAAATCAAAATTAGTGACAATTTTTTGATTTTTAAAGTTTTATTAGTGCCCCTAAAATCTTAACATAGAAATGGTTTTTATGCTATATCTCCGATACCGTAAAAGATTTTTGAGGACTTTAATTAAAGCTTTAGAAGGTGACCAAAATTCTCTAACAAAAAACTTTAAGGTTTCTGAAACTTTCACAGAAAATTGTAAGGATGAAAAAAATTTAAAAATTCAAAATTAAAAAAAATTGTTGTTTTTCCAAAGCTCGAATGCATAAGATACAAAAAATGTTTTTCCAAAGGTATATAAAATACAAAATCAAGTAATATGTTGGTTTCAAGACCTTTACTATCACTTTCAAAAACTGTTCATTTGAAGCCTCTTTTTCGGAAGTAAAGTTATAAGCAAAAAAGCTTGAGCAAGTAAAAAAATCGGGAAAATTCGTTAAAATCCCTGTATCTCGGAAACCATTGAGGTTTGATAAATAGTTCCAAACAAAAATTTTATCCATTTTTGATGCCCTTAATAATATATAATATTGTACTCTTCATTGAATCACCCTGTATAAACCAAAACAACATTGTAAAATAAGAATGTTATACGCAGAAAAGAAAAAAAAATGTATTCTCAATTCTCATAGTATTATTTTATGTACATGTCTCCCTTTACATCACACTAATGCAATCACTCACCAAAATGTTTATACAAAAAATTCCCTTAGCTAAAAGAGTTAAGCAGTATACCTTCTTATTCTCATTTTTATACATATGTATAAAAATTTTTGGGAGAATTCATTGATTTTTTTTTTTTTTTTTTTCTTTTTAAAAAGTTATTTATTTTTTCGTATATAAAGTATAGAAAAAAATGTTAAGGATTTTAGAAGCGGGAGTTTTATTTCTGTAACTTATTCCCGTACAAGGTGGCAGAAATGGTGTATCCATATTATAAAAGCGAAGCTATTTAAAAACAAAATTTGACTATTCAAATAAAAAAAAATAATAATTTACATATTATATGCATATAATTTGAAAAAGACAAATAATATTAACAAAAAACTTAAAATTTGTAATTAGTAATTGTCATTACATTTATTGTAATATAAACTATGATTTTTTTATTTTTATTTCAATTTTGTGTTGCAAAATTTAAAAAAAATATTTCTTATGAATGTACTCGTACATACATACGATTTACGCTATTGTTATCTTATCGTAATAAAAAAAAATAAAAACACAAAAATTTAAATTCTGTATCAAAGTATATCTACTAATAAGTAATTCGACTCGTTCTATTCCGTCAGTTTTCGTTTGCATCTTAATTCTTAAAATATTCGATTTTTTTTTAAGAAATGGATGGTAATGAGTTGTGTAGGCAAGAAATAAACAAAATATTGTAAACAAACGAGTGTACCAAAAACATTGAACTAAAATAAAATCAAATTAAGTTAGGTAAAAATTTTGTTGTTTTTCTTTTGATAATAACAAAATTTATTTTTCATTTTATAAAATTTAGGTAAAAAATTCGAATGTATGAAAGCAAAAGAATTTGAAATTTCATGTATGAATGTCCACATGCATGTACCTGGTACAGTAGATACACAGTATCAGGTACATAGAAATAAAGTAATTTATAAAGAGAAAAAAGGTGGATGCATACTGATTAATACTTTATGAAATATAATTATTATCGATTCATGGGAAATATGTTCTAAATTTATTAAGATTGAAATAAAAATAAAAAATTTAAAGATAATTTATTTATTTTATTTATTAATAATTATTAATTATAAATGTTTAACACTAAAATTTTTTTGTTTTATATCAAATTATTTTATAGTTTTAGCAAAACTTTTTACTATGTGGTAAATTCTAATTCTAATATACAGTTTAATGAAAATATGTAAATGTTTTGTCGGACTTGCAACAACATTCGTAGTTGAAATTATTTTTTAAGTGTTCATATATTTTACATTCTAAATTTTTTTCTGTACAGATATCATTAAAAAGTTTAATAAAAGTATTTTCTAAATTCTTCAAATTATCCACGAAAATTTAAGGCATGCATTTCAATTACAAATTAAAAAGACTGTGTTTTAAAATATTTTTCTCCTTACTCACAAAATTACATCCCAAACACTTCAAATAATGTTTACCCATTATTTTAAAAAAAATATTTTTTTTTTCACAACTATTTAAAATAGTTTTTAATATTTTTCATAATTATATTATATAAATTAAAAATAATTTTTTTAAGCACTTTTTTTCCGCTTCGCTTTTATAATATGAGGAAATGATCATTTCAAATGAGGAATGATCATTTGAGGAAATCATTCCTCATGAAATGCCTTTCATGAGGAATGATCATTTGAGGAAATCATTCCTCATGAAATGCCTTTCATGAGGAATGATCTTTCATCACAATTACTTGAAAGATTTACATTATTTTGGTTTTTGGCAATTACTAAACCTTCTTGAATTTCTAATATTTCAGATACATTGTTAAATAATTTATTGCAATTTCTTTTAACTAGGCAATGGATTGACAGCTTTAAATTTTTCGAATCAGTATTTTTTGTATAAGTAAAAGTTTTATTATTAATTTTATAATATTTTCCGGAGTAAATTTTAGTTCTCTATATGTATTGTCAGTTATTGGTATTGGCAATGAAAATTTTAATGAATGAATTAGATTCTTTTGGAATATTTATAGCAAAAATTAAATTATTTTGGTCATTAATTAAAGTTCCTACCTTTATATTTTGGAGTTTATCAAAGTCAATGACATATTCAATAATTTCTTCATTTGTAAGCAAACTACTATATATTGTACCTGATCTTGCTGATGAAATGTTATCTTGTAAGTGTTCTACATTGTCTTGTAAAATTTTCAATTTTAGAGCATAGTCAGTGTAAATTGTTTGTCATGTTCTCTGACCATATTGAATTTTTTTGAAATTATATCCCTGTCTTTTTCTGTAGCTTCCTTATGTTTTACAAAAGATTCATTGAAATTTTGATTTATTTTTACTTGTTTGTTTAAATTAGTTGTCGCCATATGATTACTTTGTGTTGTAATGTTTAGGTGATCTTCAATTTCTAATCTGTCAGTATTGTCCATTGTCCTACTGTGCCTACAAAATTGATTAGCCCTCGTTTTTGTCTGTGCGGAATTAATGTTTGTATTTTTGTGCGAATTGTCTCTTTTAAAATTGTAAGGTGTTTTTTTTTCTTTTAAATTAGCAAGTTTTATATTTGTTTCAAAAGTATTTAAAATGTTTGAAATTTCTTCAATGTTAACTACATATGTATATGTAAAATTGTGTCGTAAATTTTAACTAATTAAATTCATTTAATTTTATTTCTGAGTACCCCAGGTCTGTATCAATCTGTTCTACTGTAAGATCTTCCTGGCAGTAACCTAGTATTATTGTCAGCGATAATATTTTGAATATCAATTTTTCCTGAAAATTTGGATTTTCTTTTAATATTAGAAGATTGAATATTATCTAAAGTATGTTTTACACAGGGTGATTCAGAAAGGTATACAACAACATATACCATTTGTTAGAGGGTCGAAAATAGGTAAAACTTTTAAAATGGGTAAAACAAAAGTTTTACCCATTTTCGACCCTGTAACCAACGGTATATGTTGTTGTATACCTTTCTGAATGACCCTGTATATCTAGGTTGTTCTTTGTGCCTAACACTTTTGTAATTTTTGATATAACCATCTTTCCTATTATCTTGATAATTTTGCCTTTTTAAATTGTTTTTATCAAAAGTCTTAGTTTTTTCTTTAAGAATATTATTATAAATTGTTTTTACGTCACATTTACCTTCCTGAATGTTTATAGGTTTTTCTTCGGTCGTAGAATGATAATTGTTGTTATACCATTCTACAGCTTTAGAAATTTTTTCTTTAATACTAAGGTCTTTATTTTCGATTCCCAACACTCTAATTTTCTCACTAAGAGTACTATGTAATTATTCTATGTCCGAATTACCAGTCTGTGAATTTGGCTTAACTAGATGAACCTCTATATTTTCTTTTCTTAGAAAGTCTTTTATATTTACACTACGAAACTTCTTGTCGGTTATTAATTTTTTAAAATGTCCTCTTTGTGATTTATATTCTCTGAGTTTTTCAATAAATGTTTGGTTGTTTTTGTCTTCGAGATAGTAAGCTGTTGCGAATTTAGAAAGTTTGTCTAAGAAAGTTAAAAAATTTGATTTGGAATTGGTGCATACATCCATATGTACAATTTTTTTTATATTTTCTGGAATTTCAGTGGATTTAAATTTTTCTTTTATAGGGTTTCTATTGTATTTTACCCTACTACATATGTCGCAATTTTAAGATTTGGAAAATATATATGTCGTTTTAAGCCCTCGTAATTTTCTGAAATTCCGGTATGTCCAGTCTCTAGTCTATGATATTTGTTTATTTGTGTATAAGTTTCGTCTTCTGGCTTCATGTCTTTTTGCATAGAATGAACATTTGACAAATTTTATTCCCCTAATGTCACTAAACAGTTCCTTTAATTTTTGTTGCAAAATGTTATATTTATGGTCAGGTAGGTCTGTGTAAATTCCTATTTCACCCGGTCTTATGTATCTTTTTAGAATGCCGGCGAATTTTTATAAATCTTTCTATTCTTATGTATTGTCTCTGTTTCTCTAATTTTTTGGTCTGTTAAAATAAGTTGTGTTTTAAATCGGTTCACAACTGTCTCCAGTATTGGTATATGGTCATTAAAGTTTTCCTGTTGATAATGTACTGTTTCGGTTTCCTCAACGTTGTTGTTTAAGGAATTAGTATCTTCGTCACCCCCCCTTTCTGAGTCAATCGTCTCGATTGCATATATTTCATGAGTCTTATTATTTATTCTGCTCAGAAAATCAGCCACTTTGTTTTCTTTACACTTTATGTAATCAATATTAATGTTTTATTCCTCTAGTTTCAGTAGCCAACGATATAGTCTTGGGTTAACGTCTTTACCCTGTGTTTTCGAGTGCTTTTTAATGGTTGATGGTCAGTTAGTGAGTCAAACTTAACACCATAAAGGTAAGGTCTAAAGTAATTCGTCGACCACACAATTGCTAATAGTTCTTTTTCAGTTGCCGAGTATTTCCTCTCATGTTCATTGAGATCTCTCGGGAGGTAGGATGAGCACACAATAAACTCTGTCCAATCCCTGGAAGACTTCACCTTCACCAACGCAGCTATCTGATCCTTAGAACAGTAATCTGAAATGGGAGAATACGTTAGCCTTTTACTAAACAAAATGCAAGCCCAAGGTCTGCCCCCAATTGTATTATCATACAATAACTCACCTGTCAGGCCCTTAACCTGATGCTTCACTATGTAAGGCTCTTGGATAAGGGCGATATCGAGGTGATCCTTCATAAATCTATGAGCTAGAACATCAGTAAATGCCCTGGCATGCTGTAGATTTATTTGTAGATTTTTCGGGACGCTTGCATTTGGCGCGCTGGTCGATGGTCCTTCCGTTTCCCTTGCCGCCATTTTCGGAGCGACTTCAGATTTTCCAATGAGTTTTGACTCTTTTGGTTGGCCTGAAGTGCTCGTCGTTGTCGCGGTGGGCGCTGGTTTTTTATTTTGTCGTGCCGTGCCGCCAGCACCTTGAGAGAATTTCCTTCCTTTAACCCGAACGGTAACACGGAAGAAGTTCAGGAAAAGTCGGAATTCCGCTTTCCGTAGATCTTCCAATTCGGAATCATCCACGGAAAAGGTGATGAAGCAGCCCCCGTCCATTTCCTTATCCATCCTCGTCTTTTGGCACGTAGGTGACGCAGACATGCTGTTTGGGCATGTCGTTGCCATCCAGTACCACGACGTTGCAACCGTCCCAAGGCTTTATCCTCCTGCAAACACTGGTTATCCACTCCCCGGTGTTTTGATTGTTATATGTTACGGATATCCATCCATCCCTTGGCAACGCTGCAGTGAATTGTGGATAAGAATCCTTATCCATTTCATCCATGATGGCTACTTTGATTTTCCCCATCTATGCTTCAGATAGCCTTTTCTCTGGATGCAGTCTATGAGTGATGGCCACCTTGACCTGTGCTACTGCATCCCGATAAGAAGTCATTTTCGGGTTTTGTTTAGGAATGGTCCCAGGGACCTTTCTCTCGACATTGCCCTTGGATGCACCAGAGAAATATTGTGTTTTTCCCCTGATGTCCAATCTTTTCAGGTCCTATTCAGTTTGTTGGATAATAGAGCCAAGAGGATCTTCTACTGGCGTGAAAAGGAGTTCCTCCTCTGCGTCAGTCGAGAGAAGCTCTGGTTCCGCAGACCCATGAGCACTAACTGTGTTTGTATTAATGTTGTCCTTAGTATTGTTGTTGTTGTTGTAATTGTCACTGTTGTTATTGTTGTTGTTGTAATTGTCACTGTGTTATTGTTGTTGTTGTCGTTGTTGCAGTTGTTGTATTTGTCACAGTTGTTGTTCTTGTTGTTGCTGTTGTTGTTGTTCTAATTGTTTTCATTCTCCATTTTTGTTCCCACGAGTAGCGCGGGAAAGTATAGTCACTCATGGCAGAGTCCGGCATACCATGGGAAGGCTTGTTTAAACTGGAGGGCGCCTGGTATCCGGAGTCCGCATACTAACGACTAAGCTCCTCCTTAGCCATGCAGTCATCGGCATATGCTGTTCCATCTTGATTTGGGACGCCTGTCGCCAGCTGACGTATAGATATAGGGCTGAAACTCACAAAGGCAAGAGGTTCGCCGCGAGACATGACCACGACACGAACGTAACTTTGATCGCTTCAATCACCCCTTTATCCTCCGCCATTACCGGGGCCCACCACTAGGAGGTGACAGTGCGGTTTTGGGCCGCGTGTATGTTTCAGTAACTAGTTTTTTTAATTTTTCAAAGGAGTTTATATAGTTAGAGTCGTTGGTGTCCACTTTCCCATTTTTCTTTAGGTATTGAGTCATAGGTTGGGCTACCTTAACGTAGTCTCGAATAAATTTTCGGTAATACCCAGACATACCCAAAACAATTTTATTTGTTATTCAGTTTGCTGTAATTTCAATTCTTGGGATTTAGTCTAACTACTTTTGGTGTTAGAATATGTCCCAAATATTCGGTTTCTTTAGAAAAGAAATTGCATTTATCGAATTGAATCTTAAGATTAAATTCGTGTAATTTATTAAATATTAATTTAATACTGTTAATGGGTTTTGCTAGAGTTTTACCAAAAATTAATATATCGTCGAGATAGAGGACACATATTTTATTTATAAAATCCCAAAGAATAGAATTCATTAGGCGCTGAAAAGTAGCTGGTGCCTTTTTCAGGTCAAAGGGCATCCTTATATATTCATAATTCCCCTGAGGAGTAGAAAAGGCTGTTTTCTTTTCGCTTACCAAAATTTGATGAAAGCTCTTAGCAAGATCAAGAGTGGTGAAATATTGTAACTTGTCAAGTTTGTCTAATATAGTCTCGATGTTAGGAATTGGGAATTTGTCTTCAACCGTCAGTTCGTTGAGTTTACGGTAGTCGATCACAATTCTCCACTTCTTCTGTCCTGAATTGTCGGTTTTTTTCGGTACAATCCATAAAGGACGATTGTAAGGTGAGTTGCTTTCAGTTATTATTCTTTGCTTAAGCATGTCGGGTATTTGTTTTTATATTTCGTTCTCATGTATTTGAGGGTATCTGTATATTATTTTAGAATATATCGAACTGTCAATAGCGGTTATGATTTGATGTTGAATTTCTGTAGTGTTAATTAAATGGTCTCCCTTTTTAAAGAAGAGATCGCTATAGTTATTTAGTAATTTATTTAAATGAGTTTTTCTTCGGAGTTTAGAAATTTCGTCAAAGTTTCAAAGTCATTATTATTCATACTACTGTAATCTAATTGGTGAATTTCATTTATATTAAAAGGACAACTATTTAAAAACTTAATTTTATTATTATTTATTTGTAACAACTCATTTTCCATACCAATTATTGCTTTTAGAGGCCTAAGAAGATTCTGACCTATTATGCCATGAAAATCCTAATTGTCAAATTTAACTAGTTTCCAGATCATTCCTGCATCTTCATTAAACTCTAAAGGCGAATTTGTTTTTATTTCTTTATTGACATATATAGTTCTAATTATGGTGCTAAAAGGGATATGTTTCTTAATATTATACCTCTTATATCTTATGATTATGAGGAAGTTTATTATGATTTAAAAGAGTGGTTGAAGAACCAGTGTCTATTAAACATTTGATTTTTTCGTTTTCTATTGTTAGTTCTACTATCGGTAAATTCGTTTTTGCCAAAATTTACCTCACCCTGAACATGGTCAACCTCCATAGGTTATTATTATTGATAATTATTAATAATTATTATTAATTCTGGTAATTATTATTAATTCTATAATTATTGTAATTTAATCTTGTTCGTCCAGAGTTGTTGTTATTGTAATTATTACTGTAATTATTATTACTGAAGTTATTGTAATTTAATCGGGTTCGCCAAAATTATTTGAATAGTTTTGGTGTCCGTTTTTATTTTGAGAATTAACATTTTGGTGGTGAGAAGTAAAATTACTAGATCTATAGTTTAAATTTAAGTTTTTATTATCATTTTTTATTGTATAATTAAATTTATTTCTGTTACTGAAGCGGTTGCCAAAGTTATTATTTTTTTCCCTAATCAAATTTAGATTAATTAACGTATTATATGCTTCTCGTAAATTTTGTACTTCTTTATTAATGATTACTGATGATAAATTTGCATCAATATTATTTAGAATTATTGACTCATTAATTTTTGGACTAAATTCAGTAGGTTGATTAACATCGAATTCAAAATTTTCATTTAATTTTGTTAATGTTATTTTTAACTTACTAAAATATTCACTTACCGAGTTAAATTTTATAGACAATGCTTCTTGGTATAGTTGGTGGTAAGTTTCTTGAACTCCAAAGTTGGCGGTCAAAATTTTCTTAATACCTGGCCACGCTTGCATTTATTCCTAATGTTCTCACGACTTCCAGTGCTGGTCCTTGTATTTTGTTAAAAATTGTACGTTGAAAAGCATATTGTTTTAGATCTGCATTGTCGAATAGATTGTATCTACCTCTCTAAGAAATGACGATAAGGCATAGTCGTTATTGCCTCTAAATTCATAGATACGTTGAGCATCCTTTAATAGATCACTGACAGAAATACTGAATTCTGCGGTGTTATTAGCAACATTATTATTAGCACTATTATTTAAAGCCATTTCTAATTCTGGTATTTCGTAAGCCAAGAATCTTTCACTTTTACAATTTTGTTTTTCTTTTGGCATTAATTGTTTGTTCTCTTAGATAATGTTAATGATGTTAATATTTATAGTAATTTTATTGGTTTTATTCATTGGTTTTATTTAATGTTAATAGCAATTTCATTGGCTTTATTTATCTATATGTAGCTATGTAATGAATTACAGCTATGTATTTTTTTTTGAAATGTTCTTTTAAATGAATAACACTTTTATGTAAATTATGACTTGCTTTTATAATAAATTTATTATTACATTTATGTGTTTTTGTTATTTAAACTTCGGTTTAAATTAAGTTTATAAATTTAAATTCATATGGTTCGATCACAAAACTGTTTGTCTTTGGACAAGAGAATTACCGTTGTGCGCCAATTACGTTATTGTTATTAAAAAAATAAAAACACAAAAATTTAAATTCTGTATTTTAATTAACTTTATTTTTCGTAATAACAGTTAGTTGTTAATGACTCTAAGTTTAACTTAAGAATAAATTTTATTGACTTAATATCAATTTACTAAAATTAGTTGCTTGGAAGTATAAAACTGTTTGGTCAGCAGTAATTATTTTAAGTGTGTTATTTTTTTTTGGTAAGTAATTTAATATATTAATTTTTATTTGAAAATAATTTTATGCGAAAATAATTACTGTTGATTATGAGCTTTTAGGTATTGAGGAATTTTAATAAGAAAAACAAAAAATAAGAATGTTATGAAATTTTATTTTATGAGAAAGACATTCATTATATTAACTTATAGAAAATTTTATTAAACTTTATAAAGGAAAGACGACGGAAATGAAGTATCGTCTTTCGAATTGCCCTGTAATGCAAATGGTGGTAATAGGCATTTTTTAAAACAAAATTTAAATAAAAATAAAAAATTCATAGTTTATATGAAAAGAAATGTAATGACAATTACTAATTACAAATTTTAAGTTTTTTTTAAATATTATTAGTCTTTTTCAAATTATATACATATAACGCTGATATTAATTATTACGAACGAAAAATTATAAAATATACATACGAGTATTTCAGTAATGAAAAAAAATATTACCGCTTTTTTATATACTTCTCTCTCCAAAATTTTATTTCAAATACATAACATACAAAAAAGAATCCAATTTTTGTGTGTGCGGAAATAAAGCAAATTCAAAAATAAAAATTTTGTTGAAGAAAGGTGAAACGCGAGGTCTCAACCAAAGAAGAGATTAGAGTTGTTGTTTTCATTTATGAGGTTAACAAGACATTTTTTTTTCATTAATTTTTACTAGTCTGCAGCAATTAAGTTATTCTCAATATTAAAATATTTAAACAAAATATTAATGTCTTGATATCTTATATAAAGATGTGTATAATGTGTTATACATAATAGTAATAATATAATCAAACATGGAATGAATAAAACAGTATATAAATATTATTTGAAAAATATTAATTATTATACTTATCAGCGGTACACACTGGCATTGTAATGTCCGTAATATTAGCTTTAAATATTTTTGTTATTTAATAAATATTTTTATTTTGTTAGCTTTTCACTCTTTATTTTTTTCATAAAAATCGTGTGTTGTTTTGAATTTTTTGAGTTTGTCACATGCTTAAGCGCAACAGATTTTTTGTCGGTTGCCAATAAACTGGCAAGTTTAAATATTTTAGAATATTAATAAAAGTATTGTATACATTGAAACATTTATGCGACAACTCGCTTATGTAAACGTTCAGGTGAACTTGGTATTCAAACGGCATGTTGTGTGTTAAAATTCAAATTTGAACTAGCTAGTAACAATTATTTTTTCGATTATATTTCGAAGCAATATTAAGAATATAATGAAACTCAACGTCTTCATGAAATATTAGGAATGAAGAAAAACATAAATTTTCAAATTTCACTGATTTTCAAATTAATGTTTATGCGCACGAAAATAATGTTAGAGAATTTGATAAAATTCAAATCTTATTTTGAATTTTATAATTTCCATAATTGAACTGATGTTTATTTGGCGATAGAAATATCGACTTTAAAACCATCGATAGTTGAAAATTATCGATAGTATCGATAGTGCCATCGATGGTTCTCCATCTCTATTTCAACTGTTAGTGAAGAAGGATCAGGGCTGTCGTTTCACTCCGATTTGAAAGTTTGTGTCCTCGGCTCCTGCTTTTGCATTTTGGCTCCGGTTTTCTTTTTGCATCAGTCAGACCCAAAAACAATATTGATAATTATTCTTGAAAAAATTTTTCTGTTGAAAAATATAATTTCTAAATAAAACAACTTTTTTGGCATTATTTAAAGTTTTTTTGACAAAACCTAGGCTAACGAAATTATTAACATACATATACCTTTTTCTGCAAATTCGAAAGCCGTCACCCTTCTTTTATACTCTAGTTAATCAAATAGACAGTTCAAGCGTCAAATAACCAAACTTAGGAAAACTCAGCAGATGAAATATGTTTGTATAGAATTTTTGCAATAGATGATAATATTTCGATTTTGGCATTTTAATTAAAGCCGATCGAGTATATTGTTGAAAATTTGAAACATTTATTAAGTTCAGTTAAGCGGATTGTAGTGCAGCAGCTGAAAGGGTGTTTTCTTCTGATAATTTGATTAAAAGTAAATTGAGAGACTCCTTTTATGTTGAAATGGTAAGCAACATTTTAAAATTAAAAAAACTATTTAAAAATATTGATGCGAAAAGCTAGGAACCAAGTTATGATCAACTTACAGAAAGAAAATTTTAAGTACTCATTCTTTAATTTAAAAGAACGCTTTTAAGTACGCTTTTTAAAATGGTGTTGAATAATGAAATCCACATATAAGGGAATGAATAAGGCAGTCAACATACTCGTATGATAAGAAAAAAACGTCATAAATATTTTTATGGGTTTTTTTTTAATATTTTAAGGTATTTTCTGACCATCATAACTAGAGCCTAAAGCCTTAAACTTAAAACAATGTATATGTACTCCATATACGTTTTACACGTTAATGTAAAAAACATTAATTTAAGTTCAAGTTTTTATTGAGATATTTTTTAATTCGAATGTATTTATTAATTTGTTTATAATTTTTGCTCAAAGTTTTTGTTTTTTTTTTCGATTTGTTATTGTATTTGTACGATAATAGTTTGTTTTTTTATGAAATAAAGGAATCGGCTACACTTTTTTGGAAATGGTTTCGATTTTTGAATATTTTTGCTCCCCATTCAAAAAATTAAAAGACAGCCCTCCTCAATCGCGACCACTTCTGCCTGAAATACACTGCAGTTATCCGGTAGACGGAAGGAGAGCCCAACATCCAATTGCTCTGAATAAACTCCCTCACCTACCCTGTTGTCAAGTTTAGATCCGTCCGCGTAAAAATTGACGGACCCGCCCTCGAGGCCGCCTCCGTCCAGCCAGGCCTCCATCGGCGGAATCGAGGTGCCAAAGATCCTGGTGAATGAAAACACAGGAGGAACAGAATCAAGTATTCCAACCACGTGTCCCCAGTCGGTAAGAACGGAAGCATGTCCCTTCGTGCCACATGTCAGCTGAGATGCGGCTATCTGAGATGCGGTCGATTCCGCAGCCGTCTAATGGCCGTCTAATGGAGCATAGCACCCACCGATACACACCATTGCCATTTTTTGAATTTTGCTTATCAGTCCAAAGTTCGCAGCTGTACGGAGCGCTGACCACCATATCACAGCACTATACATCAGGATCGGTCTCACGACCGCGGTATATAACCAATAGACCATGTTAGGTTTGGGCCTCATCTCTTCCCAAAGGCACTCTTATATGAGTAAAGCGCGATAGTTGCTTTCCTTACTCTCTTCATGATGTTGGACTTCCAGTTCAGTTTTGAATCAAGAATTAGATTGAAGAACCAGGCCTCCCTGCCAAAGGTTAAGCGGATTCCTTTGAGTTGCGGTGGAGTTATGCTCGGTACAGCAGTGCTTGTAGGTTTACAGTTAGCCCACAGCCAAGAGCCTAGTCAGAGACGAGGTTTAGAGCCCTCTGCATTAGCCGATTCAGGACACCAAGGTGCTTCCCAGATACAGCTATAGTCAAGTCATCAGCATAGGCGACTACCTTATAGCCCTCCTCCTCTAGGTATATCAGTAATCGATTGATTACCAAGTTCCAAAAAAGAGGAGAAAGCACACCTCCCTGCGGGGATCCCCTGCTAATGGAGCGTTCAATGCATGCACCGCCAAAGGTAGCCCTAATGGTTCTGCCTGACAGCATGTTCCCTATCAGAGCCCTTAGCGAGCCATGAATTGAAAGAGATAATCCGTGGCCGGACATTGTTGAAGACTCCTTCAATATCTAGGAAGGCAGGCGGGTTACGGTTGCTCCTAATGTGTATATCTGTCAACTTTTCTAATATTTTTAATAGAAATGATGTTAGACTGATGGGTTTAAGATCCTTTGGGCAGCTGTGAGAGCTTCTCCCAACCATAGGAATGAAGACCACTCTGGCAACATTCCACGTTTTTGCAATGTAGGTTAAATCAATAAAGCATTCATAGATGATCCTCAGTCAAGGAAGGATGACCCCCGCAGCATATTGTATTTCTGCCGGCGCAATGTCCTCAGAGCCCGCCGACTTGTAGGGCTCAAAACTGTGAATGGCCCACAATATTCCTCTTTCAGAGATCACTTCTGCGCCATCGTGACAGACCTGAAAACATTCTCCCCGAACTTCAGGAAAGTGTGCAACCTGCACGAACTCTAAAGACCCCGCAGCAAAATTTTCTGAGCCTTCCTTAACCTTCTCTTGTATTCTCTGAGGTCATCCTGGCAAGCACGCCAATCAGATGGTGCTCTGGTGAACTTCGCCTTGCTGAATTTAGTTCTACATTTTTTCCGAAGGGCGTTTAACTCTTCTACTGTGGTTTCTGTTTGTCTCTTATATGAGTCAGAGGGCATGCAACCCTGGAGGTGTTATTTATGACCTCAGAGAGCGTGCCCACCATGTCGAGGTCCCCAGGCGTCCTAGCACGCAAAGAACCGTGATCTCCAGGAGATCGCTTAACGAATCTGCGAACTTTGACCAGTCAGTCCGCATTCGGTTTCTGAAAGTCAAGGTAACATTCTGCCTAGCAAAAGATTCTAACTCTATATAACGATGATCAGAAAATGAGTGCTCTCGCGATACTTTCCATTTCCTGACCAAGCCAGCAGCAATTTGCGAGTCAAGGGTTATATCTATAACCTCCTACCGATTTTTAGTGATAAAAAGCCCATATTACATAGTGTGAAATCAGTATTTAGGATAAACTCAAAAAGTGGCACACCTATTCCATTGGTGTCCAAGCTCCCCCGGATCCCGTAATGGCATCGCTCGCAGTGATGAGGCCCGTGCTGAGAGACCCTGTTTTCTTTACTAAGTCTCTCATATTGTTGGCCAGAAGCACGCCTTGGAAATCATAGTGCAGGTATATTGAAGCCCATCAGAAGATCCTGCCAGCGACCTCGAGACTAACTGCAATCAAATTTTCATTGCTGTAAAGAGACGACAGAAAAGCATTTAAGTTACTTTTAATTAATATGCATGACCTTACATTTGCGCCGCGGTTGCTATGAAACAGTTTGCAGTTTGCCGTTCTAAGTCTGCAAATACTTCAACCTGCCAGCCAGGGTTCCTGGACCAGAACTATGTCTTCTCCGCCCCTTTATAGCAGTGGAGGTTGATCTGCGTTATTCGGAGCATTACTGCTTTTATCAACCTCCACCAGCGTCTATTCCGCATCATCTAGGTCAGCTCCAAAAACGGCTCCTCTAGATGCAGATGAAGACTGACGAAAGCGGAGTCTTCAACAGCCTTATTCTTGTCGGCGACCGCGGGCTCTCTTCCTGGGATTACCTCCCTGCTGTCCGACGGCTTCTGGGATCCCTCCATTTTTGTGCCAGTTTTGTATACCTTCTGAATTATGGAGGAGAACCCATAATTTAGAACGAAGTTCTGCCTCTCCAGTAGAGCAAGCGATTCTTTACTCAGTGTGATAAGGGCCTGTCTGTAGTCGTCCTTCTTCCCTTTTAACTTGGCCACCCTCCAGTTGGCGGTGGGCAAGTTGGAGTTGCCTAGCTGAATCATCTCTAGGATGGTTACCATGTTCGACGGCTCAGCTAGGATCCAGGTGCGAGCTTGCGGTCTGCTTGAATTATGGTCCTTTGCAACGACGACAGTAGTTAAAATATGGGGGTTCTGGCTTTTCAGGCGCAAGGCGCAAAAATTTTTCTACAATTTGTATGGAATTTTTCTAAAACTTGTATATAATGGACTGGGTGGATGTATGATAAAATATGTATGGGTGTTCTTATAGAATTGAAATATGGTTTATGATGTATACATGTATGTTTAGAAAGGTGATGTTTTTTGAGCGTTATGCTGTTTCTGGACGGGGGAATGAAGTCAACGAAGTTGTCAGGCTGGGAGCTGGATGCTAGGCTGAAGGATATGTGCGGCGGTGGTTGTTGAGTAGAGTTGTTGCGGTGGTGGCGAGAGCGGGTTTTGTGTGGAGTTGAATGGAGTTCGCCTTTGAACGAGCAGACTGGAAAAATAGGTTTTTGGCAGTCTGTATTTTAGTAAAAATTCTATAAAAATGTATCCTATAATTGTTGTTTATTATATTTTATTGAAGGTTTTTTTATTTTTTATTATTCTTCTAGAATAATGTATGAAAATCGTACATTTTTGGTAATAGTACCCTAAATAGTTTTTAAAAAATGCAAAATAAAAAGTTTTGAAGTATAGAATAAAGAAATTAAAAAATTATATAATGCTAGATGTGTGACTTTGCAAGAAAAATGACGTCAGAAGATTACCTATAATTAGAATAGTATTATGCTATGATAAACATGATAGCATATGGTTTATATTTGATTAAAATATAATACTATCTAAAGTTTGTCAATTGAACAACTCTAGTTTTGAAATATACTTATTTATTTCATAACTATCAAGACGTGTATATATTAAAGACGTAAATATATTAAGAAATAAAGTATATTGATATTTAATTAAAAAAAAAAAAAAGAAAAAAGTTTAAAAAATTATGTGAAGTTTGTGGAAAATTTATAGACGGTAAAAGTTTACAAAAACATTTGAATTCTGTACATGAAAATAAGGAAGCAAAAAATTTCAGGTGTTCTATATGTGAAAAAGACTTTAACAGCAAAAACAAGCAAAAAATCTCCATATTGAAATGTTATTATTAACAGAAGGTGAAATATCACATTATGTTTGGATTGAAAACCTTTCAAGATTAATTCGCAGTCAAATTTATTAAATATCAAATTTATTTATTCAGAGAAAAATTTATTACTTCATAAACAAGGCTGTATAATATAATTACAAAGTTACTTGACCCACAAAATAAATTCATTAAATTCAAAAATTATCATAAAGAAATGAAGGTACCATTTGTGATTTATGCGGATTCAGAATGTTTATTGGAGGTTATTTCAACTTGTGAACTTAATCCCTCAATTTCCCAATTCGTCAACAAGCAATATTAAGAAACATATTCCAATAGCATTTTCTTATTATGTCAAATCTTCATTTGATAACAATCTAGAGTCTAGATGAATATAAAATGTTTACGGGTATGTTAATTGTAGTTTCAAATTTTGAATTATAATAATAAATATATAGTAGTAAAGAGTAAATAAAGTAGAAAAGAGTTTATAACAAGATTATTAGAAGATTGTACAAGACTTTACGAAAACTATTTGAAAGAACCGAAACCGATAAAGGAATTAACTAGGGAAGAAGAACTCGATTTTAGTAATAGAGGAGCATGTCATATTTGTGAGAAAAATTTTTCATCAGATGAAGTCATCGTTAAAGATCATTGTCATTTAACAGGTGAATACAGAGGTTCCGTACATAATTCTTGTAATATATTATATCGTTTACCTAAGTTTTTTCCTGTTTTCTTTCACAATTTCTCTTGTTATGAGTTTCATTTAATATTTAAAAAATTAAATTTTGTCAAGGAGGCGCTTTGGGTTTTACCGACTTATATTTCTGTAACCAAGAATATTAAGTTAAATGGAAAGAAAGAAAATTTTCAATTAAAATTTTTAGATTCTTTTAGATTTATGCAATCTAGTCTTGATTCATTAGCTCAAAATTTAGGAAGGGAAAATTTCGCAAACATTAAGAAAAACTTTTCAAATAATGAGCAATTTGAATTATTGATTCATAAAGGGGTTTTTCCGTATGAATATATGGACTCAATTGGAAAACTTAGCACGTAACGTGGTGTTATGTTATCAATATAAATATGTTGATTAAAATCAGAAAAGATTAACGTAAAAAATATTATGTAGTAAATCTTCAACAAATGACACGAGAAAATGCTTTAAAGAAAACATTTAAACCTATTGTGATATCCATTAATGAACTAACTACTACCATTACAAATCAATTTTACTAATACTAATTTACTATTTTACTGTTACTAATTTACCTAAGCAAGAAAATTTGGAAAAAGATGCACTTGACAAGAATATTAAAGATTCAGCTAACAACAATAGAATCGGAAATATCAAATCAGGAGGAATTTTAGCCATACCAAATTTTTTAATGCAATCGTCCACATTGGAAACACCAACGCAGTTTACTCGCTGGGATATTCCAAACGAATTAGTTGACGGAATAAAAAATTTTAACTTCATCACAAATAGCTGGCAACTATAATAATTACACCGAAATCAACTCAATTATTGCAAAGCTGAAAAAAATAGATATAATTGAATAATATTTTAAATAAATTATACCTACTAAAAACATAATATCAGCAAAAAAAGCAACATTTGAAATAAACGAAAAAAAAAATAGAGTTGACCTTGTCAACTCTGTGATTGTACCCGTACCCGTACGAATTTGTTATCCTATGTGCGAATAAAGATGCCATAACTGACTATGGGACAGACTATGACTTTAAATTGCCGTATTACCGTATTAATTTATGCAAAATTTCAGTGCTATATGTTTTTCAAAACAATGTGTGCCAAACTACTATTGAAGTTGTATGGTAGCCACCAGAAAGAGCCAAGAAATTTTAACGAATTTTATCAAGCGCATCGGCCCTACTAATATATTTGCTTAAGTTAAATTTCAATGCCACAGCTTTTATAGTTTCTGAAACATAGCCAAATAAATTTTGAAGTTGTATGGCAGCTACCCGAACAATTGCCCCGATCATGTCCAATTTAAATAGGGTTCTGGCACTTACTACAATAAATCATTTGTGAAAATTTGATCAACTTAGCTCAATTAGTTTTTGAGTTATCGTTGGGATGGATGAATGGACGAACGGACAGACAAAGCTAAATCAACTCAGAATTTGACGCTGATCAAAAGCATACACTTGAGTCTATATCTAAAACCGTTATTTCTTAGCGTTACAAACGGTAAGGCAAATTTAGTATACCCTTTGAACATACGTTCGTACGGCTATGAAAAGAGATGTCAGTTTGAGATTCTTTGAGGGTAAAGTTCATAAAAAAGAAAACTTTTAAGTTTTTTTAAGAATACACATGTCATTTTTTTTTATTTTTTTAATTACAAAATTTTAAAATGACCCAATGCAAGGGTGTCTACATTATTTTTCAAAATATATCTTTTATCATCTAAAGAATTCAAAACTACTTTATTGAGACATTGAGTTTAAATTACATGTAATTTTGATTTGGAAATGTTCATTCTATCATATAAAGTAATGTTTTCAAATAAACATTTTCTGTAATCATCAGTTGTTAATTTTTTTACAAAATTTTTTTTAACACCTTTAATGTTTTTTTATTTTATCATATGAAACATCTAATAAATACATTTTTGACCTATAAATGACTTGAGTCCTATAAATTCTTTCACAATTTTTCCATTAACCTCACCTTTAAACCACCCACTTATTTTTTTATTAACAAGAGCTAAACCATATTTATTATTTTTATTATAATCAGAAGTATCGAAAATTAATTTTTCTTTATTAGTTTCAAGTACGTCTAGTCTTATATCATTATAAGAATCATCAGTTTTTATACTATACGAGTATATAAAACTATCTGTATCCATAACATATAGTTTAAATTAATATTTAAACCATACTTTGATTTCATATAGTTATAATGAAAGTTATACATATGATATTTAGATAATTTTAAAACAGTGAACCCTAAATAAATCGGTTTATCATACACAACTTCTACTTTATTTAACTGAATAGTAGAAAGATCTTCATTAAATATAGAAATACTATGAAAATTTGGTCTCATAATTAATTGTCTCGCACCCGGATGTTTTCGTTTACCTTCCCAAGAGTTTGATATTTTAACAATTTTTCTTTTGTCTACATTTTCCATGGTCTTACCATAAACAGTATTATTCATTAATTTGAAAAAGTTTTTAAATTCTGAATCATCTGAAATTTCATTAACTTGAAAATCTGATGGATTATCAAGCCATTTAAATGAACCATAGGGAAGTAATTGGAACATAGCCCATCCATATAAATTGTTTGCATCTAAATATGTTATATATTCAGATGGTTTATTAGAATCATATTCATTCCCCATATATTTACTGTTTGCTTTACTATATGTTTTTGAACATTGGCTGATACCTCCACGGATACCTCTTTTAAAAAAATTATATATAAATATCATCAAATAATTCTAATTCAATTTTTGTGTATTTTAGCATAGCATTCCATGTAAGACTAGGTAATGTTAAATATTGAGCTGGATCTAAATTATAAATTTTAATGCAAATATTACGAAAATTTTCAAAAACATCTGTTAGCAAAAGAACATCAGTCTTCAAATAAAGTTCTAGATAATCTTTAAGAGTATACACTCAAACACATTCCAAATCTTTTAAGCATGAAGATAATCTCCATCCGAACAAAAAGTATTAGTCATCTGATTGCTGAATGCTTCTTGAGAAGGTACAGAAGTTACATTGAGCTTTCCAATTGAGTCCATATATTCATACGGAAAAACCCCTTTATGAATCAATAATTCAAATTGCTCATTATTTGAAAAGTTGTTCCTAATAGTGGCAAAATTTTCCCTTCCTAAATTTTGAGCTAATGAATCAAGATTAGATTGCATGAATCTAAAAGAATCTAAAAATTTTAATTGAAAATGTTCTTTCTTTCCATTTATCTTAATATTTTGGTTACAGAAATATAAGTTTCTTTGTTTAAAGGTAAAACCGAAAGAGCCTCCTTGACAATATTTAGTTCTTTAAATATTAAATGAGACTCATATGACAGAAATGACAATGATCATCTGATGAAAAATTTTTCTCACAAATATGACATGCTCTTCTATTACCAAAATCGAGTTCTTCTTCCCTAGTTAATTCGTTTATCGGTTCCGGTTCTTTCAAATAGTTTTCGTAAAGTCTTGTACAATCTTCTAATAATGTTGTTATAAACTCTTTTCTACAATTCAATCATATTAAAACAAAAAAAAAAGATTTATTATTATAATTCAAAATTTGGAACTACAATTAACATACCATTTTATATTCGTCTAGATTGTTATCAAATGAAGATTTGATATAATAAGAAAATGCTATTGGAATATGTTTCTTAATATTGCTTGTTGACGAATTGGGAAATTGAGGGATTAAGTTCACAAGTTGAAATAACCTCCAATAAACATTCTGAATCCGCATAAATCACAAATGGTACCTTCATTTCTTTATGATAATTTTTGAATTTAGTGAATTTATTTTGGGGGTCAGGTAACTTTGTAATTATATTATACAGCTTTGTTTATGAAGTAATAAATTTTTCTCTGAAGAAAATGTACATAAGCAAGTACGGCAATAATAGCAACGGTTGTTATGTTTGGAAATTTGACTGCGAATTAATCTTGAAAGGTTTTTAATCCAAACATAATGTGATATTTCACCTTCTGTTAATAAATTAGATTTCAATATGGATATTTTTTGCTTTTTTGTGTGATAATATGGTCATACTATTTTGATAGAATTTTTAGAACCTTTCTCATATCCATATACTGTTATACTTATTCCAGGATTCATTTCTTAAAATTTTGATACATCGGTAAAATGTAGTGGAAATTGTAAATTACTAAACTCTATTTGAGGTAATTTTGAATCATTTAAAATTAATGTGGATGCTTCTATATTATTAATATTATACATTTGACATTTATTTGAATTCTTTATTCTTTTATTTTGTAATGCCGATATTAGACACCATTTAAAACAATATATGTACATACATCATTATTTTTCATATTAATACATGTCTTTAATTATATTTTTAATTTCTTTTGGAAATTCAATATAATGTGACCTTTCAAAGGTTTATATTCATTTACATTTATTTCTAAATGAAGTAATTTACTTAGACTCCATCCAGAATCTTTTTCTTGAAATTCTTCAGTTTGCGTGACAACCATCTTTACCATATCCTTCAACATATTTTCTATATCATTTTCTTCTTGAATAATTTACATTTTACTATTAAAGGATTTAACAGAAAAACTATTTTTCACTTCATCAGAATCATCTAATTTATGCGGTTTTATATATTCAGCAAACAATTCAATATTAAATTTGAACATTGATATTTTTAAATATTCTCTTTTTAAAAAACTTATTAATTAACTTTCCACTAATTTAAAAAACTCTTCTGGCAATAAAATATCTTCATATTTATTCTCTAATACATAAGTAGCAATCCTTCCTTTAAATGCTTTTTCAATAAATTTTATATTTCCTTCATAGAGTTTAAATGCTTTCAGTTTATGTGCGTTTGTGCGAATGTGATAACTCCAGTATTTTTTATCAATTTCCACATCACAATAATCACATTTAATAATATTCTCCGTTAAAAATTCAGTTTTTCTTTTCTCTTTTTCAATCATTATAAAATTATCTATATTTTCACTATGATTTCTTTTCATTATTTTATTATTAATATGAATATTTTTTATGTGTTGTGAAAGATTATCTTGTCCATTAAAGTCTTTTTCACATATAGAGCACCTGAAATTTTTTGCTCCCTTATTTTCATGTACATAATTCAAATGTTTTTATAAACTTTTACCGTCTATAAATTTTCCACAAACTTCACATAATTTTTTAAATTTTTTTCTTTTTTTTTTTTAAATTAAATATCAATATACTTTATTTCTTAATATATTTACGTCTTTAATATACACGTCTTGATATTTATCAAATAAATAAGTATATTTTAAAACTTGAGTTGTTCAATTGACAAACTTTGATAGTATTGTATTTTAATCAAATAGAAACCATATGCTATCATGTTTATCATAACATAATACTATTCTAATTATAGGTAATCTCCTGATATAATTTTTCTTTCAAATTCACACATCTAGCATTGTATAATTTTTTAATTTCTTCATTCTATACACATATATACACATACATAGGTTTTTTTTTCTTTTTTAATAAAAACCGCAAAAAATTTTCTTATCTCAAAACTTTTTATTTCGCATTTTTTAAAAACTCTTTAGGGTGCTATTGCTAAAAATGTACGATTTTCATACATTATTTTAGAAGAATAATAAAAAATAAAAAGACCTTCAATAAAATATAATAAATAACAATTATAGGATACATTTTTATAGAATTTTTACTAAAATACAGGCTGCCAAAAACCTATTTTTCCAGTCTGCTCGTTCAAACGCCAACTCCATTCAATTCCCCCCAAAACCCGCCGTCGCAACAATCGCAACAACTCTCCTCAACAACCGCCGCCGCCGCACCTACCCTCCAGCTCCTAGCCTGCCAAGTTCGTTGAGAACTTCCCCCTAAAACCCGCCGCACTAAATCTCCTCAACAAGTACCGCTACATATATCCTCCAGCCTAGCATCCAGCTCCCAGCCTGACAACCTCGTTGACTTCATTCCCTCGTCCAGAAACAGCATAACGCTCAAAAAACATCACCTTTCTAAACATAAATTATAAACCATATCTCAATTCTATAATACCACACAATTCTATAAGAACACTCATACATATTTTACCACCTATACACCTAGTCCATTCTATACAAGTTTTAGGAAAATTCCATACAAATTGTAAAAAAATTTTTGCGCCTTGCGCCAGAAAAGCCAGAACCCTCATATTTTAACTACTGACCACGAGGCTCGCGCCGGACCAAAGCTCTCCTATCCTGGCTATTGCCTTCTTATAAAGGTCAAATAACCCATTATCAGCACAGGCCACGAGCTTGACATATCCCTGATGCCAACCTTAATCTCTGTAAGAGGGATATGGGCCTGGGTTCTCTTTCATAACCTGGGGAAAGCTTTTTTATGTTATGTTAATCTTTATTCTCTTTTTATATTATAGATACATATTTGATAATAATATAGAAGTAATGTCTAATTACTACTATCGAACTATTAAATTGAATTAATTTAAATAATTTACGTAAATACAAAACTTAACTGAAGATTAGTAAGCACATCATGATTTTATATTTAAAAACAAAATAAAACAAAAAGCAATTACGAATTGACTTTAAATTTAAGAATAAGTACAGTTATGAATTTTACTTATACAACATCATAGTTGCGAATTAATAAGAATGTGCTTATTACACTACTAATTTATCTTAATGGAAATTTCTTCATGCAACTGCAGAACAGATGGATGACGTAATCAAAGGAACGAGTTAAAGGCAGAAAAATTCATTAAAAAAATTTTTCTCCTCGAACTGGACTCGAACCAGTGACCTACCGCTTTCTAGGCGGACGCTCTACCAACTGAGCTACAGAGGCATGAAGAAATTGCCGACGAAATGTTCTCTACATTGCTTATACTGTAATTCACATGATTACTAAGTATTTGTTTTGTTTACATTGATTGCTACATACAATCTACTATTGAAACACACAATAACAAGAACATATATATTTATAGGATTGTGCCTATTGCATTAATTAAATTATGAATTTTACTAATACAACATCATAGTTGCGAATTAATAAGAATGTGCTTATTACGTACACTACTAATTTATTTAATGGAAATTTTTCCATGCAACTGCAGAACAGATGGATGACGTAATCAAAGGAACGAGTTAAAGGCAGAAAAATTCATTAAAAAAATTTTTCTCCTCGAACTGGACTCGAACCAGTGACCTACCGCTTTCTAGGCGGACGCTCTACCAACTGAGCTACAAATTTTGAAATTTTTTAAAAAAGTGTTAATAAAACTATATGTAACACCTACTTATAATATACATTATAAAGAATTCATATTTCAAAAATATAACGAAAAAATTCAAATTTTCCTTAAAACTTAGTAAATCATCAAAATTCATATTTATAAGTTCATGTCAAAAAAAAATTCGACAAAAAATTCATTAAGGAAAATAAGTTTAAATAGTTATTGAATTAAAAAAAAAAATTATTTGCAATGCATTAAAAATAAATCAAATTAAACTTATCAACAAGTTAGCAATTTCATTATACTCAAAACTCATGAGCCAGATTTTAACGTCCTTCATAAATTTTTTCAAAACTCTAATGACTCGTATAGTTTCCGGTAGCCTCTTAAGCAATCGAACAGGGACAATATCATAAAAATTGCGGTAGTTGATGGTTCTAAAATTGGGAACGTTCTCAAGATTCCATGTTAGTACGTAAACCATAATTATTATAAATTCTGCTATTTAAATATCCACCCCTAATAAAAAATTCCTTCAATGCCCTGTAGTAGTACAATTAGCTAACCTGCAGAATATTTCGTTTTCTAAACATGGCATACTATGATACAAATGGTTTGTGTTGGAAATTCTCCTAACAACAAACTTCTGTAAAATAAGGAGCGGGTAGAGTTTATTTTCACAAGAACCACCCCAGCAGCATATTCCGTACTGCAGTTTTGATTGAAAAATACCATAGTAAAACCTTTTGGGAGGAAATTTTTCTTAAACGATAAAATTTACGTAAGACATAACGAAAATAAGATTTGAGTTGTAGAGTGTGCTCTCCCCAACTTAGCCTGCTATCTATAATTACACTTAGATATTTAAATTTATTAATTATTTCTATAGAAAAACGTAAAGAATTATAAGAATTACTACCATCACAATTATTAGGACAAAATTTATTACAACCAGAGGAGTGAAATACGAAATTGAAGTCCAGAGGTACACAATAACGAAGACTGAAGAACATTAACTTAGTTTTTTCACTAGCAATTAGTTTGTGAACCGGAAACCACTGCCTCAATAAGCTAAGATTACTGTTAATATGAAAAGTCGACTCCTGAACGCTGACCGCCTTTCCCTGTAAGCCCGTTGTGAGGGCGTGATTAATCTTGACACTCTTTGCTTGCTCTGGGTAGTCTGAGTGATTGCAGCCAATGAGTTGCTACCGGCACTAGCTCTAACTGAGTCATAGCTTCGTGCACGGCACCTTGGCCCTGGTTGGGACTGTTGCTTCACCTTTGGTATAGCGCTAGTGCTTTTCGCTTCTCTGTTGCCAGCCTCCGGTTTTGGTGCTAGATTCGCTTTCTACGAAGTTCCAGCTTTACTGCACGGATTTGGCTTTGCCAATTTCCTTTCCGACATTTTATGAGTGTCGGACTCATTGCTATTTTTATTTTTATGTTTCTTCATTCTAGTCCCACGAGTTCCGGAGAAAAGAAGCCCATCTAGGCAGAGATCCGCCGTACCTAGACAAGGCTAAATAACCCGGAAGGCGCCAGGTATCCGGATACTCCGTTCGCGACTGGGCTATGTGTTTGGGCCCCCAGCTAGGTTGATTATCGGCACGGGTCGTATAACACCTTAATCCGGCCCAGGGAAGTTTGGAATGATAGGATTTGCTAGGAGGGATGTTTTTGGGAGAAGGTTGATTATCTCTTAGTTTCAGGTCTGATCTGGGAATGAATTCCGAGATTCCTTGATCCTACTTGGCTTCTACCGTGACGACGTAGATAATCGCGTAGAAGTACTTATAGATATAGTTTTAAATAATTTCAATTAGTTTTAAAGTTTCAACAGGTTATATTTAGTGTCTGGAAAATTGATTTTTTCTCTTCTTTCATATTTTATTAGCAGGTAAACAAGAGTAATATATTTATAAAATGGCCCTGCCTGTGTATGAATTGCCAATCTTAATACGAGTAGTAAATTTAACGGAAAAATTTTTACGTAGGTACATACTAACTGTCATTTTACAATTGGAATTTTTGAGTCATTTGCTGAGATACTATTTATATCAAAAATAAAAAAAATATTCAAATACGGTCATAAAAATATTTGATTGTCTTTTCTAAAACTTTTTGAATATTTTTTTGTTTAGGTAATAAATCAAGTTTTTAAAATTTTTCTCCAATAAAAATAGATGTTAAATTTTTAAGTGTATATAACATTTGTGTTGGTAAAATAATATTTAATTTTTTTTTTTTTTTTCCTTCTTCACTCCTAGGAGGAGTATAGGGCTAGTGCATGATATCTATGATGCTCTAGTTTCTATAGTCATAGAGAGTTAGCTAGGTAGGTGACTAGTCTACCGTAGTTTTTATTTATATTAAATATTTCAGTTTATTAATATTTACTGTTATATTTCTTAGTCTTTAGTATCGAATATTATGAACATTTGAAAATTACTTGTATAATATTTTATTAGTATTTGCATATTAAGTTATATAATATTGAATATAATTTTCATAGTGATCTGACCGGGGTTTGAACCCGAGACCCTTCGTTTAAAGGGCCGGTGCCATAACCACTGCACCAATGGTCAGAATATTTAATTATATTTTAGATATTATTTTCTAATTCCCTCTTCAAATTTTTCCTTTACTATGTAGTCATATCAATATTTAATAATTATTCTTTCATTAATTATATTTTGAACTTGACACTACTGTTACTTCCCATATCTTGAATTAACTTACCCTATGAGAAAAAAAGCTGTTCACTTAAAAATAATGAAATGCTTTCAGTACCTAATAATATAATGTTGAAGGCGAAAGTTGTGCTCGTAGTTTTTCCGTTTTTTTGCATGTATTTTAAGAATTTTAAAAGAATTGTGAATGAAAATATTATTATATTTAAATGATTTTTTAAATATATTTTCGGAATATTGCCTGCTTTAAAATAAATATGAATTTATTTTGTTATTTCTTCTTAAAAAATAGCCATTTCGATTTCAAAAACCCCATATAAAATAAGGTCGTGCTTTCAAGTTTCTCTGATAGCATTAGAATTTGTTAGCTATAAAGACATTAAAAATGTACATATTTAACTAATAAATAAATCAATATTTCATTAATAAATCGGCAAAATTTTTGATAATATCTTTTAAAATCTTTAGATAAACGCTTAAGTCAAAGCATAAATAAAAAAATCTGATGTGGTCAGGACATAACCGACCGCAATGTGTGTTGCCCATTTAAGTGAAAAGGTTATAGAATATTATAAAAATGTCTGTTAAATACTTCTTTCCAATTTTTAGGAAATTAGTAAGTTTACAGTTAACATACCTAGAAAAATGTAAATTTGGCTCTTAGTAGGGTTTCGCTTTGTGCTACTCGAATTCCCTGAAATGCTCGCCAGTTGTTTTCAGTAACAACCACAACTCAAATATTAAATATCAAAAAATTTGATCAATTCGTTCCGTAGATATTGTGAAAAATGTAAAATCAGCCCGTAGATCAGTTTTCGAGCCCTGATTTTTCCAAAAAAATGATGTGTTCATTGTTTTAATACGAGGAATTCAAATATTAAATATCAATGAAATCGGTTGATTATTTCTCTTTATATACACAAAAATGTATATTTGGTCAAAAATGTAAAACAGGCCCGCTAAAAAGTGCAATTCCCGTGGCCTGATATATCCCAAAAGCTGATCAATCCGAGCCATGGTCGAAATAAACTTGCATATAAAATTTCATCAAAATCGGTTCAGCCGAACTTGAGATACACGTGTGCACACACAGACCGCAGACCGACAGCTTGCTAAAAATTGTTTATTTACACTTCCCTACTATGGAGAAGTGCATTCCCACCGAAAACTCGATATGCAAAATTTGTTGCCATCACATAACATAACTATTGCATACACAATACGGTCTATATAAATTTTAAACTGGACTTTTAGAACAAAAAAAACTGAAAAGCTAAAAAAAAGTTAATCTTTCCAAATTTGTATGAATTTCACGTAGAAGTTTCAGGAACAATGTGAACAGGTAGAAGTTCGCATTATTCTAGGTTGAATTTCACGTAGTTTCCGCAAAATCTGGTAGATTGTAGGTTGTAGAATGAGGCGATGATGCGCCGCGACCTAAAAGATCTGCCTAAAGCATCTACCCGAGACACACACTTTTGATGAATCCGAGCACCTTTCCCGTAGGGATGTCCCACAACGGCATGCCCAATAGCCAGGGCGCGCCCAAACTTTCCCCTCTCCTATGGACCAACGCACCACACTCGTTCCCCCTCACCGCAGTACCTGCAGTGCCCCGTCAAAAAACCCGTGAGAATTCTCATGATTCCGCGGCACTCTTATGATTTCCCCATAGCGTTGAACCGAAAGGTCCTATCTGTACCTTTCCCAATTTGTGTCTCGAAGGTTTTTGGAGAAGGAAGTCTCCTCAGCGATTCCTCCAAGGTTAAACCGGATGATTCTGTAATCGGACATGGAAATCTCTTCAGATACTCTCCAGTTCCGCACGAGGTCTCTCACACTCGAACTGCCGAACGTGATGTCTAGCACCTCTTCTCTAATTTTAGTTATAAAACTTGGGGAATTTCCTACATTATATATATCTAGGTTTTCTCTAAGCAATAATTCTAGTAAGCACTCGCCTCTGTGATTGTTGTCACTGCTTCTCTAAGAGCTGTGAAGCGCATTTGCATCACACCCAATGATGAGAGGTAGTTTCTCCCTGTTACAGTATTTCCTACGAAGTAGGCTGACGCCAGAACTATATCAAAAACCTGCCCTTCGCGTTAGCGCGGTTTTCTGAATTCTGAAAGCACAATATAATTAATATTTTTTCTTATTAGAATGCAGGTCCTAGGTAGATTTTGCGCACAATCATAAAATACCTGTGCTCCTCTAATAGCCCCTAATTTGTTTGGGAGGATCCTCTTCCACCTTTGTTGTGGAGGGTGAGTTCTAGGTTTTCAGCCACCTCCTTAACCGTTTGTGATGAGGGTCTTCTTTCTTCATTCTCCGCGTCGTTTTTTACCTTTGAGGGGTCCTCTTCCATTTTTTCTGTTCCCGCGTTTAGTGAAGCAGAAACGTGAGATCCACCTCCTCTTTGGGTAGCCTCTTAGGTCCTTTTAAGCCCGTGTATGGTGATCTTTCGGAATCGGTACCTTTATTTGGATCCTTCTTTTCTATGAAAACTGCTAAAGTTTTGTCAATGTCAATTTTCAACAGCTACCCTCCTTCTTCTTCTTTTTGTTCTAGAAACTTCCAAGCTCGGGTGTGTATTTCCCTGTTTTGAGCCTGGAGAATTGCCAGCGTCTTTTCTCATTTCTGGACGGTGTTTCTCGGTAAGTATAGGGTGATGATATTTGGCTTAGGGATGTCATCTCCGCTCTTTGCCACCAACGTCGGCCCAATCCACGCGTTTAATACAGGTCCCCGTCGGATAGTCGATGAGAAGCGTACCCGGCTTGCAGTGTATACCTTCAAACTGAATGGTGAAATTCCATCCACTGGCCAACTCGTTGGCAACAGCTCTGAGCCAAGAGTTTAAAATCTTTAAAAAATGGTACGTATTATTAATAAAGTTGGGTCAAACCAATGGTTTGTATTTTAGCACTTTTCTCTTCAACAAGTGAAAATTCTGCTTTTAAATACAGTCTGTGTATACCTATCACACTTTAAAAATTATTTTCATTCATATACAAAACTATTTCTAGGATTGGGTATATTCAGGATGACGCATATATGCAGTCTTTGAAATAAAGCAAAAATTAATATAAAAAGGGGTTAACATAGTGCTCGATTTTAAGGGTTAATTGTGTGAGTTAAGAAAAATGATTATATTTTTTAATTTCATGGAATTTACCGTTAGCTTTTTGCGTTTATAAAAATTTGAAAAAGCCTGCGGTTTCGGAAATATAAGGTGTTAAAAATTCAAATTTTACGAATTTCAAGAGGCGATAACTTGAGAAGGGGTGGAGATGGAAAAAAATTTTCTTCCAACGAAATGAACTATTTGTTAATGTCTAAAAGCTCCTAATTTCAAAGTTGTACAGTATGGGGTCTAGAAGAAAAAAGAGATCAAAAATTTGGAAAAAAAGACTTTAGATAACGGTAAATTTCAACGGCCATTTTGTTTTTCTAAAGTTTAACTATAGTATACTGCGCTAGGGGAAGCAAGCTACTGCCTTTCTGCGTTTGAAAAATTTCAAAAATGCTTATGGTTTCATTGCAACAAATAGTTAAAAAAGGCCATTTTTAGGGTTTTGGGGGGGTATAACTTCTAGAGGGGGGGAGATAGGTGAAAATTTTGTTTTACGGAAATAAGTTTCTAGTAAAGATCTACGTACACACTAATTTCAGCTTTCTATCTTCAAGGGTGTAGAAGTTTTGTAAACAAAAAAAAGTGCTGAAAAGTAATTGAAAAAAATGGTACATTTAGCGTATCATGACAAGTAAAATTTTTTCGTGGTACAAAAGTCTAAAAAATGGTACTAGCGCATATCATGAAAATGGTACATTTGGCAGCACTGAGTTAAGACGCAATGGTTCTGTCTTCTGCGTTAATTACATGCATTTGTATTTATATCATATTAGAACAAGAAATATATAAAAGAAGATTTATGTTATGTGTATGTTTGTACATATACGTGTTTAGATTAACTTAAAATTTTTAACTATTTTTATATATATTATGTGAATAAGGTAAATAGAGAAGACCATAGAAAACAACAAGAAAAAAGTCAATAGATTATGCTATACAAATTCAATACTACTTATTTGGTACACAGATGAACTTGTAATTTTGTAAATGAACAAAACTCCTTCGTTCAAACCTTTGAATGTGTGCAGTATCTGGGTTATTAGGCAATAATCTCCTTATCTTTTATAATTATCGTCTTCCATTTTACTTTCTTTTATATACATAATGCTTGCGAAGTTTGACATATAATATGTTAGCAAGATCTAGGCAAAGTATATCTATTAATAAGTTGTTCCACTCGTTTCATTGCGTTTGCATTTTGCTTCCAAATTTTTCAAATATTCCATTTTTATTTAGAAATAGATGGTAATAAGAGTTGTGTAGGCAAGAAAGAAAGAAAATTTTGTAAACAAACGAGTGTATCAAATACATTGAACTAAAAAAAAATAAATTAAGTTTGGGAAAAATTTTGTTATTTTTATTTTGATAACAAACATTTTTTTTCCATATTTTATTTTTCACTTCCTAAGAGTTTCGAGTAGGTAAAAACATTCGATTGTATGAAAGTAATAGATATAAATTTCATACTTTGTTATACGGTACATATGTACCTTTTAAAGGTAGATGATGACACAATATGATGTAGTAATATGTACGTTTATATGGCTTCTTCAAGCTTATTATTGTCGATATAAACGCTACTTGACCCGAAGCCTGCTTCACTCAAGTCGCTTATTGACTTGAAATGTTAATAATGAATTGAAATGTAATAGCAAATCGTCGTTTTTGGGCTTTTAAGCTAACATAGTAAACTGGCAGTTTGAGTTTCGAGCTGATTTCACGTCAAGCCGCAATGTGGATGAGGCATAGAAATTAAGCAATTTATAAAAAAAATACCTATTACCGATACGCGTGTATGTATGTATATTCATAAGAAATATTTGTTTTAAATTTTTAAAACAAAATTGAAATTTTTTTTTTTCATCGAAGGAAGGAGGAAAGCATAAATCCTACTAACATGCCATTCCCTGGCAACCCATAGTTAGTCATGTGTTTTACCACAAAAACCTCCTCCTTATATTCTAATACTAGTCCCCTTAGATCAACCATCAAATTGAAAGAGATTCAACGCTCTCCGATTTGGTGAAGCGCATTTTTCGCTTTGATATGTTGCTCCAGACGAGCTCCATGTCTCACCGCCCTTTCATTAATTTCGTCAACTACACATGGAATCTTTAGATCTCTGTGCAAATCTCCATTTCGCACATACCCATCTAACATATTCCATCTAACATATTCCGCAAAACTCTATTCTGGAACGTTTGTATTCGCTGGACATGTATTTGTTTGGCACATCCCCACAACTGAAAAGCATACAACCAAACCGGTTTAATAATTTAGTTATAGAGCAGCATCTTATTCTGTATCGGCAACTTTGACTTGCGACTTGGAGCTAATACATTTCTTTATATTTTAATTCTAATTCTGTCTTTTTCTTCTTAACATGTTGCTTCTATTTTAGCTTAACATCCAGTGTCATTCCTAGATATTTTGTCGCATTTTCCCGCGCAACTTTACCCCATTTAAATTAACCAGTGGAGGGTTTACAAGAAGTTTATTTGTAAAATTTACTTGTGCAGACTTAGTTTCATTTGCTTTTATTTTCCATTTCTTGGTCCAAGCATTACTAACTATTGCTTGTCTGCTGCAACTTTCTTGTGGCGTCGTCAATATTTGGTTCTACTGCTATAATTGTAGTATCATCAGCATATGTAGCTACAATTGTGTTTATTATTTGAGGCACAGCTCTCGTAAAGAGTAGATATAGTATTGGATCCAAAATACTGCCCTGAGGCACACTTCAGTCTTATTTCTTGAAGTGTGGAATAGTCCCCCTTCTGTTTGAACCTAAATAATCTCTCGGTTAAATAAAAAGAGAGAATATCTACATATTTCCTTGATAATATTTTTTCTAACTTGTATATTAATCCTTCATGCCCAAACCTTGTAAAAAGCCTGTACGACCACGTCTACAAAAATTGTTGCTCAAATTTGCTTTTTCCCTAGGGCTTTCTCAATAATATTTGCAATTTTATGAATTTGAGTAGTTGAATGGCCTGCTCTAAACCCAAATTGGTAGTTCGGAATTGATGACCTCTCCTCAATTATAGGCCCTATTCTTTTCAGTAATAACTTTTCAAAAAGTTTCGACAAAAATGGTAGCAGAGAAATCGGTCTAATTTTTACCAGGTTTTGGTATCATTATAATTTCTGTCACCTTCCAAGCATTAGGCACATATTTTAACCGTAAGAATTCATTGAAAAGGTCAACATTGTTATACCCTTTTTCGGTAATTGCTTCAGTATCTCAGAAGTAATTAAATCATCACCCGGTGCTTTTCTTGACTTTAAACTTTTTATTTCTTCCACTATTTCTCTTTGTGCAAATGGAGCGATAACGTTTTGTGCTCTCACTTTTCTTATTGCAGTATTTATGTTTGAGTATATGTCATTTGGCCTAAAAATTGGTTCAAGATTATCTGCAAATATTTCAGCCTTATCCTTATTTTCCATTGCCCATTTGCCACCCATTCACCTAATAGGGGGGATATGTAAGATTGGCTTTTCAATACTTTTTGCAGCCCTCCGTAAGGAGTAATTACTTTCTTATTGGCTGACAAATTTTTAATGTAATTATCAAATGAATCTTCTTTGATTTTTCTAATTTTTTTTTAGATTCTGAGTGAGTCGATTTTTTGCAGTTTATCTGCCGGATCTCGTGAGTTTTGCCATCTGCATCTAGCTCTTCTCTTTTCGCTTTATATTCAGTATTTCTCTTGGGTAATTCATACCCACGGATTTATACTCATATTGCTTTGTTTTATTCCAGGCAGCGCTTTGTATGATTTTATTAAAATTCTCCACCTCAGAATCCAAATCATCTTGGATTCGTACTTTAATTCTTAAGTTTATTTTATTCGCTATATGTGCTTTAAAACTAGTCCAGTCAGTGGATTTATTAATCAACATGAGCTTATTTTGTTTCAGAATGATCTGAATCCGAATCATAGTCATATTCTAAAATAATGAAATTTGGCGAGATCTTCCTGACAATAAAGAAGTTTAGCACATCTGGTATCTTATTTTTATCACTTGGCCGATATGTCGGTCTACCAGTGGATTGGTAGCGACAACCAATCTCTTTAATAGTTTTTCTTAACTCTCTGCCTCTTGTTGAGATCAATCTAGAACCCCACTCAATATGTTTGACATTAAAGTCACCTCCCAGAATAAACCTTTCTTTAAGGAGATTCAGGAGATCTTTGAATGAACCACTTTTTATAACACGTTCCGGAGGACAGTGAAGTACACTAACATCGAAATTTTGTTTATAAGACTTTATTCGTAAAGCAACAAATTGGCTATCGTGTCTTTCTACTTTACTTATTTCATTATGTTTTATATTATTTTTTATCAAAATAGCGCAAACATCCTTTGACTCGTTATTAGGACTCGTTATTATTTGTTTTTGGGGTTTTTTGAGTTTTGGCAGTATTTTTTGTATTAATTTTATTAGCTTCTGTTTTGTAAAGTAGTTTTTAATTTTTTGTAATTCCTTTGCTTCTACACAATCCCTGTAATTTGCAGGATGTGCCTTAGAGCAATTTGCACACTTTGCTAAATGAGGACCAGCACACTTGACACATTTAGCTAGACGCTGACAAAACCTCTGTGTGTGCCCATATCTCTGACACCTTCTGAGGAACTAAATTATTTCTCCTTAGTGACTCAATTTTAATCTTCATGTGCTGAAATACATCAAAATTTTATTTATGTCCTCCGTATTTTCAAAGATTAACATGAATAGGGGAGGTCGGATCAGTGATCTTGTTTTCTTTATTCTGCTTTCTAATTTTATAAACGACTTCAATAACTTTAAAGTCGTTCTCTTTTAGCTCATTTTTAATATCTTTAGGTTGGTATGAGAAGGATGCAAGCCTCTAGCCATCACCTTGATGGATCTTGTCACTTTATTTGAGTAGGTATGCCACTCTACTATAGATTAATTTATTTTTTTTGTTAATTCTCTGTAATCTTGTTCTTGATTTACATTGATTTTAAGATGATTATTGTTATTTATCATGGTGACCCTAAAGTTTATTTTGGCTTCTTTTAGCATCTTCTTTATTTTTGGATATTCCACCACATTGCTTAATATAACAGGAGAGGGTTTGATCTTTCTTCGAGTGATTGATCTTTCTTGTAGTGCATTTATCTGCACAGATTTTTCTATTTTGCTCACCTTGTCCGCAAGTCTTATTTCAGATGACATATCAGCTCTTCGCTTTTTGCTTTTTCTCTTGAGAATCCAATCGGTTTCCCGAGCTAGATCCTCCACATCTGTGCAGAATTCCACTTTGTGTGTCACAATTTCCGTATTTATTTCTTTTCATTTACATTGCTTGATTCCAATTTCAGCTTATTATTTTCCTCTCTGTGATACTGGATTTCATTTTTTAATTCTTTACAAAGCGCTTCTAGCTCACTTATATTTAAATCTCAGTTATCAGTTTTCTGATCTTTTATTTCATTATCTGCACTCATGTTCACATTTTCCTGTTTATTGCCTTTAGACATATTTTCCACGGCCAATTTCTGCCGTCTCTCAGAGATGAGTCGCAGACCAGACAGCCGCCCATTCTGGATCAGACGCTTCCGGATTTGTAATGGATTTTGGTGGATACTTATCACAAGCATTTCTACTGCGGATATTTCGCACCCAAATTATATATATATGATATGTAAATTAAAATTTTTTTTTATTTTAATAGTGAAGTTGTGTTTTTGAATTGCTTAAATTTCCTATACTTTATATACGAAAAAATAAAAAACTCTTTTAAAAATACATTAAAAAAATAGGTGAACATCTATTGCGTACTTTTTCCCTCTCCCAAAAATTCTTATGTGTATAAAAATTAAAATTAGAAGATATACTGCTTAGCTCTTTTACCTAAAGGAATTTTTTGTATACAAATATTGGTAAGTCATTAGTGTGATGCAAACTGAGAGTCGAACTACTTATTAATAGATATACTTTGAATCTAAGTTTAAAACAGAACAAGAGCGATTTTCTGCCGCAAAATATCAAATATTGAATATGAAGTAAGTAAAATCATGACACCTTGTGATTTTTTCTAACTCAATTGCTAAAATATTATATGTATAATTTTACAGGCAATTTCAATTCAAAACACTCCTAATTACTACCATCCTATAAGAAAAAGTATAAAATAAATTATTTGGATAAAGACGCAATAATGAGAGGTATTGAAAATACAGACAAATAGTTAAATCAATTTTTGAAAGACAAAAAGAAGATACGGTTGACTACAATTACTCTAAAATGTTGCATGATGTTGCAATCGGTTTCCTTGAGAAAATTTATTTTGTAAATATAAAATACCCAAAATGAAAACACAAAAAGATGAAACTACTTATCTAAAATTTGAACAGTTTTCGTTGCACGTCCGCTGGTAGTGGTCCATACATCATCCACTTAGTTGATTTTATCCATGATCTAATAAACTTTTGATCTACAATTATTAAAGATGTATTATTATTACACTTTTATGTTACATTTTTATATGTCCTGGTCGCAGAATCTACGTCGCTGCGTACTTGATCTGCCAATTTTTTTGTAAATATGAGTTACCACGATGTGACCCACCACGATAGAACCCTCAGTCAAAAGTGGCTCTGCCCTACAATGTCAGGAATGCCAGCGATCCGTCGACCAAAGAAGTCTATGGATCGCAACAGCACCCGTGCGACGATCGCGTTTAGAGCCCTCCGTGTACAACACGGACTCTTAAGGCAGCAAGAAGGCTATAATTGCCTCGATGGATTTCCTTCAAGGTATTATTACCTGAAAGTTTTTCTTGCATTTAATCGTCTTGATTAAGAAGTTCGACACCTGAATAAGGACCTGCAGGCAAAAAAGGCCTTGATAACAGTCCCCAGCCATCAGAACAGGAGCTCCGCTCAATTTCGGTACATGGAAGGTCACGCCCCTCCTGTTGGTGAAAAGTATACAATTTACCTATTGCGGATTCACATTTAAATCTGCTCCCTTACACCATCTGCCAGTTGAGTGCGCTCCGACAATGTAGTCTCGAATTTACCCTGGATCATCACAACCAGGTCGTCAGCATAGCTAATGCATCCGAATCCTGATCGTTCCAATTTCAGAAGTAGCTGGTCCATAACCAAAAGCTACCAAAGTGGGGAAAGAACCCCACCCTGTGGGCAGCCCCCAGCGGCCGCGACCGTCTAGGAGTCAGTACCAATTACCGCCTCGATTCTTCTACCCCTGAGCGTGCCAGTGGTCCATCCAATGATGGGGGAACAGAGTCCCCTCGACGTCATCGCTTGCTCAATGAGTTCAAAAATGGTACTGTTAGTTAGCGTCTAACTTTACCGTTATAAGTCCATGGTTCTTGCATGAAGGCAATGTCCCAGCAACTGCTAAGCAACAGTTTTGCGGGATTAGCAGAGGCTGCCCTTCGAATAGTTGATGTAATCATACGATTGCTCGCCACTTTGTCTTTTATTTAGGGCATCTAGGAGCCCTGCTCTTTCGGGAGATTCCTTTTGTTTTCCTGACCGTCGCCCAGACCATGCTTTTTGGACGGCTTTTTGGTTTTGGACCGTGACGAAGCCGGATTTGCTACCGCATTGAGCTCGGATTTACACCACTGCTCGCAAACGAGGTCTTAACCTCAACCTAAAGGTAGATGCCGCATCAGTTTCGACCTCATCAAGAGAAACCGTCAAGGTTTTCTCGGAGGAGTTGTCTAGGTTTTTCGGTCCAGACAACGAATGTTTGGCTACAGCGGAGACGAGGGCTCTTCTTAGGGCCGTTGATCCAACCTCTGTAGAGGTTGTCGGCCTTAAGGTCGTGTTCCCATCATCCGTAAAGGATGATGGTCTGGCTCCCTTAGAGTCCGTATTTTTCTCTCTGTTCTTGCGATGAAGGATTCTTAGATCAGAATCCCGAAGTTCTCGATTTCATGCCCTGAGGGAGGTAACCGAAGAATATTGTGGGACGGAGAAGGTTACCTTCCCTGATGATTTTTAGCTCGGTAGCTTTCCCGAAATTGATAGTGGGGGCAACGCGACCAAGCCATGTAGATGTCTCACCTTCGGCGCAACTAATGCTAAGCCATCCGTCTACGCGGAAAAGAGGAGCAAATGCCATCGAGGGGGGGGGTCGACTACTAGGTTCGTGATCGAATCCTGAATCAGTTGAAGCTGTTCCTCGATTATGGCTAGATTTATGGTCTTAACCATATCCGTAACGGATGTATTTTAGCCGGTTTTCGAAGGCTCCAACGCCACAGGAGCAATGCATTCACTTTTCCTATCCCTTTTTGGGGAATGCTTTTTGCAGAATTGTTATCTGATGGTCCGTTTAGATTTATGTTTTAAAGCCTCTTCAGCTCTGTCGGCAATTTTTAATTTAGCAAGTTCGAGGGCCTTGTCGTGAGGCAGGCACGTACGAAGTACGAAGAGCCGGAGATCAGAAAGTCGATCGCGAAGATCTGCAATTGTTGAAACAGATTTGCAGTCGATGTCAGGCAAAGTTCAAGTCTTCTGAGTTGGAAGGGTTTGGTGTGCTTTCGGAAGCAGACAAAATCGTGTTCCACCTTGCCTTGGGGTTGCCGTTACTCTATGCCCTTGAACTTATTAGAGATTGGCTATTGCCGGTACTCTAAGCCCTGGGGAACCTCTTCGTTTTCAGACCGCAAGCAGTCCTAATTGAGCCCCTTCACGACGAAAAGGTGGATTTCCGACGAATGTGTCTTTTAGTTTTCTGAATAACTATAAAATAGAAGGAATTTAGTGATTTCAAAATAAAAAATTATTTTTAAACTTACCTAGAGAATTAAACTTTAAAGTTTTTCAAAATGAAGATCTATATTTGTTTTTAAAACTCTAAATCTAGCTTATAAACTATAGGAAGCGGATTCTCCACTGTTCTGAATTTCTGACTTCTTTTATCCATGTCCACCGTTTTTTTTAGTTTCTTCCGACAATAATAGATGTTGTAGGTGTTTTTTTTTGGGTAAATACGAGAGCTGCTGAATGTAGCATATTATCCATTTCTAAATTTTATTATTTTAGAAATGGACAATAATTTTTATTATAATTTTACATTAGCTGATATATAGTATGAAAAATGCATTTTTCGCATATTTTTAAATATGATATTTTTACATTTAAGACGTTTTACAGGAAAAACTATTAGAAATAGAGAAAAATATTATATGGATTAACTTTTAGGTCTTACCGTAGTAAATCGAAAAAACAAAAAAAAAAAATAACAAAAATTTTCGAGAAATTTCGGTTTTTGTCAAAAAAAATTTCAAACACAAAAAAACAAAAATTCTGTCTTTGAAGAGCTGTATCTCGAAAACTATTGTTAAAATCAAATTAATTGTAACACAAAAAATAAAGAACCATCGATCGCCTGTAAAACAAGCTTCTAGTGATATCCTTATTTTCTATGATTTTGAAGTTATAAGTAATTTTTTAGATGCAGGAGAAGTCCGGTACCTTTTTTTCAACAGGTCGTATCTCGAAAACGAGCACTTTTGTTCGCCTAGTTTTGACATTTATTTCGAAATAATTTTATTCGCTTTGCGAATCATAATACCGTTTAGGCAAATTCGAGAACAATGATCTTTCCTTCGCGAACCATAATAACCCTATAATCTACTGTAAATAAAAATATGTGAGTTGAAGGATTTGAGTAGTGAGGTAATGGGGGTTCTAGACCGGAAGTGACGTCATAAAGGTAATGCAATAATGCATATGTGGTTTGTGGTTATAGTGTAATCCTAAAGGTATGCAATAGTGAATATGTGGGTTGTAGGTATAAAGTATATGGGGTTTTAGATGTGGGAATATTGCATACGTTTAGGATGGTACATGTGGTTGTTGTTTTATGTGAAAGTAAGCGGAAGTGTGACTGGAATAATTGTAGAGGAGTTGTTGTCTCGGTTAAAAGTGGGTAAAATTGTAAACTGACATAAATAATAGTAGAGCGCCACGTTGCGACTAGAGTAAGCTTTACGTTGTTTTATGTAAAAGTAAGCGGGGGTGTGACGCAAAGAGTATGCAATGATGAAAATGGAAGTAAGGATTTTGAAAGATGATTGGTAGTAGAGCGCCACGTTGCGAGTAGAATTAGCTTTATGTTGTTTTATGTAAAGGTAAGCGGGAGTGTCATCCTAAGCGTATGCAATTATGAAAATAAGTAAGTTTTTTGAAGTATGGTTGATAGAATTAGTTTTATTTATAAAACAGCGCCACGACGTTACGACGTTTAGTGTGAATTAGTTTTTTAATATTTAAACTGAAGTATGGAATATTTGTAGAGGAGTTGTTGTCTCGGTTAAAAGAAGGTAAAATTGTAAGTAAGAAATATTTTTTTATTTTAAATATTGATTGAAGTATTTAATATTTAGAATGAAGTATGCAATATTGATTGAAGTATTTAATATTTAGAAAGAAGTATGCAATATTTGTAGAGGGGTTGTTGTCTCGGTTAAAAGTAGCTAAAATTGTAAGTAAGAAAATATGTAGAGGGATTGTTGTCTGGGTTAATGTTGCAAGTTTTTTAAAAAAAGGACGTTAAATTTAAAGTCTTTTTAAAATTAGAAATTCTTAAAGCTTGAAAGGTAGGTTTTGAATTATTTTAACATTGATAACAATTTAAACATTGACAACACAGCACCACGTTACGAGATGTATTTACTTCCTGAAAACAAAAGGTTAGGTTTAGACTTAGTCTTGTTTTAGAATTTTAAAAGATAATTAATACAATAATATGAATCTTATCATCATTATTTATTATATCCAATGTCCATTAACTTAAATAATATTTTTCCACGCATTTATAAATTAAAAAAAAAACTAAATGTATGATTTAACTGACATAAATAATAATATTGTTGAAACAACACCATGTTATGAGACGTAATTGCTTCAATCAATCAAACAGACTCAGCGTTTTGTGGGAATGGTAAATTACTACCACCGGTTTATCCCAAATCTCGCCGAATTACTGACACGTATCTATTCGCATCTAACAGCCCTACAGAAACTAAAGAAATCTTCTAAAACCGAGTTCACATGGCCTGAAGAGTGTAATGTTTCATTCGAAAAGATAAAGGAGGCCCTGGCGTCTAGTGCAACTACGCGATGATGCGGCATTCAGCATTACCGCGGATGCATCAAATTTTGCGGTGGGCGTAGTCTTGCAAAATTCGGGCTCCTGGCAACCAATCTCTTTCTTTTCAAAAAAATTGTCATCGGCTGAGACTCGTTACTCTGCATTCGACAGGGAATTGTTGACTATTTATTTGGCCGTTAAACACTTCAGGTATTTTGTGGAGGGCAGAAATAGGGTGTTTCACCGGCCTAATATTTTTCTTTGCGTCGCTACAGTTTCACCTATAAATTGAGGAAGAAAGTAGAAAATTTAATTATTATTCAACAAGCAAACATTAGAACTGCATATATTATAAATAATTATAATATATAAAGAGGGCAAAAAAAAGGAAACGATAGAAATAGAATGTGAAGAGTTTTACATTTATATGCCGCAATATTATGGGAAAAATCATCCTGGAAAAAGAATTAAAAAATTAAATAAAAAAATTAAAAATAAAGAATTTACATTATTCTTTTACAGTTATAAATTGTAAAGATAAATTTTTTGAATTAAATTTTAAAGAAAAGAAAACAATTTTTAATGTTTTTTTGAAAATATAATCATTTATTACCGTATTGTGTATACAATAGGTAGGTTATGTGATGGCAACAAATTTTGCATATCGAGTTTTCGGTGGGAATGCACTTCTCCATAGTAGGGAAGTGTAAGTAAACTATTTTTAGTAACCTGTCGGTCCGTCGGTCTGTCGGTCTGTCGGTCTGTCGGTCTGTCGGTCTGTCCGTCTGTCGGTCTGTCGGTCTGTGTGTGCACGCGTGTATCTCAAGTTCGGCTGAACCGATTTTGGTGAAATTTTATATGTAAGTTTATTTCGACCATGGCACGGATTGGTCAGCTTTTGGGATATATCAGGCCTCGGGAACTGGACTTTTTAGCGGGCCTGTTTTACATTTTTGACCATTTTAAAGAATATATTCAACCGATTTACTTGAAATTTCATATATAAGCTTTGCTCGACTATCCGCGACTTTTCCTAACTTTTTGAAGAAATCAGGCCTCAGCAACTGGACGTTTACTACTGGCCAAATATACATTTTTGCGTATATAAAGAGAAATAATCAACCGATTTCATTAAAATTTAATATTTAAATTCTTCATATTAAAACAATGAACGTATAACTTTTTTGGAAATATCAGGGCTTGAAAACTGATCTGCGGGCCGATTTTACATTTTTCACCATATCTACGGAACGAATCAATAGAATTTCTTGAAATTTGATATTTGAGTTCTGGTTATTACCGAAACTAACTGGCGAGCATTTCAGGGAATTCGGGTAACACAGAGAAAAATTCTACTAAGAGCCAAATTTACATTTTTCTAGGTATGTTAGCTATAAGCTTACTAATGTCCTAAAAATTGGAAATAAGTATTTAACAGACATTTTTATAATATGTAACATTTTCACTTAACTAGACAATATACATTGCGGTCGGTTATGTGCTGACCACATCAGATTTTTTTTAATATGTTTTACTGCTGATTGATGTTGTGAGGTTGAATGCATTTTCCATTTTTATTAGATGTTTTGTTTGCTGATTGATCTCCTTTTTTAATATCTTGTTTCCATCCTTTTGTGGAGTCAATTGAAGTGTTTCCTAATTTGTTCTTGAATTTTTAATTTTGTCCATATTGTTTTTGTTTTTAATATTGATAATTGTAAACAGAGTAACTGAATGAATAAATTTTTTATTGTACTCATTTCTTAAATAATACAAAATTGATTAGATCAGCAGTTTTATTAAGTAAACATTTTCAAAAGCACACATACCAATATGCTTATTAGAACATCTTTTTGAACAATGAATATTGTAACTTTTTAATTTTTTTAAACTTGTTGAATCATGTTTGTCACCCAAATCATATAAATTACTATGCTTTAAAATTTCATTAATCCAATTTCTCTTTTCTTCACCTTTTACATATATATGATTACATTATTATTTATATACATCTTTAAATCATACATCTTTAAATTGATGAAATCACAAAAATGAGTTCGACTATCCAATTATTCATATTTTTAGTTTTAGATGTAAGTATATGATATCCATACGGAGGTTTTATTATAAAATACTGTATTTCATCATTTGACTTCATGCAATATAAGACAATAAGCTGTAGTGTTTTCCGGCATTTTATCTGAAGTTTTCAATTCAATTTTAACATCAATCGGTCCAATCTTCAAGTTCTTATTTTGAAATCGTGTATCTATTACAAATACTGCAGCTTGTTCTTTAAATTGACTCCATAATAATAAAGGTTCTATTATATTGTAAATGTAATAAATGGATCGGAAATTAGTATAGGCATCATAAGCAGTACAATAATGATTTTTTTCAAATGATAAATTCATTTCCTCATACGGGTAACATTCTGAGTTGAGGTAAACTCTTAAATCTGTTATTTTACAATGATCGAATTTTGAGGAATAATTATAAAGTTGATTCAACTTATTTGATTGAAGAGCGAAAATAATAAAGCGTGGCTTTTCTAGCTGGATATCTTGTGTTAAAGTAGGATACTCATATAATTCCCAATTTCTAAAAGCTAAAATCATTTTAGCATTATTTGTAATATGGGTGTATAAATTCAACTTATATGCATGTGCCAAATTTATATGCTGTACTTTTCATTGAACTTTAGATAGTTGAATTATTGGTGCTGCAGAAACTTCAGCAGGTTCAATGCAAATTAAAGAATTATTATCAGTACGTTAACGTATTAAGATCAATTCATTCTTTGCATTAGGTATAATATTTTTGTAATTTTCAGCAAATCCCAAAAGTTTCCGTAATGGAATGATATAATTGAAGAATAAAGTTTCTGGTTTAATTGATTTTTCAGGTGACCAAACGGCATGAATGAGAGCTTGACTTTCATTTCTATTAAGTGAAATGTAATTTTTCAAACATGCTGTTATGCCTACATTTCGATTATTATCAATTTCTTTACCGTTTAATTCATATCGTATTTCATAAAATAAAAATGCTATTGCATTGTTGGTAAATTTGTGCTTGAAGTTTCAGTCCTGTCAGCTTTTGTAAGAGTACCTTCAAGATAAAATATACTAGTGAATGGTAAGGTATTCAAATTTTGATTCTGTATTTGTATTCTTATAATATCGCTTTTGTTAGATGAATTCAAAAAGGGTGAGCACTTGTTACTCTTTCATCGGTTACAGGACTTGAAAATAGATTATCCATTTTAATTCTTCTTCAATTTGAATCCGATTGATTTCAATATTATAGTTGATTGTCTCCTGTTTGTGCTTGTTTGAAGTCTGTTGATTTTATTAATGTTTGTCTGCTATGCCTCAACGCTGATGCGCTATTGAATAATGGCTGATTACCGATGCTATATAGTACTATTTTGATTATGTTTCAGGTGTAATCGCACTGTTATAGTTTCACCTTGAAAATTAATTATATTGTTATTCTGATCAACTAGTTTTACAATGATTGAACTGATGCGATTGGTGGCTACAGGTAAATAGATAAGATTTTTAGGAACTTCAATGATTTTACAGCAAGGAGCCACAGCGATAGAAAATTCATGAAGAATATGCGCTTCCTGATTATTAATATATGTTCCTTAAATAATATTACAACACGTATAATCAACTGGTACATCTGACGAGCGCGATTTATTTGCTATTAGACAATGCACATTGCGGTCGGTTATGTGCTGACCACATCAATTTTTTACCGACCGTATTGTGTAAACAATAGGTAGGTTATGTGATGGCAACAAATTTTGCATATCGAGTTTTCGGTGGGGACGTACTTCTCCATAGTAGGGAAGTGTAAATAAACTATTTTTAGCAACCTGTCGGTCTGTCGGTCTGTCGGTCTGTCCGTCTGTCGGTCTGTCGGTCTGTGTGTGCACGCGTGTATCTCAAGTTCGGCTGAACCGATTTTGATGAAATTTTATATGTAAGTTTGTTTCCACCATGGCACGGATCGATCAACTTTTGGTATATATCAGGCCTCGGGAACTGCACTTTTTAGCGGGCCTGTTTTACATTTTTGACCATTTTAAAGAATATGTTCAACCGATTTACTTGAAATTTCATATATAAGCTTTGCTCGACTATCCGCGACTTTTCCTAACTTTTTGAAGAAATCAGGCCTCAGCAACTGGACGTTTACTACGGGCCAAATATACATTTTTGTGTATATAAAGAGAAATAATCAACCGATTTCATTGAAATTTAATATATGAACTCCTCGTATTAAAACAATGAACATATAAATTTTTTGGAAAGATCAGGGCTCGAAAACGGATTTGCGGGCCGATTTTACATTTTTCACCATTTTGAAGAAAGCATTCAACCGATTTACTTAAAATTTCATATATAAGCTTTGCTCGATCATACGCAAAAATTCCTAACTTTTGGAAGAAATCAGGCATCAGCAACTGGGCGTTTACTACGGGCCAAATATACATTTTTGTGTATATAAAGAGAAATAATCAACCGATTTCATTGAAATTTAATATATGAATTCCCCGTATTAAAACAATGAACATGTAAATTTTTTGGAAAGATCAGGCATCGGCAACTAGACTTTTACTACGGGTCAAACATACACTTTTGTGTATATAAAGAGAAATAATCAACCGATTTCATTGAAATTTAATATATGAATTCCTCATATTAAAGCAATGAACATATAACTTTTTTGGAAAGATCAGGGCTCGAGAACTAATTTGCGGGCCGATTTTACATTTTTCACCATATCCACAGAACAAATTGATGGAATTTCTTGAAATTTGATATTTGAGTTCTGGTTGTTACCGAAACTAACTGGCGAGCATTTCAGGGAATTCGGGTAGCACAAAGCGAAACTCTACTAAGAGCCAAATTTACGTTTTTCTAAGTATGTTAACTATAAGCTTAGGGGACATTAGGTCCTAAAAATTGGAAAGAAGTATTTAACAGACATTTTTATAATATTCTGTAACACTTTCATTTAACTAGACAATACACAATGCGGTCGGTTATGTGCTGACCACATCAGATTTTTTTTTATTTCTTATCATAAAAAATTTTTATATGTTATTATTTTTTCTTCTACTGTTTACAATATTTTGAAAAACATACATTATTATTTTTTCTTCTACTTTTTACAATTTTTTTGAATTAAATAAGAAATTCAAACACAAATGACCGCAATTATATGTATTGAATTTTTGATATATGTTGTAGTTATATGAAAGTTTATCACCTAACTATTGTATGACTTCTATGGGCGGTTGTCAATTCTCGAAACTATCAAAATATTGGATATCATTTAAATTTTTATAATATGCTACTTAATGAGTACCATCTCCGATTGAGTTATCCAATTCCAATTTATGATTCCGCATTCACGCTTCCATGGTTTGGTTTTAGGAAGATTAACCCTCACAAAAACTTCACGAGAACGATGTAAATATTTTTTTCTAAAATCGTTTATATCTACATCTGTTAATGCTCTTTTGGGTAGCAAGCTTATAGGTTTTTTGGTGTTAAGTATAATCCAAGCCCTTTTTTATATGGTTTTAAATGTATGCATCATTGATAGCTTTAGCTATTCCAGCAACACCGCCTGTGAGAGCTTTAGCAGCTGAAAGACCGGGAAATATTGGTATTACTCTTAAAATATCTCCAGTTTTCGGAACTGGAATAACTCGTGGAAGCTTTATAGATTTTGGATTCCTGCTTATGTTTCTTGCAGCCTTTAGAGCAACTTTTAATACATCCTTTTGTATTTTAGGTTTATAACTCTTAATAACTATTTTAGTTTCCCGAATAACTTTGCTTAAGGGTTTCTTTTTTCTTATTTTTTGTGAACAACCCATCCCAAGTTTTACTTTAGCTTTCATTACGTTAGTAACTAATAATGCACTAGATCGTTCACCAAAATTTGTATCTTTTGCTTTAAATTTTGACCAAGCTTTTTCAGCTAAAATTTTATCAGCAAAATGTCGATTTTTTGTAGTATTACTTTGTGAATATGCAATATAGTGCTCTTTACATGCTTCATCTAATTGATTAACATCTTTGTAACCACGATATAATCTTTTTTTTAGTTTTGTACCTGGTCCACCATAATTATATCTAGGTAGATGTACTTCAAACGGTAATTTATTTATTAGAGAATTTAAGATTCCCCTACCTGTTTTAATGGTCTTTTTACAACTGATCTATTACGTTGACATCGGGAAACGAGATGTCTCGCTTTTTAAAAAATTACGTACGTCGTTATTTACGTACGTCGATAATTAACAAAGTCATCGGGAAACGAAAATATCTCGTTTTTAAAAAAATTAGACATCGGGAAGCGAAAAAATCTCGTTTGTGTACTTGGCTGGTAATTTTTAAGCATTTATGTTAGTTCTATTTTTTACCATAATGGATATGGATGATAATATTGAAACACGATATAGAAACACAATACTAGTAATACTTATGTACAACATCTAAAAATTTCAATACAATATATTAATTAGACAAATAATAACCGCAGTTTTAATTCACACACCGAAAAAGTTTAATTTCATTAAAAATATCCCGATTTATAGACAAGTTTGAGCAAAAAACGCCCGATGTCAATGTGTTAATTGTGGGGCCATCTAATTGTGGTAAAACTAATGTTATGTTAAGCATGCTGTTAGATCCAAAAGGTCTCAAATTTCACAATCTTTATCTATACTCAAAATCATTGCATCAACCAAAGTATGAATACTTAAAGAAAGTAAAAAAACCTATAAAAGGGATGAGTTATAATGAATTTTCAAATAATTCAGATGTAATTGATCCATCAGAGCCATTAATTAATTCAATATTCATATTTGATGATGTTGCGTGGGATAAACAGGATAATATAAGAAAGTACTTTTGCATGGGGCGACATCAAGATATGGATAGTTTTTATTTATGTCAGTCCTATACTAGAATTCCTAAACATTTAATAAGAGATAATAAAAATTTTATTATTGCTTTCAAACAAGATGATTTAAATTTAAGACATATTTATAATAATCATGTTAACACAGATATGTCTTTTGATAAGTGTAAAAATTTATGTTCAAGTTGTTGGGAAGATACATACGGATTTTTGCTTATTAATAAAGATAAACCTTTAAATAATGGTCGCTATAGAAAGAATTTTAATCACATCATAAGGTTATAAATATGTGGTGAACAACATTAGCTCGTCAAATTAGTAACAGAACAGCAACCGATCAGCAGCTGAACAGCAACCGAACAGCATCCAAACAGCAACCTATCAGATCAGTTCAATCTAGAGAAGTAGCAGTTAAATTTACTATAAGTGATATGGATAGAAAAATTTTGCAAAAATTTAATTAAAGTTAGAAAAGATTTAAAAAGGAAATACGATGCTTTAAAACTGGAAGAATTACGCAAGAGCAATCTTTAGAAGAGACATTTAAACCAATTGTTGATCCAATTAAAGAATTAGAGGATGTATTATATTAAAACCGAATCACAACCACACCACAAAAAGAAAATAGTACTTTTGAAAGTTTTATGACATCATCACCCAAAACTGCTTCTATTAAAACTTTAAAACCGCATAAAAAGTTTGCTGAGTCAATACTAAACACAATTAACACCTATAAAAAGTGATAGTAATAGTTCAAAGCTTGATAAAACCTACGGGTCTTATCTTGATGCTGTTTCAAACAATTGGAAATTAGGCACTTCCATATTTAGGGTTGACGAAAAAACAAACAGTATAATAATTGATGAGCAGGTTTTTAAAGGAACAGAAGGTTTACATGAATTAGTGTTTTTGTTACAACCAGAGAACAATAATGAAAATGATTTAAAACAATATCAGAAAATTCTAGAAAAAACGAATGCCTATCGGAGAAACTATAATGCTTCAGATCAAATTAATTTCAAATATATCAATAGTATAGTCAATATATCAATAAATAAGTAAACTGTATAAACATGAACATAATACAAGAAGTAAAAAAGTAGGCAAAGCTTTAACTAAACATACGACCAACATGATTTACTCAAAAAATCCAGTGCAGTATGTTCATTGGGATGATCCAAATGAGCTGGTAAATAGATTAAAGCTTTTACTTGCATCACAATTAGCTGGTAAAAATAATCATCAGAATGAAATCAACTCCATAATTGAAGAACTAAGAGAAGCTAATATAATTGAATAAAATAAAAAACAAAATAACAAGAAAAACCAATCGCAACATGACTATCGATAAATTCGGACATAGTCAAGGTGCATCATATAAAATTCCATGACAAAGTCTTACTTTTTCTCATTTTAAAATAAACTCAAATGGGGATTATGATATTCAAAATAAACAATTAATAAATCTTAGGGATCCGATTAACCCTAACGATGCTACTACAAAGAAATTTGTTGATGAGGAGTTATTGTCACTAGTACAATATTTACATAACTCACTTAAAAGTTTAAAACATAATATACTGCAAGTTTTAAACGACAAATTTATTATTATATAGATAAATTAGACGGTAAGATGAAAACATTTATCGAAGATAGAATTGAAAAACAAAGTAAATTTCTTTGGAAAAGTATGGAAGATAAAATAGATAACACTATGAATTTCGTAAATACTGAAACCGCAGAACATTTAAATAATTTTGAACTCCGTATAAAATTATTAGAAAGAAGTGCTTAAAATGAAGTAAAACATTAGTTTATATCAAGCTGTAATTCATAAAACATAGGTATATTACAATTCGGATACAAATTGAATAATTGTATATTTAAATATGATGACATTTTGTTAGAAGATAATTCTAATGGACTAAAAGAACATTATAAATTTTTGTTACAATTCAAAAATTCAAAACAAATGGAAACAAAGGATTACGGCTTTCATTGGGATATCTGTCCATATTGTTCAGATATTGTGGTCTCGTTACCTGAAAGTTGTCCATGCATTTCTGCTGATAATGTGAAAAAGTGTGAAAAATTAATAAAAGTGTACGAAAGAACAAAAAGGAAATAATTCATGTATATGTAAAAATTATTATGATAATTTAGTTTGTTAAAAACAGTACTCATAGAAACATCTTAATCATGAGTTCCGAAGGAAATATTTCTATTATAGAAATATGAATGAATTAAATGGTAAAATGTAATATAAATGAATTAAATGGTAAAATTCAACTTCAATCATTTCAAATACTTAATCTTAGGAAATTAGGAAAAAAATTTATCATCCTGTCCTGAGAGCTTATCGTATAATGACTTTTGATGGAACTAGAATCTTTTTAATTCTATCTTACGGAGGAGAAATATTTAAAATACGTCTTCCAAGAAAATTCATTAACATGACTGATGATATGCTAATATATTTTAATACAGGCAGGCGCGGGCCTGATGTATTCGTCGCCCTAAGCGGTTCCTAAAAAGTGCGCCCCCCCTTCAACCGTTTCACCTATTTTATTACTGTGAACAAAATTTAATAGGCATTGCACATTGTGCATCATAAAGCACTTTCTTGTAACCTTATTATGCTGAATGCAGAACTAATTATAGAATTAAAGTCTGGAACTGAACTTTAAATTTTTTGTTTTATAAATTCCAAAACAAGGTAATTTATTCAACTGAATGTTTTTTTATCAAGTTATGATCAGATTTATATCAATCATTTAAACTTGATTTTTTTAATTTTAACAACCAAAAAATTTACTTTTTAACGTAAGTGAAACTTATTGTAAAAGGTTCTATGAAAATTATATTAAATGAACTTTTTCAAAGCTTATTTGAATATGAAAAAAAGTAAAAATTTATTTTTATTTTTATTCGTAATTTTAAATTTACGAATAAAATTTGGCTTTTTATTTCACAAATGCCTGAGAAATGAAGCTGCGTATAAAAAAAGTTTTGTATTCAAAAATTTAAGGAAAATCAAAGCTTCGTTCTAAAATTTGCGACTTAAAAACTAAGCTTTTCATGTACATAGCTATAAGCTTTTATACTGTTCATTATATTTTTTAGATTTTATTAAAATAAATGCATTTACTGGTATTTATAGGCTTGTGGTTTTGAAATTTCAGAATGTCGTTATGCTTAACTGTTTTAATTTTAGAGAAAAATGTGTGAAACAAATTATGCGCCATTTCATTTTACTCTTATTTTTTGGATGACTTACACTACATCAATTCAACATAAAAATTCTTAACATTCGCTTGATTATTAAACAACATTTTTTCAATTCAGTATAAGTAATAGATATTACCAATAAATTAATGTTTAATTCTGTGATTGATAACAGTTTTAACTCAAAAACGAAAGCAAAACATAGTACTAGTAGAAATTCATAACGATCATGTAATTTTGAAATTCATTCATAATTTTTTGTTGTTAAACAAAAAGAAAATATGTATTGGTATACACAATCTCAATATCAAGCTATACATTCCATTATTTAAGAATATTGCTCTCATTCTCTTTTTCTAATTTCTTTCTATTCTCATTCTTAATTTTTGTTTTTTTTGTTTTGTTATTGTTGTTTACTAATGCAATAGTATACAGAAAAAGTAATACATTATAATAATGTGTTTGTTTGTTTGGTGAGTGGGCGACAACTAAGCATAAATAAAATTTTGCATATATGAAACAATTTAAATATAATGTGTACGAACGAGTGTAGCCAGGGAGATCATTAAGCATAATGAAAATTTTGCTTTGTGATATAATTATATGTGTACGAGCGAGTGTTGATAGGGAGCAATATCAGCAAAATAAAAATCTTGCTTTATGAGATAATTATATGTGTAAGCATTAGCGTTGATCTTATTCATATTAAACAATATAAATTATGTGTGCATGTGTATTTTTGAATATTTTTTTTTTTAAATGCAATTTGTTTTGTTATAATTTTATAACAATAACTGCCCCCCCCCCCCCTATCGCCATAGATTCATTATATTAGTAATGAATATTATATAAGTAAATTAAAATGAAGTTATCTTTCAATATCTTGTTTATTGAAAAAATGAGTAAGAGAGAGGTTGTTGAGGAATTGCATAAGTCTGCGAGAAGAAATTTTTCAAGACGAAAAGTAATCATTAAGGGTATTGATGACCTGTGCCAAGCTGATTTAATTGAAATAGAAACTTATGCTAGAGAAAATGATGGATACAAATTTCTATTAAATGTGATTGATACTCGTATCTTCTCTAAATATGCATGGGCTATCCCAATAAAGAATAAAACTTCAAATAGAGTCATGCAAGCAATGCAATCAATTTTTAAACATTCCAAACTTCAACCAAAAAATCTTCAAACAGATGATGGAAAGGAGTTCTTCAACAAACTTTTTAAAAATTTAATAATGAAATATCAAATAAATCATTACTCATCATTTAGCCTCAATCGTGCAAGGTTTTAATCGAACTTTAAAAGAAAAAATGTGGAAAGAGTTCAGCTTCAATGGAAATTACGATTGGATGGACATAATTAGCAAATTAGTCAGCCAATACAATAATACAAAACATCGAACCATTCAAAGAAAATCTGCTGATGTAAACAAAAGTAATGCTAAAGAGCTGTTATCAAGTGCATATAATCATATTAAAATTTGACAACCATCAAAATTTAAAATTAGTGACTCAGTTCGCATAAACAAGTACAAACATGTTTTCGAGGAGGTTACACACCAAATTGGACTACAGAAATATTTAAGATAAGGAAAGTTCAGATAACAAACCCCATCACATACTTATTAGAAAATTATGAAGCACAACCCATTAAGGGTGGTTTCTATGAACATGAGTTACTGAAATCAAAAAATAATGATATTTATTTATGTATTTGAAAAAATTGTAAAAGATAAAGACGACAAAGAATTTGTAAAATGGCTTGGTTTTCCATCAACTCATAATTCTTGGATAAATAAAACAGATGTCATTTATTTCTTGACTTTTTATTAGAATCATATTTTCAGATAGCACAATGATAATTTTTTTAAAGATATTTCCATATGATAAGTTTGCTTTACTTTACGTAAATCTAATATAGTATCTGCTGAAGATTGATAGTCCGTATTAAAAGCAGTATATGTTTCCAGTTCACCACTAATTGTAAGTCTTTTACCATAAGTTACAGCACACTCTTCACAATTAATTTTTAACGTTTTTTGTTGAAAGTTGGAATCATATGAACATTGTATTTTAATATCATTATCCTCTCCGTATTCTAATCTTAAATGTCTGTAGAATACGTGCGTACTTTGTATTAATCCACCGATAGCAAGATCTGTTGCAATTAAATCTTTCTTAAAAGCTTCGATTGCTTCTGCTACTGTTACATATTGCGGAACTGAATCAGCTTTTAAATAATTATCCGGCTCAAAAGATGTATTAGTTGTTGTTTTTTCTTTAGCTGTTGTTGTTGCTATTGTTTCTGTTATAGCTTAAGTAGCAGTTTTACTTTTATAGTTTCATTATTAGGCTTATCTTTATTATTTTCAGAATTATATTTGAATTATATTACAGAATTATATTACTCATTTGTGTTGTGCACTATTTTATTCATAGAGCCGAGTGTATTTGACCTTCGTTCTGTTGTCTTCTTGTTTTCATCAAATAGTATATCTGTTATACTTTTTTCAATAATTTCCCGATTAGCTTCATCAGCAAACGGACAGCCAGATGAAAAATTTTTAGATTTTTTTCGGTTTACATTTATTCTAATTTTACCAGATATGCTAATATCACCACCGTACACCTCTGTTTTCAATTGTTGCCAATCCAAATGTTATTGTTAGATTATTAGTTGAAAATGATTCCCCATTTTCAATTTTACAAAAACAAACTTGATCACCATTTTCTGAAGTTAGATATATATATGAAACGCCTTGTAATATGTAATTTGTATTGTTGCCCATCTTTGTGAACAAATACAATATTTGTCACAATGCTTAAGAGGATCAATCCAAAACATTATGATCGCTATCAAGTTAAAAAATGAAGCTGCAAGCACTGTACAATTGTATTAATATAAAAAACAAAAAAGTTCCTCCATGATTAAAGAATTTAGTGGGCATCGAACCTCAATATATTTTATAGTTACCATTTTCAGGAAAGAAATTTATTTTAAACGCTACGCCATTGAGGAACTTTCAAAATGTTTCCATTATTTCTAAATATAAACAAAATCTATATTATATTTTACAAGATTTTTCCAGTTCATGAACAGGTATACATATAATCTAATAAATAACAAAAACAAAAAAATGAAAATAGCAAAAGAGCATACTGGGTAGATACATTACTCAATTGATTATACATACTGTAAAACAAAAACAAAAAAAGAAAAGCGAAAAGCGAAAAGCGAAAGAGAATAAAAAAAGAGTAGTAATATTTTTTTTTTGTTTTTTTGCTTTACTACCATAAACAAAAATAAAAAGCAAAAGGAAGCGAAATATTTTAAATGAGTTAAGTAAGAGTAAAATAATTTTTTGTTATTGTATTTAGCATGGAATGGAATTAAAAAAAAGTAAAACTAAAAATTGTGAGAGATATAAGAACACGAATAACGTTACGTTACGTACTAAGGCAATTATTCTTCGTGTGATTGCGAAATTTCAATTGAGTAAGTAGCCAAGCCAGGTCTGTATAAAGAAAAGAGGCATTGATTTTTTATTAATTCACATTCACTTTGGTTTTAAAGTTTAACATGAAAGGTACTATTTCCAATTGCGGATTCTTTTCTTTTTAAAAAATGGATAACAAACAAAACAAACGTAAAGAATATATGAAAGCATATCGTACAGAAAATTCTAAAAAAATTCAAATTCAAATGCAATCTTATTATGCAGCAAATCGTGAAGCAATTCTCGAACGAAAAAGTCAAAATACAGAAGCGACTTCAACTCGGAATCCTGCATATGTATGCCATAATATGTACAAATTTTTCTAAACTTATTTTAAAATTGATTGCCACAATCCTGTTTTTACAACAGATAATGCTGCTTATAAGCAAACCACAGGGGCCCCTAGTGTGATTATAATAGGGAATCTACTGACGTCACTTCATTACACATAGTATAATTTTTTGAATTCCTTAATTATAACGTACCTACGGTTTTGATAAAGCAAAAAAAAATATTTTGATAAAGCAAAAGTATAAATACTGAAATCTTGTTTTGAAAAACTATCAGTATAATTAGTTTAATCTATAGTCAAGCTAAATTTATTTAAAAAATGGAATCACACTTATGCGGTAAATGTAATACCAGCGTAGTAAACAGGAGTGCACATTTCCGCTCATTCTCGCACAAGGAAAATGCTGCAACTCAAGTTTCTGAAAATGTTAAGTCAACGGAAACATGTTTCAAGGGGAGAGTGAAAACATTTTTCTTCGAAAACAAGGAAGAGTTAACAATATGCCCCTTGGATTTTCTCTTGACTAATTATTCCAATATTTTTACACTGCTAGAAGATTGCTTGGTAAAACATGGACGTTTCAAAGTGAATGCTTTATTATTTGCTGAATACATCAAAATGAATAAAGATGATGACGATGTTCAAATATCAGTCAAATCATTTCAAACACATATGGTTTCTGTATTAAATATTGAAGATCTAAGGGACACTCTAGAAAACATAATCTTAAAAATACAAGAACGCACGGAAGATTTCCAGGAGAAAGACAGTGGATGGGCATTATTAAAAATTCTTGGTATACAATTAAGTGTTAATGAGTATCAACCATTAAAAGTATCAGGATATGTTAGACTTCCAGCAAAAATAGAAAATAAAAAAAGTTGTATCAATATGAAAAATTTTGATATTTACTGCTTTAAATGGGCTATAATATCAGCATTACAACCAGCTAAACAACATACTTACCTCAATTTCTGGAATATATAAAATAAATAATATTAACGAATCAAAAATAAAGCTAAATCATGGTTTGGTTCCGGTGATGAATTTTGATGGGATATAATTTCCCATTTTTTTAGAATTTCCCATTGATACAAAATTTACGCAATTAAAAACATTTGAAGAGCAAAACACAACAATTAGCGTTAATGTTTTTTGATTGAAAAATAATGAAATAGTAGGACCTTATTATTTAGCCAAAATGAAAAGAAACATCACATTAATTTACTCTTCATTGAAATGGAGAAAAATGCCATTTCGTATTGATTAAAAGTTTAGCAAAATAACTTTTCAGTAATTTAAGTAAACATAAAGCTCGAAAGCATATATGTATGTAATAGCTGTTTACAACATTTTTATAAATCTGTAGACCTTAAAATCCATAAAAATGAATATAATATGGTTGTTACTATTTTACCAAGGAAAGATGACAATATTTTAAAATTTAAAAACTTTGAGCAACAAATGGAAACGCCTTTTGTGATATATGCGGATAGTGAAAGTTTATTAAAACCAATTTCAACATGTCAACCAAATGGACAAACATCATCTACAACAAATATACAGAACATATTCCAGCTGCGTTCTCCTATTTTATAATGTGCTCATTTGACACATCTTTAAAGAAATATGTAGAATGTGTTGGACCAACTTTAGCAGATGATTTTATTAAAAGGTTAGTATATTATTATTATATTTCAGACTTTTTGTTTATAATATATTTTTAATTGTTAATTTTTAACTTGTTATAGATTGACAGAATACTGTTCAAATACAATATTTATTTGAAATATTTCCGGAGTATAAAACCAATGAAGAAAATGACACTAGGTGAGGAGCTAAGACAGTTAATGGAAACTATCTGTCACATTTGTGGTAAGGATTTTGATTTTAGCGATAGAGTAAGAGACCATTTTCATTGTGGTAAATATCGAGGACCAGCTCACTCTCATTGTAATATTTTATTTAGAAAACCTTCATATTTCCCCGTGTTTTCCATAATTTTTCTGTGTATGATTGTCATACTCTATTTAAATCATTAAGTATACTACCGGGAAATATTTCAGTTATTCCTTTAAATAAGGAAAAGTATATATCTCTAACTAAGAGGATTACACTCCCCAAAGAAAACTGTTATTTCAATATCAGATTTTTGGATAGCTTTCGTTTCATGGCAGCTGGCTTAGATAGTCTTGCCAAGGATATAGATAAAAGTAATATGAAAAATATTTTAAATTTTTTTGGTGATAAATCCGACCTAATGATTAGAAAAGTTGTTTTTACCTATGAATATTTAAACAGTTAGGAAAAACTACAAGAAGGTTTACCACCATAAAAAGAATTTTTAATACAATGACGAACATGCGATTACCGTGTGGAATACCTTCAATTGTCGAAATTTGTCTGATTATCTTAAGTTATACTTAAAAACGGATGTTTTATTATTAGCAGATGTTTTCGAAAATTTTAGAAAAATATGTAGAAAAATCTACAATTTAGATCCTGCTAATTTTTACACTGCTCCAGGTCTTTCATGGCAAGCGATGCTTAAATACACCGAAATAGAGTTAGAGCTATTTACAGATATCAACATGTATAATTTTGTAAAGTCAGGAATACGGGGAGGTATTAGTCAATGTTCTTCGCGTCATTCTGTAGCCAATAAAAAATATATGAATGAAAAATTCAATTCTAATGATGTTTCCAGATACATCATTTATCAAGATACAAATAACTTGTACGGTTGGGGTATGTCTCAGTATATCCCATAGAAAGATTTCAAGTGGATTGATAACCCAATTGATGTTTCGTTAATATCTGATGATTCAGATATCGGTTATATCTTAGAAGTAGATTTAGATTATCCCAAGGATCTTCATGATCTTTATAATGATTTACCCTTCTGTCCTGAAATTAGTACCCCTCCAAATAGAAAAACAAAAAAATTATTAACTAATTTAAACAATAAGAAAAATTATGTAATCCACTATAGAAATCTTAAGCAGTGTCTTGAAAATGGATTAATTTTGAAAAAAGTACATAGAGTTTTACAATTCCAACAGGGTAATTAGTTAAAAAAATACATTGATTTAAATACTAAATATAGAACAAATACTCAAAATTCTTTTTTAAATTAATGAATAATTCCGTTTTTGGTAAAATCTTGCAAAATGTTGATAACAGAAGAGTAGTGTATATTGCTGATTCATTGGATTCAATTTTTAAATCTAATCTAGCAGCAGTAGAATTAAACAAAACAAAAGCAAATTACAATAAACCAATCTTTATAGGTTTTACAATTTTAGATCAATCGAAAATTTTAATGTATAAATTTCACTATAATTTTATGAAACCAAGGTTTCAAATAATTTAATGCTTATTTATATAGACAATGATAGTTTTATTTACAGAACCACTACAGATGATTTTTATAATGATATAAGACCATTTTTAACAGATTATTTTGACACATATAGGTTTAAGGTCGAAAATGTATTTCATTAAAACTCTACAAAATAAAAATATTAAAAAAGGGAAAGGAGTTACAAGAATATAGTTAATGATTTAAATTTAGAAGATTAAAAATCCGCTTTACTAAATAATTTAATAATATATAGAAATATGAAGGTTTTCACATCCAAACTACACACTATATTTACTCAAAATCTTAATAAGGTAGCTTTAAGTAATGCAGATGAAAAAAGATATATTTTAAGTGATAAAGTAAATACATATGCTACAGCATAATGCCCCCATGCTACAGAAAATTAAATGTAGAAATTACTTTATAAGAAATGTATTAAATATGAAATATAACTCAAATAAGATTGTTGAAAAATATAAAAAAAATATTTCTTACTTATAATTTTACCTACTTTTAACCAAGACAACAACTCCTCTACAAATATTTCATACTTCATTTTAAATGTGGCGCTGTCTTACAAATAAAACGAATTCTACTCGTAACGTGGCGCTGTACTGTCAATCATACTTCAAAAAACTTACTTCTATTTCATCATTGCATACGCTTAAGATCACACTCCCGCTTACCTTTATATAAAACAACATAAAGCCAATTCTATTCGCAACGTGGCGCTCTACTACCAATCATACTTCAAAATCCTTACTTCCATTTTCATCATTGCATACTCTTAGCGTCATACTGCTGCTTACTCTTACATAAAACAGCATAAAGCTAACTCTTTTCGCAACGTGGCGCTCTACTATTTTACTTACAATTTTACCCACTTATGACCGAGACAACAACTTCTCTACAATTACTTTTAACCGAGACAACAACTCCTCTACAATTATTCCAGTCACACTTCCGCTTACTTTCACATAAAACAACAACCACATATACCATCCTAAACGTATGCAATAATCCCACATCTAAAATCTCATACACTTTTTACCTACAACCCCCATATTCAGTATTGCATACCTTTCGGATTACACTTTACTTAAAATTTTACCCACTTTTAACTGAGACAACAACTCCTCTACAAATAAACAACAACCACATGTGCCATCCTAAACGTATGCAATAATACCACATCTAAAACCCCATATACTTTATATTTACAACCCACATATTCATTATTGCATACCTTTAGGATTACACTTTATCTACAACCCACATATACATTATTGCATACTTTTATGACGTCGCTTCCGGTTTAGAACCCCCATAACCTCACTACTGATTTGCAATTTTACTAGACGCGTGTCTCACTATTTGTTAGAAAAATCGTCCTGAATCTTATTTTACCAGACGCGTTATTAAAAAACGTTACATTTAGTCGACCACAGAAATAGACTAGTAAGTAATTTTATGCATTTATAAAATTCATAATTTTCCCATGATAACTTACGTATCATATAGGTTTCAAATTTACTTAAATCAAAATCAACAAACAAAATATATGTTATTTGACTCCTACTAAGATATTGTGAGAAAGTCATATAATTTAATTTTTTATTATTTCAAATTTAATTTTTGTTTTTCAAAACTAAATATTTTATTATTCAGTTAGGCGCTTTTCTTTTGTTTGTAATTAAACCAACAAAAATTTTTCAGTGTGGTTAACTTTCTTGATTTTATTTAACAAATTTTAATATTATTAAAATTAAACTCTTATTATTATTATTTTCTTATACATAAGTTCCACTTGTGCATTTTTGCATATTCGGCGTTTTTAGGTAAAAAAAAATAAAAGGGAAAAAAACTAGAATGTAGCATTCTAGAAATGCTTGATATTTGTGAGAACAAATATTAAAAATTCTAGGAAAGAAAAGAAAATTAGTTATAATAATTTATGGAATTTAAAAAGAATGTGGTGCGAGAAATAAAATTTACGAAAGCGGTACAGGATGATTCAATATTGGTAGTTGAGATGAGGGTGACATAACTCCTCTCTTCTTAAGTATCGGGTCCGCACGATACTCTCTTACTTGCACCGATTGAAGTATATTCGTATTCGATTTCTTTTTTTTTTATTGACAAGAAGAGGAAGAAGCTTAAAATTATGATGATGATAATAATTATCACATCGGAGGTTATACTTGTGTGCCATCTCCACGTGTTACTATTTGTTATCATTTTAATACGTTCAGTATTATTTATGTTTTGAAGGAAAAGATGGTTTAAATGAAAGTTATTTATTACTTCTTGAACTGTTATATTTCGTTCGATATTTGGTAATATTTGATTATAATAAGTCTCTTTTTTATTCCAGAAGGAGTAATTTCCTATCAAAATTTTACAATTATTGAACTTAATTATGTTATTGGCTCTTATTCTTATTATTTGCTGATGTCCGCAATTGTTAAAAAGTGTGGTTTCTCTTAAATTTTTTGTTACTATAATATCGGTTGAAATTAGTTTGACTTCTTTTGTAGTATTTTTGTAGGTAACTGCAGTGCATTTTTCTTGCGTTAATTAAGTTGGAAATGCATGAGTCTTTAAATTGAATTAAGTCTTTTGACCGACCGTATTGTGTAAACAATAGGTAGGTTATGTGATGCCAACAAATTTTGCATATCGAGTTTTCGGTGGGGACGTACTTCTCCATAGTAGGGAAGTGTAAATAAACTATTTTTAGCAACCTGTCGGTCTGTCGGTCTGTCGGTCTGTCTGTCTGTCGGTCTGTGTGTGCACGCGTGTATCTCAAGTTCGGCCGAACCGATTTTGATGAAATTTTATATGTAAGTTTGTTTCCACCATGGCATGGATCGATCAACTTTTGGTATATATCAGGCCTCGGGAACTGCACTTTTTAGCGGGCCAGTTTTACATTTTTCAACATTTTGAAGAAAATATTCAACCGATTTACTTGAAATTTTATATATAAGCTCAGCTCGACCGTCCGCAAAAATTCGTATGTTTTGGAAGAAATCAGGCATCGGCAACTAGACGTTTACTACGGGCCAAATATACATTTTTGTGTATATAAAGAGAAATAATCAACCGATTTCATTGAAATTTAATATATGAACTCCTCGTATTAAAACAATGAACATATAAATTTTTTGGAAAGATCAGGGCTCGAAAACGGATTTGCGGGCCGCTTTTACATTTTTCACCATTTTGAAGAAAGTATTAAACCGATTTACTTGAAATTTCATATATAAGCTTTGCTCGATCATACGCAAAAATTCGTAATATTTGGAAGAAATCAGGCATCAGCCACTGGGCGTTTACTACGGGCCAAATTTACATTTTTGTGTATATAAAGAGAAATAATCAACCGATTTCATTGAAATTTAATATATGAATTCCCCGTATTAAAACAATGAACATGTAAATTTTTTGGAAAGATCAGGCATCGGCAACTAGACTTTTACTACGGGCCAAACATACACTTTTGTGTATATAAAGAGAAATAATCAACCGATTTCATTGAAATTTAATATATGAATTCCTCATATTAAAGCAATCAACACATAACTTTTTTGGAAAGATCAGGGCTCGAGAACTGATTTGCGGGCCGATTTTACATTTTTCACCATATCCACAGAACAAATTGATGGAATTTCTTGAAATTTGATATTTGAGTTCTGGTTGTTACCGAAACTAACTGGCGAGCATTTCAGGGAATTCGGGTAGCACAAAGCGAAACTCTACTAAGAGCCAAATTTACATTTTTCTAAGTATGTTAACTATAAGCTTACTAATGTCCTAAAAATTGGAAAGAAGTATTTAACAGACATTTTTATAATATTCTGTAACACTTTCATTTAACTAGACAATACACAATGCGGTCGGTTATGTGCTGACCACATCAGATTTTTTCATAATGTATTTCTTACCGGGATCTACAAAAACTTCTTGATGTGAAATAATTATTTTATTAACATCTGTGTCGAGTTCTAAACTATAATTTTTATTTGGAATTTTTTCTAAAAGAATTCTTTCAAATTTATTTTCAGTGAATTGAGGAATTGAAATCACGAAGACTATTAAATTTTCCTTAAATAAAACACAACTCTTTATATATGGCAATACCTCAATTGTTACATTATTGTCTAATATTTCTTTCTCTGTTAGAATATTTTTTGACAAAATTTCTAGCTTGCTACTTAAAACTATCTCTTTAATGTTTGAAATTTCTTTAATTAAAATTTTCATATTTTCGTTTATTTCATACATAATATACAGAAATTATTACAGAAGTCATTACTGACTTTAATAATTTTTTTTTTTTTTTTTTTTTTTTTTCCTTATTCACTCCTAGAAGGAGCATAGGGCTAGTGCATGATTTCTCATGCACTAGTTTCATAGCATCATAGAGTTTAACTAGGTAGGTGACTAATCTGCCGTAGTTTTATTTATATTAATTATTTGAGGTTATTAATATTTACTGTTTATTTTTCTTAGTTTTTTTTTAATATGGAATATTACGAATATTTGAAAATTACTTGTATAATATTTATTAGTATTGTATATTAAGTTATAATAATATTGAATATAATTTTTATAGTGACCTGACCGGGGTTTGAACCCGAGACCCTTCGGTTAAAGGACCGGTGCCATAACCACTGCACCAATGGTCAGATGACTTTAATAATATTACTTTCCAAATTTTTATTTTTTCATTAATTTGATCTTGAATTAAATTTATATGGTCTGTCATATTTTTTACTTGGTCTGATATTTCTTGGTTAATCGAAACTTTTTTATTTAAATTTTCAATAATATTGTTTTCGTTTTGTTCTATTGTTAAAAAGTGTTGCTGGATTTCTCTTCTATCAGAGTCATCCATAGTACCAGTTAAGAATTTTAAACCATGACTTACTATATTAAACAAACCACTTTTACTTACGTGATGATGAATTATGCTGTTGAATTCTTCTTTCAGTTTTCTTAAATTGTAACTGACAATCATGGGCACTTCTGTTCTATGTGAAATTTCTTCAATATTTAGTTCTATTTTTCTTATACATTCTTCATACTGAATTAGACCTACTATGTGGAAAATTCGTTTGTATTGTTCGATTACCTGTAATTGCTTTTCTCTGATTAAAGAATAACCATTATCAGTATTTATTTCATTTATCTCTATTAATTGTGTTGTTACATAACCCAGTGATAATATTAGAAGAAGAAGTGTAATTCCTACGAGTAAAGTTAATTATATCTAATTACCTACTTTCGAATTTATATTGTTTTTTGAACTGACTGTTATATCGCGGTAAATTTTCATTATTAATTTTCAAATGGTCTTCGCCTACACTTTCAGCATTAACTTTTTTAAAATATGGTTGTAATTTTGTAACTCGATTTAATTTTAAATATTTTGAAGGTTTGGTTGGTTTCCTTGTTCTATTACATCTGGTAATTATTTTTCTTTTATAATGTTCCATTTTCTGTTTAATCATAGGATGAGTACTTGGGTCAATATTTCCGTTAATAAAGTCAATAGGTCTTTTACCTGTTGCAGAGTGTATTGTCTCGTTATAAATCTTTAAACTTTTTAAAATTGGATCTTCGTCAGAAGGGGTTGCCTGTTCTTTTTCAACTACATTTAATATTCTCATATGTTCATTTAGCGTACTGTGAAACCGTTCTATGTCGGCATTGCTACTATGGTTATTGGGTGTAGTGAAGTGTATGTCAATGTTTTCATTTTTGAGGAAATTTATAAAGTTTACACTATTGAAACTTCCTTCACGATCTGTAATTATTAACTTAGGCTTACCAAAAGAGGCTATGTATTGCATAAAATAATTTTTGATATCTAGCCAGTTTCTAGATTTCAAGGGCAAAATTTGAGCATGTTTAGAAAATTTGTAGATAAAAGTTAAAAATGGGTTTCTCTCACTGGGGAACCATATGTCCATATGTACAATTTCTAGCGGTTTATCTGGTGTTTGAGTAATTTTAAAAGGTAATTTAGGAGGGTGTCTCTCGTACTTAGCCGAATTACATACATGACAATTATTTAAAATTTTTTGAATTTCTAACTTGAATTTGGGAAAATAGTATTTATTTTTGAGACTTTGATATACACTATTAATGCCTCTATGATTCGTTTTTATGTGTTGGTCGAGAATAATTTCGTGTATTTCATAGCGGTCTATTATATCGTCCAGTACAAAGGTGCATTTATTTAATTTTAACAGTTTGTTTTTGGAGAAATGTTTTACGTAGGTATTTTGGAATATGTTATACACTTCAAGGTCAGCGCCGGCTCTAGCGGTACTAGAACCCCGATGCAAGTTTCTATTTAGCGCCCTTTATCAAAAAAAATATCAAAAAAATCAAATGCAAATTAAACAGTATATTGATTATTGTATAATATTTAATATTAAACATTTATTTGTAACTGATATCAATTACACATAAAATCAATTGCACGATAGTGAGCTTAAAAATTTATTTCTCTTGCTTTTATCGCAGCAAATTCACCCAAAATATTATTAATTTTTAGTTCATCGCAGATATCGCTTTCAATAGCAATCATTGATAACCCAACTAATCTCTCTTGAGAAATATTTGATCGCAAATATGTCTTAATTAATTTAAGTTTAGAAAATGACCTTTCGCCACTTGCTACAGAAACTGGTAGAGTTAATAGTATCCGCAAACCTATTGTTAAATTTGGAAATATCCCAAATAAATCATTTGTATACATAGTTTAAAATCATAATTGTTTAGTTGCGGCGTTATGGTATCTTTAAATATAAAAAGTTCATTATATAACTCAGAAGAGTTTATGTCTATTTCTTCACCATCAGTTAATGCAGTTTGTAAATCGGTACATTTATTTTTCATTATTTCGTCACCCAAATTATAAATTTCATTAAAATTTATAAGAAAGTGAAACTTTTCGGCATGACTACTTAGAAGTTCGAATCTCTCTATTAGGGAGTTGATTGCACTGTCGACAATTGGAAGAAAGAATGAAATTTTATAGTTCTATTCCGGGTCTCTTGGTCTCTCATCACGACGTTCGTAATCAAACATACGTTTTTTACGCCGTCGTAATGGGTTTTCTTTAAATTGAGGATTAATATCTACATCTGAAAATTTTGATAATTTGAAATCTATATAAAATTGATAAAAATCACAATACTCACAAAAATGGTATTATCCAACAAATTACACTTTTTTCTTACACTTTAATGTCTAATTAAAATTAAATATTTCACAAAACAAATTATATTTTATTTAAATTAAATAAAATACTATTTTTTCTTACTGAAAATATCGCAACGAAAATGAAAAATGTCTGTATTTTATAAACCAAAAAGAAAAAAAAATTCTTTAAAGAAAAGCCTACTACGACTACATTTTTTTTTGTATGTTTTTTTAATTTGAGCGAAGCAAAAATTTTTTCAAAAAAAATTTGGATTGGAAACTTGATTTAAAAAAAAAAAAATTACAAAAAACAATTAAGTGGAAAATCACTTTTCGATTTTAGCGCCCTTTCAGACCCTTTCAGAATGGCGCCCCGATGCCGTGCATCTTCTGCATCCACGGTCGAGACGGGCCTGTTCAAGGTCATCAATCATTACTCCAACTATTCCCTTGGATGGAGTATGATCCCTTAATAGTTTTATAAAGAATTGTTCGTTGGGATTAGGATGTGTAAAAGTTTTTCTAGTTCTATTATAAATTTTTTGTACATTAATTTTTTCGTTTTTGTCTATTTTTATTATGATTTGTGTCTTAAATAAATTTAGTGGAGATTCCGAAATTTTGATATAGTCAATACTATCGTCATTAGCGGAGTGGATGGTTGCATCCGTTGACCTTATTTCTTCAACCTCCGCCTCATTTACATAAATTTCTACTCTTGACAGAGCATTAGCTACTTTATTCTCTTTACCTGCTACATACTCAACATCAAAATTATAATCTTCTAACTTGATTTTCCACCTCTGTAATTTTGAATTCGGTTCTTTCAAATTATGTAGCCATTGAAGGGGCTTGTGATCTGTTTTGACCGTAAATTTTCTACCGTACAGGTAAGGATGGAAATATTTTACGGACCAGACTATCGCTAATAACTCTTTTTCTATGGTGGAATAATTGCACTCATGCTCATTTAAGGTACGTGAGGCGAAACAAATAGGATGGGTATTTTGCGAGAGGACAGCACCAATCGCAAAGTTGCTGGCATCGGTAGTTAAAACGAATTTTTTCGTAAAATCGGGATAGGCTTAGACAGGTTCTGTAGTAATTAGTAATTTCAATTTATTAAAAGATTCTCTGTACTCAGGGTCATTAATGTTAATAGTTTTCCCCCTTTTAAGGCAATTTGTCATAGGTTTAGCAATTTTTGCAAAGTCCATAATAAATTTCCGACAGTGCCCCACAAGACCTAAAAATGATTTTATCTGTTTTGTAGTTTGTAGAATTGGAAATTTATTTATGGCCTCCAACTTTTTGGGATCAGGTTTAACACCATTTGTTGTAATAATATGACGCAAAAAGTCAGTTTCCTGCTTCATAAATTCGCACTTGTCGAGTTGTATTTTTAAATTGCCTTCCCTTAATTTGCTTAATATTTTGGTTAACGCGTCGAAATGTTCTTCTTTACTTGTACTAAAAATTATAATGTCGTCCAAATAGACATAACAGTTTTTTCCGATATATTCCACCAGCACTGAGTTCATCAGCCGTTGGAAGGTGGCAGGAGCATTCTTTAACCCGAATGGCATCCTGACAAACTCATAGTGGCCATTATTTGTATTAAATGCTGTCTTTTGTATATCGTCCTCAGTTACTTCTATTTGATGGTAGCCCTTAGCTAAATCAATAGTCGTATAATACATAGCCCTCCCGAATTTATCTAAAATACTGTCAATATTAGGAATAGGGTATTTATCATCGACGGTCACCGAATTCAATTTTCGGCAATCGATAACGATGCGTCATTTGGCATTACCAGACGCATTCGCCTTTTTGGGCACAACCCAAATAGGGGCCGAATAGGGTGACTCGCTTGGCCTAATTATTCCTTGTTTTAGCATATCATTAATTTGTTGGTCTACTTCTTGACGATAGATTTCAGGGTAACGATATTGTTTCGAATAAATTGGTATTTCATTAATTATATTTATTCTATGTTTAATTTGATGTGTGAAAGTCAAATCATCTCCTTCATGATAAAATGGATTGCTAAATTTTTTTATTGTACTTAGTAGTTTGTTTTTTGTTATACTGTCTAAATGATCTAGTCGGAGTTGGTCTTCGCATAAAAATATTTCATTTTGAAAAATACCCAAATTTTGTAACGGTACGGGCACATAGTATTCCCGTTCTTCATTTTCGCTGAAGTACATAGGAATTTCATTTCCCGCGTTAATTTTTAGCATTTTTTCTTTATAAATTATTTCACATTCAAAGGGTATCAAAATATTATTACCAATGATACCATCGAATGTGTCATGGAAATCTACTGCAAGAAATTCCATCCCTTCGTTTGAGTCAAATTCTATAAAGGAGTCAATTTCTACTTTAAGATTACAGGATAAAGTATTTGTTAAAGTCTTTATATTTATTGGTGTTATTTGTTTATGAAATTTTGGGTTACAAATTCCAGTTTTTATTACACTCATTGCTGCACCCGAGTCAATAATGAATTTTAGTGGTCTACCCTTCGACTGGACTTTTATATAAGGTAAGAGTTGGTAAGGTTGTCCGAGGCTGTTGATTGAAAATATGGTGTTACATTTTGTGTGTTGATAGTATTTAGTCTGGTGTTAGTACTCGGGTCAACTTCCATTGGTGTTACCATGTTACGATTATTGTTGTTATAACGATTATTATTACTATTATTTTTATTATTATTGTTATTATTATTATTATTATTATTATTATTATTATTATTATTATTATTATTATTATTATAGAAATTGTGATAATGTTTTATTAATTATTGTGAGAAGAATTTCTAAGATTTTGATGTGAATTAGGATTTCTGTTGTAATAGTTGTTGTTATTATGGAAACCTGCATTTTGAGTGTTGTTATAATTGTTATTAGAATTTCTAAAATTAGAATTGTTTCTGTTGTTACTAAAATTTCGACTACTACTATAATTATTACTATTATTATTTGAATTTCTAAAACTATTACTATTGTGCCTCGATGATTGAAGGTTATCCTTAAATTTTTGTTTTTTAAAAGGATTATATTTCGTGTAATTCCCTTCATGTAAGATGTTAATGGCATTTTCTAAACTAGTTGGGTTTCTACTAAAAAGAATTGATTTCATTGGTTCAGGAATTTTGTCCTTGAACACTCTCAATCCCGTTTGCGTGTTTGCTTGAATTAACGCGTGTGCGTTTGGTTCATCTTTAATTTTATTGCTGAGTCTCCTCAAAATACTTTTAATGTCATTGTAAAATTCCACACTGTTACTAGTGAATTTTACACCTCGCAACTCGTCAAAAATTTCTAATGCATTTTTTTTCCCCCGAAATAATTTACTAATGCCTCTTTAATACCCGACCAAGTATTTAAATGCGAATTTATCTCAATCATTTCTCTAGCTCTACTAGTAAATCTAGATTTAATCCTACTTAATAATATAGTTTGACTACTTACGTCATATTGGAGAGTTAACGGGATCTCGTTTTCTACCAGTTCAATAAATTTATATAAGTCCTCACCTTTTCCATTGTACTCTGGAATTCCATCGATGTACTTTAGTGGGTTTATCTGCAGCACTAAGGGTGTATTTGTAGCACTTGCGGTGTTTTGTTCTGAGATAGGAACTTGTCTCTTTTTGTTTAAAATGTTTTGGTATCTTTTTTCTATGTTCACCAAGTCTTTAAAGTTATCCACTTTTATTATTAAGCGCTTTACTTTTTACAGTCGAATCCTAACCGGATCTGCGCCAATTTAATTTTTTATTATTTTAAATTTAATTTTTGTTTTTCAAAACTAAATTTTTTATTATTTAGTTAGGCGCTTTTCTTTTGTTTGTAATTAAAACAACAAAAATTTTTCAGTGTGGTTAACTTTCTTGATTTTATTTAACAAATTTTAATATTATTAAAATTAAACTCATATTATTATTATTATTATTTTCTTATACATAAGTTCCACTTGTTAATGTTCTAGTGTAGTTAACTTTCATAATTTTATTTAGCAGATTTTAATATTATTAAATTAAATTCCTATTATTATTATTATTTTCTTATAAATAGGTTCCACTTATTAATGTTCTTTTTCTTTTTATTATTATTATTTTTATTGACAACTTTTATACGAGTACTCCTTAATTTTATTTAACAAACTTTACTGTAATGACTCCGAAATAAGAATTAAAAAAGTAAATCTTTAAAATATTCTAACATGTACTTTATTTTTACTGTAACAATATCAGTTGAAAAAAAGTTACTCATGTTTATAATAAAACTTAGGTAATTATGCATTTTTGCATATTCGGCGTTTTTAGGTAAAAAAAAAATAAAAGGGAAAAAAACTAGAATGTAGCATTCTAGTAATGCTTGATATTTGTGAGAACAAATACTAAAAATTCTAGGAAAGAAAAAAAAATTAGTTATAATAACTTATGGAATTTAAAAAGAATGTGGTGCGAGAAATAAAATTTACGAAAGCGGTACAGGATGATTCAATATTGGTAGTTGAGATGAGGGTGACATAACTATATATTGGAAAATATTTACATGTAACTAACTATAATGTTTGCAAATACATGTGCGTTAATATTAACTTTTGACAAATTAGAATATTAGCAATTTTGGTAATTAAAATAAATAGGAAAATAATAAAAAAAAAAGAATTCAGAATAATTGTTGTTACATAACATTCTCCCTTTGAAAGGCAAGCGAGAAGTCTTGAGCCGTCATAGATGAACGATTACGAGCTCGGGGTTGAGGCTGCGGAATTTGTTGACGAGTTCTCCATTTTGTGATAATGAACCATAATACAAGTGCTAGTATGATTACATAGATGATGGTGCTATTTACATTGTGCATCACATTGTGAACATTGTGAGTGAGTTTTAGATTGTTGATAGAGCTTACGAGGTTGGTGATATGAATATGCAGGGAGATACGATAATTCAACTTTACTGGTAATAGCACCGTACATTCCTGCTTGCTCTGACGTTAAACTGATTGTATTGTAACTGATTGTAAATCCAGTTATTGGTGGTTTTATAGAAATCGAAGTTAGGTTAATAAAAAACTTGCTTCATTTACTTACTTGTGATAATTTATGTAAGGCCGAGCGTTTTGTTATTGTTAGCTTCTCTCTTCTGGACAGATATTACAGCGACATTACTTGATAATGTAAGTTGTAGTGTAGAGGTGCGCTTTGTGCTTTCTGGGTTGCTGTTATATGGTAGAATAAGGGTTCTGATAAGGGCTTTGGCTTGACTTCAGCTGTATCTTGACTTGATACTACTTTAGGTGGTTCATTATTTGGAGTTTTCACCGCTAGAAATATAAGCGACGTAATCGGGCGTTTAATTTCTCCGTTTTTTGTCTGTAGTGTGGCCACTCTTGTAAGATCATTTCGATTTTTATGCTCTTCTAAAATTTTCCCTAAAGTCCATCTTGGAGCAGGAAAATTAGGTTCGTGAATTAAAACCAAAGAGCCTCTTGTTAAATTTTTTTTTGTTGTTGCCAATTTTTACGTGCTTGAAGTCTTAACAGCTATTCATTTGACAATTTTTTTCAGAATTTATAATTTATTTGGTTATCGCCGAAGCCAATTTTCTTGCATATTCATCATGTTTTTGGTAGGTACATTGAATAGTTTTTAGGCTACAAAAAGTTCTCCGATGTTAACGCTCCTATTACATCTATGTCTCCTATACATGGTGTAAGTGGACGGGAGATAAAATTAATGTCGATTTTTGCTAGAAGGGTACCCAATTCTTTAAATGTGAGTTTAGTATCGGCAACAGTTTTTGAGAGATGATGTTTTACTGTTTTTAATCCAGCTTCCCAAAATAGGGAGTGCCTGGTGGAATAAGATGCCACTGAATTGACTGTTCTGATACAAAATGGCCCGATTTCTCTGGTAAATATGTGCCATATTTCCTCGTTTTTCCAAGAATCGTTCTAATGCGGCAATGGTAACACCGGCTGCCTTTAGTTCACCCATAAGTTGTATGTTTGGCATGCGTTATATCTGCGATAAACAACACTCTATATTGGTTTTTTAACTTTGTGAAGTCCATTGGTAATCCAAAATTTTCCCAGGATCTATGACATTGTTAAATCCTTCCCCATAAAGTGTTTTTTGGTGTGCGTGGTCTATTATTAATGACGTCAAATGGCAAGAACCTGGTATTATAATGGAATGTTTGGAATTGTCGTCGATATTAGTAGTCTGCCTCTCACTTCTTAAGATAACATCTTTAAAAAATGACCGAAGCTCTAGTACATTGCTGTTAACAAGCAGCAACTTGTTTTTTATTGGGCAGCTAATTTCTAATTGTAATAGACAGTTTGTTCTAATTTGATTATGGAATACAGTGCAATTTGCAATTCAGTTGTTGTTAGCTGTCCAACATTTTTCCAAAACATGGATCTCTGACGAGACTTGGGACCTCATCAATAAAAGGAGAGATGCTAAGCAACTAGCGACCAGCGAAAACAACAACAAGTCTCCACAGTACCAGAGCTTAGCAAAACAAGTAAAGAAGGCTGCTAGAAGAGACAAGCGGAGATATCTCGAAAAGATGGCGTCCCAAGCGGAGCAACACGCAAGGCAGAACAACATGCGTGGCTTGCACCGAATAATTAATAATCTCACCGGGCAAAAAAAAGAAAACACAACCCGCCCTGTCAGAGACCGAAGCGGTAACCTAGTGACAAATGAAGAGGCCCAGATAGAAATATGGAAACAGCACTTCGAAACAATTAGCAACGTAACACATACGACCAGCGAAGAAGTGCATGACAGTAGTAACCCAGTCAGAAGACAAACAAACTTAAGAATTTCTGAAGATCCACCAAATATTAGCGAAATAAAAACAGTCATACAAAAACTTAAACATAACAGGGCTGCAGGCAGTGATGGCATAACAGCGGAATTACTTTTATGACCCAGCTGTTAGAACCACATATTTCACAAGTTTGGAGGGAAGAAAGGGTTGCGCAGTCATGGAAAAAGGGCCTTATTATCAAATTACCAAAAAAGGGCAACTTGACTCACTGTGATAATTGGAGAGGCATCACACTACTTAACATAGCATACAAAGTCTTGGCAACAATTATCCAGAATCACTTAAGGGAAAAACTAGAGGAAACAATACGCGAAGAACAGGCTGGGTTCCGCCCGCATCGGAGTTGTGTCGATCAATTAAATACGCTTCGAATCATAGTCGAACAATCAATAGAGTACAGAACACCATTATACATGCTCTTCATAGACTTTAAGAAGGCTTTCGACACAATTAAGCGCGATGCAATATGGAAAGCGTTAAAAGATAGGGGAACCCCAGACAAAATAATCTAAGCACTGTACGAAGAAGCCGAGCTAGCAGTATTACACCGAGGGAAAATAAGCGAGTCCTTCACCACCCAGTCAGGAGTGAAACAAGGCTGCCCACTTTCACCGCTGCTCTTCACAATCGTGCTAGATAACATCTTGCAACTTGTCTGCTCATAGAGAATTGGCATAATCTGGAGTCTCACTCAACATCTGGAGGATCTAGATTATGCAGATGACATCTGCCTTCTGTCCCACAAGATCAGCGACATGCAGAGCAAATTAAAACACCTTGAAAAACTTGCCAAACTTGTGGGGTTAGAAATAAACATAGACAAAACAAAGGCGATGAAAATAAACTCTACTAGCACAGCCAGTCTGGAACTCAATAACCAACAAGTAGAGTTCGTTAGCAGCTTCTGCTATCTGGGAAGCATCATAACACCAGAGGGTGGGGCCCAAGAAGATATAAACAACAGACTGAAGAAAGCAAGAGCGGCGTTCGGTAGACTGCAGCCGATATGGGGAAGTAGCAGGTATATTCAGAACGACTAAGGTCAGAATATTCCGGTCTTGCGTGAAATCAGTTCTGACATATAGCAGCGAAACTTGGCTAACATCAAAATCTATCAGTTAAAAGTTGCAAGTATTCATCAATAGATGCCTCAGAATTATATGCCGCATATTCTGGCCAAGATAGATAAGACCTCTGGATTATAACAGGCGAAGAACCTATCGGAAGGCAAATAAGAAGAAGAAAGTGGAAATGGATTTTACACACTCTAAGAAAACCCGCCAATAATATCGCTAAAATGAGCTTAGAGTGGAACCCGCAGGGTTCAAGAAGACCTGGACGCCCCAGAAACACCTGGCGTAGATCTGTAAATCAGAACTAGAAAACGCAGGTCTAACATGGAGTCAAGTCAAGCAAATAGCCCAAAATAGAACAAGATGGAGATGCCAAGTGGAAGCCCTATGCTCCCAAGAGGAGTAAGGAAAAAAAAAATTAGGTTTAACAGATTTTTTAATTTTAAAAAAAAAAATTTTGTTAGTTTTTCAATTAACTGACGTATTTCTGCAATTTTCTCTTATTAAATACTTACTTACTATGTACGTTCGGATTGCAGATTGAATCGAATTTTTAATATAATGAATTGCTAAATTTAGCAATAAAATTTTTATTTGATCAATCAAATCCAATATCAATTTTACGCTAATAAAGGTAATTTAAAAATACAAGAGATTATAATAATTAAAAGTTTCGGATACACAATTTAAAAAAGTACAATAAGACTTTTGATATGGCTACAAACCCTTCTCCAACTACCACTACCTCAGATATTTTTAACTCTTTAAGAGTACCTGATGCCATTAAGGATCTGCCACAATTCCAAGGCAATTCCAAACTTTTATTTGATTTTATTAACAATGTAGAAGAAATTCTTCAATTAATTTCGTGTACACAGGGTACAGATTGGGATAGTATAAAATGGAATCTTATACTACATTATTCCGATAAAACAAATGAGACTTCCCTCATTCGAGATCTGCATAGCTTAAAACAGGGAAATAGGACAGTTGAGAATTTTTATAGCGAAATAATATAAATCCTTGCTACCATAACGGCGCATGTATAAATGCATGAGAACGATTCGAATGTTATCAAATCGAAAAAGGATCTTTGTACAGAAATGTGTCTGAACACATTCTTAGAGAACCACTTGGGTCCACAGTGAGAGCGATGAGACCCGAAAGCTTAGCAGTAGCTTTTTCATATAACAAACAAAATATTTCATATAGTCGACTGGAAGCATAGCCTAGACCAACTTCTACACATAAAACCCACATACCCATACAAAAATTTAATATACCCACATATAGCAGAAATAATTTTCAGAAATATCGAACAGTGGAAATTTTAACAATAGAAATTTCAGTAATACGAGTAATCAATTTTATCGAAACCATAATTGCCACAATAATGTGTCTAACTCAATTAATCAATTCTGTAAATCAATTAATCAATTTCCTAAACCCGAACCAATGGACGCTTCCTCTGGTAAAACAAATTTCTGCAAACCTCCCCAAAATAATTTCTTCAGACAAACACACCGACCTACATTTACAAGTGGGGAACTTTTCAACATATCCTCATCTCTCTATCAAAATTTTGACCAATACTACAACCATAACTACCAAATTGTCAGAATTTGGAACCTGAAATTGACGCCACAAATTTTTGTCCAACAGCCTCGAAGAACCAATCGGATACATTAATATCAACAAACATGGATCCGTCCTTCCATATGTTAATATAGACTCTCCTTTTGGAAGACCTTTAAAATTCCTTGCAGACACAGGTTCACCTTCATCTTTCATAAATCCTGAGTATATAAACCCAGAAGACCTCCAAAAAACAAACCCTGTAATTAAGATTATTTTAAATTCTCATTAATTAGATAAACAAGTTACATTACCAAATTTTATCGAATTCAACTGATAGGCAACACAAACTTCCGCATATTCAAATTTCACAATTATTTTGATAGTTTACTTGGCCTAGATGCATTGACATCCTTGGGAGCCACTGTAGATCTTTCAAACAAAACATTAAATACTAGGAATTAAAAATTACAACTATTATTTAAACCTAATTTCATGTCGAATAAATATATCATAGAACCAAACTCAAAGTTACGAGTAATAACTAAGTTACCGGTAGATGTGGAAAATGGAAACATTTTCATAAATAAGACGGTAATAGGACCAGGGTTATACATCCCTGAAGGAGTTTATAATTGTCGGTATTGGTATAGTTGTGTTGAAGTTATAAACTCTTCGAATAAGAATCAAACCATCTTTTTGGAACAACCACTAAAAGTGACTCTGTACCAATCTAGTGAGTTCATCGAAATTAACAATTTTAATGTTGAATGCCCTTCCATTTCTTTTTCTGCTAATAAAAGTAATTCGATTAGAACTTCTCACTTTAATAAGGAAGACAAAAATCTACTGATAAGTATCTGTAAACTATACGAAAACATTTTACAGATATATTTTACAACGAAAACGAAACTCTAACTTCGTCAACAACAGAGCTTCAATCAACACAAGGCAAGTTCCTGCCGCTGAACATCAAACATCTGCCGCTCAGTTCATCTAGCCGTAACTTCCAACGAAGAGGAGAGGAGTTACGTACACTCCACTATATAAACTCATACATAATATAACTTTGTTACACTATTAGCATAAAATATAAATTTCCTATACTATAACCAATCATATTAAATCATATTACAATTATTTTCCCAGACTATGTATTTTAACAGCCTATTAAAGTCAGTTGTTCTAAACATATGTATTTGAAATAAATAATTATTGCTCTCATAAATAGTTTAAGTTTTATATCATATTACATTATTGTTTCTCACAGATTTTTGTCAATTCTAAATATTCAAATTACTTACTGTTACCTAACTTTTATAATTTCTTTGTTAAACTAAAATTGCTGAACTAACATAAAATATGTATAAATACTGTAGAAATAAAACGAATAGGATCAGCATAAATCTTAAGTTAAGTGAATTAATTAAACTCTTAAATATATATATAATAAATAATATACTTCTATAAATAAATAAAGTGTATTTTGATAATTTAAATTCGCATTTTTTTTCGTACCTGCGTTAATACGTACAATCTAATCAATAAACAGTAATTCATGCAATGTGATAACATGCAGGTGCATCAGCATTTTCACGGACAGTCAGGCTGCCGTAAAGGCGTTGGAAGCGGAGACGTCCACTTCAAGAATGGTCCGGGATTGTACATCATTTCTTGACGAGATGGCGCAATCGTTCGAAATCAACCTGGTTTGGGTTCCGGGCCATTGCGGAATCCATTGTAACTGCAGGGTGGATGAACTCGCGACTCATGGAACGACTCTTGGGGTCCTACCTGAAAAATAGGACTTGGGGATGCCGCTAAGTACGTGAAAGCTATTGCTACGCAATGCGGCAATAGATTAGACCAATAGCCGGCGAAAGAATGGGGCGACGTGCCGGACGACCAGGCAGTATTTGCCTAGGCTGGACTTGCGTCGCCGGCGTATCTGTTGTCCTTTTCTCGACGTGACATTGGCGCTGTGACCCGAGTTATAACTGGGCACTACCTGATTGGTGAACATGCCAGAAGGAAGGAATGACGACCCGCTAACGACCTCTACAGGGGCTGCTGTGATGAGGAGGAGGAGGAGGAAGCGGTGGCTCATTTTCTGTGATCATGCCCGGCTTTGGCACGGGGAAGGAGAAGGGTGTTTACGAGTTGTGGGCTGTTACCTGCACATTTGTGAAGTCTAAAGTCATCGCTTTCTAGGATGTTTACAAGTTTTAATTTGCCTTGTACGGCTTGTTCAACTGTATCGCTACCTGAAATTACATCATCTACATACGTATCGCCTTCGTAAGATTTTTGCTCCCACTGGAAATGTATTTTGTTCATCCGTGCTTAGTTTTAGTGGAATTTTTATTGCTGTTTGACGTGTTTAACGTATAATCTTTATTAATTGTGTTTAACGTATGCTCTTGAATATTTGGAGAATATCTCCAGACAATTTTTTCCATATTCCTGTCTTCATCATTGATTAAAATCTGGCGATACATTTTTGAAATAACTGCCGTATAAACATATTTGTTTTCTCCATCGGGTTATAACAGAAGTTAAATCTTGTTGACGTTTAAGCCCTGTCCTCATGACATCATTGATATAACTGCATGATGTGGTAAAAAGTATGATTCTTCTTGATTGCCCATTTCACATCTTTTCATATGGCCTAGGTTTTCATATTCTCGTGTAAATGCTTTGTAGCTTTCGGAAAGCTTTTGATTATTTGCGAACTATTTTTCCATATTGATTAGGCGTGCGATTGCTCTTTTTTTACTGTCGTTATTAAACAATGCAGCTTTATAGTCTTCTCTGAACGGGATTCGAGCAATATATCTCCCTTCGTTATTAGGCTGAGTAGTAGTTTCATAAAATGCTTCACATTCTTCATCTTCTTTCACCATTTCATTTTTCAGAATTTCCTCGGCGGCCAACAACTGTTTAACTTGTGCATCAATGTCAACATGACATATCAAGCTGTTTTTAAGGGTTTTTATTGCTCCAAGGCCAGTTACAATCCAACCAAAGACTTTTTGCTGAGCTATGGGATGGTATGATTGTCTTTTTATTATTCCACTAAGCAATATCTCACCAATGACATCTGACCCTAATGTGAGATCAATTTTTGTTTGTTTTTCAAATTCAGGCTCAGCTAGCTCTATGTTCTTAAGGTGCTCCCATTTTTCTTTACGTACTTGTTTTTGCGGGAGGTTTTTTGTCAAGTTTTCCAAAACGTAAGGCGTGGTGATAACCGGAAATTCTTTACATTGCTTTGATATATTTGTTATGCTCACACTATTTTTACAGAGCTTATTTCTTTTGCAACGACTCCAGTTATTATGGCATCAGTTTTTGTTCTTTTGAGCTGTAATTGATTTGAAACTTCCTTTGTTATAAACGACGACTGCGACTTTTGATCTATCAGGGCTCGAATTACGTATCGTATTAACGCAGGTAGGAAAAAAAATGCGAATTTAGATTATCAAAAATACACTTTATTTAAAGATTTAATTAATTCACTTAACTTAAGATTTATACTGATTTGATTGTTTTATTTCTACAGTATTTATACATTTTTTATGTTAGTTCAGCAATTTTAGTTTAACAAAGAAATTATAAAAATTAGGTAACAGTATGTAATTTGAATATTTAGAATTGACAAAAATCTGTGAGAAACAATAATGTAATATGATATATAACTTAAAGTATTTATGGGAACATAATTATTTATTTTAAATACATATGTTTAGAACATGTGACTTTAATTGGCTATTAAAATACATAGTCTGGGAAAATAATTGTAATATGATTTTATATGATTTAATATGATTGGTTATAGTATAGAAAATTTATATTATATGCTAATAGTGTAGGAAAGTTATATTATATATGAGTTTATATAGTGGAGTGTACGTAACTCCTCCCCTCTTAGTTGGAAGTTACGGCCAGATGACATGAGGTTTCTGATGTTCAGCGGCAGGAACTTGCGTTGTGTTGATTGAAGCTCTATTGTTGACGAAGTATACTTTACGGTGATGATGTAGATATAGTGTTAAAGCGATGATTATTGAAATTACCAAGATTATGTTGAATGTAATTGTAGTTATGTTAAATGTTGAATATAATTTGTTATCGTAAAAATCAATTTGGCTGAATGGTTCGCTTTTTGTAAATTGGTAGTTTTCTAGTTTTTTGAATGTTGTGTTAATATTTGTGTATGTGATACTTAATTCGTTGAATATTGCAGGATGAATAATGATTTCATCCCAATGGTTGTGCTTTACGGTTGTGTATGTTATGCCGTTGATCGTGATTTCGCAATTATTAAAGTGAATAAGAATTGTGCCTTTAATTTTGATATTATTTGGAAGACAGGTTGTGTTAATATTGGTTTCTGGAATGTTGACTACTACGATGAAATTTGGTTCTGGTTGTAGAATTTCGATGTCCTTTTCTCTGTTGTGTATTTCACAATTGGCTGGTTTATTACTTAAAAGATTTCCTATACATTTCGAATTTATTACTTTTTCTTTATGGTTAGTATTTTTACAATAATAATTGGTTTCTATATATGGACATTTGGTGTCGAGATATTGAATAATATTATCATTGATTATTATGTATGGTGTTGTGATTATTGTTTTGTGTTTATTGATTGGTAGTGTAATTAAATGAAATAAGGAATAGGATTCTTGGGAAATTATAGGAATTTGTATGTTAAATATTATATTAGTGCCGTTATAATAGGCTTGAAGTTCTAAAAGTTCGTATATACTTTCATCGGAGTTAAGAGTTACATTTTGTTTTAAAAATTTATTTCGTATTTCCGAAATTTCTGAAGGGTTTAAAATTTGTTTGGATATTATATTTAATTTAGCAAGAATTACAGCTTCTGCTATATCGTTCAAATGTGTGTATAGCAATTCAATATTATAATTTATCTGATTAAGATATTGAATAAATTTAAATTTGGCTTCTTCGGATCTGATACTGTTTTTAAATTGATTTTGAAATTTACTTATATATTCTATTATAATATCTTGATCATTATTGATATCATTAGTTATATTTTCAAATTTTTTTATCATACTATTATTAATTAAGTTTTGAGACTGTTGATTTTTATTTAGAGTATTTTCGTTTTTGATTATGGCTTCAATCTCCTCATTCAATTTTTGAGCATCATTGGCATCTATGTTACCAGTAATGCTCCTAACTATTGTGCCTAGGCCGTTTATAAGACCTCTTTTTATTCTAGATGTTGGCATTAATGTTTGAAGTTTGTCTTGTAATTTTTGAAGTTTTAATTTTGTAATGCTAAGGGATGGGTTAAGTGAGTCTTCTGTGTTAAAGGTGTATAGGGATTCTTGTAATTTAATTATGTTCCGTTTATATTGATCTAATTTTATTATGTGTAAGAAATTTATGTGATTTTGAATTATTCTAGCTGAACCTAACTGCAGTGGGAGTATACCGTTATTATTTGACAGGTTAAGAATTTCCATTCTCTGGGTTATTATGAGTGGTAGTATTCTGAAATTTAAGTTTCCTTTTTAATTTGGATTTATGAATTTTTTGGTTATTGTAAGTAATTATATTAACTTTATTATTTTTCTTAACTTTACGTTTCTTAAACCTAGGGGTAGTTTTATTTCTTCTATTTTCCTTTCTAAATACTATTTCGTTTTCATTAATACTTACTGGATCTTCTCTGTTTGCATTTATTTTTTCTATATTTTTAGTAGAGATGTAGTCTAGGTAAGCTTTTATAGACGGGTAAAATTCTTTCTGAAATGCATTTAGTTTTTCTAAATAGTCGTGTTCATTATTAAACTGAACACCATCGTTAAATTTAGAAGTTCTGCCATAGGAAACTTCGTATGGAGTCAATTTTGTGGAACCATGAATGGCATTGTTATAAGTTATAATTGCTTCAGTTAAAATGTCTTCGTGACTATGTTCCATTTTTGCATACTTGAACCTATAGAGAATTATCCTATATATTTCAGTTAAGCTAGAGTGGAATCTTTCTACTGGGGAATTACTACTAGATTGTTGGAAGGATGTATAATGCAATTTTATATTATATTGATTACAAAAGTCTTTAAATATATTTGCGGTAAATTCTGTACCTTGATCGCATACAATTTTTGATGGGACGCCGTGTAGGCTTATAAAATGTTTAATCGATTTAACCATCTCTAAACTATTTCGAGAATTGAGAGGGTAAGCTGCGGCAAATTTTGAGAACTTATCAATTATCGTTAAGTTGGATCTATTGTTTATAGTGTATACATCAATATGGATTATGTCTAGAGGTTTAGAAGGGGTTTCTGGTTTTTCAAATTTTAGTTTTACAGGTTGTCTGTTGTATTTAAGTAATTGGCAGGTTTCACAGTTATTTATAGTTTTAATTATTTTTTGTTTCATAAATGGGAAATAAAATTGCCTTTTCAAATGTGCTAAAGTTTCGTTAATACCTCTATGGTTGTTTTTTGTGTGATAATCTAATATTATTCTATCCTGTTCATCATCTTCTTTAACGTCTATTAAAATTTCAGTACAGCGAATTAGTTTAAATGTTTTACTGTGTGAAAAATGTTGAGAATAAACTGATTGGACTATATCAAATGTTTCATCGTCTGTAAATATTGCGGAAAGTTTATTAGGTGCTAGGTGTTCCTTAAAAATTTTTGTTATGTTATCTGTTGTTGGGTTCAAAATTCTGAACGTTTTTCGCAATTTATTTCGAAAGGGAATTTCTAGGGATGTGAATGGTTTTTTATCAGTTTTGTCTAATACGATTTGAAGGTTAAATTCGTTTAAAGGTCTTTCCGAAATAGGAATACCGTCATTATAGTTTTCCTGAGCAGAGTGAATGGTAGAAACGTTTCCTGGCTCTGAAGAGGATGTGTTAGTAGTGTCAGAATTGTTGACTTCTATTTTTCTTTCAGGTTGCTCTTCAATTTTAGTTCTGCTAAGTGCATCGGCGTTAGCATTCTGTGTTCCTTTCATATACACTATTTGATAGTCAAATTCCTCAAGCTTGAGTCTCCTGAGTTAGGATCCTTCAAGCTCATCAGCCAAGTTAGTGGTTTGTGATCTGTAACGATTTTAAATTGTCGCCCAAAGAGATATGGTCTAAAATATTTGGTAGCCCAAACTATAGCTAACAGCTCTTTCTCTATTGTGGAGTAATTTGTTTCGGAGTTTGTAAGTGTTCTGCTTGCATAACAGACAGGTAGGTCGCTTCCAATTTGGCCTTGTGATAGCACAACACCTATCGCGAAATTACTAGCGTCTGTAGTTAGAATGAAAGGTTTTGAAAAGTCAGGATATTGAAGGATAGGGTCATTTATGAGTAAGTTTTTACAATTTTCGAAGGCTTTAATATAATTATCACTAAAATCTATTTTTGCTCCCTTTTTCAAACATTCCGTTAATGGTTTAGTTATTTTGGCAAAGTCCTTTATAAATTTACGATAGTACCCTAATAGTCCGAGGAATCCTTTGATTTCCTTCTGTGTTTTTGGAACGGGGTAATTTTTTATAGCCTTAACCTTTTCTGGATTTGGTTTTACACCATCGGTAGAAACAATATGTCCTAAGAAAGCTACTTCTTTATGTAAAAATTCTGATTTGTCGAGTTGAACCTTTAAGTTGAACTGTCGAAGTCTGTCAAAGACCTTTTTTAAACTTTCTTCGTGTTCCTGTAAGGAGGTTGAGTAGATGATTATATCATCCAAGTAGACTAGACATATTTTGCCTTGAAGATCTTGAAGAACATTATCCATTACGCGTTGAAAGGTTGAAGGGGCATTTTTCAACCCAAATGGCATTCTAACATATTCGAAATGTCCACCTTCCACTGTGAAGGCCGTTTTTTGTATATCGCTTGGATCCATTTCTATTTGATGGAATCCACTCGCAAGGTCCAAAGTTGTGAAATACATACTTTTGCCAAGCTTATCCAAAATTTCCGTTATATTTGGCAACGGATATCTATCACTGATGGTCTTCTCATTAAGCTTACGGTAATCTATTACCAAACGCCATTTTTGCGTCCCTCTTCTTGGGCACGATCCAAACCGGAGAACTCCAAGGAGAGTAACTAGGTCGAATTATTCCTTGACTAAGCATGTCATTAATTTGTCGCCTGACTTCTTCTTTGTGTATGAATGGGTACCTATATGATTTCGTATGAATGGGAATGTCGTCTGTTGTCGCTATCTTGTGTTTAACCCGGTTAGTAAAAGTTAGAGTCTCGTTCTCCTTGTAGAATATATCGTCATATTGTTTACAGATACTTATCAGTAGATTCCTTTCTTCCTTATTAAGATGAGAAGTCCTAATTGAATTGGTTATATCAGCAGAAAAAGAATTGGAAGGGCATTCAACGTTAAAATTGTTAATCTCGATGAATTCGTCAGATCGGTACGGAGTCACTTTTAGTGGTTGTTCCAAGAAGATGGTTTGATTTTTATTCGAAGAGTTTATAACTTCGACACAACTATACCAATCGCGACAATTGTAAATTCCTTCAGGGATGTATAACCTTGGTCCTATTATTGTCCTATTTATGAAAATGTTTCCATTTTCCACATCTACCGGTAACTTAGTTATTAATTTTGAGTTTGGTTCTATGATATATTTATTCGACATGAAATTGGGTTTGAATAGTAGTTGTAATTTTGAATTCCTAGTGTTTAATGTTTTACTAGAAAGATCTACAGTGGCTCCCAAAGATGTCAATGCATCTAGGCCAAGTAAACCATCAAAATAATTATGAAATTTGAATATGAGAAAAGTTGTGTTGCCTGGTTCGTTGAATTCGATAAAATTTGGTAGTGTAACCTGTTTATCCAATGTATGAGAATTTAAAATAGTCTTAATTATTATAGGATTTGTTTTTTGGAGGTCTTCTGGGTTTATATACTCAGGATTTATGAAAGATGAAGATGAACCCGTGTCTATAAGGAATTTTAAAGGTCTTCCAAAAGGAGAGTTTATATTAATATATGGAAGGACGGATCCATGTTTGTTGATATCTATGTATCCGATCGGTTCTTCGAGGCTGTGGGACAAAAATTTGTGTCGTCAATTTCGGGTTCTAGATTCTGACAATTCTCGCCGTTATGCTGCTCTAAATTTTGATAGTTATGGTTATAGTATTGATCTAAATTTTGATAGGGAGATGAGGATATATTGAAAAGTTCCCTACTAGTAAATGTAGGCCGGTTTGTTTGCCTGAAGAAATTGCTTTGAGGAGGTTTGCGGAAGTTTGTATTACCAGAGGAAGTGTCCATTGGTTCAGGTTTAGGAAATTGATTAATTGGTTTAGAGAATTGATTAGTTGAGTTAACTTGATTATTGTGAAGATTATGACTGCGATTAAATTGATTATTACTGAAATTCCTATTGTTAAAATTTCCACTATTTGACGAATGATATTTCTGAAAATTATTTCTGTTATTTGTGGATATATTAAATTTCTGTATGGGTGTGTGGGTTTTATGTGTGGAAGCCGATTTAGGGTGATGTGCTTCCAGTCGACTATATGAAATATTTTGTTCCCTAATGCAGTATGAAAAAGCTACTGCCAAGCTTTCGGGTCTCATGGCTCTCACTGTGGACCCAAGTGGTTCTGTTAGTCCTGCCAAGAATGTGTTCAGACACATTTCCGTATAAAGGTCTTTTTTCGATTTGATAACGTTTGAATCGTCCTCATGCATTTGCACATGCGCCGTTATGGTAGCAAGGATTTCTATTATTTCGCTATAAAAATTCTCAACTGTCTTATTTCCCTGTTTTAAGCTATGCAGATCTCGAATGAGAGAAGTTTCATTTCTTTTATCGGAGTAATGTAGTATAAGATTCTGTTTTATACTATCCCAATCTAGAGAAGTTCCATACATATTTAAAACTTCATTGGCTGGGCCAACTATTTTATTTCTAATTGCTCTGAGTAAAAGTTTGAAGTATGGTGTAGCCTGTGTACATGAAATTAATTGAAGAATTTCTTCTACATTGTTAATAAAATCAAATAAAAGTTTGAAATTGCCTTGGAATTGTGGTAGATCCTTAACTTGTGGTAGATCAGGTACTCGTAAGGAGTTAAAAATATCTGAGGTAGTGGTAGTTGGAGAAGGATTTGTAGCCATATCAAAAGTCTTAATTTCAAATAAATGTGTTAAATCTAATGTTAAGCTGTAATCTTCGCTATTAGTTTCAAAATTTTTGGATTTAATTCTTGGATAAGGTGCAGGAAAAATTCTTTTAGTTTTTTTCATTTAATTTTACAATTTTGTAAGAGCTTAATCTTAACTCAATTTAGAAAATTATATAAAATTATAATTGATTCTTTCTTTTTTTTCTAAGATTTAAATTTTTATTTATATTTTAATTTTACTTCTTATTTTAATTAAAAATTATTTTTAGTTTTTATTTAAAAATTTATGTTTTTATAATTTTTCTTTTGTTTTTTTCTTTAATTTTGTGCAAAATTTTTCTTTAAATTTGTGTAAATATTTGTGTAAAATTGTATCAATGATAATAAATTCACTTACATTAATTCTACCAGCATTAATTTCGATAGGTTCATCAGATCGGTATATAAAGGATTGAAATCCAAGTTGAAGTCCGCAATCCGCAGGGTTGTTACCAGAACCAGCACCAATATACTCTTGACACTGTAGTTCACTAATCAATAATCCGTTGATTTGTAGCACAACACACAACACTCTTTAAAAAAATTTTTTTTTTTTAGTTTGTATCACTTTTTTTTTTAAAACAACATTCACTGTATAAGTTCAAAGTTTTAAATTTTAATTTGTGATATTTATGTTTTTAAATTTTTAAAGCTTTATGTTGTTACCGCGAACCGAATTAAATAAATTATACAATAAACCGTTGTATACTTATTCAATGCGAACTATCTAACTTTTACCGATCCTACCGACTGCGCCAATTACGTATCGTATTAACGCAGGTAGGAAAAAAAATGCGAATTTAGATTATCAAAAATACACTTTATTTAAAGATTTAATTAATTAACTTAACTTAAGATTTATACTGATTTGATTGTTTTATTTCTACAGTATTTATACATTTTTTATGTTAGTTCAGCAATTTTAGTTTAACAAAGAAATTATAAAAATTAGGTAACAGTATGTAATTTGAATATTTAGAATTGACAAAAATCTGTGAGAAACAATAATGTAATATGATATATAACTTAAAGTATTTATGGGAACATAATTATTTATTTTAAATACATATGTTTAGAACATGTGACTTTAATTGGCTATTAAAATACATAGTCTGGGAAAATAATTGTAATATGATTTTATATGATTTAATATGATTGGTTATAGTATAGAAAATTTATATTATATGCTAATAGTGTAGGAAAGTTATATTATATATGAGTTTACATAGTGGAGTGTACGTAACTCTCGCAATGGTATATTTCTAACGCATACATTTGTTGTAGGTAATGGAACTGTCGCATTTTGCGGTATAACGCAGTTGTATGATTGCTCGCCTAAATTAATAGGTGTATTATGGGTTTTTACTCTGTTTTTATCATGCAACAGGCTGTGATAATTTTTGTTGCATTTCATACAAGTGCTCTTTGAAATGCACTTGTTTCTAACATGATTGCTGCTGAGACAGTTTGAGCATAAATTGTCTCTTCTTACTGCTGCCCATTTTTGAGCAATACTCATATCTTTAAATTTTTGACATGAGTAAATTTTGTGCTGCTCTTTACAAATTGAATATTCTTTTCCCTTTATCACGCTGTGATACATTTAGTTGCCTCGTTTTTAATGTTTTGGCTTTGTTGCTGGGCCCCACAAAGTTTCTGTAATGGGATAATGTTTTACGGCAACAACTTTCAAGGGCGTACACCAGGATGGATGAACTTTAAAGAGGCAAGTGAAGTAAAGTTTGACGATATCTGGGAACTGATATTCAAAATATTTCAAAGCAATACAGAAGGAATTAACCCTGATTCTTTCGAAATAACAATTACAACTGTTCGCTTACCTTCAGGAAAAGGAAGGGTAAAAAAATATCTTACTTTTGAAGAAGAATGTCTAAAACGAAAAGGCATTGTTACCATAAAAAAAAAAGACAGTCTTTGCCTACCACGTGCTATTATGGTAGGAAAAGCTTTTGTTGACAAAGAGCCCAATTATAAAAAAATTTGCATGGACGTCAAAAAAATTCAAAAACAATTGGCTTTAACACTTGTCAAAGATACTAATTTAAATATCAAAGAAAGTGGCTCTGGAATACCTGAATTGAAGAAAATTCAAGATTACTTTGGTGATAAATACAACATAGTGGTTTATGACTATAGCAACAACAAAAATGTAATATTTGAAGGAAAAACTGAGGGCAAACGAATAAATCTTCTTTATTATAATAGGCATTACAACGTCATTACCTCTCTTACCTCAGCTTTTTGTAGAACTTATTATTGTGAAAAATGTAATATCGGATATAACACTATAGATAGACATATGTGTGGAGGACGCTGTAAATGTTGTCAGCAATCACCTGCTTGCAAAAACGTTATTGAAAATATATCCTGTTTAACATGTAAACGGACATTTAAAGGTTTAAGATGTTTTGAAAATCATGTAACTAAAAATATTTGTATAAATTTGCGTAAATGCTTAACATGCTTTAAGAATTATTCTACTAAATATGGAACACATAAATGCAACACAAAAATATGCAAGAATTGCCTAAAACAAGTAGAACAAAATCATTTTTGCTACATTACAGTTAACAAACAAAAACCTAACATAGATAATTTTCTCTTTATTTTTTACGATTTGGAAACTAGACAAGAAAAAATTGTATATGAAAAATATAATCAAAACGCAAAATTACATGAAGCAGATTTATGTGTTTTTTCAACGAGATGCCATAATTGTATAAATGAAGAGAATTTATTTTTCTGTTCAAAGTGTAAATATAGATTAACAGTTATTGATACAAATGTAATACCAAGCTTTATTGGTTGCGTTTTCAAATTGTCAAAAGAATTTAAAACAGTAACCGTTATTGCACACAATGGACAGAGTTTTGATCACCAATTCATATTAAATGAGTTATTACTTAAAAGTGATTTGGAGCCCCAGCTAATAATGAAAGGTACAAAAATAATCCAAATGTCAATATCAAACATTAGATTTTTAGATTCGTTGAACTATTTACCGATGCCACTTGCTCAACTGCCAAAAGCTTTCGATTTATCAGTTAATTTAAAGAAAGGATATTTTCCTCACTTATTCAATACAGAAAAAAACAAAGAATACGTTGGACCATTACCACCACATGAATACTACAATCCAAACTTAATGTCAAAACCAGAACGATTAATTTTCTTTAAATGGTACGATGAAAATAAAAATACCGAATTTAACATGCGAAAGGAGATTGTAGAATACTGTAAAAACGACGTAATTATTTTAACGAAAGCTTGTTTAAAGTTTAGAAATATTATACTAAAAGATAACAATGTATGTCCGTTTACTGAGGCTACAACCATTGCATCAACTTGCAATTTGATTTTTCGACGGAACTTTCTTAAAGCTGAAACAATAGGACTAATACCAAAAAATGGATATAGATTTACAGATATCCAATCAAAAATAGCTTTACAATGGTTAATTTGGGAAGAAGACCAGCGAAAAATTAATATCCAACATGCCGGTAAACAAAAAGAAGCTATCATAAATAATTTAAAAGTAGATGGATTTTGTGAAGAGACCAATCAAGTTTTTGAATTTCATGGATGCTACTATCATGGACATCCAAAGTGTTTTTCTTACAGGCGTGACGAACCATTAGAAAAAAACGCAACAGACACGCTAAATTCAAGATATGAAGCTACAATTTCAAAGTCAGCCCGACTGCGTTTATTTGGTTATGAAGTCATTGAAAAATGGGAGTGCGAATTTAGAGAACAATTGATTGATAACCCAGATATGTTTTATTTAAACGATCATCCTATTTTAATAAATCTTCCACTTGATCCTAGGGACTCTTTCTTTGGTGGACGAACTGAAAATATAGTTACTTACTACAAAGCTATGGAAAATGAAAAAATTAAATATATTGACGTTTGTTCTCTTTATCCTTATGTTTGTAAATATGGTAAATTTCCCATCGGACACCCAGAGATTATTGTTGGAAACGATGAATGCATGAAACAAAATTTAAAAACTACAGACGGATTAATAAAGTGCTCCATTCTTCCTCCAACAGACTTATTTATCCCAGTACTTCCAATAAAACAAAACAATAAACTAATCTTTACTCTTTGCTTTACATGTAGTGAAGAAAAAAATATGGACGATTGTACACATGCTGACAACAAAAGGACATTGAATGGTACTTGGGTTATAGATGAAGTGGTGAAAGCTTTAACAAAGGGATACAAAATAATAGAAATTCACGAGATTTGGAAATATTCAGTCCAGCAATATGATAAAACTTCATCTAAACCTGGGTTATTTACTGATATAATGGATAAATTTTTAAAAATAAAACAAGAATCATCAGACTGGCCTAAAACGTGTGTTAATAAAGAATTGAAACAGCAATACATAGAAGACTTCTTCGAAAGGGAAAACATAAAATTAGACGAAAATAAAATATGTGCAAATCCTGGAAAAAGATCAGTTGCAAAACTTATATTAAATTCATTTTGGGGTAAATTTGGACAAAAAGAAAACCAAACACAGACAGAAATAATTAAGACTCCAGCTAATTTTTATACACTAATGACTGATCCAAACAAGGAAGTTCATCATATATTGATTATAAACGATGAGACTTTGGTTGTTAATTGGAAGTTTAAGCATGATGAAATAAAACCATTGAAAACTGTAAATGTATGCGTAGCAAGCTACACCACTGCACAAGCACGATTGAAGCTCTATAGTTATTTAGAAAAGCTGGAAAACTGAGTGTTGTATTACGATACTGATTCTATTATATTTATTTCAAAAGAAGGTGAATACGAACCACCGTTAGGTAACTTCATCGGGGACATGACAGATGAGCTCACGTCATATGGCGATGGTAGTTTTATAACTGAATTTGCTTCTGGAGGACCAAAAAATTACGGGTACGCAGTGTATTCAACAAAAAGTCAAAGTCAGGTAGCAACATGTAAAGTTAAAGGAATAAAAATGACTTACGAAAATTCTGAAATTATTAACTTTGAAAAAATTAAAGATCTTGTTTTAAATAATGATAAGGAAGGTGTCAAAATTATAACTTCAAATTTCGTAAGAAATAATCAACACAACGTTATAACAGCTCCACAAATAAAAACATACAGGCAAGTGTCAGAAAAACGGAAATTTTTTGAAAATTATAGTTCTTTTCCGTTTGGATATAAAAAAAGTATACAAAGAATATAAAATGTCTATTTTGAAATAAAAAAATAACTTGATAAATAACGAGAAAAAAAGTAGAGTTGACTTTGTCAACTCTGTGATACCCGTACGAATTTGTTATCCTATGTGCGAATAACTAATGTGCCATAACTAACTATGGGGCAGACTATGACTTTAAGTTGCCGTATTACCATATTAATTTATGCAAAATTTCAGTACTATGTGTTTTTCAAAATACTGGTTGTGCCAAACTACTATTGAAGTTGTATGGCAGCTACCAGAAAGAGCCAAGAAATTTTAGCGAATTTTATCAAGCACATCGGCCCTACTAATATATTCACTTGTGTGAAATCTCAATATCACAGCTTTTATAGTTTCTGAGATATAGCCAAATAACTTTTGAAGTTGTATGGCAGGTAGCAGAAGGAGCCAAGTAATTTCAACGACTTTTATGAGACACATTGGCCCTACTAATATATTCGTTTGTGTGAAATTTCAATACCATAGCTTTAATAGTTTCTGAAATATAGTCAAATAACTTTTGAAGTTGTATGGCAGGTACCAGAAGGAGCCAAGTAATTTCAACGACTTTTACCAGGCACATCGGCCCTACTAATATATTCACTTGTGTGAAATCTCAATATCACAGCTTTTGTAGTTTCTGAGATATAGCCAAATAGCTTTTGAAGTTGTATGGCAGGTACCAGAAGGAGCCAAGTAATTTCAACGACTTTTATGGGGTATATTGGCCCTACTAATATATTCGTTTGTGTGAAATTTCAATACCATAGCTTTAATAGTTTCTGAAATATAGTCAAATAACTTTTGAAGTTGTATGGCAGGTACCAGAAGGAGCCAAGTAATTTCAACGACTTTTACCAGGCACATCGGCCCTACTAATATATTCACTTGTGTGAAATCTCAATATCACAGCTTTTGTAGTTTCTGAGATATAGCCAAATAGCTTTTGAAGTTGTATGGCAGGTACCAGAAGGAGCCAAGTAATTTCAACGACTTTTATGGGGCATATTGGCCCTACTAATATATTCGTTTGTGTGAAATTTCAATACCATAGCTTTAATAGTTTCTGAAATATAGTCAAATAACTTTTGAAGTTGTATGGCAGGTACCAGAAGGAGCCAAGTAATTTCAACGACTTTTACCAGGCACATCGGCCCTACTAATATATTCACTTGTGTGAAATCTCAATATCACAGCTTTTGTAGTTTCTGAGATATAGCCAAATAGCTTTTGAAGTTGTATGGCAGGTACCAGAAGGAGCCAAGTAATTTCAACGACTTTTATGGGGTATATTGGCCCTACTAATATATTCGTTTGTGTGAAATTTCAATACCATAGCTTTAATAGTTTCTGAAATATAGTCAAATAACTTTTGAAGTTGTATGGCAGGTACCAGAAGGAGCCAAGTAATTTCAACGACTTTTACCAGGCACATCGGCCCTACTAATATATTCACTTGTGTGAAATCTCAATATCACAGCTTTTGTAGTTTCTGAGATATAGCCAAATAGCTTTTGAAGTTGTATGGCAGGTACCAGAAGGAGCCAAGTAATTTCAACGACTTTTATGAAACACATTGGCCCTATTAATATATTCATTTGTGTGAAATTTCAATACCACAACTTTTATAGTTTCTGAGATATAGCCAAATAAATTTTGAAGTTGTATGGCAGCTACCCGAACCGGTACCCCGATCACGTCCAATTTAAATAGGGTTCTGGCACTTACTACAATAAATCATTTGTGAAAATTTGGTGAACTTAGATCAATTAGTTTTGGAGTTATCGTTCGGACGGACGGACGGACAGACAAAGCTAAATCAACTCAGAATTTGACGCTGATCAAAAACATACACTTGAGTCTATATCTAACACCGTTATTTCTTAGCGTTACAAACGGTGAGGCAAATTTAGTATACCCTTCGAACATACGTTCGTACGGGTATAATAATGTATATAATTTGCATCACACAAAGTAGTAAGAACTCTATTAATAATTTATTTGCAATAGTATTTTATACATTTTGCAAATCTCGACTTCCTTGATTGAATTGGAAATTTACATTGTACAATTTAATTTTTCTTCTGAAATATTATTTGCACCAGTAGACAAATTTACATAAATCGTGTCATTTTATTTGTATTTCATTTTTATTAGAAAAATAAAAATTAATCTTAACATACCACACCTGAGTTCTTATTCTTGAACTTGATTTTTCTTTCTCAATAAAAAAAAGCTTTAAAACATGTACACATGTATGTACATATTTTCTTCTTACACTTGAAAATAACCACTATTCTATTATAACAATAACAGGTAAAAAAAAAGCTTTCGTGCAATAACAAACAAAAACAAACCGGCTTAATTTGCATAATAAACCTGGCGCGCATTCCACAATCTGGAATGCTCTTGCATCTGGATGACCTTCCCATGTCGTGACCCCATATACGTGATCTCATTTGCATAAATTATTTTCCTCTTACACTTGAAATAACCACTATTCTATTATAACAATAACAAGTAAAAAAAAAAGCTTTCGTGTAATAACAAACAAAAACAAACCGGCTTAATTTGCATAATAAACCTGGCGCGCGCATTCCACAAGGTTCAACGACCTTCGGCGTGACCCATAGGTGTGCGCTCTTGCATCTGGATGACCTTCCTATGTCGTGACCTCATATGTGCAATTATTCATTCATTCATCTGAATCATTGCATTTAGTCATTTATATACCATGTGCACTTCCGGGGTCATGCATGTGCACCTGACGCCACCGGCTGTTAAGTCATTCATCTCGTTTAATATGCAGGAATCCAGTTATAATTAACTATTCAAGCATGCAGGAATGCAGTCATAATTAAATATGCAATAAAAAGGCCATGCACCTAGGTGGCACGCGCCTCATTTGCATAATTATTTTCCCATGCTCAGGTGACCCCATTACTACTACCTTGTAATTGGGTAACCTTGTTTCCAGGAATTAGAAAACTAATTATAGGACCTCAGGAATCTGTTTCAATGCCTAAGTTTTTATAGCACAAAGGCATTCTTTTGTAGTGTCCAACATGTTTTTAAATCCAACCGATGTGTCATTATTTTACTGTGATAGAGATAGCAGCTTATTCATATATGTTGAGAACAGTATTCTTGTGTTTTTGTACCTGGTTGTCATTAATTCCCATGTAGTAACGTACTTTTCATTAGTTATTAGCAGATTTTTAATTAGGTTATTACACGACAGTAGACTTTTGAGATAATAAATTTTTTGAGCGTTATGCAATTGGCTATTTGAATTTATAAACGAATTGAACAGGTAAAAAAGGCTGGTCCATGAGTCATACTGGCTGTTGAACATTGGTATGTTCATTTCAGACTCACCACATTGAATTTTCTTCTGCGTATGCTCTCTTATTCCTGTAACGATTTTCTGATGTTTCTCTTGCACTTTTTCGAAATGCTCACCTTTTAGGTATTCAGATTCTTGTTAATTTGCGGCATGAGAAATGATGTCATCACTTGTTCTAATGATATCTTTCCAATATATGGTCAATTTTCAAGGTACTGCACACACCCTGTGACAGAGTCCTCTTGTTGCATGCATTCGTCTCCTTATTGACAACTCGGTAAAACATTTTTATTTTATTATGTTGCTTTTTGTAATGCTGCTGTTATTCTATGTCTATCAAATCATCAGCTCCTTCATTATTGTTCTCTTCTAAATCGCCTTTAGATTGGCTTGCGCTTTCAGATGGTACCGTGCTTGTGAGTCGGTCTTGTAGGTTCCCCTTGAGTTGCTTCACATTGTTGTAGTATTCAGTTTTGAAATATGCGTGATCAGTGTTCGCACTCCAAAACTCTTTTATTATTAAGTCGTTGATATTAAACTGTTTCCATAGTTTGTTGAGTTTATCTAGCCTACCAGCTAGATAAACTCATCTTCTGTCTTTCTTGAAGCTGGAACTTTCTTAAAGTTAATTAGTAACTTCTCTATGTCTTCTCCTAACCCCTTCTGTTTGGCAGCAGTTTCATCCAGATTTAGATTTTGTGACATTTTTTTTGTAATTTTTGGTTGAGTCAAAAGTTGAAAGTTTAGTTCCAGGCTTTGATTCTATAATTAATCCTGCATTCAGGTATTCTATGATAAGGTTGCAATAAAGTGATTTATGATGCACAATGTGTCTGTATTTAAGTTTTTGAGGTAAGTATAGGAGTATTTTACTCCACGTTTCCAGCTAAAATGAATTATATTCATTCACATGGAATAATAGGTCTGTCTGGAAAACCTTAGAAAAATAAACCAAACGGAAAACTTGAAAAAACTTTTAAAAACCTTATAAATATGCGATAAACGTGAAATTTCACAGTATTTATCAAACATAATAAAATATTTTTTGGTTATACCAAAAACCGAAATTTTGATTTTGGATTATTAAAGTGCGAAACTAAGAAAAAACCATTTGTGAACCCATTTTGCTTATTTTATTTTTAATTGAAAAGTTTGGAATAAAAAGTTATTGTTGACGAAATTTTTTTTTTTCAAAAATAAAATCTTTTGACATGACCAAAAGAAACATATATTTTGACAGCTGTTAGATTTTAAGAGGTTTTGAAACACTAAATTTAACTTTACAAAACTCGAAAAAACTTTGAGAAACTGAGAATGTCATTATTTTCTATCATTTTTGTTCAAAAAGTATTATCCCAGACGCTTTGCATGCAAGTATCATCGCCGGCATCAGATACATAATATATGGAGAAGTAGATACATATATTGAAAAGTAAGTGCATTTTGCTTGAAATGTTATTTTAAATGATTTAATTAAACTTAAACTGAAAACTTTTTAAAACTTAAAACCTCCAAAAAAAACTTAGAATTAAAGCTCGAAAGGAGTATTTTGGAATTATTCTACTTCCTGACTTTTACAGTAAGGTTTTTTACATTTTTTTACCATTTGTAATATATTTTAAAATTTAAAATTTTAGACCATGACAAAAACGACCCCAATTTTATTCTGACTGATAGTGCGAAAAATTAGGAAAGCCAAAAACGATCTTAACCATTGAATTATAACTCCACAGGTAACTATTTACAGCATAATAAGATTTAAATTGATATTACAAATGTATTCCATCGCTAATATCTTGCATTAAAAATTAATTACATGTTTTTCCTTTTGTGGTTTTAAAATAGAACTAATATTAGTGTTTGTTTTATTTTAGATTCACTAAAGGGAAAATAATCAAATTTTAATTTAATATTAAAGTTATATATTGCTTACATGTATATAACTTTACCGAATATTAAATATAAAATAAAAATATAATAATAAAAATTTAAATATGTCGTCGTTATTATTTAAGTCTGAAATTGTGTTATTTCAAGTTCTATCTGGTGTAAGAAACTTTTTAAAAATTTCGTAAAATTTGAAAAATTTTTTAAAAAAAAAATTTTTCATCAACAACAATTTTTTTAAAGCTGTAGCAGAGAAATGAATCTTCCTTTTCCAAAAAGTTACAGGTTGAAATATAATCAGAAGATAAATGATGCGCAACGAAAAAAATTTTTTGATTTGGAAAAATTTCGGGTTACAGGCGACATTAATGGTCAGCGGAGCTTTATTCACAGATAAGTTCAAATAATGAACAAGTAAAAACGTTTCAGTTGGTATAAACTTACCGAACTATACCCTGTACATCAGCAATTTGAGTCTAAAATTTGTTTTTGAAATATCTAGAATTAGCTCTCACTGTTATATACCAAGTATTCGAACCTGACAAACCACTCTATATAAACTGCGTGGATATGTTTGAACTATATTTGGACACACAACTGCCAAGTTTCATAAATCTAACTCTATTATTTACCTAAATCATTAAAATTTGCTTATAGAGTTGTATGGCAGCTACCCGAAATTCTCAAGTTATATCACCAAAACTTCAGATATATGTAACCTACAATTGGACACACGAATGCCAAGTTTCATGAGTCTAACTTTATTATTTTTCCAAATATTTAAAAATAGCTTTTGGAGTTGTATAGCAGCTACCCGAACCAGTTCAGTCATTCCATCATTATGTAGAGTGTAATTGGACACATCTTTGTAAAATTTGATATTGTCATCTTTATTAGTTTTAGAAATATTTCTAATATTTGAAAGTTTGGCGCCGATTGCTTTTTTCGTTTTTGAGCTATCGTGCGATCGGACGGACGGACAGACGGATGGTCCTGTCTAAATCAACGCAGAATTTTACGTTGAGCAGGAATATATATAGGTCTATACCGGAAATGACTCCTTCAAGTGGTTATAAACTCCATACCAAAGTGAATATACCCTTCACGAAGTGTAGGGTATAAAAAGAAAGGCCAACAATCTCGAGCTCAAAATAGTGACTAAAAGCAACGGGATTCGAGCAATATATCTCCCTTCGTTATTAGGCTGAGTAGTAGTTTCATAAAATGCTTCACATTCTTCATCTTCTTTCACCATTTCATTTTTCAGAATTTCCTCGGCGGCCAACAACTGTTTAACTTGTGCATCAATGTCAACATGACATATCAAGCTGTTTTTAAGGGTTTTTATTGCTCCAAGGCCAGTTACAATCCAACCAAAGACTTTTTGCTGAGCTATGGGATGGTATGATTGTCTTTTTATTATTCCACTAAGCAATATCTCACCAATGACATCTGACCCTAATGTGAGATCAATTTTTGTTTGTTTTTCAAATTCAGGCTCAGCTAGCTCTATGTTCTTAAAGTGCTCCCATTTCTCTTTACGTACTTGTTTTTGCGGGAGGATTTTTGTCAAGTTTTCCAAAACGTAAGGCGTGGTGATAACCGGAAATTCTTTACATTGCTTTGATATATTTGTTATGCTCACACTATTTTTACAGAGCTTATTTCTTTTGCAACGACTCCAGTTATTATGGCATCAGTTTTTGTTCTTTTGAGCTGTAATTGATTTGAAACTTCCTTTGTTATAAACGACGACTGCGACTTTTGATCTATCAGGGCTCGCAATGGTATATTTCTAACGCATACATTTGTTGTAGGTAATGAAACTGTCGCATTTTGCGGTATAACGCAGTTGTATGATTGCTCGCCTAAATTAATAGGTGTATTATGGGTTTTTACTCTGTTTTTATCATGCAACAGGCTGTGATAATTTTTGTTGCATTTCATACAAGTGCTCTTTGAAATGCACTTGTTTCTAACATGATTGCTGCTGAGACAGTTTAAGCATAAATTGTCTCTTCTTACTGCTGCCCATTTTTGAGCAATACTCATGTCTTTAAATTTTTGACATGAGTAAATTTTGTGCTGCTCTTTACAAATTGAATATTCTTTTCCCTTTATCACGCTGTGATACATTTAGTTGCCTCGTTTTTAATGTTTTGGTTTTGTTGCTGGGCCCCACAAAGTTTCTAACGCCTGTAACCTTGTTTCCAGGAATTAGAAAACTAATTATAGGACCTAAGGAATCTGTTTCAATGCCTAAGTTTTTATAGCACAAAGGCATTCTTTTGTAGTGTCCAACATGTTTTTAAATCCAACCGATGTGTCATTATTTTACTGTGATAGAGATAGCAGCTTATTCATATATGTTGAGAACAGTATTCTTGTGTTTTTGTACCTGGTTGTCATTAATTCCCATGTAGTAACGTACTTTTCATTAGTTACTAGCAGATTTTTAATTAGGTTATTACACGACAGTAGACTTTTGAGATAATAAATTTTTTGAGCGTTATGCAATTGGCTATTTGAATTTATAAACGAATTGAACAGGTAAAAAAAGCTGGTCCATGAGTCATACTGGCTGTTGAACATTGGTATGTTCATTTCAGACTCACCACATTGAATTTTCTTCTGCGTATGCTCTCTTATTCCTGTAACGATTTTCTGATGTTTCTCTTGCACTTTTTCGAAATGCTCACCTTTTAGGTATTCAGATTCTTGTTAATTTGCGGCATGAGAAATGATGTCATCACTTGTTCTAATGATATCTTTCCAATATATGGTCAGTTTTCAAGGTACTGCACACACCCTGTGACAGAGTCCTCTTGTTGCATGCATTCGTCTCCTTATCGACAACTCGGTAAAACATTTTTATTTTATTATGTTGCTTTTTGTAATGCTGCTGTTATTCTATGTCTATCAAATCATCAGCTCCTTCATTATTGTTCTCTTCTAAATCGCCTTTAGATTGGCTTGCGCTTTCAGATGGTACCGTGCTTGTGAGTCGGTCTTGTAGGTTCCCCTTGAGTTGCTTCACATTGTTGTAGTATTCAGTTTTGAAATATGCGTGATCAGTGTTCGCACTCCAAAACTCTTTTATTATTAAGTCGTTGATATTAAACTGTTTCCATAGTTTGTTGAGTTTATCTAGCCTACCAGCTAGATAAACTCATCTTCTGTCTTTCTTGAAGCTGGAACTTTCTTAAAGTTAATTAGTAACTTCTCTATGTCTTCTCCTAACCCCTTCTGTTTGGCAGCAGTTTCATCCAGATTTAGATTTTGTGACATTTTTTTTGTAATTTTTGGTTGAGTCAAAAGTTGAAAGTTTAGTTCCAGGCTTTGATTCTATAATTAATCCTGCATTCAGGTATTCTATGATAAGGTTGCAATAAAGTGATTTATGATGCACAATGTGTCTGAATTTAAGTTTTTGAGGTAAGTATAGGAGTATTTTACTCCACGTTTCCAGCTAAAATGAATTATATTCATTCACATGGAATAATAGGTCTGTCTGGAAAACCTTAGAAAAATAAACCAAACGGAAAACTTGAAAAAACTTTTAAAAACCTTATAAATATGCGATAAACGTGAAATTTCACAGTATTTATCAAACATAATAAAATATTTTTTGGTTATACCAAAAACCGAAATTTTGATTTTGGATTATTAAAGTGTGAAACTAAGAAAAAACCATTTGTGAACCCATTTTCCTTATTTTATTTTTAATTGAAAAGTTTGGAATAAAAAGTTATTGTTGACGAAATTTTTTTTTTCAAAAATAAAATCTTTTGACATGACCAAAAGAAACATATATTTTGACAGCTGTTAGATTTTAAGAGGTTTTGAAACACTAAATTTAACTTTACAAAACTCGAAAAAACTTTGAGAAACTGAGAATGTCATTATTTTCTATCATTTTTGTTCAAAAAGTATTATCCCAGACGCTTTGCATGCAAGTATCATCGCCGGCATCAGATACATAATATATGGAGAAGTACATACATATATTGAAAAGTAAGTGCATTTTGCTTGAAATGTTATTTTAAATGATTTAATTAAACTTAAACTGAAAACTTTTTAAAACTTAAAACCTCCAAAAAAAACTTAGAATTAAAGCTCGAAAGGAGTATTTTGGAATTATTCTACTTCCTGACTTTTACAGTAAGGTTTTTTACATTTTTTTACCATTTGTAATATATTTTGAACAAAATTTAAAATTTTAGACCATGACAAAAACGACCCCGATTTTATTCTGACTGATAGTGCGAAAAATTAGGAAAGCCAAAAACGATCTTAACCATTGAATTATAACTCCACAGGTAACTATTTACAGCATAATAAGATTTAAATTGATATTACAAATGTATTCCATCGCTAATATCTTGCATTAAAAATTAATTACATGTTTTTCCTTTTGTGGTTTTAAAATAGAACTAATATTAGTGTTTGTTTTATTTTAGATTCACTAAAGGGAAAATAATCAAATTTTAATTTAATATTAAAGTTATATATTGCTTACATGTATATAACTTTACCGAATATTAAATATAAAATAAAAATATAATAATAAAAATTTAAATATGTCGTCGTTATTATTTAAGTCTGAAATTGTGTTATTTCAAGTTCTATCTGGTGTCAGAAACTTTTTAAAAATTTCGTAAAATTTGAAAAATTTTTAAAAAAAAAATTTTTCATCAACAACAATTTTTTTAAAGCTGCAGCAGAGAAATGAATCTTCCTTTTCCAAAAAGTTACAGGTTGAAATATAATCAGAACATAAATGATGCGCAACGAAAAAAATTTTTTGATTTGGAAAAATTTCGGGTTACAGGCGACATTAACGGTCAGCGGAGCTTTATTCACAGATAAGTTCAAATAATGAACAAGTAAAAACGTTTCAGTTGGTATAAACTTACCGAATTATACCCTGTACATCAGCAATTTGAGTCTAAAATTTGTTTTTGAAATATCTAGAATTAGCTCTCACTGTTATATACCAAGTATTCGAACCTGACAAACCACTCTATATAAACTGCGTGGATATGTTTGAACTATATTTGGACACACAACTGCCAAGTTTCATAAATCTAACTCTATTATTTCCCTAAATCATTAAAATTTGCTTATAGAGTTGTATGGCAGCTACCCGAAATTCTCAAGTTATATCACCAAAACTTCAGATATATGTAACCTACAATTGGACACACGAATGCCAAGTTTCATGAGTCTAACATTATTATTTTTCCAAATATTTAAAAATAGCTTTTGGAGTTGTATAGCAGCTACCCGAACCAGTTCAGTCATTCCATCATTATGTAGAGTGTAATTGGACACATCTTTGTAAAATTTGATATTGTCATCTTTATTAGTTTTAGAAATATTTCTAATATTTGAAAGTTTGGCGCCGATTGCTTTTTTCGTTTTTGAGCTATCGTGCGATCGGATGGACGGACAGACGGATGGTCCTGTCTAAATCAACGCAGAATTTTACGTTGAGCAGGAATATATATAGGTCTATACCGGAAATGACTCCTTCAAGTGGTTACAAACTCCATACCAAAGTGAATATACCCTTCACGAAGTGTAGGGTATAAAAAGAAAGGCCAACAATCTCGAGCTCAAAATAGTGACTAAAAGCAAAGTTGTAGTTTTTGTTATTATATTCCAAATTACGGCTCAAAACACGAAGAAAAAATAAAAGTATGTCAAACAAACTTTTAAGTATTTAAGTAAGTAAAACCATTTTTTTCTAAACACGCTTTCTATTAGTCCCCAAATGGCTAAAACTGCTTCTAAAAAGTTATTTGGTAAGGACGCATCAATCGTAGAAAAAGATCATCGGGGTCCTGTCACCAATAACACGAAATTGCTGGAAGAAATCAAACAATATGTACGTTGCCATTTTAATTGTAGAGAAAATTCAGCGAAAAGATACCTACCGTCTTCGCTTAATTCTGCACGAATGTTCGAGCTATATAAATACATTTAGGCGAGTCGAATGGACTAGGCGAATCGAATGACATTTTAAATTACGATCGGTGAATGCTTTCATTCGCCAGATCCAAAATGTTGCTACCGCAAGATATCAGAAAACCTACCGAAAATAATGAGGTTGACACCACACATATGTGCATTGTTTTTGTGTTTTTGCAAAAACAATTGAATTTTCCTATTTTGCAATTTCGGGGTTGTTGTCCATTAATTTATTCAAATGCTCGAATTGGTTTTGGTTCTTTTTTTTCACGCTTAAATTAATAATAAACAATCAATATTTTTTATCTTACTTTACAGATAGTTTAGCTTTTTTCTTTATATCACTATAAATGCTGTAATACGAGTATCCAATAAAAAAACACTTATGTATGTATTATTTTGATTTTTGGTTTTAGTCGACAGATTTGAATGCTCCTTTAGGCGAGGTTGCTAATCATAATATCAAAAATTTGTATTCGCCGATCATAATAAGGGCCTAAATCTTTTATTTATATAATAAAATAAAAAATATCTTTCAGTTTGTCAGACTTTAATACTTATGAATTGAAATTTTTATGGCCAACACAGTTAGCTATTTCAAAAAGCAATTACATCGACCTCATTATATTTCTGTGACAATAAAGTCTTACCTCTAATTTACCATCCCTTTTACGAGTATAAGAGCCTAAAATCAACAGATATGTAAACTGTGAAAAAAAATAAAAAAAAACTTAATTGAATAGTAGTAGCAATTAAGTTTTTTCTTTATTTTTGTTTGTTAAAACTTTTATTAATTAAGACTTAGAAAAAACTGTTTTAAGGGTTTGATTTATATGCATAAAAAATGAACTTTCAAAAGTTATAAGCTTTTATTACTTCGATTTTGGGTAAGTGTAAAATCATAAGAGAAATGAAGTTTAGCAAATTTAACATTACTCTCCTGTAAAATTTTTAAAATGGGACCTGGGATACTTCTGACTCATGGTGACGATAATTAGATTATGTTACTCGTTTAATAGACTTTTCATGATTTGCCGTCATTCTTTAAAAGATTTAGCTATTATGTTTCTTAAAATTTAATGCAAAAATTTTTTTGGAGATGTCATTTCTAATTTTTTTTCAATGTGAAAAAATGTTTTTAAACTTATGAAATACGTTTTATATACGAGTACAAATTTTATTACTCGTACAAATTGTTATTTGGTTATATGTTTAGTTCCACTTAAAGGTTTTTGTTGTTATAGTTTCGTTCTTTTCCGTCAGCGTGGTGAGTGCTTAGTACATTTTCTTAGTGGTACTAACCATTGTGTATGTAATAGGGGCTGCGACCCTACTTTCACCATAAGGAATAGGGGTGAGGTGCTAGACCTTACTTTGGTTACTAATTTGGGGATCTTAATGGTCAGTAACTGGATGGTATCGGAGGAGTCTTCCCTCTTGGACCGATGCTGGATTCGTTTAAGGATAAATTTGCAACTGGAGGGGGGGGGGGGAGCAGCCGTCCTGCAAATTTTAGTAGACCATAATGGTGGTGTAACGAAATTGGTGAATCCAGGAGGAAGGTAAGGAGGCTACATAATTTAGCGATTCGGGGTAGCAGCCCAACCATGTGGGATGAATATAAGAAGGAACTGTAGGCTTTTCAGTACACAATAAGGAAGGTCAAACGGAGGTCTTGGAGGAGCTATTGCACGTCATTGGTGCAATAGCAATACCAATGAGGTTGAAAGATTAAGGAAGCTACTATCGGTGGAGCCACTGGTACCTGGTTTTATTAAAAGAGATTACGGTACTTGGGCTGGCTCTAGTATAGAAACGCTTGAGGAACTGATGGATTCACTTTCTGGGATCAATTCCCTACGGATAAGGAAGAGCTAAAGTCAGAGGGGTCCCGAGGAGAGGAGCGGTCTTTGGGTAAAGAACGTACGAGTTTTGGTTAAAGAAATTTTTATGGGGGAGAGAATACAGTGGGCTATTAAGTCTTTTGGCCCCTACAAGTCTCCGGGAACGGATGGGGTGTTGCCTATCATTGATTGCTTGGTGGTAATTTTTCGTAGCTGCCTGTATATGGGGTATGTCCCTAGAGAATGGAGAGAGGTAATGACGCTTTTTGTCAGCACGAGGGGTTTCCGACCAATCAGCTTATCGTCTTCTTTGCTGAGGACTATGGAGAGGTTAGTGGAAAAATACATAAGGAATGAGGAAAGGGAGTCGGGTCTGTCAAATGACCAGCATGCCTACAGAAGAGGGAGATCTGTGGAGACGGCGCGTAAGGAAGGTGAAGCGCAAGTAAGGTGAGGATGTTGTCGATGAGAGGCACCCTTCAAGGTGGTCCTGTTGTCATGTCTCTGGATCCTGGTTATGGAAGGTTATCTTAGGCTCATGGATATAGTGGGTGCAGAGTTACTGCCTATGAGGATGATGTGGCAATCCTGGTCTCAGGTAAGTATCCGGAAGTAATGAGTGCAATAATGCAGTGGGGCCTTGACAGAATGAATAGCTGGGCGCGAGGATGCGGTCTCTCATTGAACCCCGCAAAAACGGGGCTGGTATTGTTCACGAGGAAAAGGAAGGTGCCTGGGTTTGCCCAGTCGAACTGGGTTTGGTGGGTTGTGCGCCATACCTGGGCGTAATTATAGATAGTAAGCTGCTGTGGAGGGAAAACATAGAGAATAGGGTAAGGAGGGCCACGAATGCGTTGTTTGCTTGCAAGGGCACGGCTGGTAGACGTTGGAGAGTGAGTCCTCGGCTGGTATACTGGTTGTATGAGTGTGTGGTTAGGCCTATGGGGCATTGGTCTGGTGGCCAGAAGTGCTTCGGAATAGGGAGAGGAGGAAGTTGGAGAGGGTCCAGCGTATAGTGTGTTTTGCGGTAACTGATGCATTGTGTACTACATCCACTTTAGGTTTGGAGGTTAATCTCAACTTGGATCCGGTGAGTGAACAGGTGAAAGCAGTGGCTGCGAGGAGTACCTTGAGGCTACAAGCAATAGGCATACTTAAAAACAGGGAATACACACACAGTATAATTCTGAGAGAATATTGAATGGGGCCTATGGACATTAGGCCTGATTTTATGATGCCATATATCGATTGGAGAGTGGATTACGGGGGGCAGAGATTTTGGCGGTGTCATGGCGGCGGAATTAGATGCCATTAAACCGGTGGATTGGGGCCCTCGCGTCCTATTCGGTTGGGTCGATGCGGGGGGGCACTTGGAGCACTTTGAAATATGTGCAGGGTGACTGTATGCTGGGTTCCCGGTCACAGCGGGATACGGAGTTGTTAGATGGCAGATCGTCTTGCGAGGGCTAGGGCGAGCGGACATGCTGACATGGCGTCATAGATGGTGAGTGTAGCAGGAGCAGCGGGGTCTTGGGGGCGGAGGCTCGCACGTGTAGGGGGACCAAAACAATGTAAATTTTATTGATTTTAAATTTAAAGGTTAATCCTACTTACAGCGTCATAAAATTTTGATTAAAATTTTACCATTTTGAAGCATACCGCAAATTCTTTACGTTAAAATTTTGTTTTCAGTCTGCAAACTGTCTGACGTATAAAACTTTTTCGGACAGAAATGTAGTAAACTTTTTACCCGTAATTGACTTTAAATTTTGATCATCCGTAAACGTCAAAACAAAAAAAGAATTTTTTTTAGATTTAAAATAATTTTATACTTACATACGAGTACATCAAATTTATTTACTGAATTACTACGTCAGACTGTCCGCATATAAAAAAAAATCTACAATTTTGACGCTTAATTGACTTTTTTTAAACGTTTAAGAATTTAAACTTTGACTGAAATAAAAAACGCAGTAGAGTATTCGAAAACTCAGACAACTCAGATTTTGTAAAATTTGACGTTTAAGAATTTACCAATAGTTTAAACCACATCTGCACTAAAAAATCCGACATGTGGCGGCTATACCAATGGTACAAAACAATACTAATGTCACAAAATTTCTAACTAAAATTTCGCTGAAAAAACAGAGTCACTTTTTTCCGAAAAGACGGACATAGGATATAGGATATTTCCGCTATAAAAAAAGATGCTTTAGAGACAGGATTGATTCGTACTTACGGATTTCAGGAAACAAAAAGCACTCTAACGAAGTCTATGTTTTCACAGCTGCAGGAAAAAAAGTACTTAAATCTAATGAACAAAAAAAAACGTATTTTGTCAAAAGTTGGACTTAGAACACTTCTGATCTAAGGTGACGAAAGTACAACAAATAAATATTTAAGTACTCACTTATAGAATATAGTAAGATTCAGAGGGCTGCGTGTATTGATATTACTGAGGCGTTAATTTCGACGCTCGAATACGCTTCTCCATTTGCTTCCGGTGGAATTACATATCGTTTACCTGGCAGCCAGCTGTGCCTTATACTATACGACCGAGGTAGTACTCTTGCGTCACTACAGGAATGGTCGATGTGATCTAGGACTATTGTATCAGAAGATTGAGCTTCGACAAGAATTTTTGTGTCGACCTTCCTTCTCATGATTAGTTGCTCCTTTAAGGGATTTTGAGGTGGATTTATTCACCGACGGCTCTAAATATCGGCGGGAATGAGGTCGATACTGGAGCTTTCTCTTCGACATTGGGGTCGCCAGATTCGTAACGGCTGACTGACTCGTCCCGCCTTTCAGGCGAAAGCTTTCACCATATTGAAAGCATTTTATATAGTTCTCCCTCTTGGAACTAGTAACCTCGCAATAGTAACCGACAGCCGGGCGGCGATTCTGACTTTAACGTCGTGTAGGGTATTCTCGAAAATGATAGATCAAAGCTTGGTACGACCTTTAATTACTACGTGTACGACTATTAGAATAATACAAAGACGACGTATTAATGTGTGCGATACGAATACGGAATATGGATGATTTTTTATCGTGGAAATTCGATCGCAGGTGGAAATTCTTATTCATACGCGGGGCGGCAAGAAAGATGTGTCCAAAATATGCTCTTAGGAAATGGGATGGACTTTTGAAGATGACCCGAAGAGTATTGTCTGCCTTACGGCAGTCTATACCGCACATTGGCTGATGGGGGGGGGCATGTGACTAGACTGTAATTGCCCTTCAAAACAGTGTGTTGCAGCTGCCGGGAAGTGGACAAGAGGGAGACAATTTTGCACTATCTCTGCGAGTGTCTTGCTCTTGGAGAAAGCAGACTGGTCTCATGAACGGCTTGTGTGGCGGGGCTGGACAATATATCGAATTCAGTATTCCCACTCGGTAAAAACAAAATGTATCCAAAATGTACCCAACCTCTTAAGTAAAATTATTATACTAAGTCGCCTTATTATAAATTAACTCATAATTAATATTAATTTACTTTATTCACCATTAACAGTTTTGTTATTTATAGTAAATTCTTTAAGAAATCACACACATTTTCTACTACATTTTAAATGTAAAAGTTAAGGTCAGAAAATACACACGTATATGTTCTGTAGTTGTTGAACTATGCGGTTAAGACGATTCACCATAAAAACGAAATATAATTCACCATAAAGTATGTTTTACTTTCTTCTAATAACTTTTTTGGAAATAAAGCAATTTCGCGATTTTATTTATTTAGTGTTTGACAATAATTATAATTTAATTTGATAATATTTATTAAGTGTTTGAGAAATAAATGTATCCATATTTCAGCAAAATTTTCAAATGTAACCAAATTCGGCATTTTAGCAGATTTGAGTTCCTTTGTATCCAAGCTAACTTTCAAGCAAAGAATGTATGGAAACAATTGTATTCAAGTGGGAACGCTGAAAGAAGTTTAGCATCGGGAACGTGCTCAATGACGGTCAGGTGATCACGGACACATTTATGCTAATTGGGAGGCGGATGACTTGCTCGGCCATGTCAAGCAACCAACCCACATACTTTCAAGGTATATGGCATGTAGTAGTTTTCATTAAAAAACCATTTCACAGATAACTGCAAAAAATGTCGAACAGTAGGGGGTGTTCGCACTTATCCGTTCCTGCTTCTGAATATATTTTGTAATTTTCGATAAAAAGAAATATATTATTTCGTTATTCCAATAATAAAATGAAGAGGGAGATAATTCCAAAACTTTATTAATTTCAGTTGGTATAAATTTAGTAATTACTTATATATACACATATTTATTTAAATTATTGTTAATATACTCGAAACAAAGCAGAATGTTTGACATAGATACATGCATATGTACCTCATGGTGGTTTAATAGTTTTCGTTAGTCGTGAGCAATCAATAAATGTAATGAAATTAACTACTGTGGGAAAATGCTGTATTTGTGTATGGACCACTATAAATTGAACTTTCTGAATTTGACAAAGTCTTGGTTTTTCTTCTGGACATTATGCATATAACAGCCGCTATTATTGTTAACATCAGTACTAAACCAGCTATCGCTATTGATATAGCAAATGTTTTTTGTGACACACACAATTCATTCTCTCCGTTAGCCTAGATATTACAAATTTTATTTTAAACGTAAAATTAAATATTTATGTATTTATACGTATACGAGTAATACGTACATATGTATAAGTTAAAAAAAAAAAATTTACGAACCTTTTGGCGAACTACATCATTCTCAGTATCTATATCTGCATTTTCATTTACATAGAGACCTGAATAAACCTCTATAATAGCGGGAATATTATCTTCCTCTTTTTTTTCAAAGGTTTGCCGTTTCTCTCGTTTCGAATCGATGCATTCTGATACCTAAAATTAAAGTGCATGTATTAAAAAAATACTCAATGAATTTTGGAACGAAGTAAAGATTTTTTTTTATGAAGTAATGTTAGTTTTCAATACTGTTCAAGTTATCTCCAGATTTATTTTATACAAATTTGAGTTATAAATATAATAAAGTGCAGTTGCACCAAAAGCTAAGTTAAGGCACAATAAAAAAACTCACATTGTGTCTAAAAAATACTATGAAAAATTTACTGTTGAAAAACAAAAATAAAATTCAAATTTTGAACTATGTTCTGATAATGGGCATATAAGATTTTTAAGCTGAAATCTGAAACATTTTAATGGTTTTGTACTAATTATTCATTTGTATAATACATATATATTATAACACGTACTAAACTATATCTAAACAACAGAGAAAAAAAATAGAGTTGACCTTGACAACTCTGTGATACTTGTACGAATTTGTTATCCTATGTGCGAATAAAGATGCCATAACTGACTATGGGACGGACTATGACTTTAAGCTGCCGTGATACCATATTAATTTGTGCAAAATTTCAGTGCTATGTATTTTTCAAAACAATGTGTGTGCCAAACTACTATTGAAGTTGTATGGCAGCTACCAGGAAGAGCCTAGAAATTTTAACGAATTTTATCAAGCACATCGGCCCTACTAATATATTTGCTTGTGTGAAATTTCAATGCCACAGCTTTTATAGTTTCTGAGACATAGACCAATAACTTTTGAAGTTGTACGACAGCTACCAGAAGGAGCCAAGCAATTGCAACGACTTTTATCAAACACATTGGCCCTACTAATACATTCTTTGACTAATTCTACTAATTATTTAAAAATAACTTTTGAAGTTGTATGGCAGGTACCCGAACCGGTGCCCGGATCATGTCCCATTTAAATAGGGTTCTGGCACTTACTACAATAAATCATTTGTGAAAATTTGATAAACTTAGCTCAATTAGTTTTTGAGTTATCGTTGGGACGACGGACAGACAAAGCTAAATGAACTCAGAATTTGACGCTGATCAAAAACATACACGCGGGTCTATCTTATTTCTTACCGTTACAAACGGTAAGGCAAATTTAGTATACCCTTCGAACATACGTTCGTACTGGTATAAAAAGGTACCATACAAATTGATTGATGCTACCTTACCATTTTTCCGAATACGAAAACCGTTTCACAAGAATCGAATTAGATAGTAAGGCTGGTGTTAAGGTTCCTAGTCGTAGTACACTCGAAACATCGCCAAATTTTTCAGAAATATAATATTCTATTTCGTTAAATATTCTAACAGCCCTGCACTCCGGAGAGTTATATATAAAGTTAACACCAGAAAGATTTTTTGTTTAAATAAGAAAATAGCTTCAGGCTAACCAGTAAATGGAAGTTTAAAAAAAATATTCGAGTGTATAAGAAAAAGAATCTGTTTCAGCACGAAACCCTGTGTTGTGAATTTTATATTAAAAAAATTTCATTTTTCAATATAAAATTACGAATTTCGAAGTTGATTTTATTCAGAAAACTACAAGATTTTTAAATAATAACCTATCACATCAAGTGATGCTTCTAACAGAATGGTATTAAATAACTTAGAAAACAGGAAGACGCACCTGCAAAAACTAGTTTCCGCAGCAGTAATATCGAAAATGAAATGCTGCACGTACATGTTAAAAATCTTAACATGCACTTATCTTATTTCAAAAACCGTTGAGATTTAACAACTGAAAAATCTAAAAATAACTCAGTTTTAAACTAAAATTTTAGCCAAACGATGGTGTATTTCTTTATGGGTAACCTTTTTACCCATGGAGCCCAAATTTAAAATAGCAAAACTAAGGATTCCGCATAAGTTTAATACCCATAAATGTAGCTTTTGTAAAGTCAATACTTTTCTTAATTATATATACATAAATACATACAAAAATTAATAAAATTAAATTAATAAAACAAAAAATCGATTCAATGAAAAGTAAATAATTAAGCATAAATAACGAAAAAACGGTTTCAAATTCATTGTTTAATAAATGTAATTCAAGTTTAACTTTATTTAGTGAGATATTTGCATTTGTTTTTTACTTGAAAGTAATGGAATATATAAAAAACATAGAAATACAAAAAAAAGGCAGGGGCTGCACAAAAAACATGGAGGTGGCGCGCCCCTCACCTCTGATATAATATAATACTGTACTCTTTACTTACGCACTTTGTATATTGTATGTGGCGAAAGAATAAAGAGTAAAAGTAAGCTCAACCGGGTTACAATAACTCGGATTATACAGCACAAAAAAAATCATGTTTTCAATCTAGTTCATTTCCATTTCTATTACCATTTATTGCTGTAATTTATTCCAGCCCAAAGTGCTAAAAGTGGTATATATACACATTAATAAAACTAAATTTTAAAAGGATAAATTGTTTTAAAAAAAAATTTAAATTTGTAATCAGTAAGTGCCTATACTATAATCAATTGATATAAATAAATATAAGTTATCGATTTTATATTTTTATTTTAATCTTGCCTTCGTAAATTTGAAGCACACATTTGCTACTCGTATGATATTGCAAGGTGTTTCGCATAAGGTGGCAAATAATTTCAGCGATGATTCTTTGATCAATTTCCAGCAAAAAATTGTTTGGGTGGAAAGGTGTGGCTTCAGAAGTACCCATTTTCAAAATGCAGCCTTTAAAAAAAAAAGGTTCCAGATGTTTCTTGCATATAAATAAATGCTTATAACTTCAGAATCATGCGACATAGAGTAACCATTGCAAACTTATTTTATAGACGATTGATTGTCCCTTATATTCAGTCTAACAAATAATTTGATTTGAGCCATAATTATCGAGATACAGCTCGTCATTGTCAGAATTTTTGTTTTTTTTTTAAATTGTTTTTACAAAACTGGAAAATTTTTGTTTAGTTTTTTTTTTTTCGATGAGATCTAAAAGTTAACCCATATAACATTTTCCTCTCTCTCATATTTTTGCCAAATTACATATTATAGATACTAAGATAAAAAAAATATTTCTTAATGTTGTTTGCACGAAAAATCGACGAAGCCATGATTTCATCTTTAGCATTGCGACTTATTTACCAATGCACGCAAATAAATTATTTTTATACTGTAGGTTTTGAGAAATTTTACGATAAATTAATATTATTATTATTTAATTGTTCTCTCTTCAGAACAAATCCCCTTCTGTTTAAAAACAGATTGACGAAAACATTGATAATACGATATCAATAAAATAAATGGACAAATTTAGTTCTAAATGTAAGGCATATGCACGTAATATGTAAGAACTCTTTTGTCATTTTTGTTTAAGAATTGTTTGTTATAATTCCTTAAAAAAAAATTTTATATACATAAATGTATATTATGATTTTAATAAGTTCCGTTCCGAAAAAGATAAAAGCTTCAAAGTAAAAACTTTTAAAAGATTTAGCTTAAAACCAACCTATAAACTTTTTTTCTATTACATGCACTTTCAGGAACACAAGCACTCGAAAAGAAACGCTTGTAAAAATTCCAATTTTAACAAATTTGGAAATATTAACACAAAATTTAAAGAAATTACTAGTAATCAAAGTTGTTTTGTGAGCGAATAATTTATTACCTTAAAGCATTCTGAATTTTTAACATCGCAAAGCTTAACGTTGCATTGATAATACACCGAAGTGGTATACGGGAATTTATGAGCTGGAAATACAACACTGGCTGAAATTTTGTCACCTGCATAATTGAAGGGGCCCATAATTTCATCATCGGTTGGGCAACTGTAAATATAGAATATGTATTTAATAGTTTTAATTTTATACCTTCAAAGAAAAATTAAAATAGGAAGAGGTAGTTTTGACTGTCTCAATTTATAAAAATGCTAAGATAAAAGTTTTCGGTGACTACACAATAACTGAGTCCCATGGACTGATTGAAATTTGTAAAGAAAATGACATGCTTTTTACATGAAACGAAACTTTCGGAAGCAATCGATTCAAGAACTTTTAGAGATTAACGATTTTAGGATAATAAACTTTTATGTTTTTATTCATACAGACAAAATATTTATGAATAATAAACAAAGCGTAATTTCGTAACAAGGTAAAACGTTTCAGTCAATCTTAAACAACTAAAATACTCCCTTAACCTTGATAAGCTGACAATATTTTTTTTTATTTATTAATTTATTGCTCCAAAAGATATTTTCCAGGATTCTCTGTCAACAAATGATATCTACATTTTTGCCATTTCGAGTAAAATACCATTGAATTTTTTTGCGTTATTTTTGTTTTACTAAAACACTAGTGAAAGTTTAGTGAAGGTGGTTTAAAAGTTAGCGCAACCATCGTGTATTTTCGGTTATATGCTTCATCTTTGGAAAATAACATGAAATAAAAAAATGGGAAAAATATTTATTCTGAATTTTTCCAACAATTTAGGTATGTACATATAGGTTGAACAGCTCCCCGAGGGGTAAACTTCCCCTCTCCCTCATTAGAACCAGCCTGACTTCCTCAGAAACCGGCCAAGATCTCTAGCATTACATTCGCTAGGTCCGTATCCCACCAAAAAAAGTGGGACCCAAGAAACCTCTGCCTGGAGTTCGCCAAAGCCGGACACAAGTACACAAGGTGGGTCACCGTTTCCTCCTCCTCCTCGTCACAGCATCTCCTACAGAGATCGTTTGCGGGGCGTCCCATCCTTCAGGCATGGTCACCAATCAGACAGTGGCAAGTCAAAAACTCTATCACTGCGCTAATATCCCGCCGGAGAGATATCAGATCCTTTGTGCGACGCAAGTCTGGCTTTGGCCGCAACTTGCTTGTCGCGTTACACGTTGTTCCATTCGCCCATCTGAGATTGGTACGTTCCACTGCTGCACTGCGTAAATGGCAAGTGACTTAAAGGCATGCCAAGGTGCTCATTTCCAGGTAGAATTCCGAGAGCCGTTCCATGTCTCGCAAGCTCATCCGCCTTGCAGTTCCCCGAAATCCCACTGTGTCCGGGAACCCAAACCAAGTTTAACTTGAACTGTCCCGCCACCTCTTTAAGAGACGACCTACAATCTAGGACCGTTCTAGACGTAGAGGTCTTCGACTCTAGCGTCTTTATTATGGCCTGACTGTCCATGAAGATGCTAGCGCTGCCCACGGTTACCACGTGCTCGCCAAGCCAGCCTCTTCAATTGCAACCAGCTCTGCTTGAAAACCCTTCCGCTTCTACCCTTCCGTCAAGTTTGGATCCATTCGTGTAAAAACGAATGGAGCCGTCCCTGGCGTCAGCTTTGCCGCGGCAGGTCTGAGACCCGAAAATTTTTCACGAAAGAAAACATGGGAGAAGCCGAATTAATTTCCTCCACCCCGTGCCCCTACCCGTGCTACTACCAAGTCATCGTAGGCGACCACCTTATAGCCTTCCCCCTCCAGGAGTACCAGTAACCGATATATTATCAAGTTCCAGAGAAAATGAGAAAGCACACCCCCTTGCGGAGTGCCCCTTTCAACAGAGCGTTCAATGCATTTCCGATCAGGGTAGTCAGGCAGCCATGAATTGAGAGCTCCGACAGAGCTCGAGAGATACACCATGACTCGACATTATTGAAAGCGCATTCAATATCCAGGAAGGCAACCAGTGTTAAGGGAAATTTCAATGTAGTGTATGAAGGAATGTAGGGGCGCTTCCGTTGACCCACCCTGCCGATACGCATGTTATGCCGCAGACACCCACCTCGGGTGTCTGCTCCTTATGTATGCGTCTATAAATTTTTCCAATATTTTTAGTAAAAACGATGTTAGACTGATTGGTCTAAAATCCTTTGGGCAGCTGTGAGAGCTCCTCCCAGTTTTAGGAAACAACACTACCCTGGCAACACTCCATGATTTGGAATGTGAGCTAGAATTCGTAGATAATTTTCAGCCAGTGCAAGATGACCTCCGTCGCATTTCCCGCAGGTCCTATATCGTCCGGGCCGGTAGCGTGCCGCTAACTCATTAAGGAGGCAAAAAAGAGCCGCCATGATGGTCCGATGAGTTAAATGCTCTTCGCAAAAAATGCAGAAGTCAGTTCAACAGAGCAAAGCTAAGCTGGACATCATCTGATTAGTACGCATAAAAGAGTGACCTTAGGAAATAAAAGCTTCAGGTGAAAAGGACGCAGCGATCCTCCTGGAGGAAGTTTTGTTGAAGAATTGGCGGGGCTGCGAAGGTATCTAGACTTGGAAGGGTCTTGGCAAGTGAGCCAGTCGTGCTCCGCTTCGGAGTCCTTAAGGCTGCTTATGGATGCGCACTTCTCAGAATTCTTAGGGAAATCTATTCCGCCGACGAATTTTATTCCGGAGAAGTGGTCACCGAAAGAGGAATTCTTTGGGTCGTCCGCAGTCCTATATCATCCGGCCCGGACGCCATTTCCCAAGAGATCGCTTAGCGAGTCTCTGAACTTTGACCAATCAGTCCTTTTGCGGTTTCTGAAGGTCAAGGGAGCATTCTGGTTAGTTACCAACTCGAATTCTATATAACGATGGTCAGAAAACAATTGGTTAGTTATAATACTGGATAATAAACTACTGGAAAAATTAAATGTAAGTATCATGTTCTGAAAGAAAACCATAGTTTTATAATGCAACTTGTATTTACAGAGATGTCGATATAATTTAATCTTTTCATTTGTACCTTTAGTATTAATGTTAATGATATTTGATGTTTATTGTAATTATATGGAGGATAATAAAAACCTTTCCTAAATATTTTTATGTTTATAAAACTTACAACTATATTAAAATTAAATATTACCCTATTAAAATTATCGCTAAATCATTTTTAATCCTAAAATAAGTTTCTAATAAGAGGACTTTCTGTCAACTTTTCATCAAATATTATACCAAGGTATCTAATGTCAGTCCAGGCTATTTCGCTAGTGTCGATTTTTAGTGCTCTATTTACTAAAAAACAAACCTTATCTTTTAGTGATTTTGATAGATTTATATTCCTATTCGAAAACTCGTAATGATTTTTTCGGAATATATTCTCAACAATTTTTTCATCTTATTTAATTTTAATAATATTTTCAAATATTTTTGAGAATTTACGCAACAAACTGATAGGACGATAACTAAAAACATCTTCAACAGTTGTGTTAGGTTTAACTATAGAAATAACTTTAGCTTCTTTCCACTTTGTTTGAAAGTAAATAAAGCGGGGGTATCCATTTAGAATTTTAGTGAATCATAATTTTAAAATTTTTGGTAATTTTTTTATAAATTTGAAATGCGTTCAATGCTAGGGGCCTTATTCAATTCCGAAATTATATTATTTACTAAATTGTATGTGATGTGTGGAAAATTTTCAACACAAAACTTGTTAATTTCATTTACAGAAATTACAACTTTTCTTGCAGTAAATAAATGACTTAAACGAGCAGTTATAAACAATTTATGTTTTTCGCAAAAAATTTGGGCTAAAGCGTTTGCTAATATCTAATTAACCATTTCTTCTTGCGATAGTTATTTATTTCAGTTTCAATTAAATATTTGAAATGATTTAATTGTACAGTGTGCAAAAAATCCTATGTCTAATAAATTTCCTTCTTATAGAATTTAATTTTTTAATAAGACCTATAGAGGAAAGTTTTTATTTTAAATTTTAATTAGCTTTCTTGATTTGGCATATTCAATAGCTGTCAATGTTTGCGAACTAAGCTGGGATAACGCGTTGTTATCTCAGAGCTCTTATCAATATGATAAGAAGATTTATAAAATCATCAGTGTTAAAATTTAAAAATGATTCCTTAAGTTTTTTTTTCGTATGTTTTATCCAGTTTGAATTTTTATAATCAAAATGAGTAATCTTATACAAATATGCACCATCGCTTATTTTCAATAGTACAGGTAAACTTGCAGATGAAAGATTTATATCAGTCACAAGCTGAGTGAAAAATTTTGAGAAGTTTGTTAAGAAAAAATTTATTGCATACGTATGTTGTAAAATGCAGGCGTAACGTGAAAAAACGTACATTGGTAAGGTATAGTGAATCTACCGGTTGAAATTAAGTCCTGCAGTGCGTTGCTCCATGTGTATGCACGAAAGCATCTCTGTTTCGTGAGTTTAGATGACCTACTAATTAAAAAACTTCCAGTGACACGGAAAATGAGTAAAAGGTCCTTTCTAAAAAAAAATTTGATGCCTGATCTATCAGTATCTCTTAAGTTCAACTTATTAATATAGTTTTTTGCTCCTGAAAAGTATACAAAGAAAAAAGAGTTTTAATACTTTATTTTTCAACTTAATTTGAAAACCAACTTTTTTTTATAAGTTTTTTATATTTAATGCTGGTATCGGACAATGTTCTAGATCTTTTCTGACCAGTATATATACACAAACGCAAACTTAATTTTATTTTTAACCCATGTTTCCTCGGTGGGTTGGGGTGTAGAAATACCCACAGCAGGTCCGTTACATCAGGAAAGTGGGCCAATGGTCGATTCGCGTATATGGAGAAGCTGTGTAAGGAGTTAAAAGATGAGATCTGCAAATTTAGGGCCGAAAAATTAAGATTATTGCGACTGCAAAATGGAGTTTTAAATAGCAGCGAGAAAGACAAAATAAGTGCGATCGTGTGTGAAACAGAGGAGGAAGGGTTGGAGACAGAAGCCGATTAGTTTCATTTTTTTTTTATGTAAATCAACATAATGCTTGCAAAGGATATTATGACATATTATGTTAATTAATATGTTAAGTTTATATAGAACCTAATGTGTATATGACATTAGGGTCTATATGTATATTTAACTTCATTTCAGTATGAATTTATTCTTGCAGAACTTTACTATATTCATACTAAACATATAATTTATGCAGATTGAACAAGTGCTAGAGGTAGAGAGACGAACTTTGTATTTTTTGTTTTAAATTTAAGTTCATATCATTTCAAATCATTACTCATTATTGATTGACTATAATGAGCACTGCAGGTATATGGACGTAATTTTTTATATTTTGCGAGTCAACGACTTAACTTATCTAAGTTTTGGTGAGCAAATCTAAAACGAAAAATGGTGACCATAAGAAAACTTATATGCGTTGAATCATTGCTGAACATACGGATAACTAAGTAACGCAGAGGTAAATTTGATTTATAAGGAGAAAAAAAAGCTTAAAATTGTATATATGTAGCTCTTTTACTATACATATACCAAGTTTCCCTAAATTGTAGGATTACACCTGTGATACTGCGACACCTGTGATACGATGGAACTCAACGTAAATATTTTTTACAGTAATGAAGCTCAATATGTTAATTTTGCTTTAATGTTTTCGAAAATATTTGATATTAGTGCGATTCGCACTAGGGGCTTCTAGTAAAATAGATAAAATAGAATATTTTCAGCACATGAGGGGACAAGTTGAGCCTCTTAGAAATAATGGGTCCATCCTGTAATACAAGAGATACTTAAAGTTCGGACATATACAAAGATTTTTCCCAAGAGAACCTAAATGTTTTAAATGTGCTAGTATTCATATGTTATAAGGAAGATAATTTTGAGGTCAGGTGTGTAAACTGCAACGAGGCAGACCCTGCTCGTTACCAAGGCTGTTTATTGGCTAAGAAATTACAAAAAATGAGAATAAAAGAAATCGGCCGAAACGAGTCCTAGGAAAACATGAAGGGACTCCAAGAACTATAAATGCTTTTACATCAAATAAGGTATGGTGTTACATACTCAGAAGTGGCTTTCAAAATTGCGAAAAATTGTATAAATAAAGGAAGGCATGAAAACTAAAGAAATTGACAATAATATCGCACAATGCAAAATTCTAGAGAAGTTGACGGTAGCATACCCACGTAACATTTTAGTGCGCTAAATATTGGAAAACGTCTTATAAGGCTCTTTTAACACTTCCAAGCAAAAGTTTTAGTTCTTTAGAGATGTTTCCTTCTTATAAAGGGAATATTATTTTTATAAAAATGTTTTTATACCACTTGCCAACAACTGCTGTAATAGGACTTTCTGCAAGTGTGTAAGTAATGTTGTAATAAGTGTATAGCTGCGGGGTCCTATAACAAAACCCAAAACGTTTTTCGAACAATTGTATTGTGAAAACAATAATAATCTTGCTATAACATTGCAGCATTCGTATAATATCATCAATAATTTTATTATAAGGATAATTTTTGAAAATCTTTTATTTTTTCCATGATTTATTACAAGTGCCCCAATAGGAATTTCAAATTGACAAGAAACACTAAATTTACAATTATATAGATTTTGTAGTGTTTGTGGTGTTTTTGTATTGTCATTTATTTTTGAAACGTTTCAGACTTCTACAACCTACTTTATAGAAGAAAACTAATTTCAAAAACTTGAAAAGGAACGGGCTTTAGGTAATCGTTAATTCTAGCAAACATTTCTTTTTAATATTCAGTTATGTTGTGACGCTGTACAAATGCCAGGCTCAACTTTTTTGCATTTAAATGTTTATGGTTTCTTTAAAATAGCTCTTTGAGAGGTTATAACTTTTAGAGAAAAGAGGGATATAGCTAAAACTTTTCTTCTACGGAAGTAAGAAGATCTATTTATATATTATGAAATTTCAGCTTTGTTTCTTCAAGGGTAAAGAAGTTTTGCAAACTTGAACACGGACAGAGGGAAACTATAAGCACTTATTTTCAAATTTTTTGAAGAGTTCCAAAAAAATGAAATAAAAATAACTGAAAGACTAAATAATCAACATCCTTAACATCAAATTCAACAACATCATTTTTAAAATTATTTAAATATATTTTGTAAAATCCTCAAATTATTAAAATTTCGATTTTTTTTTGATTTTTTTTTTACTTTTTGTGTTTGTTGTTTTTATGTTTATTTTGTGCTCAAAAGAAAAAAAGTCCCTTTTTATTCAAAAAATTCTTCAATGGTTGATAATTTTTCCGAAACATAATTCTTTTTTTTTTATTGGTATGAAAAGAAAAGTTCCTTTTATTCGGAATAAAATAGTTTTTTTTATTTTTGCTAATATATTTCGTGCGCTACATACACACTTTATAAAAGCTGATTTTCTTCTAATTAAGACAACAAACAATAAAAATTAAAATCTATTAAAATTAGGAATATTATACCTAACTTAATATAATTATCTACCTGACTTAATCTAGAATTTGATTATTTATTTATATTTTTTTTCTTTTTAATTAAACTCACTTTAGTGGGTTTAAATAATGTTCTAGTTATTTTTAAAATCATAATCATCTTCAAGGCTTGGTAAAAAAAAATCAATAACATCAAGAATCTTGTTAGTGTCAGTAGGCCAATAAGTAAAGTGGAGTTTTAGCAACAAACTAGCTCTTGATTAGCTTTTTTTAACTCTTTTCCTCTAGTTGAGGTGATTCTAGAACCTCTATCTATATGTTTGGCACTATAGTCACCTCCTATTAGATATCTGTGTCCATGTTTGTACAGGAGATCCTTAAAAGTGTTTTTTTTTTTGTAATGCTGCAATTTGGTGGACAGTATACAGCACCATCACTAAAGCCCTGCAGTAGATTTAATTTTTATCGAAATAAGTTGAATTTCAGCTGTTTCTATCTTGAATTCCTCATTAAGTTTTATACTTTGTTTTATTAGGTAGTGCAATACTCCTCTTGGCTGATTACTGGGATATACAGCTTTATAGCAATCATAGCCTTTTATTTTAAGGCCCGTATAATATGTCAAATGAGCCTACGATAGCAAACAAATATCCATATTTCTCGTTTCGAGAAAAACTTCTAATTCTTTTTTTTTATTAAGAACACCATTAGCGTTCTAAGTTACTATTCGTATCTCATTTACGTACAGATTTTCTTAATTTTTTTAGTCTCCCCGTAAACACCTCAGTGTATCTATTTTCTATTTTTAATAATCTTACTATGTATCATTTGCGTAATGCCTGCGTCAGTTCTTTTCATTTGCGGGGTTTTGTTCTCAGGTTCCTTATTATTCTTATATTCTTTTTTGCTTTAAAGTGCCTGTGAATATGATATTTTCTTTAACACCTTGCTAGGTGTTGTTATTCTGGCTATTTTTGGAGCTCTTTGCTCATTATTGGCAAATAAAAAATATTTGTACTTCCTTAATCATAATACAAACTTCCTCAATAAATACTTTTCTAATAGTAGTTTTCAAAATTCAAACCATGTCAAATATCAATTGATTATCTGTACCCATTCTCTGACTACAATTCTTAAATAAATAAACATAAAAATTGTGTTACGTAACCAGATGTAATAATTAAGAAAATAAAAATAAAAAAAAAATGTTTACCTCCTTTATTCCTGTCTACTATTTCTTAGTTTATGAAAATTGAAATTATATTAAATTAGTAAACGTACCTATTCATATACTTCATAAATTATGGTAAAATAAAAATAAATTGCATTTTAAATGTAATATGAAATTTAAAAAATTAGAAAACAAATTTTATCATTGTTAATAATAGCGTCTTCTGTGAAGTTTATTTTATTCAAATGTTCTTTTTGCTTATAAAAATATACTAATTATAGAAGCCCCTATTGCGAATCGCAATAATTTCAAATATTTTTGAAAACATTAAAACAAAATTAACACATTGAGCTTCATTACTATAAAAAATATTTACGTTGAGTTCCATCGTGTGACCCATAGGCAAATTTAACAGGATTCGTAGAGTGCCTACCCACCTATGAGGGACTTACTTTAAGTCCCTGTATCACAGGTGTAATCCCGCAATTTGGGGAAGCTAAGTATATGTATAGTAAAAGAGCTACATATATACAATTTTAAGTTTTTTTTCCTTAGAAATTAAATTTATCTCTGCGTTACTTTGTTATTCGTATGTTCAGCAATGATTCAACGCATATAGGTTTTCTTACGTTCACCATTTTTCGCATTTTAGATTTGCTCACCGGTAATACAAGTATAATGCATGTACATTAATAATTCATTTAATAAAGGAAGGAAAATTAAAACTTAGATAAGTTAAGTCGTTGACTCGCAAAATATAAAAAATTACATTCATATACCCGCAGTGCTCATTATAGTAAATCAATGAGTAATGATTTGAAATGACATGAACTTAAATTTAAAAAAAAAAATACAAAGCTCGTCTCTCTACCTCTAGCACCTGTTCAATCTGCATAAATTATATGTTTAGTATGAATAGAGTAATGTTCTCCAAGAATAAATTCATATTGAAATGAAGCTAAACATACACATGTCATATACACATTAGGTTCTATATAAACTTATCATATTAAATAACATAATATGTATGTCATAATATCCTTTGCAAGCATTATGTTGAATAACATAAAAAAAAAGTGATATGAACAACAGATAACCGACCGGAAGACATTGTCTAGTTTAGCTAAAATGTTACCTAAGACTTCTCATTTTATGCTTCCCTGATTTTAAATTCCCTGAAAAGTTCTTCAGTTAGTTTTCGTAGCAAACAGAACTCAAATTTTTAATTTCAAGAAATTAAAAATTCAGATATGTTAACAAATAAATTTCGGCCCCTGGTTCGGTTTTCGAGCTCTGACACTTTCAAAAAAATTATTAGTTCATGGTGCTAACACCCTGAATTTAAATATTAAATTTCAGGGAAATTGAGTCGTTATTTCTTTTTATATGGGCAAAAATGTAAACTTGGCCCGTATTAAAAGTTCTATTTCTGACACCTGATTTTGACTTATGAAATTTCAAAAAAATCTATTTCAAATTTTAATAGTAAAAATCCAGTTCCCGAGATCTGAAATGTCCTAAAAATCAATAGAAATGTGACATAACCGAAGTTAAACCAGATATGAATTTTCATGGAAATCGGTTGAGGCGAAATTGAGACAAAGATCTGTACATACCTATTGTATGTGCAGACCATATGCCTCTGGTATGGAACGCGGTCGGTAAAAGCTTCAATAAGTACAATAATATATAAATATGTTATTGCCTAAGAGTGCATCTATGGTATGTAAGAACCCTGTACCTGAAACCCGAGAGAATTAAAACCTTTCCGTATCCTTCATCTGTTAACAAACTGAAAATGTTGTTTTTTATCGTTTTTTTTATTTACTTATGTTTACATTAAGCAAACTTCTTTTTGAGTATTACTTTAATTCATATGCGTTATTCTGCAACAAATCTTTGTACAAGTTATAATTATGATATATGAACATACCTTAAATGTTGGAAAAATTTAGAATAAATTTTTTTCCCTTTTCTTTTTCTATGATATTCTTCCGAAGATGAAGCATATAACTGAAATTACACGATGGTTGCGCCATCGGATTTAGCTTGTATAATATAATATAAATTAGGCTCTATTGTTATTTATTATTATTGTTATTATTATTATTGTTATTGTTATTATTAATATTATTATTTAGTATTATTATTGTTATTGTTATTATTACTATTATTGTTACTTTTATTATTATTGTTATTATTATTATTTTTATTATTTTTATTAGCACTTTTCCAAAAATTTTTTGAAAAAAAGTGCTTATTAGTTTCACTCTGTCCGTCCGTCCGTCCGTCCGTCCGTCCGTCTGTCCGTGTGTCTGTTTACAAAACTTCTACATTCTTAAAGATAGAAAGCTGAAATTTAATACGTACATAGATCTTTACTAGAAACTTATTTTCGTAGAACAAAATTTTTACCTATCTCCCCCCCTCTAGAAGTTATACCCCCCCAAAGCACTAAAAATGGCCTATTTTAACTATTTGTTGCAATGAAACCACAAGCATTTTTGAAATTTTGCAAACGCAGAAAGGCAGTGGCTTGCTTCCCCTATCGCGGTATACTATAGTTAAACTTTAGAAAAACAAAATGGCCGTTCAAATTTACCGTTATCTAAAGTCCTTTTTTTCCAAATTTTTGATGTCGTTTTTCTTCTAGACCCCAGCCTGTAGAAGCCTGAAATTTTAGGGGCTTTTAGACATTAACAAGTAGTTCATTTCGTTAGAAGAAATTTTTTTTCCATCTCCACCCCCTCTCAAGTTATGGCCTCTTGAAATTTGTAAAATTTGCATTTTTGACGCCTTATATTTCTGAAACCGCAAGTTTTTTCAAATTTCTATAAACGCAAAAAGTTAACGGTAAATTCTATGACATTAAAAAATATAATTATTTTTCTTAACTCACACAATTAACCCTTAAAATCGAGGATTATGTTAACCCCTGTTTATATTAAATTTTGCTTTATTTCAAAGACTGCATAAATGGTTCATCCTAAATATATGCAATCCTAGAAATAGTTTCGTTTATAAATGAAAATAATTTTAATAGTGTGGTGGATATACATAGACTGTTTTTAAAAGCAGTACTTTCACCTGTTAAAGGGAAAAGTGCTACAATACAAACCATTGGTTTGACCCAACTTTATTATTATTATTTTTAAATTTAAACTTATTGTTAAACTAATGCCATATATATCTACAGGCCATCAAGCTCAGAGAGCAAATCAAAAATAAATTCCAAATTTATATGGAGTTTGAATGGAAGGTGTGTCGGAATTTATTTGTGTGAAGGAAATCGATCAATATTTTTGGCTCTACTACATATTTTTTGAAAATTAAAATTTAAATTTCAAAAAAATCGGTTGGTAAATACCATACCTGACCAAAGTATAGATTTTGACTAGGACATCTTTATCTCTATTAAAATAATATTGGTTTATAAATTATTGATGAGCCAGTTCATTTGGATTCGTTCATTTGGACGCACTTCGTTGCCAGTAAGTAAAAACTTCTTCGCTTCCTCATTTTGATGATTGGTTAATTTCTCTTTGTGTTTACAGGCAAATTTTTTGATTTCATTTTCAACACATTCTAATTTTGAGGTCCTTATGTAGATCTTCGTTGCGAACATACCTTTGTGCTTCAACAATTTGCCTAAGGATTTTGTTTTTGGGTCTTTGTATGATTTCTATGTTTGTTTTTTTTTTGCACAACCCCAGAGTTGGATGCCGTGAGTCCATATTGGTTTTAGCACTTGTTTGTAAATTAGGGTCTTGTTGTGGATAGACAGCACGGAATTTCTGCTCAAGAACCAATTTAACCTTCTTGCTTTCATGTTCAATTGCTCCTTTTTCATTTTTATATGTTCTTTCAATCTTAGGTTCGCGTCTGGGGTCATATCCAGGTATTTTGCAGTATTTGAATGTTGGAATAGTTTTAGAGTGGACAGTGATCGGAAGTGTTGCAATGTTATTATTTGTGAAGTTTACATGTGTAGAATTTGTCTCGTTCAGTTTCATACGCCATTTCTTTGCCCAGCTAATCCGCAAATGTGCCTATAGTGACTGGGTTCCCCAGAGGTAAATCATTTGTGTATAACGAGTATAGCAGGGGACCAGGGACACTGCCCTGGAGAATCCCGGCCTCTATGTGTTCCAAATCTGAGTACTCTTTAAAAAGAAAATGTTTTCCAAATCTGAGTACTCTTTAAAAAATGAAAAATGCATTTCAAAAAAAAATTGCAATTTTCAGCGCAGACAACCTTTCTTGTCTTCCAAATGGAAGGGTACTGAATTACATATTAAAATTTTTGAATAAAAATATAATTTAAAAATAAATTGAAGAAAAAGTCAGCAAATAACATTTTTTTGGAAGTTCGAGAAAGAATTGTATCCATATTTCAGCAAAATTTGTATAAATTGAAAAAATTGTGAATTGTAAAAAATTGTAGCCAATTTCGATATTTTAGCAAATTTGTATCCACGCTAAATTTTAAAGTCAAAATGTGTCCAAATGGATACAATTGTATCCAAGTAGGAACGCTGGTCGTAAGTCCAATTTTGGCTATTAATAGTAAGGTATTAATTTATAACCGAATTATTAAAGCAATATGGCTATACGGCATCCAAAAATAATATTTAAAAACGAGCGTCCCACAACAAAAAAAACAAAACAAATTACGGCTTTATCTTTAAGCCTCCTGTTAATGTTTTATAGTGTGTTCATTGATTTTAGTGAGTAAATAGTAAGTGTTTAGTATAAATTATTGAATTAAAAAAAAATTGAGAGGTCGTTTGCATATTCGTGATAATTACCATTATTCTTTTGTAGTTTTTTATGTTTTGTGCTACTTTTTAGTGAAAATTGTTTATATGTAATACCTATAAAACTAATTTTAAAAAAAATTGTGTTTTTTTTTCGTTGCGAAGAATTATTAAATGGGTCACTAACGACCAATTGGCAAAAGCAGTGTATTCAGCATTGGGCAGCATTCATTCGCTGTAATTTTGTAAGAGTTGAAACCTTATATCAATGAGGACGTCGTACATGACATTGATTTAATCATTGATCCAAGTTTCGGAAGAAATGCTAATTTTCTTACGTTACTTACATATTGGTTAAGATAAACATCACACACACATCTTACATAGTTATAGATGTTATGTTGGATAATACTTTAACTGGTTATCTGGTATTTAGAAAAAATATCTTACCCATATTCGTTTATCAGTTTTTGTTCTCCCAATCCAAGACCGTCACGAACCACACAATTCGTTACATGAAGACCATAGAACTCTTGTTTTTCTACATATACTAACAGTTTTAGAGGATCACCAATATTTACATTTTCAGCTATCTTATTTTGACTATAAATCTTCATATGAATTCCTGGCATTGGAATGTCAGTATCGATTGCCTCTTGCGTGTCAATAAGAGAATTATTTATATCATTTTTCTGTAATTCACTGCCTTTTATTTCAAAAGCCTTTTCTTTCGAATTTAATGAGTGCGAATCAATTGATCTACCAAAATTTTGCCTTCCATTTTGAGAATAAATCTGAATTTCTGCGTTGGAGGTAAGTTTGCTCTTGTACGCTTCTGGATTTTTAACTGATGTTATGTTGTCTGCTGAAAAATTATGAGGATGAATATTGTTTAAATTAATTGCTTCTCGATTCTTGTAAGTGCAGCGAACGTGGAACCCACGCCCTAAGTCTGTTACTAATTTTAAATGGGGTTGAACAACAATCGTATTAAAGAATTCAATTTCGCCTGAGTCCTGAAACGATGAGATAAAATATTAACGAAAAAGTAAAGCAGAAAAGAATTTATTAAATATACACAAGCGGAATTTCGGAGATGAAACAGATATGGATTAAAATCATTTTTATTCAACCTTGATTCAACTCGATAAACTATATAGATATACACTTACAGAAATTCTGAGAGGCTTTCTTTTAATTTGATTGTTTTAGGAATAAAATGTTTCTGTGCGTAAATACAAAGTTCAAAAATTTTAACTCATAGTTAGGAATTTTATTTACTTAGTTATATATTAATATAATATTATTGGAACTCTGAAGTGAACGTGTTTTGTTTGTACTAGTTCATTCATGTTGAAATTGAAGAACAAACTGAGCAAGTAACATGATCTCAAATTCGGAAGCACGAGTCTTATAACATGGCAAAAAATATCAATTTCTCTATAAAATCGAAGTCGAAATAATCGCAAATAACCATGTCATTATATTCAAATACGGCAGGTGTTGCTGAAAAGGTGAAGGAAACCTTATTAGCTTAAATTCTTCATACCGTTAAGAACTTGAACACTTCTGAGGGCTTTGACAAAAATGTATTAAACATTTTTAACAAAACATTGCTGAAAATTCCTAAATATTGTTGAATATTCTTTTTATATGCCAAGTTCTTAATATGAAAAAGACCAAAGCATGTTCTCACAAAATATTGAATTTAGTCACGCAGCAAGGTGACTTCTATATTCTTAGCATCGAGTAATTGTTTTTTTTAAGCTCATAAAATATAATGATTATTACATTTTTTTGAAAGATTAAACATCAAACTATTCCTTCGCACTTTATAGAATTTGAAAAGTATCACTTTTGCTCGATATTTTAATGCCATATATATCTACAGGCCATCAAGCTCAGAGAGCAAATCAAAAATAAATTCCAAATTTATATGGAGTTTAAATGGAAGATGTGTCGGAATTTATTTGTGTGAAGGAAATTGATCAATATTTTTGGCTCTACTGATTCTACATATTTTTCGAAATTTAATATTTAAATTTCAAAAAAATCAGTTCGCAAATTCCATCTGAAAAATTTATTTAAAAACGAGAAAAAAAGTAGAGTTGACTTTGTCAACTCTGTGATACCCGTACGAATTTGTTATCCTATGTGCGAATAACTAATGTGCCATAACTAACTATGGGGCAGACTATGACTTTAAGTTGCCGTATTACCATATTAATTTATGCAAAATTTCAGTACTATGTGTTTTTCAAAATACTGGTTGTGCCAAACTACTATTGAAGTTGTATGGCAGCTACCAGAAAGAGCCAAGAAATTTTAGCGAATTTTATCAAGCACATCGGCCCTACTAATATATTCACTTGTGTGAAATCTCAATATCACAGCTTTTATAGTTTCTGAGATATAGCCAAATAACTTTTGAAGTTGTATGGCAGGTAGCAGAAGGAGCCAAGTAATTTCAACGACTTTTATGAGACACATTGGCCCTACTAATATATTCGTTTGTGTGAAATTTCAATACCATAGCTTTAATAGTTTCTGAAATATAGTCAAATAACTTTTGAAGTTGTATGGCAGGTACCAGAAGGAGCCAAGTAATTTCAACGACTTTTACCAGGCACATCGGCCCTACTAATATATTCACTTGTGTGAAATCTCAATATCACAGCTTTTGTAGTTTCTGAGATATAGCCAAATAGCTTTTGAAGTTGTATGGCAGGTACCAGAAGGAGCCAAGTAATTTTAACGACTTTTATGGGGCATATTGGCCCTACTAATATATTCGTTTGTGTGAAATTTCAATACCATAGCTTTAATAGTTTCTGAAATATAGTCAAATAACTTTTGAAGTTGTATGGCAGGTACCAGAAGGAGCAAAGTAATTTCAACGACTTTTATGAAACACATTGGCCCTATTAATATATTCATTTGTGTGAAATTTCAATACCACAACTTTTATAGTTTCTGAGATATAGCCAAATAAATTTTGAAGTTGTATGGCAGCTACCCGAACCGGTACCCCGATCACGTCCAATTTAAATAGGGTTCTGGCACTTACTACAATAAATCATTTGTGAAAATTTGGTGAACTTAGATCAATTAGTTTTGGAGTTATCGTTCGGACGGACGGACGGACGGACGGACGGACGGACGGACAGACAAAGCTAAATCAACTCAGAATTTGACGCTGATCAAAAACATACACTTGAGTCTATATCTAACACCGTTATTTCTTAGCGTTACAAACGGTAAGGCAAATTTAGTATACCCTTCGAACATACGTTCGTACGGGTATAAAAAAATGCAACTTTTAGCGCAGACCACCTTTTTTGTCTTCCAAATAGAAGGGTACTGAATTACATAGTAAAACTTTTGAATAAAAAATATAATTTAAAAATAAATTGAAGAAAAAAGCAAAAAAATAATAATTTTAATCTAGATGGCTTTTAAAACTATACTAAATAAAATGAGATTCATAAAGAATACTCAAAAATTTCACAAAAAAAATTAAAAAAGTATTTCAATCGGCATACTTCGAAAACATGAAACATTAAGAATTGTTTTTGTTTCTTTTTCCAATTCAAAATTTCGAAAAATATTTTCAGCTTGGAGGCCTGATGGCATTAGATATTCTATTTATTTCTAGTTTTTTAAAAATAAATCCTTCAAGGTTCTGAGAAAGGTCTTTTGAAAATTTGACTTAAATGGTCTAGAAAAATTCTACAAAAAAATCTTTGATCCTATTATAAGGTGTTTTTAAGCATTTAAAGTCAATAAAAAAAATTGCTAAATTTCGTTTTAAGAACTAGAACCGAATTAAACTAGTATATTAAAAATTAGGTTAAAACAAATTACTTACACAATTTTTCACAAAAAACAAAAAAAAACATGAAATTTAGCTTACAGATTCTTGAGGCATTGTGTTGCAACTTCTCAAAGGTAGTGTATATCGCAAAGGTCCTTCATGATTTCTTTACGATGGAAACAAAAAAAAAAAAGAAACTTAATTTGATGAATAAAGGAAAATAAATCAAAAATTTTCATTAAAATAAAGAAACTTACCTATATTCTGATAAACATGTTGAATGTTTTGGCAAACCTTTTGGGTATACCATTCCACTAAACAAATTATTTGTGTGACCCTCTTTTGGATTATTCTCAATCATTATTAACATCATATCGGTTTTACATTCCACTTGAATGGAAGGATTGTAAAAACTGTAACTATTAGTACTTCCTGAAAAAAGAATTATTTTAGGAAATATTAGTAATTTTATTATATAAAAACCTTGAAGGGAAAAAAGCTAAAAATCGTGGGAAATTCCATTGTAAACTTTTCACGAACATATTATTTTTCTATGATTTATATTTTTATACCCGTACGAACGTATGTTCGAAGGGTATACTAAATTTGCCTTACCGTTTGTAACGCTAAGAAATAACGGTCTTAGATATAGACTCAAGTGTATGTTTTTGATCAGCGTCAAATTCTGAGTTGGTTTAGCTTTGTCTGTCCGTCCGTCCGTCCGTCCCAACGATAACTCAAAAACTAATTGAGCTAAGTTCACCAAATTTTCACAAATGATTTATTGTACTAAGTGCCAGAACCCTATTTAAATTGGACAAGATCGGGGTACCGGTTCGCGTGATTGCCATACAACTTCAAAAGTTATTTGGCTATATCTCAGAAACTATAAAAGCTATGGTATTGAAATTTCGCACAAGCGAATATATAAGTAGGGCCAATGTGTTTGATAAAATTTGTTAAAATTTCTTAGCTCTTTCTGGTAGCTGCCATACAATTTAAATAGTAGTTTGGCACACACAGTATTTTGAAAAACACACAGTACTGAAATTTTGCATAAATTAATATGGTAATACGGCAACTTAAAGTCATAGTCTGTCCCAAAGTTAGTTAAGGAATCTTTAATTGCACATAGGATAACAAATTCGCACGGGTATTACAGAGTTGACAAGGTCAACTCTATTTTTTTTTCTCGTTTTATATATAAGTATATTTATTTCAATTTTCTTTGTTTTTTTTCTTATTTTAAGTAATTGGTTTTATTCATAATTCTTATGTTGAATTAAAATTTTTCTCAAAGAAATATGAAGTATAAAATATGACACGATCAATGGCATTTAAAAAAAAAACAGGAGCGAAGCCAAAAATTCGTAACATTTCTAAAAAAAAATGAGTATTGGGACTTGTAAGATGTAAAGACATTACAGGATATTATACACATTTTTTAAAAAGCTTCGTATTTAAATTCAATTGCACGTAAAAGAAAGAAAGGTAGAAGGACAGAACAAATGAAAAACAAGTAAAAACGTTTCAGTCGGTATAAACCGATTGAATTATACCCTGCACTTTTCGTTGTTGTATAGTAATTACTCGAACCTGTGAAACCATTCTATAGAAACTTCAGAAATGTCAGAGCTATAATTGGACACACGACTGTCAATTTTCATGAATCTGACTTTATTATTTTTTCAAATATTTAGAATAATCTTTTGGACTTGTATGGGAGCTACTCGAACCTGTCAAGCAATTCCACCAAAACTTCAGAAATATGTCTGACCTATAATTGGACAGACGACTGCCAAGTCTCATGAATCTGACTTTATTATTTTTCCAAATATTTAAAATTAGCTTCTGGAGTTGTATGGCAGGTACCCGAACCTGTCAAGCAATTTCACGAAAACTTCAGAAATATATCTAACCTATAATTGGACACACGACTGCCAAGTCTTATGAATGTGACTTTATTATTTTTCCAAATATTCAAAATAGCTTTTAGACTTGTATGGGAGCTATTCGAACATGTCAAGCAATTCAGCCAAAACTTCAGAAATATATCTGACCTATAATTGGACATGTGACTGCCAAGTTTCATTAATCTGCCCTTATTATTTTTCCGAATATAAAAAATTTGCTTTTGGAGTAGTATGGCAGCCACCCGAACCGGTGCAGCTATTCCATTAAAATTTTTAGAGAATATGTAGAATATAATTGAACACATGTATACAAAATTTTATATTGATAGCTTTGTTAGTTTTTGAAATATTTAAAATAAACTCTTTGAGTTGTATGGCAGCTATCCGAACCCGTTGTCCGAATTAGCCCAATTACAATAGGGTTCGTCCTTGGCACAAAAGAAAAAACTTGTGAAAGTTTGGTTTCGATATCATTATTCGTTTTTGAGTTATCGTGGGATCGGACGGACGGATGACGCTGAGCATGAATATATAGTTACAAACTCCATATCAAAGTTAATATACCCTTCACGAAGTGCAGGGTGTAAAAAATGCATATTCATATTTCAGTATGGTTTCAACTGTTAATGAGGAAGGTTGTATGATTTCTGATGCACATTTTGTATTTCCCAATAAGGCAAGTTCAGTAGTATCGGCTAACAAAAATGTTAATAAAAGTAATATAGGTTGACATATTTCAACAATTTGAGTTATCTCGTTTCGGTTATTTATACGTTACTTATAAAATTGTTTCAAATAATTTCAGTTAGTTTTTACGTTATTAAAAATAAATACCTACCTCCAATCAATTTTTTTTTTAAATAATTATTTTAAAACTATTTCAAACATGTTATATTGAGTGCTTCAAAAATTTTGTTGTGTTCTTTTTCATATTTTATTAGCGGGTAAACAAGAGCGATCTATTTATAAAATGGTCCTGCCTGTGTATAAATTTTAAAAGTAAAAGCAAACGGACAAAAATTTACGGATATCAGTACCTACTACTTGTCATTTTACAATCGGAGTTTTTGAGTCATTTGCTAAGATCCTATTTATTTCAAAAATAAAAAAGATATTCGAATCCGGTCATAAAAATATATTATTGTCTTTTCCAAAACCTTTTAAATATTTTTTTACTTAGGTAATACATATATTAAGTTTTAAAAATTTTAAAAGTGTATATAAAATTTGTATTAGAAAAATAATATTTAATTGTATTTTAGATATTATTTTCTACTTCCCTCTTCAAATTTTTTCTTTGCTATGTACATATATGTATATCAATATTTAATAATTATCTTTCATTAATTATATTTTCAACTTGACACTACATTTACTTTCAATTTCTTGAGTTAACTTACCCTATTAGAAAAAAAAGCTGTTCACTTAAAAATAATGAAATGCTTTCAATAACATATAAAATGTTGAAGGCGAAGGTTGTACTCGTTGTTTTTCCGCTTTTTTATATGTATTTTAAGAATTTTAAAATAATTATGAACGAAAATATTAATATATATAATTGATTTTTTAAATATATTTTCGAAAATTTACCTGCTTTATAATAAGTGTGAATTTATTTTAAAATTTCTTCTCAAAAAATAGCCACTTCAATAGTTTTTTTAAATAGCCATTTAAAAAAACCCATATAAAATAAGGTCGTGCTTTTAGGTTTCTCTCTGAGCATTGGGACTTGTTAGATATAAATACATTACCCAGACAGACCTATTATTAATAAGCATTTCATTCTAAATTTGAATTTAAATTTAAAAAAAAATATAAATTTTACCACATTTATTCCTAACGCAAACCTTATATTTTTGTGGAATCCAAACGATACTTACGAAAAAAAAAAAATTTATACCTAAGCATAGAATTGACTTAAAAATTTTTTTCTGTGGTAGAATTGTTTTGCAATCCGAGCATTAAAACAAGTAATGGGACATTTTATTTTCGGTCAAATGCATTTTTGACATTTGATCAAAAACAAAAAGTCTTATTATTCATTTTGCGGCTTTTTGAATGATATAGTCTTACCTACATTCCGAAATGAAAGCACCCGTTGTAAGTTATTATCATTAATTAAGTTACGCAATTGAATAAATGCAATGTTTTTGTTTTGTTAAATGATTAAATACGTATTTTATTTGAGTAAAATGCTAGATGTATATGTATGTATAAACAAAAAAAAAATATTAAAGAGAAATTATATGGGAAAAAATAGGGTTTGAAAAAGGTGAAAATACGAATTTTTGAATTAACTGTGGTAACAATAAGTGTAATAATCTCGTTTCGGTAAACAAACAAACTTTCTTAGATTTAGAATTTTAACGGACTGAAGATTGTATAAATAAAACCCATATATTTGCAAATTAATTAGTTTTGAGTAAAATAAAAAAAACACTTTGTGAGTTATTCAACATTTATATTTCAAATTATATATTTATATTCATAAAGAAGATGAGCTTAAGATTTTTTGTAAAAAAATATAAATGATAAACAAGACAGAATAAAAACCGAAATTTGACAATGCAAATGTGGGGTTTTGTTACAATTATACGCAAGTAATGGATTTTGTTGCAATTAAAGCTGCAAATTATGATTTTTGTTGCTACGATTTTGATCAGACACCTTTTTCACCCCAATTTTATTCAACTTCATTTAAATTGAACAATAATTTAAATTAAATTTTTGTTGCATAATATAAAATGCAAAAAAATTGTAACTTTTTAATACTGTAACAGACTAGAAGTCCTGAGCATATTGCAATCGAAATTTGTTTTATAAAATATATTGAAATCTACTTTTATTTAAGTTAAGTTAAGTATAAGCAAGTATAAGTAAATCATTTTAAATGTTGGTATAACTTTATTATTTAAGTATAGTAGTTTTATAAATAAGTAAGCTTCTGTTGAAAAGTAGTTTAGTTTGCAACATAATTTACAAATTTTTAAAGTACTGCAACGTTATATGAAAAATATTATAATTTTGTACTTTTTTTAAGTCAAGTGTTTTATTTACGGGGTCATTCCGAAATGTGTATTTTACAGAATTTAGTAGAAAACTGATAGGAGCTTCAGGCAAAATGTTTAATAAAAGGCTTCAAACTAACATATTACTTTATTTCATATTTTATGTACTTTTATGTAAATTGTAGACATGCTTAGTAAACAAATGAAAATTCGCGGAATCGGTTTTACATTTCTCATCACATCCAGTGCTCTCGCTGGGAAATTTCAAAAGGTGCAAAAAAAAGGCAATTTCCAAAAAAAAAGGGCAAAATTTTACTTTTGCAATAACATTGTGAAATTAAGCTGAGCTAAATAAAATACTAATATATTTTTGATTTTAGTTGTTTGTACGAAAAAAAATGCAATTATTTTCAGAAAAACTTTTATTTTCAAAAAATTCACGAGACGTGATAGGATATTCTTTAAAAATTCCGTGACTTCAATAATGCGCTTAGAGCGTAAACTTTACAAAGTATCGCATTCTAAAAAGTTTGGTAAAGCTGAATTCACTGGACGAGCTGATGTATTTTGTATAAAAATTTGTATTTTGACATTCTCTTTATTTTTAGTACAGTTTTTTTTTCTCTCTCTCAAAAAGTTGAATCAACTTCAACTTTAGTGCAGAGGTTTTTTAAAACGTCAAATTTACGTTAACTGAACTATTGCAATTGCATATAATTCTTGTCAAAAAAGTAATAAATGCATCACAATAAAAAAAAACGATCAACTTTTTTCAGACGAACCATTGAACAATCAAGAAAAAAAATAGTTCGACTTCAAATAGGTCAGCTCAAAAACGACGAACCATTGAATCCAGCTTAAAAGCTCTTGATATTGTACAATTTTCCTAGATGCGTTTTATACGTAGTGGATACGTAAAAGTAAATCGGGTATCGATAAAAAATCGAGCACGCTTTTCTTATACATGTAAATAAAATGTGTGTATAAATGTTGCAAGTTAACCAATTAAATAAACTAGCATATATTTTCAGCAGTAAGGTGCTAAGATTTTTTAACCAAATGCAGCATAGAAATGTTATATTTCAATGAAGTGATAACGTTTGTTAAAATTTAACGCTTACAAGAGAATTTTAAATTGAAATTTTGAAACAAACTTCAAAGTATTTATTAAATTTGTAAAAATTGTATTCCAAAATGTATCAAAAGCTTTAGCAGTTTTTTTACAATGTAAAGATATTAAAAGCTCTGAGACAGTAGTACAATCGTATTAGTACCGTACTTAAGCCTTTTATAAAGCATTATTGAAGTCACGGGTTTTGTTGTTTACAGTATAGAATGTCAAATTTTCTTTTTTTTTTTGAAAATTTACTTTATTTATTTCAAAAAGTGACTGCTCTGAAAACTTTAAACAACATTCTAACTCGTAATATAACTTACAATTTGCATTGCCTTTTCATATATGTATATAAAAGAAACAAATATTAGTTTTGGAAAGTAAACCAGCCAGCTTCTGGTACATATTTAAATTAAATCAAAAATTAAATCAAAATTCGAGACCCGATTTTTTTGTTAAAAACTCAGAAGTCATACACATAATATAAATCGTGTAAACAATGCAGCATTAAAGCGAAATATTACGAGTCACTTATGTGATATATTCTTCTGAAAACTTATTTGTAGGAATTGCAAAAATCAGTTTTGTAATATTTGTTAGGTAAATGTGATAGTATAAATTTTTGTTTTTAAAATTAGAAAAAAAACGCAAAATTTAAAAAAAAAAGTGTAAAAAAAGGTGCACAAATTCTCAAAAAGTGCAAACTTTTGCACAAAGATGTCAAAACGGGAACGCTAAATTCACATCTAAGGAACTAATTCAACGTAAATAGAATAAGGTTAGCACAAGGTTAGTATAAGGAATTCAAAAATATTAAACGCGCTTTTTTATACCAATCGTACTTTTCGATTTGTTTTCTGTAAAGATTTCAATATTATCAAAGAGTTATAATAGAGAAAAATCTTTTGCAAATTCATTGCTAAAGCAGTGTTATTTGAACTGCTTAATAAAATTCAAACTATTTTTTCGTGAGTTTATCTAAGCTAAGTTTTTCTCTATCTTTTTTATCAGATAAAAGCACATTACAATTAAGCATTGATCTACGATTTATTTAGCTTTCAATTTCATAAACAATTATAAGTTAATTTGAATATTGTGCAATTCATTCAATCATTCCCAGCCATTTTTCTACTTTACTTTTTAATTTATTTTAATTTATCCTGCTAACCTTGCACATAATTTTTAAATTTTCTGACTGCTTAATTGCTTAATTATTTTAACTGTTTAAGAACTAGAAATAGCATAAACGTTTGAAATTTATTCACAATTCATTTTGTTGATTTACTAAAGCCATAAAATGATTTACTATAAATTATGTACATACTCTCAAAAGCATTACCGATATATGAAATTCGTCAATTAATATCTCACTCGTAACACTAAAATACGGAGAAGTTACTAATTTCATATCGCGTAGTAGTAGAATTGTATCCCGAAATTCGTAATACAATAAGTATTAACCACACTCGTAATAAAAATAAATGTCAAAATTGTACTAATGAAATTTTAACACGTAAAAAGCCAGTTTTAAATTTTTTTTTAAGTTTGTTTTTATTTCTTAAGATGTTTTTATGTAAAAGAAGAAAATGCAAGTATTTAGAACAATTTAATTTATTTATGTCACATCAAAATTTTTTTGAAGGAAAACGAATTCATTTTAATTAATTTTTTTTTATTGCTTATTGTTTTATGAAATGTTTATTATTTTTTTAATGTCTACTATGAAATTCGAAGAATTTAAATATTGACACTAGAAAGCTGCAACAAAATATCGATTTTGACATTCCGAAAAATAGTGTCGCCATTGCAGATTCATAATCTCTACAAGTATTTTTATAATTCTCAAAAGTCTACGTGCGTAACTTAGTTTGAAATTCATAAAATCTTTCTAATGAAATTCACAATAAGGGCGATTACGTTAAACTTTAGATCTGCAAGTAATGCATTTTGAAACATTTTACGGCTACTAATACTACAATCCAAGCAAACATAGGATTTTGTTGCAAATAAAGGATTTTTAAACATTTAATTATATGTATTGTAGAATTTTGATTCTACTACGACTTTGTTTGTGAAATAACGGGGTTTAGCAACACATTTATAATAGCAAAATGTGTATTTTTCAAAAAAGGAATAAAACCTTATCATTAGTTTTATTTTTTTAAATTTTGCAAATATATGGGTTTTAATTCTACTATCTTGTAAATGCAGAACTTTTAATATAAAAACACCTAATCAAAAGAATTGATACTGATACGAAAAAAAAAGTTAAGTTTGCAATAAACAAAATATATCACTGCAAAAGAAGCAACGGTTTACCTAGCATTGCAAGATACCGCCTACAATGCAAAAGTTCCTATAATCCGGAAATTTTCCGTAATACTGATCACTGATCAGAATTAATAGCGCAACTATGACTTCTTCTTAAATTAGACACCGAAAAAGTCAGACGCTATCGGACAAGAAATGCAATACAGAAATATTGTATACCACAAGATTCAAAGGAGATTTGTTCCACAAGAGTCAAAAGAGATTTATATAAACACACGTATTGACAGAAAAAAATAAAATTTACTCACGTGTATCTTTTTGAATCCTCGCACTCATGACACAAGCAGCGCTTATCTGAAATTAAATTAATTATAAATTTATTAATAATAATTATAATAAAATTAAATACGTTCGTAATTGTTTTTATAACCGATGGAGTTATTAAAAAGGATTTAAATAAATTAATTTAAATGTTTAAAAGGATTCTTATGTTGATTTTGTTATGCAGTGTAATTGAATATCTACAATCTACATCATATAATATTTGTAATACACTTATGTTCGGATTTCGCAATCAGTTTTTTAACAGTAAAGTTATTAAGAATGTTAATGTTAACAAATTTACTAAACAAAAAAGGAATTCGCACATATAACTTATTAGTTTGTCTAAACCTAAAGTATCAACCTTTTTTTAAGATTTCCTTCTTAAAATAGTCTAAAGTACTAGTTCCATAAAAAATGTAAAAGTACATACACATTTTAATTTTTTTAATTTCATATCATATTATAAATCATACTGTTCTAATTTATTGAGACATATATACATATGTACATTAAAAATTTAAATTTTAAAAAATAAATAAAGCTCTTCTAAATTAATATCAAATTATAACGATTCATTGTGATGATAAAAGAACCGCTTTCATTACTTAAACCTACTAAAGCTACATATAAATTTAGTGTATTTTTTTAAATTTTATAATTGCATAGGTTTGTTTCTGCTGGTGTTAATACTGAAATGATATATAATAATTTCTCGTTTTCGAGCTGCAGCCTGTTAATAATGAAATGATATAAAATAATTTCTATATTAAAATAATGTAATGTAATAAATAGTTTTCGAGCTATAGCCTGTTGAAAATAAAGGTACCACACTTTTCCTACATATGTTTCAGGGTGTTTCGCATAAGGCAGCAAATCATTCTTTAATTAATTTCCAGCCTAAAAATTGTATGGGTGGGCAGAGGGGATGGAGATATACTCGTTTTAGAGCTATAGTCTGGTGAATATAGGTACCAGAGTTTTCCTGCATATAAATAAATGCTTATAACTTCGAAACCATGCGACATAGAGTAACCATCGTATGTGTCCATCCAGCACAACATAATACGGACAATGAAGAACCTGGTGTGCAAGCACGAAAAACGTTTCGCTGATGTTTGTTAGGTTTTTAAAAAAGTGGCAGCACGGCTGAACGTGATGTTTTTTATTTTATTTCGACAATTTTTTTCACTACGGAATAAATGAAATGCTTTTAGCGGTTTATATATTACAAATATTAACAACATTGCCGTCATTGTGTGTAAATATTCATCAGATTTTATCGGAGATTTAGTCTGATGTGTAAGTGGCATCTAAAATTTGACGATGATAAAATAGTTGACGTTAAAAGTTAAAACTTAAAGTTTTCAAACGATAATAAGAAAAAAGTAAAAAGAAAAATTTTAAATAATAAAAAAAGGTATTGAAAATAATTGAGTTAATGTGATTTTAAACGAAAATTTGTAGAATACAGTTAGGGATGTGGGGAAAAAATTGTTAGATTGACATGAAAATCGACTTCATATATGCGGATTGAAAGATTGAAAAGACAAGTTAATATATAATGTCTATCTGTTAATGTTAAACTCAACTCGATTACAAGTAATATTTAATAATTAAAATGTGCATAATACAGATTTTACTTAAAAACTGCACTAATTTTATAAATAAAATAACAAAATCTTCTTTTCTTACTGTTTACATGACGGCGCGTAGTTTTCTAAGAAAAAAAAACAACATTTGGCATTTAATGTTAATTTCAGTTTGAAAATCTTCGGAGCAAAGAAAGACACCGACCTGAAGTTTTTGACTTCAATATGTTTTTTTTAAGATATATTTTTTTAGGGAGTGTAAGAACAATAGAAACAAATGCTCCTTCCTTAAGTATTTCTAATTCGTTGGGGGTGTTATGTTTTTTAGTTCTAGTGTTTGTGTTCACATTTCTGACTGCAGCGGATTTTATTAATTGAAATTACACTGCACTAAGGCTAGTAAAACAACCCTGGTGGCTACAAAAACTCTGGTATTAGAAAATTCGATTGGAATTGTAATCATATTAAAAACTAATTTCAGAACTTTTTACCGCCTTACAACTTTACTTGTTAACTGAAATAGCAGTTCTTAGTTAGAACTGCAAATGCGAACTTAACCTTGTTCCATGTACAAGGTTTGAAGCGTTAACTCATTCATACTTTCAGACAAATAATTTACATTGTAAACACAATGCAATTCAAAAACAATTAACAAATTTATACTTTCTGAAATAAACGTATTTCAAAATAAAACATATACAAATAGAAACAAAATGCTTTTATTTATTTTTGAAACTTACAAAGGCTATGACACAAACAGCTAATTCAAGGTGGAATGTCTGAAAAAGAAAAAAAAACATATATAAATATTTTCAAGTACACATAATGAAAAGTTTTTTGAATGTTAAATGGTCTCCTCACGGTCGTAGATATTAAATTACGGAACTTATTAATTTGTTCCACATCATCACAAATCTCTTCAATATAAAGTCGGCTGAAAAAATTGTAGGAAAATTTAAAAATTGTAGGAAAACAAATGTATAGGAAATAAGCAAAAATAAATGTATTATATGTTTAATATAAAACCGCATTTCGCTTTAAAAATTTTGACATATGTATATTCATTTAAATTGAAAAAATTTTTTGTAGAAAAATTATATTTGTGGAATATTTAAAAATTACATTTGATGAAAGTAAAGATTCTTCTGAAAATGCAGCTCTCACTTAGTACTAGATTGCAGTGTAGATATAATAAGAACTGCTTAAACTCTAAATCAACACTCTTAAAAATGTAAAACGGCAATATTAGCTTCTTTGAAAACAACAACTGGAACTAAGACATCTAAGAAATAGCATGCAACATCTCATTTCTAACACTTTAACTACAATAGCTTTAGTTAAGATGGAAAATGACGATTAAATTTAAAAAAAATTTTTTAAAGCTTTTTATAAAATTTATAAACTTTTATTTCTACTTCCTTTTGCAGGATAAAAATTTTAATTTTAAAGAAATGTTTTTCGATAATCCATATTTTTTAGATTTCATACGTAAGGCAAATACAATAACGACAACTTCAATTAGCACTAGAACTGCATTACCAAAAATGACTTAGCCTTGGTACAAGGAACGTTCATTGAAAAATGGTCTGTCGCTTTCTTTTATGTACGTTACTTCATTTGTTTTCATTTGGTTTGATATTTTTACTGTGGCAAAACGTATTTCGAACATTTAAGTGTGAAAAAAACGAATATTATAAATTACATTATATTAAAAAGTAGAAAGTAAATATAAATTGCTTAAAAAAAAAAATTAAATGTAATTTTTTTTAATTTTAATATTGAATAGTTGTTCAGAAATATTTTTGTGGCGCCATAAAAAACAAGTTAATTAAATTAATAAAGTTGGGTCAAACCAATGGTTTGTATTGTAGTACTTTTCCCTTCAACAAGTGAAAATTCTGCTTTTAAATGCAGTCTATGTATACCTATCACACTATTAAAATTATTTTCATTCATATACAAAACTATTTCTAGGATTGCATATATTTAGGATGACGCATATATGCAGTTTTTGAAATAAAGCAAAAATAATATAAAATGGGGTTAATTCAAAAATAATATAATATTTTAAGGGTTAATTGTGTGAGTTAAGAAAAATAATTATATTTTTTAATGTCATGGAATTTACCGTTAGCTTTTTGCGTTTATAGAAATTTGAAAAAGCTTGCGGTTTCGGAAATATAAGGTGTCAAAAATTCAAATTTTACAAATTTTAGGGTGGAGATGGAAAAAAAATTTCTTCTAACGAAATGAAGTATTTACTAATCTCTAAAAGCCCCTAAAATTTCAACCTTCTACAGGCTGGAGTCTAGAAGAAAAACGACATCAAAAATTTGGAAAAAAAAGACTTTAGATAACGGTAAATTTGAACGTCCATTTTGTTTTTCTAAAGTTTAACTATAGTATACCACGCTAGGGGAAGCAAGCTACTGTCTTTATGCGTTTGCAAAATTTCAAAACTGCTTATGGTTTCATTGCAACAAATAGTTAAAAAAGGCCATTTTTAGGATTTTGGGGTGGTATAACTTTTAGGGGGGGGGGGAGATAGGTAAAAATTTTGTTCTACGGAAATAAGTTTCTAGTAAAGATCTACGTACATGTTCAATTTCAGCTTTCTATCTTAAAGGGTGTAGAAGTTTTGTAAACAAAAAAAGTGTCCACGGACGGACGGACGGGCAGAGTGAAACTAATAAGAGTTTTTTTTTCAAAAAATTTTTGGAAAAGTGCTAAAGAGAAAATATTTAAAAAAACAATTTTGAAACGATGCCTCCAATTTGTAAATAAGGTTTCGCTATTCTCTAAAAATTCTGTAGTGATTTATGTATAGATTTTTAAAAAAACGTAGAATTACGAAAAACAAAGATAAATGCATGTTGAAGTAAAGGATTAAAATTTGCAGAAAGTGCTACAATATTTATATGCATTTTATTTTCGTAAAGAAGTTTATTCTTTGAAAAGTAATAACATAAATTTACCTTTGCAGAAAAGAAGGCTGAAAGAAACAGCAGTCAAAAATTTAGGTTTACCAAATCAAGAGAAAACATCAGATAGACATATTACATTTATTAAAAATGAAGCAGGAAGTAACAGACTTGTTATTTACAAGGATGGGATATATATAAATTTTTTTTTAGCGCTAGTATCTTTTTATCCAGTAGTATGCTTCCAAAATTTATTAGTACATGTATGACATGTGTGAGTAACTGCATCAGCCCTATCATGAATTCCCGCCTTAGAGTTTACGAATTACGAATTTAGCTTCAACGTAGACTTTGAAATAACCACAAATTCTTCTCGTAGAGATAATGAGTCAGCAATGGCAACTTTTCGGAGTATCAAAAGCAGTACTTTCTTTCAACTGTCAAATGTTTATTTATTTATGTTGTTTTATGCTATTTTTGTACAAAACTTTTATAAAAGCGAATATTCGTAATAAACAGCCCTATTATGAATTCCATTCGTAGAATCCTACGAATTACGAACATAACTTCGACGTAGATTTTTGAATGATCACTTTTGAGTTCCTTTCGTAGAGATTATGAATCACCAATGACAGCATCATTTTTCGGAGTAAATTTATGTTTTGTTGTTTAGTGTAAATTTATGTTTTGTTGTTGCTATTAGAGCAAATGACTTTCATACAAAATAATATGTTTTTAAATAATATTTTCGATAAAAGTTTTGCAGCTTCTTTAGTTTTTGAATATTTGTGAAAAGCGGAAAAAAAATTTTGGCAATATGAATTCATTTCCTTTTATGGTAGCTGTGTTAAAGTAACTTAAAATCAAACAAAAAAATGTAAAATTTTAAAATTTAATACGACTATTTTCTTTAAATTGCTTGTTATAATATTTATGTCTTATTATATTTATGTCTTTCATGGACATTTGAGGATAATTATTACTACGAACGTAATTTATGATTGCTCCATTACGAATATGCGGAGCGGAATTTTAATAATTCGTAATTGATAATATAATATTCGCAATTTTCCGAATTTCAGAGCTACGAACGACTCCATAATAGGGATGATAATATACAAAAAAATTACAATAGTAAAAGTAAAATTATACGAAAAGTTTGCAAATAAACATAAGTTTCTTATTTAGCTTTATTCTATTGAAGTCGTCGCACATAAAAATATGAGGTGAAAGATTTGTTACTCTACTAGACGAGCGTCTTATTATTTATCACAAAAAGCGTCAATAATGTTATTCTGCTATACGTATTTTTTTAAATTATCACATTATTTTGTCACATATAGTCGCGCAAATTTTTTGTCGATAGAGATATGAAACTGAATTACTAATACAACGTGTAGTTGCTTTAAATAATAAGTAATGTGCTTACGTATATTACACTAATAATACACTTAATGAAAATTTCTTCATACAGCTGCAGAACAGATGGATGATGTAATCAAAGGAGCGAGATTGCATGTACGATTTCTGAGTTGTGTTGTTCTTTCTAATGTTCAATATGTTTTTTTTAACCTTATGTTCAGGAGTCAATTGCAACATGATCAAGAAACGTACGATAAAAAAAAAAAACAAATTGTCAAAAAAGAAAAATAATGGTCGTTTGAGAATTAATTTCACTTAATTTGAGGTTGTTTGAGAACAAATTTATATATTAGGAGAAGTATCAGTATATTTTGTAAGTTAAAAAATAGTGCATTTTTTCTACGTGTTAATTTATATTTTTCCCTTTTCTAAGTTTCAAGTTTAAGACAATGAGACAATGGGATTTTTAGAATTTTGGTGTAAGGTACTTAACGAACAAATTTCTAAAAAAAACCCTATTATTCTGATGTCTTTATTCTACTTTTTGATATTTTGTATATTCGCTTTTATTAACTTTAATACTCAACTTATTCACAATTTTTTTATTAGTATGCTTGTACTTATTATTTGTCATAATGCGATTACTTTTAAGATTAAGTCATTATAAGATTACTTTATACATTTTGAGTTTATGTAAAATAGTTTCATTATGAGACTATTGTTTTAACAAGCTTAATAACGATTCTTAATTTAGCAACACAAAAAAAAAAATAGGGTATTTATTAATTGAAGCAAAATTTTAAGATTAGTTTTTAGAACGAATATAAATTAGAATTGTATTTTATCCAGTTAATTATGAGATTATTTATTTTAATTTTGAAAATTTTAATATTGTAAATTATATTGATATTTAAAAGGCTAAATTTTATAATTTTAACTTATTTTATGTTTGCTTTCATTTTATTGTAAGGATAAAATTATATGTTTGTATTTATGTAATTGAATTTTTTTTAAATATTCCTCTTTGCAGATTCATCCATTCATACATTGTTATCGTACATACCTAAGTATGCAATAGCAGCACTTCCAAAATTGTTTAAGTTTTTAAATACCACATCTATTTAAAGCATTTAAAGCCTTTTTGAATCATTTCTTACTTAATTATGTTACTAATTACAGAAACATATGAAAATTTGACAAAGAGATTAAAAATTATAATAATTATCACCATAGATTCTGCAAATTGCATCATCTTTCTACATTTGAAGTTTCCATCTTAAGTCTTTTGTTTGTATATACTTATACATACAATTATATGTATGTTTAAGTATATACAATGTATATATATGAATGCACAGTGTGTACAAGTATAAATACATACGTACAAGTATAAATGTATATGTATAAGATTACAAATTTTTAGGTACATACATAATCAAAAACAATTTTTTATATATGTATGAACCATTAACATTAAATTCAAAAATTATTTATAAATACATTCTTATATACTTACTTTGAAAACATACATTTTTTTTTTAAATTTATTAAAATATAATTTAAGAAACTCTAGATATCAGTAACTAAGCAAAACAAATTGTAATATTCGAAAATTTGTTTTAGTAGATCTTCTGCTGTGTACCACCTCACTGAAAATAAATTTTTTATATCCCAAACCCTAAACTAAGTGATTATAAAAACTGTAAATGTAGTCAATTCTTTAATAATCGTAACAGTGATAGACCATTCATATAAAGTAAAACAGACAATCGATAATTTATAGGTTTATTATGGCACGAGAAGCTATTGTCATTGTGCTCGAATTGCTAAATGATATGATAAAAATTATTTCGACAGAAATGTCAAAACTAGACGAATTGTATGTGAAAAATTTCAAAATTTTGTGTTAATAGTTTTTATGATGTTGAGGCTATTGTGAAAAAGCGGTAAAACATTTATAATTTTTAAATACCTATAACAAGGTAATTGTAATGAAAAAGACTGTTTTTTTAATAAATAATATCTATATAGCATTTATTGCAGGTAATACACCTATTTTCTTTTATGGCGAAACAAAAGTAATCGTATAAATTTTTAGTTTAACAAAAAAATCGAAAGCAGTTCCCGAAATTTGTAGAACTAATGACATATAAAAATATTTTGAATGAAATGTGGGTGAACTTTGCGGCGGAGTTGAACGCTTTGTGAACTCAAATGAACCTTCTGATAACTCCGATGGATTTTATTGATCTCCTACACATACATATATCATCGAATGCTGTCAATATTTGCAGTTCCCTCGTTTTAGCTACTGGTATTCTCACCACAATAAAAGAAATCGGTACTCAATGAAAACATATTTTCGTTCATTTCATAAATTGAAAATGTTAAAATATCAAATAAAATTTAAATTTCTGAAAAATGTATTTACTATTATAATTACTACACCACTTCCCAGGTAAGGATCAGGCCACCGCATTCAAAAAATTTTCCGAACTACTTAAATCGGGTTAACTTCGATACAATTCGTATGTTTTTCCTGAATTTACTTTCTATAGAAATTATTTTTTAGTTTGAAAAAAACTTTTGAAGAAGTAAGTCTGTTTGCTTAATATTTTTTTATTTTTGTTTGCATATAAAATAAGAGAAATGAACAATTAAATTGCTCCTTTATAGCCTCTTCTAACCTAAAATCTTAAAAATAGTTTTTTGCATAATTATAGCTAATAATTAAAAATATTTAATAATTAAAAATTTTATTTTGCAGATTTATTGGTTAAATGTTATTAGTTATATGTATACACAAAAATGTATCCAATAGTTATAAATTATTATTTCTATCCTATGATATCCGCTTTCTATGCTATAAAGTCCGTTGAAGATGGCGATAGTACTTATGTACTATCACGCTTCAAAGATCGGGCTGTATATGAGAATGTTAAATTGTACTTGGCATATCTTCACGACGCGGCGGAGAATGTCCACCACGATGGTAAAACTAGATTAGGTGTTCAGGTTTTTATTGAAAGTGAGGGCCTTCCGTCTGACTATACTATTTTATATAGCTAATTCAAAAAATTTCATGACACTTTAATCATATCTGCCGCTAGTGTCGATAAAGATTTACAAACATTTAGGAACCATATGAAAAGTAAATGGATTGATTATTTGCAGAGGATGAGGAAAGCAAACAATAAGTTTTTTCCGACGACCTCAGCCCAATCGTCTAGATGGTTCAAGTAGCTTTCGTAACAACAATAACTTGGTGCAATTAACTGGTTTTGGAAATAGTATGACAACGACTGTGAAACAACTTTCTTTGTACTATCAAAACGTCCGTGGACTTAGGACTAAAACTAACACCGTCCTGCTCAACTCTTCTCTTCTTGACTGTGATATTTATGTTCTAACGGAAACTTGGTTGTCCCCCTTCATTAATAATCTTGAATTATTCGATTCCTCATTTTCTGTTTTTAGAAAGGACCGACATGCACTTCTCTTGCAGGGACACATACCAAAGAGAGGTGGGGTATTAATCGCCGTTAAAAACTCGTAATCAGTTAGTATTATTGACATTCAAGACTCCGATGACTTTGAAATCATCGCAGTTTAAATTGAGCTAAAATCCAAAACGCTTTTCGTAGTCAATTGCTATATACCGCCTAACTCAAATAACGAGTTATATGTGAAATTTTCTTCGCCAATTGATTATTTATGCAATTCTTTTAACCCTGAGGATGAGTTTTTTTGTTTTTGGAGATTTTAATCTCCCCAAAATTAGATGGATGACTCATGATGAGGAACCATTTTGATTTCAATTGAGTGTTCTAGTGAGTTGGAATTGCACTTTATAGATACCTTTCATCTAAATAATTTGCAACAAATTTCGTCAATAACAAAACCATCGATCGAGGCAAATGGATCTAATCTTTACTTCCAATTGATACAATTGTTTACCTATAACTGTCCCGGATCAGTTGGTTAACTTTGATATCTTTCATCCTCCGATATCTTTCTCTTATTGCATTTCTATCGTTTTGATTTTAAAAGGGCGAATTTCGTATTGCTGAATGATTTCTTTTCTACTTACGACTTCTCTTCAGTATTTAACTTTACTGATATTGAGCCTATGACGGGTAAGTTTTACGCAATCATTTTAGCTGCATTTTATTTGTTTATTCCTGTGTTGAAAACTAAAGATACTAGCTCTGGCCCTCCATTATTTTCACAAGAGTTGAGGGTACTTAGCAACAAAAAGAATAAGCTGTGGCGCAAATATCTCTCCACTAAAGGCGACAGGGACTGTGATAATTTCCGATTTTCGTATGATTAAATTTGTTGCTAATTTAAATTAACAACAGAAGAACGTTACGACTACTATATTATAAAACTTCGGATAACTTAATACGTAATCCCAAAGTCTTTTGCAAGTTCATAAACCATAAGAGGAAAAGTGATAGTTATCCAACCTTCTTGAAATTCGGCGGGAATACAAGTAATAATTTACAAATTATTTCCGAATTTTTTCGTAACTTTTTCGCCGAATCTTACTCTTTTTCATCTTTTCAATTAAATGTCGACAACTTTCGGCACATTGATAACTGTCCTAAAACTACATTTACCAATTTTGTCACGAACTCTTTTGCGGTGGAAAAATATCTTTGCAATTTGGATTCAAGTCCTTCTCCTGGACCAGATGGAGTTCCTGAGATTATTTTAAGCAAGTGCGTGCCCATCTTAACCGTAATTTTTAATAAGTCTTATTCTTCGGGCATTTTCCCGTCTGGAAAGAAGCTTTCATTAGGCTAATCCATAAGAAAAACAATAAAAATGACGTGTCAAACTATCGTTCTATAGCTAAACTATCAGCAATTCCTAAGGTTTTTGAGTTGATGGTATATGACAATATTTATTTCCATTGTATGCCATTCATTAGTGCGCGTTAGCATGGCTTCTTGAAAAAGAAGTCCACGGTGACTAGTTGAAGCCACGACAGTTTCCTCAAATAATATGGGAAATGGGTATTAGACGGAAGTAATTTATACAGACTTTAACAAAGCCTTTGACATACTACCACATGAAATTATTATTTTAAAATTGAAGCTCTTAGGATTCGCTAACAACTTCTTAGCCTGGATATAGTGATATCTATCTGACAGGACTTACAGAGTCCTCTTTCGTTCAGCAATTTTCTTGCCTCTGTCGTCTAATTCTGGTGTACCCTCTCTCTAATGTGCATATCCACTTCTGGATGTTAGCGGTCATATGTCGTTGGCGATTGCTGTTGTTGTTATATTCTTGCAACGATGTTATTGTACTCTTCATGGTTCGTCGCCACATGGATTAAGTCGCCTATGTTGGAAATGCCAGTCCCATTCCTGATGTTTCTCAACCATGATAACTGTTTTCTTCCAATACCTCTGTTGCCTTCAATTCTCCCTTGAACTGTCAGTATTATATTATATATTATACTGTTTTCTTCCAATACCTCTGTTGCCTTCAATTCTCCCTTGAACTATCAGTATTATATCTCCTTCGATGGGATTCCACCTTGCATGGTGAAGGAGCTGAAGTAGAGTCAATGATCTTAAGAGCGATGTCGCCGGATATCACGACTCTGCGGTGTCTGGCAGGTGTAACCATACCGACAAGGTCGAAAGTGAGACCTGAAAACCAAGAGAATCTCTTGGGCATGAAGTAACGGCGTAAGCTTACCTTCAATAAGTCCCCCCCCCCCCCCGCCCAATCCAATGGTGTTACACGACCCGTTGGTGGACTAGTTGGTAGCCGGGGGGTATACTGGCTACCGCGAACGGAGTCTCTCTGATACCGGCTCACCTCAGAGAGTATTTTTGACCTTACTACGTCATGCGGGGCTCTGGCATAGCGGACTACCCTTTCCCTAGCTATTCGTGGGACCAAAACATGAATGGAAGGAACAAAACAAAAAAAATAGAAAAATCGATACAACGGGAAAACACCGTCATGGTCCGGGAGCAACCGGACATAATAAAAAAGGAGACGGTTGCAAGGGAAATAGAGACTAACCTCCGTGATACCCCTTGCAATAACGAAAAAGGGAGGAATGGCATGGAGGAAAGTCGGAATAAGCCCTCCGCATCCTCGCAGGCTATCGATGTTGGGGGCAAGTCTTCCGAGATGCACCGTGGGGCCAGAAGGGAGAAGCCCTCCTATCTGCCATCACTGGGTCAAACTGGAGGCTTGGATGATCCGAGGAGACGAGGACTCAGCGATGCAGTTGTCAGATGGTACCTGCGCTTCCTGGAGCAGGGAAAATCACCTGATGCGGCTAGGAAACTGGCGGAAGAAACGAAGAGGCCTATTGAAGACGTACCTCCACTGGCACCGGGGGGTAAGAGTGGACTTGAATCCTTGACACCCCAAGAAGAGCAGGCCAAAATAAGGAAGACGGCTGAAAGAAGGAATATGGGAATGCACCTCATACCTTCCACCTCGAAAACGGAACCGGGCACTAGCTATACCACGGCCGCCAAAATTGTGAAGGTGGCAGTTCTGTCGAGGGAATATCCCTCCATAATGCTGACCCAGCAGGAGCTCACCCAGCTGGAGAAGGCGACAATCGACGAGGTAGCCAAGGGCTGGGATAACATCATCCAATTTGAAGGAATACACTTAAGGCCCGGGATGGTACTCGTCGATTGTGCAGATGAGGAGACAGCTGAATGGCTGATCAAGCGAGTGTCAGTTCTTGGTACATGGAGCGGACCAGAATTGATGGCAAGGAAGGGAGATGACATCCCTAAGTCTTGTGTAATCACTGTCTTCGTCCCCAGGAGCGGGGGCCAAGCCTAGGAAAAAACGCTGGCCATCTTCCAGGCCCAAAAGGGGGGAATACACACCCGGGTGTGGAAGCTGATGGGGCAACTCCAGAACGGTGGCGGAAAGGTTCTCCGAATAGGGGTCGATAACTCTTCCGCGGAAGCCATCTGGCGGGGCGGTCACATTCTGCGGTACCGGTTCGGGAAAATCCCTGTACACGGGCTCAGAATGGGGCAGCCCGAAAGAACGGGGTTGGTTTTGGGTACGCGACTGGAAGGTATCGGGGGAGGTTTCTATGTCAGATCATAGAATCCTAGTCTTGGTGGGTTAACGGAGGAGAAATCTTCCTTCAGAAATCCAAGGGGGGCAAACTGGGAGGGATACAGAAGGGACCTGGAGGCAAAATTGTCGGGCGCCTCGGTTAGAACTGTGGCCAGGCATCCCCTGGTGTTGGAAAGGGCTGTGGAGGAGCTCAGGGAAGTTATGATCGAAGCTTTTGAATCAAACTGCCCGCTTGGTGTGCCAAGGGATTTCACAGATGCACCTTGGTGGACCCCGCGATTGGAAAACTTGACGGTCGGGGTTTGCAGGATTTTCAATAAAGCTAAGCGAGAGGGTACTTGGGAAGAGTACAAGATGAACTTGACAGCCTACATCAAGGAGATCCGCAGGGCTAAGCGCGGAAGCTTTAGATTATTCTGCGGGAGCATAGCGGAGACGCCGGCGGCTGCGAGGCTGCACAGGGCCCTGGCTAGAGACATGGTGCCAGTGACTGCTTCTTTAAGGAGGCCGGATAGCGGCTACACGGATAACGAGGAGCAAAGGGCTCTTCTCCTCCTGAAGGCGCATTTCGCTGGCAGTACTCCGTATGTCGGATCCGTGGCGTGGGAATGCAGGACACCACGTCCTGAGGATTGGCGGAGAGCTGCGCGCATAATTACGGAGGAAAGGATAAGGTGGGCTGTTGGCACTTTCCAGCCCTTCAAGCCTCGGGAGTGGATGGGATTTCACCAGCACTTCTGCAACACGGGCTGGAGCCAATTATGCCTTTCTAAATAAGAATATTTAGGAGTAGCTTGGCTCTCGGATACATTTCCGAGTCCAGGCGGGTGACTAGGGTTGTTTTTATTCTCAAAGTGGGAAGAAGGGACATGGTGCCCAAGTCATTCAGACCGATTAGCGTCGTTCTTATTGAAGACGATGGAGAAAATGGTTGATAACTATGTCCGGACGGGTGTGTTGGCGAGGAGGCCGCTGAGCGATTGCCAGCATGCGTATCGGGCGGGGAGGTCGACAGAGACCGCTCTGTTTCGCCTTGCCAGTACCCTAGAAAGCACAATAGAGCAGGGAGAGGTGGCGCTATGCGCGTTCCTGGATATCGAGGGGGCTTTCGACAACACTTCTCATAAGGCGATTGCGGCCACCCTGAGGCGTAGAGACGTGGATGATAGCACTCTCTATGTATGTCCAATATGTTGGCTATGAGAGTAGCAGAGACTGCTGTGGAGCAGAGCACCCTAAGAATGCGCGTGGCCAAGGGAAGCCCACAGAGTGGGGTTCTGTCCCCACTAATGTGGAGTTTGGTGGTGGATGAACTCCTTGATGAGCTGCTTCGTCAGGAAATTGGCGTCCAGGCTTATGCCGATGATATAGTCATCATCGCTAGAAGTAAGCTTGACGGAACTCTTTGTGATATAATCCAAAGGGGATTACGAGTAGCCCGGGCCTGGTGTGATACTGTGGTCCTCAGGCTTAACCCTAACAAGACGGCCCTGGTGCCTTTCACTAAGAGAAGGAAGCTGGAGCATCGGCGCACAATATACGTGTGCAGAGCGGCTGTAGAGAGAAAATCGGAGGTCAAATACTTAGGAGTGGTGTTTGATTCCAAGCTTCTTTGGCGAAGTCACGAGGAAGCTTTGTGTACACGGAAAATTCGGGCACTTATGGTTTGCAGGGCCATCTCGAGCAGGTCGCCGGGCTGCTCCCCGTCTATCATGTGGTGGATGTATACCATGATGGCTGTGCCGCTCCTAACTTACGGAGCTGTAGCATGGTCAAGAAGGGCTATGAGGACTTGTCCAACGGCGGCAATGGAGGTGATTTTGGGACTGACCCCCTTGCACCTTGTTGTGGAGATGGCAGCGAAAGCTGCCGATGCCTAGAGACGACATGGTAAGGAGGTACAGCTTCGCGAAAAATTTTGCCTCGTTGCTGAGTAACAGAAGGGAATGGAAGCGTGATTTTTCGGGCCTCCAGGTGGAACACACGTTATTAGATGGTCCGCAGATGGGTCAAAGACCAGTATTGGGACGGGTGCGGGGGTATTTGGGCCAAGGACCAAATTCTCTGAATCCATGGGAACTTTTCCGAGTGTGTTTCGGGCTGAGTTGCACGCCATTGAAATATGCGTGCGGTTCAGTCTAGAAAGGGGGTATCGGGGACAAGAAATAATGATTATGTCGGATAGCCGAGCTACGATCGGAGCGCTGAACTAGTTTTCAGTATCCTTCGCGGCAGTATGGGGCTGGCTTGAGAAGCTCAATGAGTTAGGCAGATGCAACCGGGTCACACTGTGTTGGGTGCCGGGCCATGTGGGCGTGGAAGAAAATGAGGCCGCTGATGCGCTTGCAAGGAAGGGGGCAAATACACCTCTTCTTGGGCCATACTATTCGTTGGGAATTAAGGAAGGAATCAGAAAGAAGGCGGTCGGAGCGCTGGAGAAGTTTTCCGGGGCTGCGGCAAGCCAAAGAGCTCCTGCGAGATTATGACCAGAAGCGATTTAAGAAAATTATAAGGATGGGCAAGAACCAGGTGAGAGTTCTCACTGGCATTTTGACGGGTCACTGCAGGCTTAGGGAACACCTCAGTCGGCTGGGCCTGGAAAATGAGGATGCTTGCAGGTTTTGTGGGGGTATGGAGAGACCTCAGTGTACCTCCTGGGGGAGTGTGATGCTCTTGCTCGTAGGAGGATGGAGGTGCTGGGAGGCTTTGCTCTAACAGCGGTGGAGTTACGGTCTTCTGGTCCTCAAAAGTTGCTTGAGTTCATCAGGAGGGTGGGTCTGGAGCGTGTGTTGTAGGGCATGCCCCGCACTAGGATGGGGGCGCACAATAGATCCTTACACGTGGTCGCGGTGCATTGTTACCCCGTTGTACAAATCTACAAATCCACAATCAGTATTATTTGTCCAAAATACGCCGTTTTTCCTCTTTTTACATTTGATAATAGTTCTCGTTGAGTTTTGATGCGTTGCAGGACTTAAATGTTCCTAACATGATCCACATACGAAATTTTTAACATTCGTCGATATAGCCACATTTCGAAAGCCTCCAATTTGTTCATTTGCGGGACCTTCAACGTCCAGGACTCAACGCCATATAATAAAATAGACCAAATGTAACATTTCATGAAGCGTAAACGTAATCCTAGATTTAAATCTCTGCAGCATAAAACCTTTTCGAACTTGCAAAATGCACTTCTTGCAATCTCGATTCGGCACAGTATTTCTTGCTCGCAGGTCCATTTTTCCGTCAACCAGCACCCGAGATATATAAAGCTGGTAACGCGTTCCACAGGAATGTTATCTATGTTAATTATTGCCGTTTGATATGGTGTCCCGTCTCGGCTAATTATCATGAATTTAATTTTGTTTACATTCATTTTTAGGCCGTAATTTTTGCTGTGTTGATTTATTATATCCACCAAATATTGAAGATCGTTTATGTTATCTGCTAATAGTTTGGTATCATCAGCGTATCAGATGTTATTAATATATACACCATTTACTTTGATTCCAACATTAACCAACTCCAATGCTTCACAAAATATGGTCTCTGCATACAAGTTGAAAAGAAACGGTGACAGTAAACAACCTTGTCAGAATCATCGTTTAATATTTACACTATTCGTTAAGCCATCGTCTGTTTGTACATTCACCCTTTGATGCCAGTACAAATTTTCAATGCATCGTAGAGTTTTTTCTTCCACTTCAATCATGCTCAATATGTTCATAAGTTTTTTGTGCTGGACCCTATCAAAAGCTTTTTCGTAGTCCAAAAAGCACATAAATACGTCCTTTCTTACATCGCAGCAATTCTGTGCAAGTACCTGGGTGCAAAAAAGCCTCCTTAACATCCATACCTTGCTTAAAATCGAATTGTGCCCGACCCATATATTTTTCTGCTTTCGGATACAAACGGTTATAAATCACCTTGAGGAAGATCTTAAGCGTGTGACTCATTAAACATATTAAGCGATGATCATCGCATGTTTTGGCTTTGGTTTTCTTTGGCAACGGAATAAATGTCGAGGTAAGCCATTCTGCCGGGTAGACACCTATATATATTGTTAAAGAGTCTATGTAGCAAAACTAAATTTTCGTCATCAATCAACTTGATTATTTCAGCTGGAACATCTTCTAACGCTGTCGCTTTGTTGTTTTTTGAAACTCGAATGGCGGCTATAATTACTTGTTTTGTAATGGAACAGCCAGTCCTTGCTGTAGGCCGGTCTGAACTATTGGTTGGTCTAGTTGGATCAGCAAACAAATTTTCAATATACTTCTCCCAGATCACTTTTTTCTCCACCTTATCAACAATTATTGGACCATTATTAGTTAGTGCGGATGGACTTGATCTTTTATATATTCCAGACATTTCTTTAACCTTTTTATGGAGATTGAAATTATCATGAATACGTTGAAGTTTTTCAATTTCATCACTTTGTTCTTTTAACCATTTTTGCTTAGCCAACCTGACTTAGATCCACTGGTATTCATAATTTCAATTAATGATGTTGTTTCCATGCTAACGCACGCATATATGCTGATGACATGAAAATTTAAAAAAAAATAAGCTTTACAAATGATGCGTTGTGTCTTCAGAATAATTTTAGTGGTTTCTACGGCTGGTGCTCAAGTAACAACCTAAAAATCAATGTAAGTAAACATGCATAAATGTGCTACTCTAGGCAAAAACGGCCGTTTTTTACAAACTATATTTTGAATGGCCAAGCTCTTAGTCGAGTTGATCCAATAATGGAGAAAGACACGATGAAAAAGCTTCTATTTACTTATAGTTAAGTATAGCCCTTTTCTTTATTTTAACAAATTCTTGTTTGTTTTCTAGCTTTTCATTCTTTGTATTCATATTTGATGGAATATTATTACTAATAAGTTTTATTTTGTATAATTTTTAAATTTAATTTTTAAGTCAAAAATTTGTTCTGTCTAAAAAATATGTATCAGTATATGCATTCCTTAATTTTAAGTTATGTAAAATGTTTGAGCTAAACATAAATAAATAAATATTTTTCAAACTCGGAATAATTTTGTGTTTAAACAAAATTTTAACTATGTCTTAGAAATTTGGACATTCTGCAATTGTGGAACGTATTTTTTTTTTATCAAAAATACTATTTTGGCAGGTATCAAAGTTTTGACTTGTCGAAGATAATTTGTATTAATCCTAAGTGAGCACTGATTATTTTAAATACCTAATCTCGGATATAAACATGTTTTCCTTATGCCTTGGATATAAAGATGTTTTCAGTAAAGTTTTGTAGTAAAAGGAAAATATGCTTAGAGGTTGGTGAATTTATTATATGAAAATTTCAAAATTCAAAATTTATTTTGATTTTTCTTTCATTAACTAACTTAGTACCATTTGAAATGTATCGATTGATATTCTATAAATTTTGGAAAATACACATTTGTATTTTTAATAAAATTTATTTTAAATGCAAACTTTTTGAACAAACTTTAGACAATTTTTTTTGCAAACTTCAAAATAAGACTCTAAAATTTATTTGTATAAAAAAATTTTTAAGTATTTTAAGATGTGAACAACTTAAAACATAGAAGAATGGTGATAATTTTTTTTTCATATAAATTCTATACATTTCAAAACACGATTTTCAAAACATGAAAGGAAAATGAGATTTACCCTCTCTGCACGGAGGCCTTATCCTAACCAGGACAGTGGTTATGTATTAAATTGTTTTTTTTTTTGTATCAGAGCTGTGACTACCCTATTCACTTTGCCTACTTTTTCAAAATTTCAAATGTAATTTTTTGAAATATCGATAGATTTTCGAGTAAGTATTTTCGAATACTTATTTGATTAACGAATTATAGCAACCATATTAGTAAAATCGTTTACCGCTGAAAGTATAATAATTATGATATTTTGAAATAATATATAATAATTATGATAACAGCACATTTTTAATATGATGTGGCCTTGTACGGATGAAAAGAGGGCCTAAGCGTTGTTGGGTGCTGACGGGGTATTGTCTCTTTGAGAAAATATCCAAAAGGCTTGGAGTCGCTACGACAGATGGAGAATGTGGATCATTTTCTTTCTGGAAAATGAAATTCTGCAAATGAATTCTCCTCTTCATGGAAGAGGAGGCGCTACTTGAGAGCCTTGCTTTATGATGGCCTCGAGAACCTGTACTGAATTGGACGGGAATCGGAACAGTTGATGATTTGATATATTCCAGTATATTATATATTCAGATTGTATATTATATTTTGTAACATTATTTTAAGACGCTAACATCCAGTAGTGGACACGCAAATAAAGAAAATGGAGTACTTGTCCGGGGAGTCTTTGGCGCGGTTTTGAAGATTTGTCAAGAGGGTAGGCAGGTAGTTTTTGGGGTTGTTGTACATTGGGTTCTTTTACATGTTGGGGGCTTTACGTGGGTAACTACTACTACTACTACTACAAACAAAATTTTGTGAATTAAAGTTATTTTTTAAATTGATTCGCATTTCTACAATAAAGAAGTAATACTTTTGATCAAATGTAAAAATATTCAGTAACAAAATAAACACAACGCTTCATTTATGCGATTATATGTTTCAAATGCGTTTGTTTAAATTTATTAGAATATTTACTATTCGTTATGTTCCGGAAATATATTGAGAAATTATTGAATAGATTTGGTCTCATTTTACAGAAATTCCTAATAGTAGCATCGTTTTTAGGCACCACACTTTTTGGGCAAGGATTGGGATCTGTCCTTCTAAAAATTAAATTACATATGTACTTCTTTCATTATTTACTACTTAGGTTGAGTTTTGACAACTAGTTCCAAACAAAAATTTTACCCATTTTTGATGCCTTAAACAATGATATATAATATTGTACTCTTTATTGAATCACCCTGTATATAATATAATCGCATTAACTGTTTAGCAGGAGTATGAAAGCAACGTTCAAAAAAGTCGAATTTCGTTAGTTTTAAGAGACACTAAAAATCTGGGAGTGCTGTGCTGGAAGCTGAAACCTGTTTAAAGGATTTTATCTTTATATATGTATAAGTTCGCTGCTATTATAATTTTGAAATAAAATTAGCTCAAACAAGAAAATTTTATGAAATTGATTTATATTTGCTTTGTGAAAGTTCTTCATTTGAATAATTCGACTTACATTTGCACTTTTAGAAACTTGGTTAAGACGTTGCAGAATAGCAAATTGAATGAATTTGTATATAAGTATTAAGGGTAAAACGGTACAAATAAATTTAACATGTACTAAAAAATGGGTTTTTGACATTTGAAAATTCTTGATTACGTTTTGTTTCTCTTCTTTTATCTGCTAAGTATAGGGGAACTCAGAAATGTTCATTAAAAATGTTCTTATATTTCCGTAATAGTGATGTAAAATTTTTAATGTATCATAAAAAAATTCCTTTTTATTTGGAAGCAAATATTTACATTTGTTAATTTATACACTTTATAAAATCTGGTTTTCTTCTAATTAAGACAACCATAAAAAACATAATCAATTTATATTTAATCTATTTATATGTAATATATTCATATAAAAATCGTACACCTGGCTTAACCTACCTTTACACTAAATTTATAACTTAACTAAATTTTAAATTTGTTAAATGACTTGCCCTAAATTTTTTTTATTTTTACTTAAAACATCTAGTGGTTTAGGAAGTAGAAATACTCACAGTAGGCATGCTTGTGGTAAGAGTCTAAAAAATCCAGATGCGTTTGATCTAGAATGGACGACAACCTGGTCTGCGTCTCATCCGAGAGGAACGCCAAGGTTTCTTACCTTTTTTGGCTTAGGTTAATACGTATATTAAAACAGTATAAAATGTCCAATAAAACGAATATAAATCCGGTAGGGATATCTACCCAAGTGGGATCAGAGACAACGGTTGTCTTCGAGACCTAGGCTGAATGTTTCTCTATGGGGAAACTACTGTTTCAAATAGCCGCAGTATACGAAACCGAAGAGGAGGAATTAGTTAAAGAAACTGATTGAGTTCTTAAAACCAAAAGAAACTCGAAGAAGATATAAGTCAAAACTTTAGCAGAAATGGAATCGCTATTGGAAGTAAAGAACACTAAATTAGAGAGATCTGAACAACACTAAATTGAGATCTTCACTCAATCGAGAAAATTACATAAATACTACAACAAAGTTTTCTTCTTCTTGTTGTCATTCAATTACACCAAAGCCATACATAAATAAAATATATAGAAAAAGCAAAAACTAGGTCCTAGGAGGCCAGTCCTCAATGCGAGAGGTTCCATATGTTAAACATGTAGGGAAATTTTGCCAAGCAGGGGCTGAATCCTACTATTTGGTTTAAAGATGCCAACAAATCCCGGATCAACTAATTATTTTAAGTATATAACTAATTATTTTAAGTATATAACTGATTAGTACAAAAAAGAAGGTTGAGACCTAAGTGGTAAAAGTCCCGTCACCCACCCAATGAAACGATTGTGAATAAATTTCTAAAGAAAAATTTAAAATCAGTATGATACTGAAAAATTATTTAAAAAGCTTATCGGTAATTAAGAAAACAAACTAATCGCTATCGAAGATAACGAAAAGTACTTAGAAAACCCTTCCATTTAGAAAAAAATTTTCAGGTAAATGAAATAAGTTCTAATGCTTGTTTAGTACACAATTTTGTAATGGGTGAAAACACTATAGATCCATTTACACAAAGGAAATTTGATAAGCAATAAAACCGCCTGAATCAAATAAAAACCCACGTTTTATTGTTATTACTGCTGAAATAATAAGAGAATTGAATTAATATTTTTGAAAAAAAATTGATGAGTGCAGTAGTAAACCTTAGGTGCTAATGCTTGGAAAGTAGTAGAAGTTATCGTAATAAAAAAAACAGATACAAAACGATATCAAAACTTTTTGAAAAATTGTTGTTAACAAGACTGACGCTTAAAGAAATTTGAGCAGATAAGCCCCAGGACGATATTTTAGATCCTATATTATACGTACTTTATAGAAGAGCTTTTCCAGAATTGGGGTATATAACTGTGGCTACATTGGCGTACGATACAATAGAATTGGAAGAAGGACTTAATGTTGAAAAATCGACAAAATGACAACTAGCAAGTAATGATGTAAGTAAATGGACAAATAAATGAAATATAAAGCTAAAAGAAAGTGAATCTGTACATGCGAATTTGACAAATAAAAATTTAGCAAATCCACCAAAGTTAAATGTGAATGGTGCTAGAGTATCTATCTAAAACTTTGATAAATTACGTATGTAGTGCACGAAATATATATTAGGAAAAAAAATACTCGGTTCTGAGTAAGAAATAGTTTGCTTCTACAGGGTCAATCTTTATTTCTTGTTCAAAAAACTGCAGAATGAATCTAATTACATATTACTAATTCTACATTTCTTTATTCATAAGTATATATTTTATTTACGTTAATCCATTTCGTATATTGTTTATTTTCATGTTTATGTTTTTTAATTTTAAAAGTAAACAATAATAACAATAAACGTATTTTATTTTTAACTTCTTTAATTTTTATTTTAAAATCACTTTGGCCTCCTATTCCTTGTGCACATAAGCGAAATTTGACTGTTTTTCTTTAGCGGTTAACCCAAACTTTGAAAGGGTAAGAAAATGTATTTACATTACTTCTACATTAAACTGACATAGTTTTAATATGGAACTCAACAATAGCTTGAAGAAGGTTATCAATTTCAAAAATGTCCAAAAATTTCAGTTTTGCTTTTGTACTCATATTTGGCTTTTTCAGTTTTGCTTTTGTACTCATATAAACTACTACTTATATTAAATAATTACTACTCAAATATAAATTAAAATATTAAATTTATACTACTCATACAAATCAGCTATATCTGAGGTATGAAAAAGTGCGGCTACTTCTAAAGGGACTTGCGTTTCTTTTTCATATAAGGTAACATCACAAAAAATAGTATATGCAGATTAATAGGAAAAACTTTTTTTTTTAATATTGTTGTCTATGAAATTTGTTTTAAAGTCATGAACTGACATTTTATATACCCTGCACTTCGTGAAGGGTACTTAAATCATATTAAATGTTCCTATATATTTTGCTTTAAAAAAGGATCAATTATGTTGTTTAGATATTCCAATTTTTTTTTTTGATTTTTATAGAATATAATTTTTCAAAATGTAACATTTCATTTTATAAAAAAAAACAATAACAAAAAAACAAACAAAAACAAAATTTCATACGAAAAACGAGCAGAAAAAGTCTGCGTACAGCATCTGAATTTTTAAACCAATGTGAATAAATTCGGAATATTAGTATGAAGTTGGCTAGCCTTTTATCGCTAAAACTTCTCGTAGCCTTTAGAACGTATGAATCTTTTACGGATTTTACGCTCTAACAAATCTAATGAATATTCTACAGGATTAATACTACAGGATCAATAGCCACAGCTTCACAATTTCAGCGGTATGCTTAGGGTCATTGTCATGCTGAAAGCAATATTCTGTCTGAAAACCTAATTTCTCAACACAATTCTTTAAATTTTCTTTTAAAATATCTAAATAATCCTCTTTTTTTATAATTGATTCTATAAACTTTAAGACTCCCACACCAATGACTGCCGTACATTCCCAAATTCTTACTGCACCTTCCTCATGTTTTATTGTTGGAAGTAAATTTCTTTTCTTAAGCGCTCTACCACATTTTCTCCTCACCAACTGACGTCGTTGGATTCCGAAAATGCAAAATTTACGTTGATCCGAAAATACAACTTTTTCCTAGAAACTAAGGGGCTTACTTATATGCCTTTTCACGAATTCTATACGTTTTAAACGATTTACTCTATATATTAATGACTTTCTACGTACCACTCGGCCTTTATAAGTAGCCATTTTGAGAGTTTTGCGCACAGTATTAGCGTAATTTCAGAAACCGTAAATTGTCGATTCACTTTGACACTTCTGACTATGTCGCATTTCTTCTTAGGCGTCAGTTTAGGGGCTTCGAGACTAGAGAACCTGCTTCTTTAAAATTATTTATTACTTTTTGCACAGAAGAGTGGCTTCTGTAAAATTTTGCCTACTTCTGTAAAATTTTTACCCTCTTTCCAGAAACTTAATATCATTTCCCGTTCTCTTATGGATATTTCTTTTGTCTTTGAGCTCATGTTAAAAATTTTTAATAATTTAACAGTACTTCTGACTTTAAAAGAACGTTATGTAACATTTTCATATAGAATTTTGTTTTTGTTTGTTTTTTTGTTATTGTTTTTTTTATAAAATTAAATAATATATAAAATTCATTGAAAAAAATTTAAATTTCTAAACAATATAATTGATCTTTTTAATGCAAAATATATAGGAAAGCTCAGTGTACGCAGACTTTTTCTACTTAGTGTATGTATGTATAAGCAAGTTTGTTATTGAACTCTTTTTAAACTTGTAATATTCTCAAAAAAAGGTTCGTTAAGGACTACCATGAAATTAAAAAGGAACAATTAAAACTAACCTTTCTAACTATTTTTAAAAGAAAAGTTAAAAAAAAAACTTTTAAAAACTATTTGTTCTTTTGTTTTTAAAAATAAATAAATTTAAAAATTGCATTATGTTAATGTTAATTTTTATGTTTTTTTTTATTAATACGCTTACCCTTAAATATATGCCGACGTTATATAATTCGTTTTGATATAAACAAGTTATGTATTTAGATAATGTTAACGTTAATAATAAAGAAATTTGTATTGCAAGAGTCAACATGTTCAAGTAGTAGGTAAGCCGATATAAATATGTCGAACACGATTATCTTAGGCAAATACTTGTAGTTTTTAAGAAAATTCATTAAAAGGCAATTATAAAAAAAAACATGATAAATAGTGAATAAAGCTATTTCTAATACGTCATTAAAGTAAGAGGTAATTCACTTACCGAGTAACTGGATTAATATTAATTCACTTAATGAATAACGAAATTAATCGAGCAGTTCGTGCCATTATTCAAATGAAATTAAATTATGAAGTTTTTTTTTCTTAAAGAAAGCAAAAAGTAACTGCATAGATTAATGATTTTATTTTATTTTAATTTATTTTACATGCTTAGCTCAAGCATATTACAATATAATATACGTATCAATTTACATATTTAGACTGACTTCAGATTTACATATTTAGACTTAAAAATAAAGACAATGCAAAAGATTACAGACACTCCAAAATTACAATACATGCATTATTATTAATTAAATTAGAATCGTCTAGAAAAAGGATGAATTATCTATAAGAAAATAAGTGTTTTTTTTATAGTGAAATTATCGCAGACATTTTCTGCGGAAATGTTCCTGAGAGGAATGGCTTCAGGGCAGTGAGAAAAACGGTCCTTAATAGTAGGAAGATATGTGTAGCCTCGTGAGGGTGGTAGCGTACCAACCAAATCCAAATGTACGTGGTCGAATCTACCCCTCGGAACCTCAAATGTTCCATGAGGAGACACAGTGTGTCGAGTTATTTTTATTTTCTGACAATTATTACAGGTTTTTGTCCATAGTCCTACATCTTTATTGATATTAAGCCAAAAATATTTGGAATTCAATAATTTTCTACTTGCCCGAATTCCAGGATGTGAAAGATTATGTAGAGTAAGAAAAATGTTTCTCCACATCACAAGTGGCACAAAAGGTCGGTTTGTACCGGTTGATGTTTCACACCAAATCTCTTGGTCTTCAACCGGAATGAAAACTTTTTTAAAAATTAGTGAACTATCACGTTTGTTTTTTTGTATCTTTAATGAACTGCATTATGCTTGCATCCTTTAGTTGTTCTTATAACGGATATCGTTCGTAAACTGTGCAATAAAATCTAAATAACGAGTTTCCCTAAGTGATTTCTCCGATTTTGAAAGTAATACATTTGCTAAGGGTTTATGGTCCAAAAAAAAGGATAGGATTCCTAGCCTCGATAAAATTTCTAAAATGTTTGACAGCGAGGTAAATGGCTAAAAGTTCCCTGTCAAACGTAGAATACTTCCTTTGCGCGGGAGTCAATCTTTTTGAAAATAAAGCAATGGGTTCGTATTTTCCCCCTACATTTGCTGCAGAACAGCTCCAACAGTGTCGCTGGATGCGTCGACACATATGCTAATTTGTGCGAGCGCAGCCGGATGGACGAGTAGAAGATGTTCGCCGAAACATTTCTTGATATTGTCGAAGGATTGCTGACATAAGTCAGACCAGATAAATTCTCTAATAGCTGTCTTTTTGTTCGTCTTTCTCAAAAGATCTAACAGTGGAATTGACATCTGCGTTATTTCGAGTATGAACCTGTGATAAAAATTAACCATGCCCAGGAAACGTTATAGTTTTTTTAATGAATTAGGGGGCGGAAAATTGTTAATGGCTTCAGTTTTGTCCTTTGAAGGAGAAATACCTGCCGCAGTTATCGTGTGACCAAGGAAATTGATTTCGGATTTTCCGAATTCGCTCTTCTGTACATTAATATTTATACCAAACTCATCTAACCGTTCGAAAAGAGTACACAAGTGTTTTTTATTGTCTTCAATTGACTTACTAGCTATAAGTATGTCATCCAAATAAATGAATAAGAAATCTAATCCGTTTAGGACTTTATTCATGAATCGTTGAAAGGTCTGTGCAGCATTTTTCAAACCAAAAGGCGTGCGTAAAAATTCAAATAAACCGAAAGGTGTAATTACAGCGGTTTTGGGAATGTCCTCTTCTGCCACAGGGATTTGATGGTAAGCACGGACCAGATCAATCTTGGAAAA